>NC_136057.1:829289750-829928726 GCF_964261635.1 Lissotriton helveticus
GAATCGCGGCACACTTCTTGGGTTAACGCAGTTGTTTATTCAAACGTGACACAACACCTCCTACGCGTTTCGAACCGTAGTTCCTGGTCACGGTAGTGATTGTGATTGGTCCCTTTTCGCTTTCCACATTTATTTCATTGCACACCCCTTTGGTTAACAGGGGCATGATGGTACTTGTAGTTATTCATGTTGTCACTATGCATTACATCATGCATACCAATATGCTGGCCATGTCCAACTACGAGGAATGTTATTGTTACTGCATAAGGAAGCGTACCTGTTTTTAAAGGATCTTTCGCTTCCTTGACACTCGTGGTACACACGTGCGTATAAAACCGGCCAACTAGGTACCTGATGGTCGATTTAATGCGTAACTTTAGACATAAAGTCTAGTTCAATTAAGGGCTGAGTGCCCTACGTCCCCGTAGTTGTCATGTGACCAGCATAGTGTGTTTACACATGGTTGTTTTCTGTGAATTACCATATTCAATAAATTTGGTCTGTCACTAACAGTAATTGGTATCTGCTTATTCAAAGATTCGGAGAGTTGTTATGGCAGGTATGCAGTGTTACAATTATTATTCATTTTATAAATGGACACAAAGTTCTTCGTCGCCGTTGAGGCCTACTGGCTGTTTGGTTTTGAACCTTATAATTAGTTTAGATTCCAAACGTCTCAATTGTTGTTTGCGGTTCCCACCTCTTTCATGTTGTGGAATGCTTGCCTGTCCAAAAAATTTCACATCAAGCCAAGTTTTTGTTTCATGATTGGCCATGTGTTTGGCAATGGCGTATGAGTGGTCTCTGTTTTGGATTGCACGAATGTGTTGCAATATTCTCATTTTGAGAGGACATGTCGTGCTTCCTATATAGGCTTTGCCGCAAAAACATTGTAACATGTACACAACGTACGACGATTCACAGGTGATGCTAGTCCTGATTATGATTTTTTTTTTCCATCTGGATCAGTTAAGTTTTTGATGTTTTTTCCTATCTTGCAAGCCTTGCAGGTTGGACATTTGCTAAATCCTTTTTTCCTTTGGAATTGAACTAGACTTTATGTCTAAAGTTACGCATTAAATCGACCATCAGGTACCTAGTTGGCCTGTTTTATACGCACGTGTGTACCACGAGCGTCAAGGAAGCGAAAGATCCTTTAAAAACAGGCACGCTTCCTTATGCAGTAACAATAACATTCCTCGTAGTTGGACATGGCCAGCATATTGGTATGCATGATGTAATGCATAGTGACAACATGAATAACTACAAGTACCATCATGCCCCTGTTAACCAAAGGGGTGTGCAATGAAATAAATGTGGAAAGCGAAAAGGGACCAATCACAATCACTACCGTGACCAGGAACTACGGTTCGAAACGCGTAGGAGGTGTTGTGTCACATTTGAATAAACAACTGCGTTAACCCAAGAAGTGTGCCGCGATTCTTTTTCTTGTATTGGAGATATATATATATATATATATATATATATATATATATATATATATATAGTCGCTACTCACTCTCTTCTGTGTAAAAGAGTCAAGCACTCAAGGGGTGAGTTTAATGCTGTTGTGGCATTAAACATCATCAAACTCCCCCCGTGAGTGCTTGACTCTTTTACTAAGAAGCGAGCGAGTAGCGGCGATATTTCGTGGAGCACCACCACGGTAAAAGCACCCGGCCGAGAGTGACCCGCATCAAGGTGCAACACGGAGCGGATATATATATATATATATATATATATATATATATCCAACCAAAAAATTTGCCTGGTATGGAAGACGCCACTTCATGGGTAAGTATTTGCCAAATTTGTTTATTGCTGGAAGTAGCAGTGTGATCACATCATTGTCCACGATTAGCAGCAGCCAGTCCCGACGCGTTTCGTGTTAACTTCTTCAGGGGATCGAGGCATTGAAGGCAACAGCAAGGCTAGATTGGCGGCATCCTTTTAGCTTCCAAATACCCCGCCTCAGTGGGCGTGGCCCTCACGAGGGCATGTTGGTACTTGTAGTGCCTGCCCTGTTACTCGAGTGAGTAGCGTGCTGTTGTTCTTCAAAAATAAGTTCAATATTATCACAGTGGATTGTGGCATCCAGATGAGTTCACTGCCACCACAGGAAACACTTGCAGTAAACGGCACCCATGCCATAGGCAAATCCGCCGGTTGACAGAGTCGCTGGAGCACTGAGAAAGCGCCAGCCGGTTGAAGGAGTCGCTGGCTCACTGAGACAGCGCCCGGGCGTCTTCCGCGGCTCAGGCCAGCCGCAAACATCCAACCAAAAAATTAAATATATAATATATATATATATATATATATATATATATATATATATATACACACACACACACACACACACACACACACACATATACACATACGTGTATATATATACATTGCATTCTGAGTTATGTGCAATTCCGGACTGCAACCAAATTGCCTGTGGTGCCGGTTTGAGGTGATGCCACACCATGCCTCTTAAAATGAAAAGAAACCTTATCTCTCATGAGGAAAGGACCTGCACTCAGTTGTCTGGTGTAATCTAATGCATTTCAAAGGCAGCGCTCATGGACTGCCACCACGTTTGAAAAGGGAAATGTGAATTTAGGACATTACGTTTTCACAGATTCCATGGAGAACTTGCAGTTAAGACGGTGCTTTTAAAATGTCAAAGCAATGGTTTTGTTTTTCTGCTGGAAATTATGACTACAGGAGTCAGTTTTAAAAAACTTTGAGAGATTGTGAAAACACCAAAGACATGAAAGACTAAAGTAACTCTTTCATGTTTATGTAAGCAGCAACACCTGTGGGAAAGATTTCAATGAAACGAACATTTGGATGCATTTTATGGTTGACAGGGGCTGTTAGATTTGGGGATCTCTAGTTGGCAGAGGTAGGTACCTTTGACCAAATAGGGACCCTTGCGTCTAGTCAGGGTAAGGGGTACACTCCTAAAATAACCCCTGCTCATCCCATTGGTAGCTTGGCACGAGCAGACAGGCTTATCTCAGAGGCAGTGTGTAAAGAATTTGTGAACACATACAGTAACTCAGTGATAACACTACATATGGACACCACACAAGTAGTATAAAAATAAGTATTTTTATATAGACTTAACACAAGACCACAAACGACAAAACCCCACAAAACTGTGCTTTAAAAATGGTAGAATTGGCTTATTTCTCTTAAGATGTAAAATGCAACATTTTGAGTTCAATGTACCTTTGGATACGTAACGCTATACAACAAAAGTGTTGCAGGGAAGGTGATGCGTTGGTTCCCTACTGATACGTAGGGGATGCGTCGGTTCTTCTCGGCATGGGGAGATGATGCGTCAGTTTCTTACTGTGCTTCTGTGGCGATGCGACCAGCAGTGCCGTGATGTGATGCGATGAAGATCCGGTGCAATGAACAAAAATGGCGTCTTCTCCTTGATGTGACACGATGCGTGCATGCCAGACGGCAACTCAACGATTCTTCTGATCCCCGACAGGCCCTGTGACATGCTTCCCGGTGAAGCGGCGGCATCTGATGCAACGTCGATCCTCTTCTCCGGCGATGCGAGGCGCTTCGTCAACGATGAGACAGCTGCAGCGGCGACACGCTTTCGCAGCGATGAGACGACAGCGGCTGTGGTGGCAACACGCTTCTCCAATGATTATGCGGCATCTGGTGCGACGTCGATTCTCTTCTCCGGCGATGTGAGGCACTTTCGCATTGTGAAGCGACAGCGGCAGCAACACACTTCTTCGTGAGTCGTGCTTCCAGCTCCTTGCGACATGCAGTTTCTCAGAAAGCCCAACACAACTGCAGGCACTTCCAAAGATCTCTTGGGGAGCTGGTGGGTGAAGTCTGTTGTCCCTGAGACTTCAGCAGGAGGTACGCTCTATCTCAAGCCCTTGGATATACTTCACAAGTTGAAGGAAAGTAGCACAAAGTCCTTTCTCCTCTTTTTGGCAGTCAGGCAACCACTGCAGGCCAGTCCCTCATGCTTAGGGATAGTCTATCCTCAGCCGCTCCGGTTCCTCTCCGCAGCAAAGGTTTCTTCTTGTTTCGCAAAAGTGATCTAAAGTTCTGGGGTCTGGGTCCTCCCTTTTATCCTCAATTTCTCTTTGTTCTCTGAAGGCAGAGAGGCCTTTGCCTAGTCCAAACCAGTTCTGGTCAGTACTGGAGCACTTTGTTGACAAGACTCCTTCTTTCCTTTCACAGTGCAGGTCAGGGACATCAGACGCACCACAGGAGGTGGAGCCAGCATTGTGGAGGGAAGGCACAGCCCTATTCAGGTACCAGATGCAACTCCTCCCTCCCATCTGCATGCAGATCTCTCTATTCAGCCCTGTGCTGACTCACCCTGTCTCCTAGAATCCCCCAGCCCCTGTCACTCAAACTCCAGACAAGGAATATACAACCTAGCAGAGGCAGGCTTGGATAAGTAGACAAGAAAATACCCACTTTCTAAAAGTGGTCTTTTCAAACACAGAATGTTAAAAACCAACTTCACTAAAAGATGCATTTTATCATTCTGAGTTCAGGCATACTAAACTCGAATTTCTACCTAGTTCCCTGAGTCAGTTAGGATTATAAGATGTAATAATCAAACTGCCCATTCTGGTCTATGGGGAACAGGTAGCCTTGCAATAGTCAAAATCAAAAATGGCTGTTATTCACTATTAGGACATGCCACACACATCAGGGCTTGTCCTACATTTTACCTACAATGCACCCTGCCCTTGGGCCTACCATAAGGGTGACTAATATGCAGAAAAGGGAAGGTTTAGGGACTGGCAAGTGGGTGCACTTGCCCAGTCAACATGGCAGTACCAGACTGCACACAGGCTCTGCAATGGCAGACCTGAGACACTTTTACAGACTGCTTCTGTGGGTGGCACAGCCAGTGCTGCAAGCCCACCAGCAGCATTTGGTTTACAAGCCCTGGGCACACTCAGTGCACTGTACTAAGGTCTGACAATTAAACCAAACCAGCCAATTATGGAGTCACTAATCCATACATCAATTTACCATATGGAGCACTTGCACTGTGGCACTGGACAGCAGCGGCACAGTGCCCAAAGCATCTATAACCAGCAAAAACACATGAATCAACAGCAAAAAATGGAAGGGAGACCCTCGCCAAGGTGCCAGGTATAACACGGACTTAGCAGCTGGAACACATTCCATGCCTTTACAAGTGCTGCCAGAGAACCGAGTGCAGGTCTCTTCTTCATGAGATAAGGTTTCTTTTACATGTGTACTTACACATACATATATACAGACATACATATACATACATACATTGCCATGAAGACCCATCCAGGAATACTGACAGGCTCTGACACAGCACAGGATACCAGCATATAAACCACCGAGATTTATTTCAAGGTTTTTGTCTTTGTCACACATATATACATATACATACACACATATATATATATATACACACACACACACACATACATACATATATATATACACACACACATTTTTGTCTTTGCAACACATATATACATACACACATATACACATACATATACACACATATACATACATATACACATACATACACACATATACCCACATACATATAACCACATATACACACATATACCCACATACATATAACCACATACACACATATACCCACATACATATAACCACCTATACACACATACATATACACACACACATATACCGACATACATATGCCCACACACACATATACCAACATACACACATATACACACACACACATACACACACATACAAACATATCCACATACATACACATACAAACATATCCACATACATATACATACATACATATACATACATATACACACATACACACATATACACACACATACATATACTATTTACAAACTGTAGTGGTGGTCTCACTGGTAGCACATCATTCTTTGTATGCATTCAATATGAATTTTGTGGTATTGGTGCCCTTCAAGGTTAAATACCTACACCCCGCTACCTAAGGTGTCAAACCAATACGGTCCTAAAAGAACCCAGTGTCAATGTCAAACATGAAGATAACCTTGGCACTCTGATCAGTTCAATATTGGTTTTTGTTTTTTTAAACTTTATTTTGAATTTTTCAACGAGAACCTTCAGCAGAGAGTGCATTACAGTTACACATTACAGGTTTTGTTCACAATATGCGCATAAAGTCGGACCACCGGTACATACATCACAATATGGCAATATACCATCAACATTAGACATTTAAACAGTGCAAACAATTACATCTTGTAGTTTGGCAAGGTCTCCAACATCAAAGTGTAGCACATGAGAGACTTGGTTATTACATTGTCAACACGCTTAAGTAGCAATTGTCTTCCATATATATGTTAGGGTGATAAGGCCTCGTGGAAGGAAGGTCCAGCGCCTGCTTGTGAAACTAACCTCCACTTCTCTGAGAACCAGCGCCAGGTAGCGCCCACAACGTGTTTAGCTTACATGATGACCACTCACAGCTGTTCATATGATGTAGAGTGTCCAGAGGCGATAGTAAGAGGGGATCTTAGACTGTCGGTTCCTCTCCGGTGTTGGTATGATCATGGGAAAGGTAACTCCGCAACGGGGCCCATATATCGCTGGGCCTTGAAGTTATTGGTAGTAGTTCAGAATAGGTGTTTAATTGTTCTTGGCAAAATGTTAGATCATGGAGCCAGTCCTTGAATTTAGGGGCCCTGCCCCTGCCCCATCGACACGCAACTCTTCTCTTCGCCACTAGGAGAGCCAACGCCACAAACTTGCGGTGTGCCGCCTGTAGGGGCTCTACGTACCCCAAAAGTCCCAGAACAGGGGAGGGAGTGATTTCAGTGTGAATCATTTTGGACAGTGCAGCCATTACCTGAACCCAGTAGCGCTGAACTGCATCGCATGTCCATGCAAGATGTAAGAAGTCAGCTCCTGGAGCATGGCATCTATCACAGTTATCAGTGGTACGAAGTTGAAGTCTACACATACGGGCCGGGGTGTAGTACAAGCGATGTAAGAATTTATAGTCTATAATTCTATGCCTGCTGCTAGCCGATATGCGTTCTGTCTGCTGGAGGCAGAATTCCCATTGCTGGTCAGTGAGGGGCCTGTCTAGCTCTAGGTCCCACTTCAGTTTGGCTGCCAAAGGCGGGTAATCTACGTGTGTATGTACAGTCCTGTATATTGTCGACACAAGTCTGCGAGGGATATCAGTTTGAAGTATAAGCTGTAAGGGGGCTAAGGGCATGGGTTCATTTGGAAAATCAGGTGTGATTGCTTTCAAACCTTGACGGAGTCTAATGTATAAAAAGGTTTCAAGCGGAGATGGCTGTATTCCTTCATACAAATGCTCCATGGAGCGAAACGTACCGTTGTGATAGAGATCCCCCCCAGGTTACTACATGAATCTTGCGGAGCAGTTTGTGGAATCCCGTTTCCTGCAGTAAGGGCATATCTGGGTGGTAGACCAGTGGCAACAATGGGGCATAGAGCATTGTCATTTCGAGCCTAGCGGCCAGTCGGGTCCATGCAGTAACCGTGCTTAGTACCGTCGTGGGTGTTTTATCTCTGCCGGCTACCACTGCGTAGAGAGCACCTTCAATTGGGATTGGGTGGGCCAGCCAGTGCTCTGCTGCAAGCGGAGGCATATATCTAGGTTGATGAACCCAGAAATAGGCATAATGAGCTTGAGCTGCCTGATAACATAATTCAAAATCTGGTACACCAAAACCGCCTTGGGTATAGGGCCGAATCAGGGTGTCCCATTTTAGACGCGGGGACTTACCACCCCATACAAGTTTAATGAGCTCTGAGCGGAGCTGCTGGAAAAAGGACCTGCCAGGGTAGAACGGAATGTTCAAAAAAGGTACAGTAGCTGCGGGAGGATCACCATTTTGATCAAGGATGTTCTACCCGCCATAGAAAGAGGCAAGGTAATCCAGCGTGTAACATTATCGATAATGCGGTTCATAGTAGTGCCATAGTTGGCGTGCAGTAGCTCATCCCTATCCTTTTCTATATGTATCCCTAGGTATTTAAAATCTCCGTCGCTCCAGGCAATAGGATAGTCTAAATCAAAGCGTGTTGTGGAAGGCGTAAGCGGAAATATGCAAGATTTACCCCAATTGATTTGAACACCTGAGAGTCTACCAAACTGTATGAATTCCCTAAGAATGGGGTTCAGATTATCGCTCGGGTCACGTATGTACAAAGTGGTGTCATCAGCATACATTGATATTAGTATCTGCCTTTGAAAGCAACGTAGTGCCTTATCTCTATGATGCTGTCGCAGTTTGGCGGCCAGAGGTTCCGTAGCTATCGCGAATAGGAGAGGGGAAAGGGGGCACCCTTGCCTGGTCCCTCTGGTGATGTGGAATGCCTCAGACAGTCTGCCATTAATAAGTACTCTGGCCATCGGGCGTTCATAAAGGAGACGGATCCAGGAGATGAAAATCGCTGGAAATCCCATCCTCTCCAATACCCGAAATACATAATCCCACTCTAGGGAATCAAATGCATTAGTGGCATCGAGGAAGATGGCTGCCATTGGTTGGTCCTCATGCACTGAGTTAAGGACTGAGAAAAAACGTACGTAGATTATGAGAGGTGGCCCTGCCAGGCACAAATCCGGACTGATCAGGTAGTATCAGGGTAGGGAGCAGAAGGCTGAGACGGTTAGCAATAAGTTTGGCAAGTACCTTAACATCGCAATTCAGCAATGAGAGCGGGCGGTAAGAGTCACATTTGTTTGCAGGTTTGCCGGGTTTAAGCAATAATGTAATAAGTGCAATCCTCATAGAGGGTGGCAGATGGCCCACCTCAAGGGCGTCCTCATAAACCTCACGTAACACTGGGGCCATAAAGTCAATGTAGGTTTTGTAAAATTCAATTGGGATTCCGTCTTGTCCCGTGGCCTTCCCTGACCTCATACCCATAATGGCTTCTCTTACTTCATCTAATTCAAAGGGCGTACTAAGAAAGGCTCTTTGGGCATCGCTAAGCCAGCCCAAGGAAACGTCAGCTAAATAATTCTGCAGCTGGAGTTCTCCCACTCTAGAAGAAGTGTATAGTGTTCTGTAATGGGTTACAAAGGAGTTGAGGATTTGCGTAGTGTCTCGTATCACCACACCGTCCGGGCCTTCAAGCTCTATTATTACATTGGGTGTGCGTGCCAGTTTAAGCGTGGAGGCCAAGGCTTTCCCTGGTCGCTCGCCTTCTCCATAACAGCGAGCGGTCCAGTATTTGCCTCTAAATTTCGATTCCCTTGCGGCCTCGGCAGTATACTCAGAGACTTTCTCTCGTACTCTCAGGAGGATGGAGTCAGAGGGTGCAGTAGTCAATAATGTTTCTAGGCTTTTAAGGTATTTTTCTAAAGACAATATTCGGGCAACAATGGCCTTTAAGATCCCAGCCCCTTTAGCAATGCAAATCCCTCTTAGCGTCACCTTGAATGCGTCCCAAATAGTTTCAACATCTTTTACTGAATCTTTATTTCTCCTGAAAAACTCAAGACATTCATCACGAAGTTCCTCTTGAAAGGTGGTGTCTAGTAACAATGTGGGTTGCATGCGCCAAGCAGTTGTAGGGGGGCCTAGGTCCGCTGAGCGCAGTGTGGCTTTTACAGGGGAGTGATCTGAATATGTTCTCGGGAGGTGCTGCACACGAGCAAGCGAGGTATAGAGCTGTGACGTCAGGAGTATATAATCAAGTCTGGCCCATGAGCGCGCTTGCGCGGTAAAATGCGTGCCCTCCATTACATCGCCGTGGAGGCTTCTCCAGGCGTCTACCAGACTGTAGTCCGTAATTACAGCACGCAGTTCCGCACGCGTTTTAGTGTAATGTTGTGGGGTTGGGTGGGACCTGTCTAGTGTAGGATCCAATGTTGTATTAAAGTCTCCTCCCCAAATTAGGTGAAGTGGTCCCGTCTCCAAAATCGCTGCCCATAGATCAGCAAAGAGCCCCGGGTCATCAATATTGGGGCCATAGCAGCATATCACTGTGACCGCTATGTGCCCTAGTCTACCCCATATCATGCAGTACCGCCCTTGAGAGTCCGTTTTTGACCCAGCCATGACAAAGGGTGTGCCTCTTTTTATCAAAATTGCCGTGCCTCTGGCGTATGTAGAGAAAGATGAGAACACAGTGTGGGCCGCCCATCTGTTAGCGAAGGTGTGAGTAGTTTGTGCCCTGAAGTGGGTTTCTTGTAAAAAGGCTATGTGCACTGAGTGGCGATCCAGGTACGCTAGAACTTGCCGCCGTTTCCTGGGATCCCCAAGTCCTCTTACATTCCAAGTTAAGATATTGAGGTCAGTGTCCCCCATGAGCAGTGTATAGCTTATTTCCCAAAACGTCAGGTGACGATGGCACGTGACCAATTACTTTGAAGTTTGACATAGTATGTATAGCAGTGTCCATAAGTAGCCTGATGTTTGTGTGTGTAACCTGCACTGCGAGAAGTACGTCTCGCACATAACCACAAAATCCTGTCGTATCAATATTTAGTAACTCGCCGGTCGGTTTCGGGAAAAACAGTAGTACGTAACATTGCAACCAAACAGTCCCCCAATTCCCACTATGCAACAACCCCAACAATCTGGCTTTAGAAGCTATTAAAAAAACAGTTCCATTCAGTGCAATACGTACCAAAGAACCTTGTGCGACGTACCACTCCCCCTCCATCCCATGTCGCCGACCCTCAGAAGACAATATTATAAGCAGTGCAATGGGTCTGAAACAGTATTGTGCAAGATACCTCCTCCCAGTCTCCCAGCGTCGCCTCACCTCATAATATAGTCGGATAAATATCAATATGCAAGGCTTAACGGCATACAAAGTGAAAGTAAAGCATACATTAGTTGCCACGGTATGAACGTGCCAGAGCATGCACCGCCACCAGACAGCTGCAGGAAGTGTAATAAGATTACCAAGAAAACAAAGGAAGTTAGCACCAAGGTTCCATTGCACTCCAATCCGAGCGCTACCACCCCCACCCACTGAAGCAGCCCCAACTTGCCAGTAGCCCCTTCCCACCCTCCACCCTTAACAATTCCCAAACATCTCAATATGTGCATCAGTGTTTCCACGTCAACTAGCGTGCCACCACCCCCCTCCCACTGAAGCAACCCCAACTTGCCAGTAGTCCCTTCCCTCCCCCCGCCCTCAACAATCCTAAAACAACCCATCATTTGCATCCAAGTCAACAAGTACAATGGGGTACTCCCTATGGGGTACGACCTAGGCGCGCACATCGCCACCCCCCACACCTCGCCCATCGTCCTGTTCGGCCACTGTAGGCGCAACCAAGGGAGTGGGGGGGTGTTGCCTGGAATACTTTACCACCAGAAGTCCAGTGCCCATCCGGGAACCCTCAAACAGCAGGCAAGTCGTCTTTCATATGAGTCACATCAGTGGGCCCGCGAGTGAAAACCACGGGTGAGAGCAGCACTCAGGTAGGTAGCGTCCAATACTACGTGCCTGTTCTCAGCACGTTCTCGTCTCAGAGTCTTTATGAAGTCTTCCACATGTTGTGGGTTCATAAAAAAGTGTTGTTTAGCTTGATGCGTTACTCTCAGTTTTGCTGGGTACAATAGCGCATAGTCCACTTGAAGCGCTCAGAGCTTTTTCTTGACTTCAAGGAATTTGCGGCGCTGTTCCTGCACCACAGGCGTGAAGTCAGGATAAATGGAGAAGTTGACTCCCTCGCATGTAAGGTTGTGATTGGTGCGTGCCGCTCGCAATGCAGTATCACGACCTCGGTAATTTAGGAGCCTTGCAATGATATGTCGCGGCGGGAGTCCGGGATTAGGCTTCGGTCCCAGTGATCGGTGCGCCTGTTCAACGATAAATTGTTTGGAGAATGCGTCCGGTCCAATCGCCGCGATGAGTATCTTCTCCACATATTCCTCCATGCGTCCCGTGTTGGTAGATTCCGGCACTCCTATCACGTGTATGTTATTGCGACGACTGCGGGCTTCCAACTCCTCATTTTTAGCAGCTATAATCCTGAGGACATTGTCCATCCTTGATAGTTGCGTCGTGTGTGAGGCCATGGTGTTGTCATTTTCGGATATACGTCTTTCAGTTGCGGCGATGCGTTCTTCGTGAACATCCATTTTTTTGAACCATAGCGTCCATTCTTGACGACAGCCTGTCAACTTTGTCCACTATTGTGGCGAATCCTTGCCTCATTTCTTGCATCATCTGTTGCAGCTCAGACGAGGCGGAGTTGGAACCATTTTCTGTCGCCGCAGAGCTCTGAGAGCTCCCTGCATCTTGTGCGCCTCGTAGCCCTTTTTTAGACGTGGTGGATTCGAACGACAGTTTGGACTGCCGATTATCCGGTTTGCCCATGGCAGGCCTCTTGTAGGGACTGGTCGCAGAGGGTGAGAAACGCTTTTCGCGGTTTTCACTGTGCAGGCTGGAGTCTGTATTCATTAGTAAGAGCCACGTGCTATGTCGTCTTTCCTTCTAATATATTGAGGTGTGTAGGGAGTTGGAACAGCCGCGTGACATTAGTGAGCATATACAGTTAGCAATCGTACCCGGGAGAGCAGCCACAGCGCAGGCAGTCGCAGCTAGTCAGCTAGCTGAGCGATGGAAATGAATTTACTTCCTGTTCTCCGCTATTCAATCCAAAGAGACAGGGGCGCGTCCAGGTGGAGAATGCAAGTCGCCTTCCTGGCTCAGCAAGCAGCCTTTATGTCACATTGAGGGAGAGTAGGAGCGTGGGGCCAAAAAGCGGCTAGTTGATGACCTACAACACACTTCAGCTTGCCACCATGCAGCAGAGTTGTTGGCGACCCCAAAGGTGTCAGCAGGCAATTCAAGAAGCTGTCACGTCGCAAGTCAGGGATCCACAGGTCTGGAGTTCTGACAATCCAACGTGGAAATGCTCAGCACTGGCAATATCAGCTGAGGGATCAGGGGCACAGCAAGTTGATCCCTCAGACGTCGGCCATTATCTTCACCAGCCAAAGTCTCCGTAAAGTCCCCGAGTACGTCGGGACGCATAGGTATCTTTCACCGATGGGGGTGGGGGGTGGGAGAGCAGACAGCGGGGGCTGTCCTTGCTGTCGCCAGAGCCCAACCCACAATATCCAGGTGTGGAGCGGGTAGTTGTGTAAATCCCCCTGCCTTTCTATCAGGGTGCACAGTCTCAATCACGTTACGGTGCCCCTCCACCAGGTCCGAGCAGTATGGTCGTCCGTCTGTCAGCCCACGTGACTAGCGCTCCGCACAGCCGTCTCCCGCCTGCAGCACAAACCTCGAGCTGGGAAATCAGCAGCGTCTCTGTGGGTGGTAGTACCGCTCAACACTCTTGCTTTTCTGAGGCTCTTACTTCCACTCAGCGCCGCCGGGAGGCCGCTTAACCGGGGTTCTCTCTTTGAGGCCTGTCTGCCTCGTGGTGCGCCACGGTCTATCGTAGGCTGCAGATCCCACCAGCGAGTCCAATCGAATACCAGCTCAGCCCCGGACCAAAACACCGGCCGTCCAACTTCATGGCAATGAGGCGTGAGGTGTTAAGATTTTCACCGAGGCTGCATATCAGTCTGCTCTGCGTCCGAGAGTGGTTTGGACGGGCAAAGGAGGCGGAAAATCAGGATAAATATCGGAGTTTGTTCCCAGGCTGCAGGAGCCTCACATGAGTGCGGCCATTCTGCTTGAGCGCCCTCTAGCGCCCCCTTGATCAGTTCAATATTGTTACATATGTAGTTCACAGATCACTTTGGACAAGCAAAGAACAATTTTTGACTTGTTGTTCAGTTTAATAAAAGTATATAGAGCATACAAGTTTAGCAGTCTACTAAAACGCAAATCATTCCAATAACATTATATTTCACAAATGGAGGGCACAAATCAATAATCCTCCTGTAGGGCGTTGGACTGGCAGCTGACACATGTTTTGTTACAAAGTAACTTTTTCAAGGCTGCAAATAATGCCATAGCAAAACATTAGATGTTACAAACTGGCAAGCAGGAAACAAGAAGATACAAGTATAAAAGCAGTGAGAGTTAAAGAATATGTTTAAAATATTAGCCATAGTTGCCAAACTACGGTGTTATAATGATGGGCAGGGAATTATTTCGGTGTTCCGTACAAAGCTAGAGAAAGCAGACCCAAGGTACCAAATAGTGTTATATATTCTTCATGCTGTGCTCAAACACCCCAATAAAGAAAAATAAGGTGATGAAAACAAGAAATAGTGAAGGATTAGTATAAATAAGTCCATGTCTAATTAAGCCATCTAGATCTATACCTTAGATAAATATTGAGTTCGGTTCAGCAGTATTCCATACGTGTTCAAGGTCTTCCAGTAAAAGGTTAATCACTTTTCTAACAGAAATAGTTAAGGAAAAGTGAAAAACTTTTAGTAGTAGAAGTCTTAATATAAAAAGAGATGTATTATGATGTGACGTCGCGCAAATGCCTCAAGCGCTCTTTCAAAACTTCCGAAGCCTCTGAAGAGAAGTGGGGACACTTCGAAACGCGTCAGGCATCCAGGGCATTTTGAACAGTGAAAGTAATCGTTGTGTTGGAGGCGTCCTTACCTATTAAGGCTCCTTGTGTGCAGCTGAGGTCCGGGTACTCCTTATACGTATGGGTACTTGGTAGCTTGGATATTAACGCAGTCACCCTGCCGCGTAAGGAGCACCACCCTGAAAGAACCAGGGGCCATGCGGTCTGTTGAATAATGGGCCGATAACGTGGGGCAGCAGCGTATGGATCTTGCACGAATCACGCACAGCGAGGCCCATCTGTGCGCTTGAAAGGTTACCAACTGAACATTTGCGCGGCGTGAGGCACTACAAGTCCCATCCAGGGCGTGCATCTATGCAATTAAGGGGGTGGTGCCTCAAGCAGTCTTTCAAAACCGCCGAAGCCTCTGAAGAGAAGTGGGGACACTTCGAAATGCGTCAGGCATCCAGGGCATTTTGAACAGTGAAAGAAATCGTTGTGTTGGAGGCGTGCTTACCTATTAAGGCTCCTTGTGTGCAGCTGAGGTCCGGGTGCTCCTTGTACGTATGGGTACTTGGATGTATATATATATATATATATATATATATATATATATATATATATATATATATTCACTGAAAAAACCATAGGTTATAGACCATATATAGTTAGGAATTAGCATTTACAAAACCTTGAAAATTCACTGAAAAAACCATAGGTTATAGACCATATATAGTTAGGAATTAGCATTTAAAAAACCTTTTTTTACTCACACAAAACCATTGAAATTCCATATATAGTTAGTTGTACTAACTATATATCGCGCACCCGCAATCCACTGCTGATCATGTCACATATTACATCATTCATGACATGGTCAGTGACATCACTGATGACATCACTGATGACATCTCAAATGACATCACTGATGACATCACTGATGACATCTCAAATGACATCACTGATGACATCTCAAATGACATCACTGATAACATCTCAAATGACATCAGTGATGACATCAGTGATGACATCACTGATGACATCACTGATGACATCTCATTTGACATTACTGATCACATCACTGATGACATCTCATTTGACATTACTGATCACATCACTGATGACATCATTCATGTGATAATACGATGAACCTCTTCAGACTCTAATATAACCTTAGATACACTCAGTGTAAACAGACACTCACAGACTGTCACTCATCCATGGAGTTACTCACACACCTAGTCAGTCATGCAAAGAATCAATCACACCTCCATTTCCTCAACTATACAGTTATACACACCTTACTTATTCAAACATATACTAACACATATTTACTCTTTTACAATGCCTGATACAAGTTCACAATGATCAATACAGCCACTCACACATTCACTGGCTCTTATGCACAGTTATTTATATATGTCAACTGTCACATGTACTGTGTTTTACATATGTACTTACTTTGACATGTAGCACTGAGATATCCATTCACTCACCAATGCACTCAGTCAACCGCCCATACAGGTGTTTCTACATGCACTTTTGAACCCATACATCTAGTGAATCAACTGCTCACACATCTATGCACAGAGTCATACACCTCCCAGCCACCCACACACACACACTCAGTCTCCCATACAAATACTTGGGCAACCAATCAATAACCCATACACTTACTCATATAGCTACTGATCAACACATGCAGCAGTTTACAGAACAACAGACATAATCATGCACAAATTAAGACAGTTTAGTCACTAACCCATGCACTCAGTGACACACATTTATTCACTCACTCATACAGTCAGTCATGCACCTACTAAATCCTTCATTCAGACACTTATACATCCACTCATTCTTCAATATGTAAGACATATTTTAACTTTACAGAAACATACAGTCACTGGATGTTGTCATCAGTGATGTCATCAGTGATGTCATTTGAGATGTCATCAGTGATGTCATCAGTGATGTCATTTGAGATGTCATCAGTGATGTCATCAGTGATGTCACTGACCATGTCATGAATGATGTAATATGTGACATGATCAGCAGTGGATTGCGGGTGCGCGATATATAGTTAGTACAACTAACTATATATGGAATTTCAATGGTTTTGTGTGAGTAAAAAAAGGTTTTTTAAATGCTAATTCCTAACAATATATGGTCTATAACCTATGGTTTTTTCAGTGAATTTTCAAGGTTTTGTAAATGCTAATTCCTAACTATATATGGTCTATAACCTATGTTTTTTTCAGTGAATTTCATTGGTTTTTTAAAAGCTAATATCTATAGCTGTAAAATGTATTCTTCTTTAAATCAAAAAATATATTTTATATGTTTATTAATAAAAAAAATTTATTATTATTTTTTTTTGTTCGCTCCCGGTTCGCGGACCGGGAAGCTTCCCGTTAGCTCAATTTGGTGCCGCGACCCGGTCCGCGAACCGGTAAACGTTACGTTTGCGCAACTGCCGCGTTAGAAATCAACATCGTGACGCGTCGCGGAAGCGCGACGTATCACGTTGTCGCGTAATGCGTCTTATGACGTGCCGCGTTAGCGCACCCGGAAGTGCTCCGGTACGCAAACTGAGACGCGAAGCGCAGCTCCCCGGAAGCGATCCGGGGCGCGTTCCGCAGCGCGTAACATAAGCGTAACATAAGCGTAACAGGTCATGTGACTTGTTAATACAACTTTTCATTGGTTCATTTCACTTTTGGTTTCCTAATGATGTAAGGCTAGGTCAGGTGACCTAAAAATAACACTTTTCATTGGTTTAGAACTATTTTTTTCCCAAATGATGAAAGCCCCCACCTTTTTTCTCACTCTGACTTTCAACTTTGTGAAAGGAAGACCTATTTTGCTCAGTGGAAAATGGCTTCACTAGTAGCTGCAGCTGGTGCACCCCCACCACCACCACCACCTCCTCATAGGAAGAGAGGACCACCTCCACAGTTCCTTCCCAACACAGAGGAGGAAGAGGATCAAGAAGAGGAAGAGGAAATACAGGGAACACAGTTTTTACAAGAGGAGCCCCGGGTATCTCACCATAAAAATAGTTTCATTTGGCAGTTTTTTTCTTTTCCTGAAGGACAGAAAAAAGTTAATGCTCGGTATGTGACGTGCCTCATATGCAAAGAGGACTTATCTAGAGGCACAGATAAGAAGTATAGTTACGGCAACTATACTATGCACCGTCACATGCTGAGGTGGCATCCACTAAATTACAGCCGGGCACAGATGCGTGACCTCCAGGACAACCCACCAACTCCTGTGGCCAGGACATCGGCACAGGTATCTCTGTCGGGGCCAGAGGCACGGGAAACAGTGCCAAACATTCAGGATAACTTTATCCACATGAAGATTGTCTGTTTATATTGCGGTACCTTACTCTCATGTGCCAATATGAGCATTAACTTAATAAACAGAGCATTTGAAAACCACAAGTCCTCTAAATGCCCCAAAAAATAAAAAACATTTTGCTCCTGTTGAGCCCTTTCCAATGCCTGTTTTTTGTTGTTTCCCCCCCAAAAAACCAAAAAAAACATAAAATTGTTCAAAAAATACAAAAAAACCAAAAAATGTTCAGAAAAATAAAAAAAATATAAAACAACAAAAACATTAAAAAAAAGTTCTTTTCAGAACTACCTCCCCTTTATAAAAAAATTGCTAGAATGTTTAGCACTCTGGCAAGCTCTATTTCTTTTGGTTCGCTTCCCGGTTCGCTCGCCGGTACGCGAACCGGGAGCGAACCAAAAAATTTTTTTTTAAAAGAAGAGTAAGTATAAGGGAAGTAAACAGAGAGTAATGCTATAGGGACTAAACCAGAGATACTGTTTAATAGATTTATTTACCGAAGAAAAGATGGAAGAGGATATAATTGTGAAAAACAAAATAGATAAGGAAATGAAAGAAAAAAAGGAGAGTAGAAGAATAACACAGAAGAGTTTCTTAGAGTATGTGAGTGAATGTTCAAATAAGATTAAAACATGTGGAATAACAGAGAGAAAAAACAGAAAGCAGAAAAGAAGAAGTAACAGAAAAAGAATAATTGAAACAGCAAAGAAATGTAAATAACATAGGCCCATATTATCAACATAGGCAATAAAAGTTTTGCAGCTTTTATCGGCAGAAATGTGTCGCTAAAGCCGCTTTTGCGGCAGAAAACTGCCGCTAAAACCGCTTTTGCAGCAGTTTTCTGCCGATAAAAACGGCAATAATTTTATTGGCTCTGTTCATAATATGCCCCTTAGTGTGCTTCAACTACACAGAGAAAGCATAATGAACAAGTAGTGAAAGAGTGATCAGTCAAAGACACTAAGAGTAATAGAGACGGAGTGAGTGAACAAGAGTGAGGAACTATGAGAAGAGAGGGACTGAGAAAAGGAGTGGAAGGAGTAGAGTAAGTAATAGAGAAAGGAATGAGGGAAGTAGCAAAGGCAGGAAAGTGAGGGTTAAAGAAATGAAGCAGTGGAACTAATAGTAGTTAAATGTGATAGAAATGTAATGAAGAGTACAAAACATTTACCTTATAATTGTCGTTAACTTAGTCACTTGTTATTTTTATACTTTCAATCTGTGAAAGAGAGAACAAACATTTGAAAAATATTAAAACATGTATTTAAAAATTAGAAAAGACAACGGAAAAGATTGAAGGACAAACAGTTTTTCAACAACTTTGACACTTACAGAAGCTTCTGCTTCTCCAGGCCCCCTACACAGTCCTAAAGATATACATTTTAAACTAACAGTATCTTGATGCAGATGAAGTGAGGCCTATCTTGGAACATGGTGCATCTTTTGCACTGCTGTTGTCTCACAAAAGTGACGCAATGGCAGCGCAAAAGAGGTGCACAATCATCATAAAACTGTTCCTAACATTTTAAATGATTGTTTCAGGATTGCAATAAGGTGTGTCCTATCCAGACGTTTGTTTCAGGTGAGGCCTACTCAGGATTGCAGATCAAATTTAGCCTTGTTGAAGAGTACAGAGGAGATAATACATGTGCAGGCCAACCAATAAAGTTCAGACTTCCTCTGTTTCCCTGGACAGGCCTAAACCTCATCTACACAATGTGATGTGTAATGTTAGGAAACACAGGTAATTTAATTGAATAACGTGCAATTTGTTTTGCTCATTCCACAATCACATCACCTGTGTTTCCTTAGCTTAGGTATCTCATTGTGGAAATGTAGTCATTCATATGAAAGACTATGTAGAATGTGAGCACTGTATGCAACAACTTTGACACTTACAGAAGCCTCAGCTTCTCCATGTCTACTACACATTTCTAAATGTAGATCATAAGTACAAAAAGTACAGAATTAATTACACATGTTAAATGGTTTATTTTTGCTGTTCTCAGAATTTATCAAATTTCACTAAAAACAGTGACTTGAAGGTATTCATCATATAACAGCGGGGAAAAAAAAACACAATCAAAATGATTGTGTTTAAAAAACCCATATAACATAACCAATCAGAACTCCTCAAAAGTAACTTACTTTCCATGACGTCGAAGGATGTCCTATGAACAGCTTACACTCGGTTGTGCTGTTTTTATTTTCAGCCCGCCACTTTCTGAAAGAAAACCTCCATCGTTTTGAAAAATATGTTACATACAATAAATGACTTCTCGCTCTCTACCACATGTTTCCACAAGGCCAAATCATGTAAGAGCCATTTATAACTCTTGGAATTCTTGTAAGCAAATCCCGTCATTTTGTATTTCCGCAACTTTCAGAAAGAAAACGTTCAAGATCACTTTCACAATCCTGGACTAGTAATATCTTACCCTTCTTGCTCACTCATGTTCTACATTTCCTATGACACTGATACTGCTTACTATGAAGCAGACTTACACTACCTCTATGACTACTACAATTACTTAATTGTCTACATCACTTTTAATCACAAAGCAATATAAAACAGTAGATAAAATTATATCAACCCCTAGAATCATTATACGCCAGTTACCTACCCTAAATTCTCTTTTCTGAAAACAGAAAGTAAGAATATTTTTAAATAAAAAGGCAACATTGTATCGTAGTCAAATGGGAATAGTTTCCGAAAAAGCAAATTTTTTTAGATTTTAAGCTGTGTAATAAGCGGATCTGTCAAATGACCATCATGCCATATAATAGCTGCAGTTACAAATGTTCTTCCTAAAATCAACAACTGTGTAGCCACAACATTTGTAATTAAAGTTGAAGACTTACTTTCATCAGGTTTATATAGTTGGATTTTCAAAATGACATTATAATCAAAAGTTTGGACCGATAATCTAGACAGCATTGCAGACTTACATTCCCTCTACTCCATGTTTTGATTGGCTGCTTGAATTAGCTTATAAAAAGAAACAGTTTTGCTGAACTCATACAAAGTGCAGTTATTTTTCCATGACGTCAAGTGTTATGGTAAGAACACCGTTTGCTTTGGGAAATACTCTGTTGTCATTCAACTAATCTCTGCCCACCACTTTCTGTAAGAAAATCTTCTTTTTTTCCAGGAACTATTTAAAACTCAAAAATAACTTTTGACTCTGTACTACACTTATCCGCAAGGCCAAATCGTGTAGGAGCCATTAGAACCTCTTGAAATTCCTCAGAGCAAATCCTGAGATTCCTTCCCTAAAATTTTGGTTTTAAAAACACCAGGTAAGAATTTTTAGGGTCAAAAGGCAATTTTTAAAAAAAAGTTAAAACAGAATCATTGCAGAATGACCAGCCATTTCTAGACTTTAAATAAGCTGTGTAATGTCCTGATGTTATTGAAGGACCGTCATGATATATAATTGCTGCAGTTACAAAAGTCCTTCCTGATATTGACAACTGTGAAGCCACAATTTTTTTTATTAAAGTTGTCAATTTTGTTCCATCAGGCCTACATCGTTGGAACATTAAAATTACATACTGGCCATATGTTCGTATAAATAATGTTGACAACATTGCAGATTTACATTGGCTACACTCCATGTTGTGATCAGCTGCTTTTACTAGCTTATTAAAGGACACTGATTTACTCTCTGGCAAAGTTAAATATATCAATCTTTCTGAGTCTACACTAGTAGTACTTGATACCCTACAGTTCTCGCAGTCATGCTGCCATTGATAAGAAAGCCCAAACAGGTGATCTACTTCTACACCTTCAGCATGCAATACATCAAGCATATACATTAAAAACTCCTGACAATCTTGCTGAATATTTTGAGAGAATTGTGTTTGACCTGAACATCTGTCTAACAGATTTCGAATTTCAGACACACTTTCTATGTTTGTTCTATCAGTGCTACATTTCTCTAACACAGAATTTAACAAACTGCAAAATCTTTGATCAGAATTGACCACAATCTCTTCTTTTACATTTTCTAGAGAAAACAAAACACTAACCACTACATTAGCATAGCAGTTGACACCAGAACTGTTTTCAAATTGAAAACCAACAACATCTTCAACAGAATCCTTTTTCTTTCTGCTTATAATTTCAGGTTCATCGACTTTTCGTCTTTTTGCTACAACCTCCCTACTATTGGTCACATTTCTTCGTTTCCGGCCTACCACACGTTTCTCAAACAAAGGATATTGAGGTAAATGTGGCGCATACTCTCTTCTTAACCTATTGTATTCCTTAACACAATCTAGATCCGCACAAATGTTTGTGACATCACACTCAATCAAGTACAATCCCGATAAAGTTCTAACTCGTGACAATGCCACATATGCCATACCCTCCTTGAACACAGAACTGCCAATATTCACCAATGCACTGTCTACACTTAAACCTTGCGATTTATGGATTGTCACCGCATATGCCAAGCAAACAGGAAACTGCTTACGGCGAACATATGTCTTTTACAAGCAAAAATCTAGCAGAACAACGACCAATTAGCTGTACTTCCTCAATGCCATCAAATTTAATTTTTAAAAATTCAATTCCATCTCTATTTCTGTATTTCACAAAATCAACAACATTACCCATTGATCCATTTACCAGACCTCTTTCAACATGTAAATTCCTTCTTAAAATTATACAGCAATTTAAGCACACATTCAGAGTCTTTTCAAAACCCGCTGTTTTAGATAGTCTTCTCTAATGAATCCAATTTTGTTTTCAAATTCTCAGACAAAATAATTGTTGATCCCATATGCTCTACTCTGTCAATAGCTTCCAGTTTCACAATCTCTTGGTTTTCTAAATGCAACATTTTGTTGTTGAAGATGGCACATTCTGCAAGAGTTGGCATCAAACATATTCCAGATTTCTTCTCAGTAATTTTCTGAAAAATATTCTCAGGCACAACGTCTTGTTCTGGATATAAATTTGACAGTAATCGTGCATGTAAAGCTTCTTTCCCATGCTGGGTCACTTTTCCAATTCTAACATCTTGTAGAATATTCTTGTAAACTTCATCCTTCGCCTGACGCATATTTTCATGCAGTTCAGCATAATTGAAGTTTAACCATATATTGACGTTGCCTATGCTCCCTAGGCACTTCCTGGTATCTTCATGCGTGAGCATTTTGAACACAGGTTGTCCTTTCACTGGTGTCAGCTGCAGAAGATCCCCGAAAACAATGATGTGTTTGCCACCAAATAACACATCATACTCTGTTTTAAGAACTTCTTGCATTCTCAAATGCACAAAGGCAAGCATGACATTAGAAACCATGCTTACTTCGTCAATGATAAGAAGTTTCATTTTCCTCAAGACTCTTGAAACTTCACAACAAGCATCTCCAGATAACTTGTGGTATTGTAATTTGTTATCATGCTCCACTGGCAGCATCAATAGACGATGCAAAGTAATACCTTTAATGTTATGTGCTGCCAGTCCAGTTGGAGCGGTGACAACACAAGACAGCGATGACTCAGTCCTTTCCTGCAAATAACATGAAATTGCTTTAATGAGGAAACTTTTTCCAGTTCCCGCTTCTCCACTCACGTACAGTCGGACAGGCTTCAACGACGTACATGAGCACTCTTTCTTCTCATGACTTAATCCATGATCAATTTGCTTGGTAACTTCGTCATATATTTTCCTCTGCTCAACGTTGAGTTGTCTTTCCAAGTCTTACAAGTTAACCACATCCTCCTGAGCATGTGCCATGGCTCTTTCCACTTCATTCATGGCAGTGGCAGCTTCATTTTCGATAACAGGTCCTCCTAGTGGATCCTGACTCAATGAAACAGAACTCTGACTGTCCTGAGAACTGTCTCTGGCAATCTCGGCTGCAATCGTTGCTTCCTGCTCGATTTCCGCATTCAACATTTCAAGATATTTGGGAAAAGCAGGACATTCTATGGTCTCATTGGCGGCAGTGAAAGAGTCTTCGTAACAGAGGAAATCTCCAAGCAGTTCCTCTTCTGCACGCCAAGGCTTAAAAAGTTGCAAAAGTGCTAAATAGAAAAACTCCTTTTTTTCAGGAGATTCGCCACTTTTCGATGGTTTACCAAGTGGCATTTTCTTTGCTTGACGAGACATCCCTCACTTCCAATTACAGCATACACTCCTTTATCAATATCTTCTTTGATGTTCCTCTTGAATATGTAATTTTGTAGAACCTCATACAGGCAAACATTCTCGAGGTGACTGCTTCGATTTGGATAATATGTATCCAACATGTTGGTCTTCAAAATATCGGTACTGTTTGGCTCCTTTTCCGCCAAATACTCAATTTCCCGCACAGGTTTCAGAACTCGATTACGCGTTGCAGCAAGACCAAGACTCGCCCAAACGATACTCCTGGATTTGGCATAGAGACTTGCTGAAGACAACCGGACAGAACATTCGTAAGCTCCGATTTCTCGATGTGACAACATCTTCAGACTGAAGCTGTACAACTTCTTACTGAGGCTCTTTTCATGGGAAATGTCCTCCCACATATCCTTCAATTCTGTCTTTTCTTTTTTGGTGATGTAAGATGTCATATACCGAGCCACAGCCATACAGTTATCAGCCACAAACTGTATATCCATGTTAGCATTCCACATGGACAAAATCACTGGGTTGTAATCGTTGACGTACTTGGACTCTTCGTTCCTTTTCAAATTGTATGTGTTTTTAGGTGATTTCTTCATCACATTATGTCGCAGCGAAGACATCAAACTGTTTACTCTTCCTTTAGAAATCACCGGTCGTGGAAAGGCGAAACGACATTTGGTGTAGAACTTGTCCTTGTTTCTGAATTTACAACGACAGTACTTTCCGCAACGATGGCTTTGGAAGCGTAGAACTTGTTCTCTTAGGCTTTTGTCCTCCTTTGCGTTTGGAACAGCACATGTAGAATACTGTTCTATGAAACTCATCACTAAGTCTTCTGGATCTGTTCCAAATTTAGGTGCATCCTTGATCCACAGCAGCATATGTATATGAGGAGCACCTCTTGCTTGGTACTCCTTTCTCCAGAAGAAATCCAACACCTCTCCAAGAGGTGGATTTCTCTTGTTCATGATGAAAGACATCATAGCTTCAAATCTATGATTGAAGTACCTGCATACATTCACTGGATCCAAAGAGCACAGTTGAATTCGATATTTTCAATGTTTCCATTTGCCTCTCGTAGAAATTCAAGTAAGTCTTCCCAGCCATACTCGGCACAGCTCAGAGTGAGGAACCATGTGGGAGTTCCTAAGTTCCTCAGCATACATTTTAAATCACCATGACGACGGTACCAGTACTCATTAGTACCACGCTGACACGCCATGAGATTAATCAGGTGAGAATCCAAAATACTGTCTTGCACATTGACTTTATCCATAAAGTCACTTGCAGAGATGTTTTGCATGTGTATACCACTTTTCAAGATGTGGTTCACTGCATATGACAGTCCAGACAGATCGCTTTCAAACAGGAGATGAAACAAATAGGGAATGCATTGTCGAAACCTAGCATCTTCTGCATACAATCGTAAAGTCCGGTATTCAGAAGCAGGAATTTGATGAGGTCGCTCATCATATCTTCCTCCCTGACCTGTTGGAAATAGCTGTGGGAAACACCGAGCTTCCACACTTTCCTCCCAAACACTAATGGGACTCCCTTTGGCTTGTTTCATTTGAAACAACTCAATAGCATTCCCCATGACTTCCTTGGAATGCAAAGGATGAACACTATAATGTTCATATATTTCTTCACTTTTAGAGGGTTCTACTTTCTCAATTTGACCAGCACACAAATCGCTATCCTCTTCCTCACTTACTTCCTCTTCTGCAACATATACATTCTTATAGTACTTATTATTTTTTTTCAAATACAATGTTGCCTTTTTAACTTTCCTAACATCCACTAAATCTTGCCATATTTTCTTATTCTTTGTCGGAACCCCATTAACTAAGATAACCAGAGGTTCCTCTTCCACTTTTTCTACTCCAATTGTGTTAATGTTTTTCTTCAAATCTAGAGGCAAATAAACAACTCTTCCCTTTAATCCTCTCTGTAAATCTGATGGAGGCAATTTCCCTGTCTTTGGCTCCATTCTTACAATAGCCTGAAAGGGATGGATACTTTGAATCAAAATAGATTCATAAGTATTTAAATCCTTCAATTCAGAAGGAATCTCAACCAATTCCAGATTATTATGAACCGCTCTAGCAGGCATCTGGTTTTGATTTAATTTATTACAACAATAAGTACACACACGTTGATCCAATCCCAAATCAAAACAATTTTCTACCATCAAGTATGTTGCAAAATCCTTCCATTCACTATTATTTTCCCTTTCACTTTTTGCATATAAATCCACTAACTTAGTCGGATTCTTATAATAAGTGCGTCGACAACACACACAAGTGAAATTAGGCCTCTCACTTGATTTCACCTGAAACGTGGCAATTTCCTTCTGAAAATTATCTGTACTGGAAACCTGTACACTATCTTCCACATTACCCTCTTCTTGTGGGTCAATTTCAACATTCTCCTCTTTACTTCCAAAGTAACAAAACTCAATTTCTTCACACATATTCTTCACATCTATTTCAGAACCATGCAAAAGAGCAGCGCATAATTGTTTAAGCATAACTGCTGGACTCTTAGCATAATACAACATTCTAACTAATTTCCTCACTTTATTATGATGCACTGCTAGCATCCTGAAATGATGAAAAACACTCTGGCATACTCTCCTGGAAAGACAAGCCAGTGAATGACCATGCAAACCTGTCACTTCTCTCACTCTGCAAGGATCTAATTCTTGCAACAACTTCATTTTCTGCTCCAAACTTTTCTTATTAAATGTCCGTACAAATTCACAAAGCAAATTGATGGAATCCTGTCGCACACTGCAAATACTACTACACTTCCAGGTGTACACAGGACCCTTAGGACGTCTTTCTAAAACCTCATTACCTAACACCTCTTCTGTCTCTGTTGTCACAAGTTTTTCTTTTTCAACTGGACAACCATCTTTCACCTCATAAGCTCGACCATTGGTGTCAACTGCATGCACCAAATCATTATCCTGGAAATAACTCTCCTCATTAAAAAATGCCTCACAACTTGAACTATGCATCCATTCTCCGGAAAAAACTTCACAAAAATTACTACGGTTAACTATTCTCTTCCATCTACTATTTCTTTTGAAATCATAAATTGCCTTGTTTAGCTTACTAATTCTATTGATTATCAAAATAAATAACTTTCGTTTAATTTCAAATGCCTGATCAATAACTTTCTCAACTTTTTTTTTTCTCTTATAAAAAACCACTTTCTGTTGACCTTTCTTAATATTTTTTAACAAATTGCCAATTATCCTGTTGCGGAACATTCGTTTACGAATGTCCCTAAACTGTTGTTTCCTTCTACTATCATGCACAGAGTTATCTCTTGCTCTAGCAGTAACATTTTGGATTGGCCTTTCCTTTTAAATTGCTTCTCTTTTTCTGGACTAAAACGTTTTCTGTAGTAGTACTTTTTTTTTACAAATGTTTCTTATGAATGATTTCGTGGTCTTACCCGGTGCTTTCTTGGTGACTTGACGATTTTTTATTGTAGAGGACTGCTGCATTAATTGATGAACCTGCTGTCTTTGACGTTTTGTAGCCTTTCTGATTCTATCCTTAGACGGCATTCTCAAAATTTGAAATGATCTGCAGTTGAATCTGTGGTAAAATATAATCAAAATTTTTATTAACCACTATTACCAAACAGTAAATCAATAACAGTCATCAAAAACTTAACACACTACTTGACATTTTTACATAGAATATTTTTTAGTGCTTTGGCAAATTTAGAATACACAAATAGCAGAAAAGAAATGGAATTCTTCTTCATTTTACCTGTCCTGTTTTATATGTGAATCTGATCTAATTTTATGAGCATATTTTAATATTTTATTGAAGACACTACACATAACCTGTTTTTGAAGGTGTGTTTGATTTTAAATGAAACGGTTTACATTTGTACTTTTCATTTATTGTAAATTTTAAAAATAAATGTTTATAGTTCCATAGGCTCAAGCAGGTCAGCTTCCCACCCTATGTCATACAATTCTGACAAATCGGCATCCTCATCATGTTCTTCATCATCCTCAGGATTTAAATCATCCAAGGGATCTACTTCCACTGACGTTTCAATTACAAGTTCAATGATAAGGTCGAGATCAACTGATTGCTGATTGTCACTCATGGTTGATGTTGTCGTTATCTTTAAAGAAAGAGACCCAAAATGAGATGTTGCAGAGTAAGAGACAAATCGCAGAGATTATAATAGTAAAATTGTTTAACAAGAGTAACATTTTGCAGCTATTATTTAGCCATGTCCAGCAATGCTGAGGAGGTGAGGCCTATGTCCAAGTTTTCAGTGAACAGGACTCATCTCTTCTTAACCTTGGATAAGCCTCACCGACTCTGTGTCCCCTGCTCATACTTAAATGTACAGGGGCAGATTTATGCTAAGTGGCGCATCCCCACGGATGCACCAGTTAATGTGCACCGCTGCTCTGCCACCCATAGTGTGCCGCATTTACAATGTGGAGCACCATTGAGCAAAAACAGCACAGATGCGTCACCATCTGTGCCGCAAAAGCAGCACATTGCAGGAATCACGTCATAAGCGTGACATGTCTACTGCAATGCACAGGAGGAAGCCTCACATTGCATGGTGCATCACTTCTTATGCCTGTTTCAAACAGGCGTAAGGATTTGATTCAGCAATGCTATAAAGCTGACTCAGTGAAATCTTCTAAATTTCACTGTGTTAGTTTTACAGGGCTTTCATGCAAATTAATGCATACCTTGCAACAAAACACCTATATGAAAACTGACGCAGGTTTCATGTGGCACAGGACTTTACAGCATGACACATCTGCCTAGATGCATCAAGTTGTAAATATGTCGCCACATAACAAATCTTTTGCACCGCCGCTGCGTCACCAAAGTGACGCACAGTGACGCAAAAGAGACATACACCTATCATAAATCTGTCCCTAACATTTTAAATGATTGATTCAAGATTACGATAAAGTGTGGCCTATCCAGAGGTTTGTTTGAGGTGAGGCCTACTCAGGGTTGCAGATGAAATTTACGCTTGTTGAAGAGTACAGAGGAGATAATACATGTGAAGGCCTACCAATGAAGTAAGTCATATCCACTTCACTCTTGAACAAAGGCCAGACCTTTTCTGTGTCCGTGGACAGACCTAAACCTCATCTGCACAATGTCATTCGTAAACTTAGGAAACACAGGTGATGTAATTGAAAAATGTGGAGTTTCTTTTCCTCATTTCACAATCACATCACCTGTGTTTCCTTTGCTTAGGTATCTCATAGTGCAGATGGACTCTAGCATATCAAAGAGTACACATAAGTTGAGCAGTGTATACAACAATTTTGACATTTACAGAAGATTCAGCTTCTTATCTTGTTGGAGATGAAATGAGGCCTGTCTTGCAACATGGTGCATCTTTTGCATCACTGCTGCATCGGTTTCATGTGGCACGGGACTTTACAGCATGACACATCTGCCTAGATGCATCAAGTTGTAAATATGTCGCCACATAGCAAATCTTTTGCACCGCCGCTGCGTCACAAAAGTCACGCACAGTGACGCAAAATAAGCTCACACCTATCATAAATCTGTCCCTAACATTTTAAATGATTGATTCAGGATGACGATAAAGTGTGGCCTATCCAGAGGTTTGTTTGAGGTGAGGCCTACTCAGGGTTGCAGATGAAATTTACGCTTTTTGAAGAGTACAGAGGAGATAATACATGTGAAGGCCTACCAATGAAGTAATTTGTAACAAAGGGAAGTTTGGTCCTGGGACAGAGGGTCAGCTGGACCTTATAATACTGAAAAACAGAAGCAATGCTGGCCCTCAAGGTGATTTTACCTCGTAATTTATGAGAATACAAACAAGGGAAAAACCTTTTGTTTGTATGGGTTATTTTATTTAAACCCTTTCTGTCAATTTTTAATCATTTTGAAAAACATTTCATGGGTAAGAAAAAACACTAGTGACAAACATTTACAATATTTACAACTATCATACATACAAAATATCATACAATAATCACAGAATAACATACATACAAATGAATCCACAATTATATACAAGCTTCTCTAACAAGAGAAAACAATAATTCGACCATCACAAATAATTAATCTTTGCGAAGATTCAAATCATTAGAATGCCCCACCAGGGTCAAAGAACAGAAAAAGTCAACAGAAATTTAAATTGAAACTCTTCAATCAGTTAAGTTTGAGAAATAACTCAAAGCTTTACTACATCAAAAATTGCCTATTTGCCGTTTTGCCGACGCGTTTCGAATCTGGATGCAATCTCAGATTCTCTTCAGGGCTCTGTCAATGTGGTATTCTTTTCGTGTGGATAACGCGGTCCCGCGGTCCAATTATTCAAATGAGATAGGGCTTTTGATTAGGCAGAAATTCTTTAAGCTGTAGAGCACGGGGACGCTACTATTTCATTTCGCACTGTAAATCCCCCTCTGACAAATCAGTGACGCTGCCGCCTGAAAGCTCTAAGTATGGAGCAAAGGAAGGTTGATGAACCGGTCCCGAGGATCCTTGGCTGTCGTGCGGGGAACAGGCTGGCGTTGCCTCCGCGGCGTGCCACAGGGCGTGCTTCAATCGCGCTAGTTTCTTGCTTTCCAACTAATGGACCAGGAAATGAGTTCGCATGAAATAGTAGCGTCCCCGTGCTCTACAGCTTAAAGAATTTCTGCCTAATCAAAAGCCCTATCTCATTTGAATAATACCACATTGACAGAGCCCTGAAGAGAATCTGAGATTGCATCCAGATTCGAAACGCGTCGGCAAAACGGCAAATAGGCAATTTTTGATGTAGTAAAGCTTTGAGTTATTTCTCAAACTTAACTGATTGAAGAGTTTCAATTTAAATTTCTGTTGCCTTTTTCTGTTCTTTGACCCTGGTGGGGCATTCTAATGATTTGAATCTTCGCAAAGATTAATTATTTGTGATGGTCGAATTATTGTTTTCTCTTGTTAGAGAAGCTTGTATATAATTGTGGATTCATTTGTATGTATGTTATTCTGTGATTATTGTATGATATTTCGTATGTATGATAGTTGTAAATATTGTAAATGTTTGTCACTAGTGTTTTTTCTTACCCATGAAATGTTTTTCAAAATGATTAAAAATTGACAGAAAGGGTTTAAATAAAATAACCCATACAAATAAAAGGTTTTTCCCTTGTTTGTATTCTCATAAATTACGAGGTAAAATCACCTTGAGGGCCAGCATTGCTTCTGTTTTTCACTACCAATGAAGTAAGTCATGTCCACTTCACTCTTGAACAAAAGCCAGACCTCTTCTGTGTCCGTGGACAGGCCTAAACCTCATCTGCACAATGTCATTCGTAAACTTAGGAAACACAGGTGATGTAATTGAAAAATGTGGAGTTTCTTTTCCTCATTTCACAATCACATCACCTGTGTTTCCTTTGCTTAGGTATCTCATAGTGCAGATGGACTCTAGCATATCAAAGACTACGCAGAAGGTTAGAACTGTATGGAACATGGCTATGTAAGTCAAATAATCAAAATCTAAATTTGCCAAGCACACATGGGGGCATATTTACAAGGACCTTGCATCACAGGGAAAGGTCTTAAATTAAAATGGGAAAAATAACATCAGAGAGACTCAAAGGCCTTATAAATATGCCCCAAGCAACCTATGAAGCTCTAGCAGTACATATCAAGAAACCTAATTGATTTCAAAAAACGTTTTTAAACACATCATCTAAATAAATTATATACCTACATTCATCGGGAAGTGACTTAAAATGCCCTAAGACACATGAAAGCGTTTTTTTTTTAAGCCCTTGCTCCATTTTTAGATCACTTTTAACATGGCTATGTAAGTCAAATAATCAAGATCTAAATTTGCCAAGCACAGATGGGGGCGTATTTACAAGGACCTTGCACCACAGGGAAAGGTCTTAAATTAAAATGGGAAAAATAACATCAGAGAGACACAAAGGCCTTATAAATATGCCCCAAGCAACCTATGAAGCTCTAGCATTACATATCAAGAAACCTAATTGATTTCAAAAATCGTTTTTAAACACATCATCTAAATAAATTATATACCTACATTCATCGGGAAGTGACTTAAAATGCCCTAAGACACATGAAAGCGTTTTTTTTAAGCCCTTGCTCCATTTTTAGATCACTTTTAACATGGCTATGTAAGTCAAATAATCAAGATCTAAATTTGCCAAGCACAGATGGGGGCGTATTTACAAGGACCTTGCACCACAGGGAAAGGTCTTAAATTAAAATGGGAAAAATAACATCAGAGAGACTCAAAGGCCTTATAAATATGCCCCAAGCAACCTATGAACCTCTAGCATTACATATCAAGAAACCTAATTGATTTCAAAAAACGTTTTTAAACACAACTTGTAAAGCAATTATATTCATACATTCATGGGGAAGTTACTTAAAATACCGTAAGACACATGAAATCGTTTTTTTTAAACCCTTGCTCCATTTTTAGATCACTTAACATGGCTATGTAAGTCAAATAATCAAGATTTAAATGTGCCAAGCACAGATGGGGGCGTATTTACAAGGACCTTGCACCACAGGGAAAGGTCTTAAATTAAAATGGGAAAAATAACATCAGAGAGACACAAAGGCCTTATAAATATGCCCCAAGCAACCTATGAAGCTCTAGCAGTACATATCAAGAAACCTAATTGATTTCAAAAATCGTTTTTAAACACAACTTGTAAAGCAATTATATTCATACATTCATGGGGAAGTGAGTTAAAATACCCTAAGAGACATGAAAGCATTTTTGTAAGACCCTTGCACTATTTTAGCGTCACTTTTAACATGGCTATGTAACACAAAGAAACAAAATCTATTTGTAAAACACTTGACACAAATCAAAATTTTAAATACACAACTTTCTTCATAATGTTCTCCCTAAACCATACTATTCTCTATCTAAATTAAATGAATCTTTTCTCACCTTAGCAAATACTTTATGAGTTTCAAAACAGTCTCAGAAACACACCAAATTGTCTTTAGCAGAGCAAAAGGTATGCACTCCAGAGTCTGCAGCTATAAAAAGCACAGACAAGCTGTAATTCATCACACATATCTCTCATGTCACCCAATCAAAACTCTTCCCTCACTTTTTTCAAATCAACACCCTTCCCCCCTCTACCCTTTCTGCCTTTTTTGCATATCAACCACCTCCTGAAAGACCTCTCATGTTTGCAAGTTCACACAACAATGTTTCAATTGAACTCTGAACTCTCAGTACACCTGCATATCAAGTGCAATCTTTCATAAAATGATTTTTTTGACCATTCAAATTACATCTTTAAAAGAACTCATCCATGCACCCTAACTTTCTGTTTTCAGCAATCAAAATCCACCAATCACTGCTACTGCTTCATTAACACAGAAACTCCACAGTTTTTTTCATTTTAAACTCTTATTTTTTCAACTCCCATTTCATTGCCACACTTCATCTGACTGCAGCAGAACCTCCTCTCACCATGTTTTCTGTCTGGATTGTTGGACATAGTTACATCTACTGGGCTCAGAGGTATGCTGATAACAGAAATTTACCTAACCTCAATTTACAAGATGTGGAAATTAAGTGGTTTGGCCACAGAGGATTAAAATGTCACCAATTGATACCATTGGTGAAAACCTTTATGCATTTGCCTAAACCTGACCTGTTAATTGTGCACTGTGGAGGAAATGACTTGGGCACTTTGACTGGGGTAGGTCTGGAAATGCTTTTAAAGGACACCTTTGAGCAATTGATGGCACTTTTTCCTCAAACTGCCTTGGTATATTCAAATATATGCCAAAGACAGAAATGGAGGTGGTCGAACCAATTTTGTCCAAAAATTGAGAAATCGAGGAAGCATGTAAACAAATCTGTTTCAGCTTACATGAGAGACCATGGAATGGGCTCCATCTACAACAATAACTTACGTTACTACATGCAAGATATCTACAGAGGAGATGGAGTTCACTTCTCAGATGAAGGGAACAGAGTTTTCATTCTGAATTTAAAAATGTGCATTGGTACCTACTTATAAGTACCTAAATGTACCATAAACCCAAAAGCTCTTCTCAGAGCTACCCTACATCTGATCACTCACAATTATTATTTTACTCTAACTTTTTTCACAAATTTTCAACAAAGTACGCTCCCCGGAGCGCTACCCGGTACGCGAACCGGAAGCTAACCGCGCGTAATTTGTTTAAAAAATGATTTTTTTTCACACATATGGGCCTCCTCAGCCACCCTCAGAAAACCTAGGGGGTCAAAATAAGTCTACCGTGCCCCCTTCTACCCATTCTGAACATTATTTGCCCTCCATCTTGTATCTTTATTCGACCGAAACACACAATGGTGGACTCCCGTAACGCTGCCGGTTCGCGTACCGGGGCGCTCACCGGGAAGCGCTCCATTAAAAAAGGTGGGAAAGTAATTTACAGAAGAAACTCTGGAGACACTTTCACCAAATATAGATTAGCTCATACTACATATCAATCCCTACCATTTTCACACATTTGGTTGGAATTCCATTTAGCCATTTAGCCTGTAGACCTCTCTAAATACCCTGAGGTAAATTACTTCACAAAACACATCTGAAGTGTTGGAATTGACAACCAATTAAAATGTTACTTTCATTTTCTACTTTTTTTACCTGACATTTGATTGGTTATGTACCTGAATATATATAAAAAAAAGAGAGAGAAACACAGCCACTTTGACTACTACTTCCTGAACTACATTGCAAGATCATTTTCACTCACAACTTAAACTTGTTTTTAAACGGTAAGATATTATTTTATAAATTTGAAAACATTTTCAGATAGTTATATACTATCCCTCTGTAAGAGTTAGACATTGAGAAAGGCTTGTTTATTATAATTATGGATTGATTTAGGTTTCTGTGGTATTATTATGAATTTACATAGGCTTTCTCACAGGCACTTTTTAATAGTACTACTTCATGCCTCAAAACTACCTGTCTGAACTTAAACCCAACAGTGCCCTATCTCTACTGATATATTTATTTTTTATTCAAATTTCAGCACAAAAATGCAAGGAGAACAGAACGTTTCCTTTGAAATTGTCCTAGACATGAATAATGAGGAAATAATTGAACCCATTGACTTGGAATTCATGGATGAATCACGAGACCATGAACTTCTACAATGTGTAGAATCTGTGGATCATTTACTTCATTATGATGACGGTCAAATGTGGGAAGTTATGTTCACTCAACAAGAGGACATATCGGACAGTCAAATGTTAGACGTTATATTAAATTTTGAAAAAGAATCAGAAAAATAAAATTATATTTAATATTTAAAAATTGTTTGAGTCTTTAATCATTTTTATATGTAATTTATAAACTAGTACCAAATTGATTATAAAGTAAAGTCAGACTTATAGTATACTGTGCACAATTTCAAAAATACATTTATATTTAATAATCATTAATACTGCTACTTAAATAAAAAAAATAAAAAACAACAACAAAAAGAACAATCAATAAACATACAATATTTCAAAATATCATAGTCTATCATTCTTTTTTCCTTATAGTACGCTCCCCGGACCGCTTCCCGGTGCGCGTACCGGGCGCTACCCACGCAAAAAAAACCAAAACATTTTTTATTTTTTTTTGCCCCGCGGGGCCCTTTTAAAGCCTCCACATCAAACCTAGGGGGTCAGGAAGGATCTACTATGCCCCCTTATGGTTATTTCCCCCTTTCTTTTGGCCTCCTCTTGTCTCTCGATCCTACCGAGAGACAAGATGGCGGCCGCTCCGGACTGTTTAGAATGTTGACAGACACCGGAGAGCCAATCAGCTTTGCTTCGCGAAGTTCCGTTACGCGTCAAGTACGCGAACCGGGGCGCTGCCCGGAGCGCGCTTACAGATATATATATTTTTTTGAACGTTAATTTCTCAAAATCCACGGGAGCACATATCTTGAGACCTAGCAAAGGCACATCGGGCTAACAGTCCCTACAATTTTGCCAAGTTTCGTGCAAATCCATTCAGCCATTCGGGCTAAAAGTGAGGCCAACCGCCCTATGGAAATTAACATGGGAAAAACGCGTTTTGGGACCCCCCTTTTTTCTCGGCCCCCCCTTGACGAACCCCCCCCAAATTTTCAGTGGCTGCTCAGAAACAAAATGTTCCATTTTCCTGAAAACTTCAGCCAATTCCGTCCACAAACGCCAATGTTATTAGACATAGAATTTTCAAAAATCCCATAGAGAAAAAATCCTAACTATATATACCTACTGGCTATCGCCAGTAGGTAATATAATACACATATATATATATATATATTCACTGAAAAAACCATAGGTTATAGACCATATATAGTTAGGAATTAGCATTTACAAAACCTTGAAAATTCACTGAAAAAACCATAGGTTATAGACCATATATAGTTAGGAATTAGCATTTAAAAAACCTTATTTTACTCACACAAAACCATTGAAATTCCATATATAGTTAGTTGCACTAACTATATATCGCGCACCCGCAATCCACTGCTGATCATGTCACATATTACATCATTCATGACATGGTCAGTGACATCACTGATGACATCACTGATGACATCTCAAATGACATCACTGATGACATCTCAAATGACATCACTGATGACATCATCTAGTGTCTGTGTGTTTTTGTAAAGTTTAAATATGTTTTACATATTGAAGAATGAGTGGATGTATAAGTGTCTGGATGAAGGATTTAGTAGGTGCGTGACTGACTGTATGAGTGAGTGATTAAATGTGTCTCACTGAATGCATGGGTTAGTGACTAAACTGTCTTAATTTGTGCATCATTATGTCTGTTGTTCTGTAAACTGCTGCATGTGTTGATCATTAGCTATACGAGAGGCTATATGTGTTATTAATTGGTTGCCCAAGTATTTCTATGGGAGATTGAGTTTGTGTAGGGGTGGCTGGAAGGTGTGTGACTCTATGCATAGATGTGTGAGCAGTTTATTCACTAGGTGTATGAGTTCAAGAGTGCATGTGGAAACAGCTACATGGGCAGTTGACTGTGTGCATGAGTGTATTGATGAGTGAATGGATATCTCAATGCTACATGTCATAGTAAGTACATATGTAAAACACAGTACATGTGAGAGTTGGCATATATAAATAACTGTGCATGAGAGCCACTGAATGAGTGAGTAGTTGTATCGATCATTGTGAACTTGTATCAGGGATTGTATAAGAGAGTAAATATGTGTTAGTATATGTTTCAATAAGTAAGGTGTGTTTAACTGTATAGTTGAAGAAATGGAGGTGAGATTGTTTCTTTGCATGACTGACTGGGTGTGTGAGTAACTCCATGGATGAGTGGCAGTGTGTGAGTGTCTGTATACACTGAGTGTATCTAAGGTTATATTAGAGTCTGAAGAGGTTTATCGTATTAGCACAAGAATGATGTCAAATGAGATGTCATCAGTGATGTCATCAGTGATGTCATCAGTGATGTCATCAGTGATGTCACTGACCATGTCATGAATGATGTAATATGTGACATGATCAGCAGTGGATTGCGGGTGCGCGATATATAGTTAGTGCAACTAACTATATATGGAATTTCAATGGTTTTGTGTGAGTAAAATAAGGTTTTTTAAATGCTAATTCCTAACTATATATGGTCTATAACCTATGGTTTTTTCAGTGAATTTTCAAGGTTTTGTAAATGCTAATTCCTAACTATATATGGTCTATAACCTATGGTTTTTTCAGTGAATTTCAATGGTTTTTTAATAGCAAATATCATAAGCTGTCGAATGTCAAGTACGTGGTAAGTGAAAACATTTTCGTGTTTATGCACACTGATCTGCTTTGAATGGTGCCCCCCCCCCTCATTTCTATTAGGAGTACTCTCTCTTTGCAGATAGTGAAAGGTAGTTAACGCAGGCCTTTGCCCCCATTGTAATCCGTCGTGCCTGCTTCTCTCTCCATTTGATTGATTGTTATCCAAGTATTTACTGTTTTAGAATTAGTTCTCTTTGGTTCATTCTCTATTTACAAACAAACACAGAGTCGCAATACTCTGTTTAGTCTTTGCAGATAACGAAAAATCGTGTAAAAAAAAAGAAAAGGAATCGAGCAAAATCAGTAGGCCACTAATGGGATCTCTTTTTGACCTCGCTAAAATAGAAACATTAGGAACAACCCCTCATGACAAATACAAAACTAGTGAGATGAACTGAACTCCACACAATGATGGCTGCAAAACAGCTCGGCTCCGCCACCCACCCCGCCCAAAATAACGATAAAGAACGGCTGCCATGATTGGTTGCGGAATGACCACGACGGAGCTACGAAATGGTGCTGCTCTCATGCTAACCCCAGCTTCAGTCTGAAACATCCAGAAACACTGTAGACTACCAATTCGATCAGTTCCGGTAGCGCCCCAATGTAACCCGGTAGAGAAGAACTAGCCCTCCCTTCTTTGACTGATGGTTCTTGTTGCCTGTCCCTTCTGTTGTCATTTAACAGAACTATTTAGCCTGCTGAAAGGGGTTGTGTTCCGACCGCTGGTTGGTGGAGACATTTTGACTATATTCTGTACCTGCGTTGTCGCGTAATGCGTCATATGACGCGCCGCGTTAGCGCATCCGGAAGTCATCCGGGGCGCGCAGCGCGTAACGTAAGCATAACAAGTCATGTGACTTGTTAATAAAACTTTTCATTGGTTCATTTTACTTTTCTTATTGTAATGATGAAAGGCTTGGTCATATGACCTAAAAATTACGCTTTTCATTACTTCCGAACATTATTTTTTCTTAAATATATGTTATAATGTTCCAGGCTAATGTACTTTCCCGGAAATTTTACAACTGTCCTGCAAGTAAAATATATTCTTTTTTCGAGAAAAAGAGCGTTTCTTCGTCCCATGACGGAGCCGTTGAGCAAAAGAGGGTCGACCTGCTGTCTTAGTCGCCGATACGCCTGAATATGAGATTCTTATCGATCACTTTATGTTGCAGGAATAGAAAACACAACAGCCCTTGACCATTTATCTTTACTGCGTTCCTTCGTATTATACCTTTTACCCTTCATGTAATTGGTCTGCTTTATTTCACTTGCCTTTTAATGATTCTAAAACAGTCACTATTATTAAAAACTTTACCAATGTATATACTACTACCATGTTTTCTTTTAAAAACCTTTATTGTGAAAATTTCATTATACAAATACGAGCCTATAACCACGTGGGCCTGCCACAGAGCAAACTGTAATCGTATATGATGAATAGACATTTACACTGTAGAGGAACGTAACGGGCGGGCCATTAGGTTGCAAGAACTAAGGTGTCTAACAGTTACGGAATCGGTGGACGTACATTTTATAATTAAAATACGACAGGGCCAGTTACAATAAAATTATCTAGATATACATTTGCGGGCAAGTACCATGGGTGACGTTAATTCGAACTTTCAACAGTACAGTAATCAATAACACATCAGAACTTAATATCAATAGGGATGTCGAAATATTCAATCAATTCTCGTCCCCGCCCGCCATGTGCTTCAAAACTGCATACGTATCTCGTGATTTCAAGGTTCTGCAACCAGTACACAACAAGGAGTTACGAGTCCCATTTATTCCGGCGCCATTTTGGGCGAGGACGGGCAGGTCCAGGATATAGTCAAAATGTCTCTACCAACCATCGACTATGATGATGTTCATATGCTGTATTTATTAGAGTAACACTCATCTGTCCACATGAAATTAATTTGCCACAATCTAAACATGTCATTTTAATCTTTCCAAAGTTCTTCTAAATATTTGGGACCGTTTCCCTTGCCTCTGAAGCTCTCAGTGCCACTTCTTTGATGAATGTACTAGCAGGTCAGGGGTTCTCCTCCAAATCTCTCTTTTATGCAGCACTATAATTAATTGGTGCCACCTCTCCATATGACGATGCATGGTATAGTTACCACAACTATATTTTTTTTCGGTTCCTCTGGAGAGTTCATCGTGGCAGATGAAGCGTGTAACGTACCGGGCATTTACCTTTTTTTGCATGTACAGGAAAGGAAAAAAAAATCGAGCGTCCGAGTTCTAAGGTGTCCCAGGGCCATTTTAGTGGACCAGGCCCAAATCCAAAGAACAGGCCGCCATTTTGAGAGTCCTCTTGCAGCCGCCTGTCGCTGTAGCATCAAGAGCAGCCGAAACTCAGCTGAATGGCAACTGAAACGGAAAAGGGGCGCCCCACTACAGCAGACGAGCCTCCACCTAGGAAGGCCCATTCACGCCGGCTCCCCCCCCCCTTCGGGCACCCCACGCCGTTATTCGGAGCAGTATTGTAGGATGGCCACACCAGTGCGGCAACTTGCTAGACATCACCTCGGTGGTAACCGAATCTCAACGCCTTGTGGTGTCTCCTATTCAGAAAACATTGTTATGCTGCCTTCGACCTATTCGCCGCAAGTGCGCACACAACTCAACTGCATAGCTTGCTAGACACCACCTCGGTGCCATCCGGATCTTGGAATGTCAGCACCTTTTGGTGTCTTCTCTTCAGAAAATATTGTTGCGCTGCCTTTGGCCCCATTCGCACATCGGTCCGCTACTGACGCCATCTCACAGGCTAATGGGGCGCCCCACGCCGAGTTTCAGCATTGTAGAATAACCACACCAGTACAGCAACTTGCTAGACATCACCTCGGTGCCATCCGGATCTCGGCGCCCCACTGCAGATGAAGTGCCTCTCAACTATGAAACCACCACGGTGACATCCGGATCTTGGCGCGTTGTGCTGCCTTCGGCCTATTCGCACATCGGTCCGCTACTGACGCCATCTCACAGGCTAATGGGGCGACCCACGCCGAGTTTCAGCATTGTAGGATGACCACACCAGTACAGCAACTTGCTAGACATCACCTCGGTGCCATCCGGATCTCGGCGCCCCACTGCAGATGAAGTGCCTCTCAACTATGAAACCACCACGGTGACATCCGGATCTTGGCGCGTTGTGCTGCCTTCGGCCTATTCGCACATCGGTCCGCTACTGACGCCATCTCACAGGCTAATGGGGCGACCCACGCCGAGTTTCAGCATTGTAGGATGACCACACCAGTACAGCAACTTGCTAGACATCACCTCAGTGCCATCCGAATCTTGGCATCTCAACGCCTAGTGGTATCTTCCATACAAAAAATATTGTTACGCTGCCTTTGGCCCCATTCGCACATCAGTCCGCAACTTAGACATCACCTCGGTGCCATCCGGATCTTGGCATCTCAGCGCCTTGTGGTGTCAGTCAGAAAATATTGTTGCGCTGCCTTTGGCCCCATTCGCACATCGGTCCGCTACTGACGCCATCTCACAGGCCAACGGGGCGCCCCACGCCGACTTTCAACATTGTAGGATGGCCACAGAAGTGCGACAACTTACTAGACACCACCTCGGTGCCATCCGGATCTTGGCGCGTTGTGCTGCCTTCGGCCTATTCGCACATCGGTCCGCTACTGACGCAAACTCACAGGCCAACGGGGCGCCCCACGCCGACTTTCAGCATTGTAGGATGGCCACACCAGTGCTGCAACTTGCTGGACACCACCTCGGTGCCATCCGGATCTTGGCGCGTTGTATTGCCTTCGGCCTATTCGCACATCGGTCCGCTACTGACGCCGCCTCACGTGCCAACATATTTTCTCCGCATTTTATACCCTATGCCGCATAACAGGTCATGTGACTTGTTTATAAAACTTTTCATTGGTTCATTTTACTTTTGGTTTCCTAATGATGGAAGGCTTGATCATATGACCTAAAAACAACACTTTTCATTGGATGAAAACTTTTTTTTTCCCCCAAACGATGAAAGCCCCACCTTGTTTCTGGATGTTTCAGACTAAACTGGCGTCAGCATGAGAGCACCACCATCTCGTAGCTCCGTCGTGGTCATTCCGCGAGCAATCATGGCAGCCGCTCCCCACCAGAAGCCTGCAGGAGTCGGGGCTCCCAAAACTTTTGATGAATTCTCAAGGCGGAGGGGACGCTTTCGAGAATGGGGTCCAAGACCTAGCAGACAAGCGTCCGATTTCCAAGGTGTCCCAGGGCCATTTCAGTGGACCACGCCCAAAAAGGAAAGAGCCTGCCGCCATTTTGAGAGTCCTGTGGCAGCCGCCTATCGCTGCACCGCAAGAGTGGGCGCAACTCAGCTGAATGGCGGATTTTGACACAGTGGACCAAAAGCGGACGGAATGGCAACTGAAACGGTAAAGGGGCGCCCCACTAAAACAGATGAGACTCCACCTGGAGAGGCCCGTTCACGCCGCCTCCCCCGGGGCGCCCCACGCCGTTATTCGGAGCAGCATTGTAGGATACCAAAACCAGTGCGGCAACTTACTGGACATCACCTTGGTGCCCTCGTTCTGCTGCCTTGGAACTATTCGCACAACAGTTTGCTACTGATGACCCACCCCCCGCGACGCCCCACGCCGTTATTTGCTGGGTGGCAACTTACTAGACATCACTTTCGTGTCATCTAGATTTCGGCGCGTTCTGCTGCCTTGGAACTATTCGCACAACAGTTTGCTACTGATGACCCACCCCCCGCGACGCCCCACGCCGGAAATCTGGACGTTGTGCTGCGTTGGGACTATTCGCACAGCCGACCGCTACTTCGTTGTTTTTCCCTAAAAATGTTTATATGTTATTACTATTTTTGTTTTCTTGTATATATTTATAAATTATTAAAGTTTTATAATCTTACTACTTTGTCGGAGTGCTATATATTTTTAATGTGACACATAATTGTAAAAACTTTGATGTACAAAGAGTCATCCCTGGAATCTTCCGCTTCACGCTCGGTCCCCTCCCCAATCACAATACAGGATGGTTTTCAGATAATAGCAACGCTTCTGCTGTGACGGATCTCATCGAGTGTGGGCCTTGATCTACTATAACTCCTTTGAAGAGGGGTGATTCTTTACAGCTGTGGCCATAAACTACATCTGCAGGGCTAGCTGATAGCCTAGGACCGGCCTGGACAATCGGACACAGAGGAAAAGGAGTGTCAGAGGGTGCGGTAGTGAATAGGGCGAAAGGGAGGTGTCGGGCGGGCACAGGGTGTGATTCTCAGGGAAGAGCAGCGCAGATGGGGGGAGGTTTATTACCCATGCATAAGACAGAGAGCGGGGGTGACCACTGCCTGGGTGAGATGCTTGCGAGGGTGGGGAGCCATGCTAAGGATCGACAGCGTGCACAGAGTGGGTCTGGTCAAGGCATCTAAAATGGCTGCTGTGCACGACAAAAGTGTGGCATTTGAAAAAAGACAAGATGGCGCACACAATGTTTTTCAACAATTCCTGATTTCCTTCGAATCGAACGTTAACAGACGTTGGGGCATATTACCAAAGTTAAGCGATATTTATCCCTAACGATGCATTGCAAAGATTTTTTTACCGTCAGAAATTATCGCAGATAAACCTTGCTATTATCAAGGTTTATCGCAAATACGATAAAAAACGACCGCAATGCATTAATATCGCTGAAAACTCAGCGATATTCATGCATTACCGAGCTAATGCTCTTAGCCATGTTATCCACCTCCCATTGGATAACATGGCTAAGAACTGCTCAGGGCAGCTGTTACTTTTTGGAGATATTCGCGCTTATCTCGAATATTTCCAAAAGTTGATAATAGGAGATAGCGATGTTAGCGACTGTTTCCAGTCGCTAACATCTTGGCATGCCCACTTTGCATGTCATTAGTGATAAATATCACTCACATGCAAAGTGGGACCCAAGATGGTCGCTATCTCCTACTAGCCGTCGCTAACTGGTGTTAGCAACAGCTAGGTAATACAGATATAATTTTATCTCCGCGAAGCGGAGCGCTGTTACAGATATATATCTTGTTTTTGAACGTTAATTTCTCAAAATGCACTGAAGCACATATATTGAGACATAGCAACGGCACATCGGGCTACCAGTCCCTAGGAGATAGCGATGTTAGCGACTGTTTCCAGTCGCTAACATCTTGGCATGCCCACTTTGCATGTCATTAGTGATAAATATCACTCACATGCAAAGTGGGACCCAAGATGGTCGCTATCTCCTACTAGCCGTCGCTAACTGGTGTTAGCAACAGCTAGGTAATACAGATATAATTTTATCTCCGCGAAGCGGAGCGCTGTTACAGATATATATCTTGTTTTTGAACGTTAATTTCTCAAAATGCACTGAAGCACATATATTGAGACATAGCAAAGGCACATCGGGCTACCAGTCCCTAATATTTTACCAAGTTTCGTGCAAATCCATTCAGCCGTTCGATTATTATTATTATTTATTTTTTTTGCCCCGCGGGGCCCTTTTAAAACCTCCACATCAAACCTAGGGGGTCAGCGAGGATCTACTATGCCCCCTTATGGTCATTTGCCCCTTCGCTTTGGCCTCCTCTTGTCTCTCGATCCTACCGAGAGACAAGATGGCGGCCGCTACGTACTGTTTGGAATGTTTACAGACACCGGAGAGCCAATCAGCTTCGCTTCGCAAAGCTCCGTAACGCGAAAAGTACGCGAAGCGGTGCGCTGTTACAGATATATATCTTTTTTTGAACGTTAATTTCTCAAAATCCACTGAAGCACATATATTGAGACCTAGCAAAGGCACATCGGGCTACCAGTCCCTACAATTTTGCCAAGTTTCGTGCAAATCCATTCAGCCGTTCGATTATTATTATTATTATTTTTTTTTGCCCCGCGGGGCCCTTTTAAAACCTCCACATCAAACCTAGGGGGTCAGCGAGGATCTACTATTCCCCCTTATGGTCATTTGCCCCTTCGCTTTGGCCTCCTCTTGTCTCTCGATCCTACCGAGAGACAAGATGGCGGCCGCTACGGACTGTTTGGAATGTTGACAGACGCCAGAGAACCAATCAGCTTCGCTTCACAAAGCTCCGTTGCGCGAAAAGTACGCGTCCTGGGCCGCTGCCCGGTCCGCTGTTACAGATATATATCTTTTTTTAAACGTTAATTTCTCAAAATCCACTGGAGCACATATATTGAGACCTACAAAAGGCACATCGGGCTACCAGTCCCTACAATTTTGCCAAGTTTCGTGCAAATCCATTCAGCCGTTCGGGCTAAAAGTGAGGCCAACCGCCCTATGGAAAACTCAATGTTAAAAACACGTTTTGGGACCCCCCTTTTTTCTCGGCCCCCACTGGACGAACCCCCCCCAAATTTTCAAGGGCTGCTCAGAAACAAAATGTGCCATTTTCCTGAAAATTTCAGCCAATTCCGTCCACAAACGCCAAAGTTATTAGACATAGAATTTTCAAAAAACCCATAGAGAAAAAATCCTAACTATATATACCTACTGGCGACCGCCAGTAGGTAATATATATATATATATATATATATATATATATATATATATATATAAAACAAACGCCATTCTTTTCCACAGTCGAAGAGAATAACGAGAGTGAGCCCAGATTTAGTGCTGATATTTTCGGTGATTTATTCAAATATTCCACCAGCCATCCGCCATTATATATATATATACACACACACACACACACACACACACACACACATATTGTTTTATTCGATCAAAAATATGATCCTTCACATCGTACAAAAAAACACAACACATCAAAATAAAAACAGATAATGTCCATTAAAAGAGTATTATCAAAATATCCATTAAAAACAAGGTTTAAAATTCATGTAAAAACACAGTAGGCTAAGTCATCCATTTGGACAAATTAAGCTATGTAGACACAGCCATTTTCGTAGGCTGAATTACACATTTTAGCCGCCTCCTCCTCCAAGCAAATAGCAGAAATCTTGAGATGGCAAACACTAGCCAAAGTGTGATATCAGATTTGAAAATATGTATAGCTTCCGAATGACACCTAATAGAAAGCATACGACAGACAGGGGCTATCCAGGTTCCTCTATAGTCAGCAGAGGACGGGCAGCAAAAGAGAAAATGCTCAAGTGTCTCGGGTACAGCAAGGCAAGATGGACACAGGACATTAACAACCACATTTCCCCAGCTACTTCTCCTTGTGTTTAGAGGAATTATTCCATATCTAAGTTGGGTATACAGAGCTTGTGCCTGTGGTGGCTCGATGTCGTCCAAGAAGGACTCAAAGCCATAGCTGTCTCTAACATTTAAAAACCTCACAGTTAAAGTGCCATGTGCAAAATGTTCAATACTTTTCGAGAACATCAGTAACCAGAACCTTTTTTTAACAAGAGGTACCAAAGATTTAGTAATGGTCCCGGGTTCCTCCCAAAGATGCCCCAACCCAATTTTTAAAAACCATGCCTTAATCTTTTTGAACCACTTGATTCGACCAGTTTGCCTGTGCAAAGCAATCAGCTCAACCATGGCTTCCTTCAGTGGGACCTTTGTGTTACTTGTACTCACCCTTATCCAGAATAGGAGAGCCCAAAATATTCGATAGGTTTTAGGCCAAGGTCTAGTCTAAGTGGCAGAAGTGGTGTATTAGCTCTAATAAAATTTGTTCTCAGAGGTAGTTAGGTCTGTAAGATTTTCCAAACCCCATAACTCGCTGCATAAAGAGCCGCTCCTAGACCTTTTGCCCTATGCAGTTCTAGGATAGGCGAGATGGGCCGGTAGGGAGAGGCCCCTACTATTCTCTACTACACACTCTCTACTACTCTCTCTCTACTACTCTCTACCTCTCTCTACGAGCAAGCACATACATATATATATATGTGATCAAGGCTCCGCTGAGCCGAAACGTCGGTGACTCTTTCTGCCGAATAAAACTTTTACACCTCGAGGTCCGTGTCCGGAGTCTGCTTGCTGTGTTGTACGAGTGCGTGAGGAGACAAACGGTGTACAGGACATATATATATATATATTTCAAAGCAAAGAAATTGCGCACTCGGGAATCAAATTCAGCAAAGATGATTTATTTTCAGTTACCACGCTACGCGTTTCGACACAACTTGTGTCTTGATCACACATGCTCAAGACACAAGTTGTGTCGAAACGCGTAGCGTGGTAACTGAAAATAAATCATCTTTGCTGAATTTGATTCCCGAGTGCGCAATTTCTTTGCTTTGAAGCGAATTTGGACTTATACTCTAATTCGGCTTGTGTGGTCCGCCGAATCCTGTGCGCCACCTGACTCGGGAGTACGGATCCCAGAAGGACCCTGTATATATATATATATATATATATATATATATATATATATATATATATATATATATATATATATATATATATATATATATATATATATATATATATATATATATATATATATATATATATATATATATATATATATATATATATATATATATATATATATATATATATATATATATATATATATATATATATATATATATATATATATATATATATATATATATATATATAATTCACTGAAAAAACCATAGGTTATAGACCATATATAGTTAGGAATTAGCATTTAAAAAACCTTATTTTACTCACACAAAACCATTGAAATTCCATATATAGTTAGTTGCACTAACTATATATCGCGCACCCGCAATCCACTGCTGATCATGTCACATATTACATCATTCATGACATGGTCAGTGACATCACTGATGACATCACTGATGACATCTCAAATGACATCACTGATGACATCACTGATGACATCTCATTTGACATTACTGATCACATCACTGATTACATCATTCATGTGATAATACGATAAACCTCTTCAGACTCTAATATAACCTTAGATACACTCAGTGTAAACAGACACTCATAGACTGTCACTCATCCATGGAGTTACTCAGACACTTAGTCAGTCATGCAAAGAATCAATCACACCTCCATTTCCTCAACTATACAGTTATACACACCTTACTTATTCAAACATATACTAAAACATATTTACTCACTTATACAATCCTGGATACAAGTTCACAATGATCCATACAGCCACTCACACATTCACTGGCTCTTATGCACAGTTATTTATATATGGTAACTCTCACATGTACTGTGTTTTACATATGTACTTACTTTGACATGTAGCACTGAGATATCCATTCACTCACCAATACACTCATGCACACAGTCAACCGGCCATACAGCTGTTTCCACATGCACTTTTGAACCCATACATCCAGTCAATCAACTGCTCACACATCTATGCAGAGAGTCATACACCTCCCAGCCACCCACACACACACTCAGTCTCCCATACAAATGCTTGGGCAACCAATCAATAACCCATACAGTTAATCATATAGCTAATGATCAACACATGCAGCAGTTTACAGAACAACAGACATAATGATGCACAAATTAAGACAGTTTAGTCACTAACCCATGCACTCAGTGAGACACATTTAATCAGTCACTCATACAGTCAGCCATGCCCCTACTAAATCCTTCATCAAGACACTTATACATCCATTCATTCTTCAATATGTAAGACATATTTTAACTTTACAGAATTATACAGTCACTGGATGACGTCATCAGTGATGTCATCAGTGATGCCATTTGAGATGTCATCAGTGATGTCATCAGTGATGTCACTGACCATGTCATGAATGATGTAATATGTGACATGATCAGCAGTGGATTGCGGGTGCGCGATATATAGTTAGTGCAACTAACTATATATGGAATTTCAATGGTTTTGTGTGAGTAAAATAAGGTTTTTTAAATGCTAATTCCTAACTATATATGGTCTATAACCTATGGTTTTTTCAGTGAATTTTCAAGGTTTTGTAAATGCTAATTCCTAACTATATATGGTCTATAACCTATGGTTTTTTCAGTGAATTTTCAAGGTTTTGTAAATGCTAATTCCTAACTATATATGGTCCATAACCTATGGTTTTTTCTGTGAATTTCATTGGTTTTTTAACAGCTAATATCTGTAGCTGTAAAATGTATTCTTCTTTAAATCCAAAAATATATTTTATATGTTTATGAATAATTTTTTTTTAAAATATTTTTTTTTCTTCGTTCCCGCTTCGCAAATCGGGAAGCTTCCCGTTAGCTGACCTTGATGCCGCGAAATAGACCGCGAGCCGGTAAACGTTTCTTTACCGCAAGTGCCGCGTTACAAAACAACATCGTGACGCCTCCCGTCCGCATGACGTTTCACGTTGTCGCGTGATACGTCATATGACGTACTACGTTAGCGAACTGGTACGCGAAGCGAGTCGCAAAGCGCAGGTTTCTGGAAGCAAACCGGGAGGCCCTGCAAAGCGCTTAACGTAAACACAGCAAGTCATGTGACTTGGTAATAACACTTTTCATTGGTTCATTTCACTTTTGGTTTCCTAATGATGTAAGACTAGGTCATATAATCTAAAATGAACACTTTTGATTGGTTGAGAACTCTTGTTTTTCCCAAATGATGAAAATCCCTCCTTCTTTCCTCACTCTGACTTTCATCATTGTGAGAGAAAGACCCTTTGTGATCACTGAGCAATGGCTTCTTTAGTAGCTTCAGCTGGTGCTTCCCCACCACCTCCACCACATCCAAGGAAGAGTGGACCACCTGCTCAAGTTATAATTCAACAAGAAGAAGAAGAAGAGGAACAGGAGGACGAGCACGAAGAGAGGCAGTTTTTGCCTGAGCAGCCCAGGACGTCTCACCGGAAAGAAAACTTCATTTGGCAATTTTTTAAAATTCCCAAAGGTCAGAAAAAAGTAAATGCAAGATACGTAACTTGCCTTATATGTCAAGATAGACTGTCCAGAGGGACCGACAAGAAATACAGTTTCGGAAACTACACAATGCATCGCCATATGACTAGGTGGCATCCTAACAACTACAGTGCTGCACAGTTTCGGAACGACCTAGATAATCTCCCTATTATGGCCAGAAGATCTGTTGTACCGGAAGTAACGGGACCAGAGGGCAGGGAGATGGTGCCAAATATACAAATGAGATTTGGTGATGTAAAACACATCTGCGTATTTTGCGATGGATTCATTTCCTACGGAGAAAAAAGCATCACTCTGATCAACAGAGCTATTGACAATCATGCTCATGTTTGTCCGAAACGCCCAAAATAATAAATACTTCTTTTTTTTGTTTTGTTGCTCCTGTTGAGCCCTTTACAATGAATCGTTTTCATTGCCCCCTCCAAGAAAAACCCAAAAAAATATAAAACTGTTCCGAAAAATTCAAAAACAGTAAAAAAATGTTCAGAAAAAAAAAAAAAAAAAGTTCTTTTCAGAACTACCTCCCCGTTATTAAAAAATTGGTACAATATTTGGAACTGTGCCAACCTCTTTCTCTTAGTTCGCTTCCCAGTTTGCTCGCCGGTACGCGAACCGGAAGCGAACCAAAAACAGTAAGTATAAGGGAAGGAAACAGACACTTATGTTAAAAGAAAGACAACTATAGGGGAGTAAACTAGAGATACTATTACCCGTAATCCACTGCTGATGATGTCACATATTACATCATTCATGACATGCTCAGTGACATCATCAGCAGAGGATTGCGGTTTTTTTGGCAACATGCCTTATCCACGGTTTAATAACGCTGCCTTTTGCTTTATATAAGTTTTCAAATTGTATGAAATATATACCAATAGGTCGTTATGAACCTTTAGGTAGTGCTTTTCTTCATGAGGTCTGGTCGCTTCCATACACATACAGATGTTTCAAAGATGATCAAGAAGTTTATCTGAATGGAGAGGAATGCACTGAGACGCCAGATCATTCACTAATGTGTAGGCACATACAGTTACACGGTTCATGCAACAAACACCGACCAAATATGGCTTGCGTGTTGCAAGGCACGCCAGTTCCTGCTATCATCCCCACGTCAAGTTGTTGGAAAATGGTAGTTATTTGATGCTCAATAATGAAGATTGTTCTGAGTTAATTAAAAGTATTCCTTTTATCGTAACAGTAAGTGAACGGGTTATTTGCTGCAGAAATGTTCTATTTCCTCCCACACATGAACATAGGGAGTTTTCAATCTGGCCACAAATACCAACCTTGGGACACGTTTCAACGGCATGGCAAGAATAAGAGCTCTTTTGTCTCAGAGAGAGGTGACCTTGAGTTCGGCCCGTGAAACTTTCGTACTTCACATAGCGAACACCCGTACAGAGGTGCACACCCTTTTCAATTAAGATTTGCCTTTCAATTTCAGCAACATGTTTCCGACTATCTTTAACGCATCCTCCACAAAGTCCCTGGCGCACTTTTTTAAAGTTGTTACCAGTGGTCTCGTGACTTCATTTGAGAAAATCTTTGGAGTCATCCCTGCTTCCTTTCATTCCATTTTCTCCACTCTGGTTCGTGGATTGGCATTTTTACTTGCATTACCAGCGGACGCTCTTGTGCTTTTTTACATTTTTAAATATGGATGTCCCTCCTATGCAACCTCACACCCTGCAGCTGCTGACACTGTTCCGCAATCGCATGCTAGAATATTATGGCACAATGCCGTTGGCGATATTAAGCACGGCATATGGATTATCTTTTCGATTCTCCTACTTCACCTGTGTCCAGCCTGTATTTCACTGCCTGACCTGTGATTTCGATTGGGCCATTGATTTGTGTCTCTGCGGACTGGTTTCTCCTGACGTCGACTTTAATCAGCTGATGACTCCTATCATTACTCACGAGTTGGTTTGTCCTGGCGAAAGGATTATGGCTGTGGCATTGATGCATGGACTACTTGGTCCCTGGAATTTACTGGCGGCAGCACAGTCTTTCTTGGAACAGAGCTTTCTTGAAAACCCACCGAGCTGTCCTCTGATGGTGATAGAGGATCCGGTGCTCGGAGAGCACGTATGTTCTTTTCCGCTTTTAAATTGGATGGCTGAACTGTTTTCGGATGAAGACGGTGACTTCCTATTGGAGGCTGTTGCAGCTTATTTTGCATACACAGTTATGTCATAGACCTTTTTCATGTTTGATATGCTGAGTACTAGCATTTCATTGACAATTCATTGACTTATTTGTCAAGTTTTTATTATTTACCTTGCCTATTGGCTTAAGACTCGATAAAGTACTTGGCTGTTTTATTTTTCTTTAGCATTAAATTTTCCTAGTTTTTAATGCTTTACCTTGCGGACCGTCCACATATAAACTTGCAATCTGCTCTCATGAGATGGCACTTCTATTATCTTATTCAGTTCGTTTCCGGATCATGGGGAGGTGTCATCTAGGTCCTGGATATCTTTACACCGTGTTAAGTTAGCATGGGCTCATTACCGGTTTAAACGCCATTTTTCCTTTTTTGCAACTTCTGCACAAGACACATAGTTGTTGCTTTAGCTTTCCACCTAGTAGTTCATCGTGGTTTACATGAGAATAATATGTTATTGGTCTACTATCTGCTTTACTTGTTAAACTATATCTGTACAGCGAGTGCTAAAGTTTCAAGAACAACACGATACAGAATTGTTATGAGGTCTGATCTCCACGACTTCATACTCATAACATAAGTGCAACTTCTGCCAATTCTGGGCATGAGGCGGGTTTTATATTGCTTTGCCGAACACACATACACAACAGTTGATGCGGTTCACATGAAGAGAGAGCTGGTGTATGCTGATGTGATTCCTTCAAATCTAAGACACTAAAGTATGGGCACGCCCTAAACCAACACAAAGAGACCTTCTTAGCAAATAATATAATATGTGTATTAGGGAGGGTGAGATATAAGCAGCCGCGGGCCGTGGAGGGAGTTACGATGGGGCAGGGAGGCGGGGAGGGGGAGAAGCAGGGTGGAGCCCTCTCTACCTTGCCCCTCCCCCTCCCTGCCTCCCTGCCCCACCGTAACTCCCTCCACGGCCCGCGGCTGCTTATAAGTGTTGCTAACTCTTATTCATTTACAGCATGTTAACATACTGTCACCATTCGCTTTTTATGTACTAGTAACTATGCTGGTAATTTTGCTACTGATAATATGTGTACTTGTATTCTCCACCCTGCTTCTCCCCCTCCCCGCCTCCCTGCCTCACCGTAACTCCCTCCACGGCCCGCGGCTGCTTATAAGTGTTGCTAACTCTTATTCATTTACAGCATGTTAACATACTATCACCATTCACTTTTTATGTACTAGTAACTATGCTGGTAATTTTGCTACTGATAATATGTGTACTTTTATTATCTAAGGTACTACGCCTGAGAAGACGGCATTAGTAAATAAACATTTCAAATACACATCTGTTCTTCTTAACTCCATGTTCTGGTTTCTAAGAAATCTATAACGACCGACTGTTCATGAGTTCCACGTATCCTGAGGTACTATAAGTTCATATTCTGGATTGTCTAAACATTGAGAGTTTGTTATATCCAATGTGACACTGTACCTAGCTTGCTAAGGAGTTTTTGATTACTAACGTGAGTTTTGGGACACCCTAATTCGCCGAGGTTCCAATCCTCTGTCCACAGTTCTGTGTGAGAACAGAAACCCTGCGACAGGGGCACCCCCGACCCTTGCTGGAGCTTCATCACACTTGCGATACAACTCCAGCAATGCATTCGCCGAGGTTCCAATCCTCTGCCCACAGTTGTGTGTGAGAACAGAAACCCTGCGACAGGGGCACCCCCGACCCTTGCTGGAGCTTCATCACACTTGCGATACAACTCCAGCAATGCGCCACCTTTACGGCACAGATACATCACGCATCTGTGCTGTTTTTGCCCCATGATGCGCCGCATTGTAAATGCAGCACACCATAGGTGACGGAACAGCGGCACAGAATGACTAACACATCCCTGGTGATGCGCCAGTCATCATAAATGTATCCCTATGCTTCTTATCTTGTTAGAGATGAACCGCCATATGTATCATCAAAGTTTTTTGCATTTCCTAAATAGCGAACTTTAAGGAATAAATAGCAATTCTTTACCATTCCTAGTTTGCGATGAGCTATTTGCTAATTAGCCGAATGTAGCCCAATGAAGCCCAATGTAGCCCAATGTAGCCCAAAGATGGCCGCCAGACACACAAAAAAACAAATGTAGCCCAAATATCAGCCAGATGTAGCCCAACTATAGCCCAGTGACAGAATGACCAATCAGCTTCGCAAACCTCCGTTACGCGAAGCGGAGCGCTGTTACAGATATATATCTTTTTTTGAACGTTAATTTCTCAAAATCCACTGGAGCACATATATTGAGACCTAGCAAAGGCACATCGGGCTACCAGTCCCTAATATTTTGCCAAGTTTCGTGCAAATCCATTCAGCCGTTCGATTATTATTATTATTATTTTTTTTTGCCCCGCGGGGCCCTTTTAAAACCTCCACATCAAACCTAGGGGGTCAGCGAGGATCTACTATGCCCCCTTATAGTTATTTCCCCCTTTGTTTTGACCTCCTCTTGTCTCTCGATCCTACCGAGAGACAAGATGGCGGCCGCTACGGACTGTTTGGAATGTTGACAGACGCCGGAGAACCAATCAGCTTCGCTTCACAAAGCTCCGTTGCGCGAAAAGTCCGCGTCCTGGGCCGCTGCCCAGTCCGCTGTTACAGATATATATCTTTTTTTAAACGTTAATTTCTCAAAATCCACTGCAGCACATATATTGAGACCTACAAAAGGCACATCGGGCTACCAGTCCCTACAATTTTGCCAAGTTTCGTGCAAATCCATTCAGCCGTTCGGGCTAAAAGTGAGGCCAACCGCCCTATGGAAATTAACATGGGAAAAACGCGTTTTGGGACCCCCCTTTTTTCTCGGCCCCCCCTTGACGAACCCCCCCAAAATTTTCAGGGGCTGCTCAGAAACAAAATGTGCCATTTTCCTGAAAATTTCAGCCAATTCCGTCCACAAACGCCAAAGTTATTAGACATAGAATTTTCAAAAAACCCATAGAGAAAAAATCCTAACTATATATACCTACTGGCGACCGCCAGTAGGTAATATATATATATATATATATATATATATATATATATATATATATATATATATATCCACAAAACTCCTTCCCAAGAAAAGAGACAGAGACCCAGGAGGAAACGGTAGGAAGCCTTCTTTATTTGCACAATGGCGAATGCATTTCGGCAGCCTTCTGCCTTCTTCAGCGCCCAAAGCGTCCTGTAAATGGTATCACATGCTGCAGGTAAGTCCCTCCTTTCAAATGCTTGCTGATGCAAGCCAGCTCCATCCCCTGCAGTGAACTCCAACGCACCTGTATGAAGTCCCGAGTGTGGCGCAGGACCTCAACTCCCAAAATGCAACGTAATGAAGTCTGGGAACTGCGGTGCAGGAGCAAGACACAGAATGTGAAAATGTCATTGCGGGGGGGCAGGGAACAGCATGCGCCTCAAGGAACACTGAGATGGAAAGTCCTGCTTTGGTGTGCAAATTGCCGAGTGCCTCCTCCGGTCCCCCAATACCACCTCAACCACGTGTCTAGAGAGTCTGTAGAGCAGGGGCTGATCCACAATGTGCTCTGCCCAGCATGGGATTAATAATCCCACAACTGCTTTCTTTCTCCCCGGTGTGAATGGCGGGCTTCCAGCCTGTCCAGCTAATGCTGGTGAAACAAAACCAACTGCAGCAGTTCAGGTCCCAGTGAAGCCGGTGCCCAAAGCGAGGTGGGGGTCTCTGAAAAGCGTCTCTGGGTGACGCTGCCATTTATCCATACATATATAAACATATATATACACATCTGCAAATCTATATAAATACATGCATACATATACATATATGCATACTTATGCATGTTGTGTACATGAAAGTTTGAAAACCACTAATAAAAGCAAAGCTAAAAAAACACCTAATTACAAACAGAATTGCTTTAACTTAAATGAGGGCGCGACCTATTGCATTTTCAATGCTTGGTTATTAGACGATCTTGAGTTCTTAATGTTGAAAAACGAAACCGAAGGTATTTTAATCGCCTTTTAGCTACCGCCCAAACCTGCTTAGCAAGTTCGGGAACATTATGTTGGCGCGGACAAACACTTTTGCCCATAAAGAAGTCACCCATGTGCGACGTTATACACACCTGTTGCAACCCAATGACTCCGTTTGGTGGCGGAATGGTGGCGCAGTGACTTCACCGCTCTTAACTGACGTCTGCTGTGATCTGCTGTTCACAAGTTCTAAACATGGATAGGCAAGGAGATTAACATCAACGCAAAAAAGTATTGTCAAAAGCAACATTTAGTTTAATTAACTGGGGCAGGTGGAGACCTCAGATATCCCTGCGTCATCCAAGACCTGCCCAACCACCCCAGCCTTGTCCTTTTAGTTATGAGGTAAGCTGAAGACAAGTTCCTTTTCTATCCACAAGGAACATACTCTTTAGGTCAGCTTCGTTCAGCTAGTGGCTTCTTTTGGTGAAGCCCGCAAAATGCTGCTCTTTTAATGTGTGTATATTTCATTTCGGGATGATCCACGACAGTCCACAGATGTTGTACTATTTGTGATTGACAAAGAAAGGAATTGCTCTTCTACACTTTGTAATAATGATAACTTGTATTTTTTATAAGTTGCTTTCTACCGCACCCACGCTGGAATTTGGATTTATCACCTCTGGGCCACAGTATGTTCTCAGCGCCATACATTCATCTGAGTGAGCCACTGGTTTGGCTTATAATGGATGGGCAGTCAGAGGCACTTCGATGCCCTACTATTTAAGTGCCCCTTTCTCCTGTTGTCAGTGGCCTGGCTCAAGGAGGGAGGAAGAAAGCCTTCTCCACATGAGGTGACATCTGATGGGGTCACTGCAATTAGGGCGCAGGGAGCTATGCTTCCCCGTCGATGTTCAGCTGCCACCTGGAAAAGTTTGTTCAGATGCTGCCGAGCCCACCTCTGTCCGCCATTCTAATCCCGCACCGGCACTCTGGGGCAGACAGGCATTACCTTTTCCAATTTAAGTGGAATTAGGAGGAGGTGTTAAACTAGCTACCTATCAAAGCGGAGCTTTGTTTTTTAAGTGCTCTCCTCCTGATATTAAGTTCCTGTCCATCTTGCAACACGAGACTCCGACCCGTCACCTCCTGTTATGACTGCAGCTGTGGCTAGGGGGGGGTTGGGGGTTCTTACTAATGGGGTTGACTAGTGAGGGTTGGTGGGGGAGTGAGCAAGGCCCTCACAGATGCAGTGAGTGGTCCAAAACACAGAAAACGAAGAATACAATGTCTCATTTGTTTCTAGTAGGTTAAACAAGCATTGCAAATGCAATAGGTCTCGCCTTTTATTAAGTTAAAGTATTTTTGCTTTGCTATACAATACCATTAGCAAAGCAAATGGCTTTAACTTAATCAAAGGCGAGACCTATTGCATTTTTAATGCTGGTTTCATTAGATCACCTGTGCCATTGTAACAATTTGTATGTTCATGTACGTTGACAGCCCTCTTATTTCATCTCGACACCATGAAATGTAAAAGAACATACGGATTTATCCTTAAATACAGACTTTGATTGATTTTGGTGTGTTTTTGATTTTGATTCATGTTTGCCTCGCTTCGCTTTGAATTGATTATTACTGAAAAGTTGGGAGCATTTTCGTTTGTTTCTATTGGTTATTATTCAGTAAACCAAAATCTATTCGGTACCCGGCAGAACCAACTTTTTTCCACACAATTGTTTTGGGGGCTTTCTATTTGGTGCATTAAAAATTATAACAAATGCACCTTGTTATGAATTTGTATATATAGGCTGAATTAATATGTTTGCTTTTGAAACGAATTTCATATTAGGTGTAGAAATTGGTTTATTAATGTGTTTTTACTATGCCACATTTCTATGTGAAACACCATCTTGGACAAGATGGGTTCCATCTCTATCGCTCACTCCAGTTTCCCACCCTGCATTTATTCTCTCCTCAGAGGCTCCGCAGAGCACAGTCATGCTGACTTGTACAGGTTTATTTCCACTGTTATGATTAAATTGCTTTTGATTAACTTTTCCTGGTTTCTAGGATATATAACGTTTTCAAGGCCCTTCCACTGTGATTTCACTGTTCAAACATTTTCCTGATGTTGTTGCTCATTTGGGACTTAAAATAATGATGTGATTTTGAATTATCTCGGTTACCTTGTATCTGAGAGCCTTCATGGCATGGACTCTGCAGCTCTCAGGTTTGGTTTTTGTAATAAACCCCTTAACTTTGCATTGATCTAGAACTCTATTATTGAGTGGACCCTGTTAATTTAGTTTTGTTTACTCTGAAAATTGATGTTGGGCAATTTCCTTGGCATTCAAGATCAACCTGTGGAAGAACTGCACAAGGTAAAGACATTTTGGGGTGTCTAAATTTCAGGGTACAGTTTTGCTCACAAAGAACAAACTGCAAGTCAGAATTATCCTAACTAAAAACTAACAGAATCTGTTCCAAATGGCGCATGCATGTAATAGTGGGGGTTGGGTCCGTTGCTAGCACCTACACTGGGCCTTTTTAGGTCTCGCTGATATAGCGCGCATGCGCTATCAGCGTGACATTCTTTAAAGTATTATCAACAATTTCAGTCTTTTCATGATAACATGTTTGAGTCGAGCGGTGCTCGCACTTATGTTGGAGAATTCTTCTTTAAAAAAGCTGTTTAGCAATTTTTTCAAATGAGCTGACAATTTACAAATAGGACAAACACTTGCCTGCGCTTTGTGGCAATCTATGAATTGCAATCCTTAAACGAACATAAAGTAATTCAAAATCCTTGGCAGACCGGCATGTCTGAAAAAATGCAAACACTGTACCATTCTTAATTGCGTTCATACAACTTGAAAAGAGGAGGAGCACACGTTCCAAGTTCTAACCGCAGTTAATTTGAACTTGCCTTATGTGGAATTAATCACATCAGTTCCTTCCTGCGTGTGACTCCTTTGTTATTTCAGACCGGTGTGTCTGAAAGAATCTGAAACATTATGTCATTCCAAGTGCTTTCGTGGGGCTTACACACGCGCGCATACAAAACAGTTAATTTTCACTTGCCTTTCAGGCGACCGGTAACATTCAAGGAACGCGGAAGTGGATGAGAGTGGAATGAATATTTAAGGCATCACTAATAGACTGCCTAAGGCGCATGGTTTTCAATGCTATGTTGCATGCAGGGATTGGTGGTTTGATTCACTGGCAGAGTTTCTGCTGTGCGATTAAGTGTTGGTTTATCTCGCATGTGCAGTTATTTTGAACTTTCCTTGTAGCAGATACAGTGATAAGTGTCTATTAATCTCCGTCATTTCATTCAGGCCTCGAGACGCCATATTAAATTTCATTATTACATTCGCTTCTCTCCTAGTTAATGCAATTTCTGGATCGCCACCTCTAGGGTTTCGCTTGATGACACTGAGGACTGTCAATTGAATTCTTTCTCGTTATGATTCAGATATTGGAAATGGTTCACTAAGGGTGCATTCTTCATTTTGTTGTTTATTCTGGAAGGATGTTGTGCAATTCGTTGTCTGACCTCCTGGGTAGTTTTGCCGGTGTACATTTGTGAGCAAAGGCAAATAATCCCAAACTACATTTCTAATTTTACAATTTGAAAAATCCTTACGTGTCCATTGTTGGCAGCCATTTGTATAAACCGATCCCTCAATGTTGGGACTGCAAGGTACTAGACAGACTGCTCACCATGGTCTCTTGAGGTTGCTAAAATGTATTAATATTCTAGATGGAACATTGGGAACTGACTAGCAAATAACTACCATTATCGTCTCGCAAAGGGAGAGGTCTGAGCTGCTAGTTCTGCCCCTTCAGTGTGTTGGTGATGACTAGGCCATTTGCATCAGGATCAGACCCTATCCCCTGTACAATTTTCTTTTACCCTGCAGGGTACCTTAGATCGTCGGCAGTCTTGATAGAGGTGAACATGTTACAGTCGAAAACTAAAAGAGCGTTACTGTGCTGCTGTGCAGCTCCAGCTTTTACTGTCACTTATATAATAAAATATGCATGTGGCCTGACAACCTGTCCTGTACTAAGCTGTGGACCAAGTTCCAAGGCTGGAACAGTTCCAAAGCACCAGAACATTCACCCATCACTGCCTGCCTGGACAAACTGAAACATGTCAACCACGAATCAAGAGTCCCACCAAATGGATGATTTAGAAAAAACACGGGAAGCACACAGATAACTCAGAATTCCTTATAGACCGGATATACTACATGCCAGCCACAATACCCTGTGAAACATACAGGGGTTCTTTGCTTCTGGATTCAATGGACTTCTGCTTTGTAATTCTTCGGTATAGAAGGTTAGTCAAAGGGCCATCAGTAGCTGCAGGAAATGTTCAATTGCATTGGCCGATTGTACAAAGGGACGATAAGCTTGTTTATCCACTCCCTGTCCAGTTAGCAAGCTAGTGGTGCATTCAAAATGGCAGAATTGATGGGTGAAGCAGGCCAGCAGCTGGCTTGCAAAAGACAAGCCATCTGCACCTGTCCATGCCTGGACTGAGCAAAGGACCCCAGGCATTTTTAATAGGGAAAAGGTGCCTACTCTGACTTATTCTAGAGACCAGCTCTTAATTCTGCATAATTATGGCAACCCACCAGTCTGTCTTTCTCCCATTGTGTTTAGCAAACTAGATTGCAATAAAATCAGTAATTTCCCCTTGTGTAACTTTCAGATCAGCTTTTCAGCACCTACATCCAATACAGTTTACGAAGCCCCTATGTCCATCCCTCAAAGGAATTGACTGCTCCAATACAACCAGCCTTTTTGGGATTTCTTATCAATTCGAGGTCCCTTACTAAAAACAAAGTAGAGGATGCAGAATTTATTATTACCTATGAGCCTGACTGGGTATTCATTACAGAGACGTGGGCCAAGAAGTCTTCTGGTCCTGGCCTGGCCTATGCTATTTGTCCAGCCTACACCATTACGAGACAAGACAGAACTGGTAGAGCAGGATGGGGGCTGGCATTTCCACATAAAACCAAGTACACCTGCCTCATTGATCCTTCCACAACGCATTTCCTTGTGAAGCACAATATTTTTAATTAAATATGTGACCTCCTGAATCTTTTGCAAGGATCTTATTCTACAGACCACCTGGGCCCAGGCCTGCATTTATCACCGAGATTGCTCACTTAATCGAACCCTACCTGGGTAAAAGCAATTTTACACTTCTGGGTGACTTTAGTTTCCATCTGTAAAATGATGGTTGAAAGGATTTTCGGGCCTTCAAAGAAATGTCATGTTGCGGGCTTTCCTAATGAGTGATGGCAGCAACTCATGAAGCAGACTATACTCTGGAATCTTTTCCCCCTCCCTTAGTCTGACCACTATGCTCTTCCCTGTTTTCGCTCCTGGTCTACTACACAGGAGACAGCTATGAGTTGAAAAAACAGATGTTCCAAAAGAAACTGTCCTTATCCCAGCCATGAACACCTGTAAGGGGACAGAGCGCGAGGACACCGAATTGGCAGCTGCACAACTTACCTCTTTGCTTATGTCTTCTATTAATATTGTGGCCCACTGAAAGAAAAATACACACGAAGAAAGATGCCTACCTCGCCCTGATTCTCAGAGAGACTCAGACTGCTGAGACAGGCTTGTCATTGCCAGAAATGCTATCACTCTCAGGAAGGAGACATCTAAAAGGCCATTCTGGCAGAATATTAATTGTCCATCAAGGAAGAAAAGTCTCTTTATTCCACAATGAGCTTGCCTCAAACAAATCATCTAGCGATCTCTTCAAGCTGATCAATCTTCAAACCGCTCCTTCAGCCCCCTCCAATACATTAGAATTGCCCAAGATATTTCTGATCGAATGGCCAAAATCTTGCACACCAATATTCTCAAAATCTATAGGAAACTGAATGCCTCAATTCCGAGTCCCCAAATCCCCTCAATTGGATTGGCAGGCTGACCCAGGTCTACCAAAGACCACGACCCCTATGAAAAGGGCTACCGCACTTCTATCTTTCTTCACTTCTTTTGCACAAGAACTAACAGAGCTCTGTCTATGCAGTGTTAAATCAGGGTCCCCATTGGAAGCCTGCTCTACCAAGGTCTTGAAACTGGCAGCTAATAGAATTGTTCCCCATCTCACTGGTACTTTGAACAAAGCCATCATGTCTGGGTGTTTTCTTCAACTCTAGAGAAAGGCAGTGGTTAAGTCTCTTCTCAAAAAGCTTAAGTTAGACCCTGCAGATCTAAAACTTATCTGCCTATTTCCTTGCTACCTGGATCCACTAACATTCTGGAGAATACCTGAATGACCAGCTGATTACCTACCTGGAACAACATCAACTGCTGGATGTCTCAGTTTGGATTCAGGAGTAACCATGGGACGAAGACTGCATTAGTATCAGGAGTCAACAGCATCCGTTCCATGGTGGATACAGGACCATCAGCGACTTTGATCCTTTTGGTTATATCGTCAGCCTTTGACACCATCTCCCCGACCCTGCTTGTCGAGTGGCTGCAAGAACTTGGGGTTATAGACCTAGCGCTGAAGCTCCTGACATATTTTTTGAGTGATAGGTCTCAGATAGTTATGGTGGAACAGTTTTGTGCTGAGTCCATACCTTTGCCATATGGGGTTCCTCAGGGCTCCTCTCTGAGCCCTACCTTATTCAACTTGTTTGTCTCCCCTCTGGCAAAACTCATAAGATCCTTTGGGCTCAAAGCGCTGTACTCTTCGGATCACCAAAATTATTGGGCCCATCTCTAAGGACACAGAGGCAATTGCTACCAATTTTAAAAATTGCATGCAGGCTGTTGCCACATGGATGGGAAAAGTTACCAAAGACTTAATGAAGACCAAAGTGAGTGTGAGAAGTTGGCCTGGTATATGATGCTCACTAGTTCTAGTGATCACCTTGTACCATGCCAAGCAACCCTTATGGTGCAGGTTGTAAAGTCAACCTTATAGACAAGCTATCCTAGGGGTAGCATGGACTAAGCAGTCTTAGGCTAAACTCTGTAAAGGCATGTGAAGCAAGCTGTTTTACCATACACAATCCCTTGAATACCAAATGAAAGGACACCACACAGATATATATTGAAAATATATATAGATTTATTTCTACAAATAACCCTGATACTCTTTATGAGCACAGAAGCAAATGCGTTAAAACAAAACAGTTTAAATACACAAAAGTTGCACAATTATGGATGAGCCCTAGGGGCCACCTAAACCATATACTAAAATAGTGGTATAAGAACCACTATGGGGAAAGTGAAGAGGCCTAGGGCCTGGGGAATCGCTGGAGCTGTTCGGGACTAGCAGTGAAGAAGTCGGGAAAGGCCCGCGGGACTCGGGAGCAGTGCGGAAAGTGCACGCTTTACCAATGCAATGTCAATGGTGCATAAAAGTTACAAAGTTAGTTATTAAGGAACCTTCCGAGTGACCTAGAAGGATGAAACTTTAGACACAGACACTAGAGGTGTGTACCAGTGTGGGAACACCGGCGTTGCTGAGTTACCTCACCCACAGGAAGCGGGTGCACAGGGTCGAAGTAGTGTCGGGTTTCGTCACGCAGGTCGATGGTGCTTGGAGCTGAAGATGCTGCAGGCGGCTCGATGTGAAGAGTTCCGGTGGATCCAAGGGTGGATCTGAAGAGGTGAAGACCTGAAAGCAGAGGGGACAATGTTCAAAGTCACTAGCCAGTGACTACCGTGGAACCAGAGTGGAACCAGGCGATGTAGGGTGCAAACAGGCGTCGAGGTGTAGCTTCTCTCTGCAGCCACGTGGACACGAGGGGTTGAAGACGTCCAGGAGTCGGTCACGAGCTGTCCCACGCAGGCTTCTCGCTGTTGGCGGTGTCGGCAACTTGATTGGAGCAAACAGGCCTTGGCTAATGCAAGCCACGCAGGAATCAAAAAAGGCTTGGTACTCGGACCAGCAAGGTCAGAGCAGGTGCTCCTTTCTACAGGAGCGAGGGCAAGTCTGGAGCAACCAGACCCGCAGTGTAAGTTGAAGGTTTCATCGCCAAGATGGCCGCTAGCCATGTGGCAAGTGGACGGGATGGCGCGTCGAGTGGCACAGTGCAAAAGGGCCCCACGCAGATCGTGGAGATGCTGGGGGGCTGATCTTCGGTGCAAGGGCTGCTCGAGGTTGGGGCTTCTCAAACCCCAAAGCACAGCGTCGAGGGTGCCTCTGATGCTGCGCAGTCAGCGTTTCTGGGGTCTTCCAAGAGGTCCGGTCCCACGTCTCTCGGTGCCTCCACGGGTCCCTTCTTTGCAGGGACTGTGGATCGGGCGGTGAGAAGTCTGGGAGTCTGGGTCTTGTCAGGCTCTGGGCTCGGGCTCCGGCGGGAGGAGGCGGCAAAGCAGACGTCGAGTTGCTGGTTGGTGCCTGTGTTCACAGGGTGGTCACTCCTTGGCCACAAGGGAGATTCTCTTCCGTCTTCTGTGCAGCAGAATGTCGAAGTCCAGTCTTCTTCTGTATTTCAAGTTGATTTAGGATGATCTCAAGTCTCAGGACACAGCTCCCACTCTTATTCGAATCTGGGGGGCCGGATCACCTACTAGGTCCCTCCTCTGGGTGGAACCAGGAAGGGGGGTGGTTACACCCCCTTTCCTTTGTCCAGTTTCGCGCCAGGACTGGGGCTGGAAAGCCCCAGCACCGGTTTGAACTGGCCTATGCACAGGGACACCTTGTGTGCCCCAGGCATGTCTGATTCTATTCAGCCCTGTCCTACCCAATACACAAAATCCTGTCTGGAGTGGTGCTAGCACCTCCCCAGGCAGGAAACCCTTTGTCCAAGCTGCCCTCGCTGGAAGGACTCCCAGCAGCAGGAGGTCAGACTTGTGTCTGTGGTGGCAGCATCCATTTTGTGATGCTGAGGCTCTGTTTAACTTTAACCGGGGTTCAGGCTAGGTACATGTCGTGTCCCTCTAGAAGGGTGGAATGCTACCCCCGTCGCCAGAACTGGCGAGGGGGTAGTATTCCAATTCGTATGATACCTTACTCGACATGTTTTGATAAAGCCAAACCCAAGATAGCATTTAACCGCGAGGTTCATAATGCACTTAAGAGTATATGGTATGGCAATATCATGAAACAGCTAAAGGACATGGTTCCGAAAGCTGCAGACAGGCTCAGCTCATGCCAGAGCACCATCTCACATATTTCCAAGCACTCTGCTTCCAGGATTGATGAGGCCTTCCATAGGAGTGACTGATAGGAACATATGTGTCCATTTTAGGTTAGGTATAGGCATACTACACCTAAGTAAGGGGTGGTTACACCGACTTACCCCAGCTGAGTGATCAGCCAGTTGTGTCAAATATGGAGGCCAGGCCAGGGGTGGCACAATACATGCTGCAGCCCCTCGTAGGCCTTGGAAGCACCTATGCCCTGGGTACCTGGGTACTCTGTTACAGGGGCCAATAAGGTGAACCAGTTCCAATTTCGTTATGCACCTAAAGTACATGGGTAACAATTTAGAGAGAACAGCAGGCTGTGGGTCTGATTAGCAGGCCCACAGCCACATTAAGTCATAAACCAGTGAAGCAAAAAAGCAAAAATTTGGGGTGACCATAGGATAGCAGACCCTACTCTCCTACAGTGAGGTCTTTATCTTTGACAGTCAACCATCCATATAGAACCATTTGTGGTGACCAGGCAGGCTGGGGTCTTTACCCACTCAAACTGACTCCACTAATAACCTTGGAGTTTTGGTCGATAAAAATGTATCCCTCGACCTCCAGGTCAACTGGACAGTTTCCACCTGTTCTTGGATTATGAAGACCCTTTGAAAAGTATTTCCTTAAATCCCCCTTCTGGCACGTAATCAAGTGACTTTGGCATGGATTTGCTGCACATGCTGTGGAGCTGCCCGCGACTCTGGGAATACTGGGTGGTAGTGACCAATGCCCTGGCTTGCTGCACAGAGCGTGCAGTGGCACTAGTATGGGAGAAGGCCATAATACACAATTACCATAGGAACAAGAGCCAAAGAGGGACCTCTAACTTTATCGTCTTGAAACTGGTTGTGGCGAAGCGGATGATCACTAAAAGATTAAAGTCCCCTGAATCCACTCGGGCACTGGCTTGGAGATGCTCCCTGCAGGTGTGGGATATGGCGAGAAGAGTTGACCTGCATCTGGAGGACACACTAGGCCTATGCAAAATCCCAACTGCAGCACATTGGGACACAATTCTGTGTAAATAGCAGAGACAAGTCAACGACATAATGGACATATCAGTCCTCAGCATCACTACACAGCGTGAATTAGGGAAGACGCGCTAATAGCAAGGAGAGCCTGGTAGAGGGATTGCCGGCAGAACCACAATCAGACAACACCTAACATAGTCCTGGTACTGTGCGCTTGCATATCGAGATGCATAGGCAAATGCGTACCTAATGAGGAGGCGATCAGGGGCTGCTCTAGTTCTTGTTAAAAACACCACTGCCCCTAGTTTTGTTTACGTTGTCCCACACGTTTTCACCCGCTTCCCGCGTTGACAGACGGATTCACAGTTCACACACCATTGCAGTGCAGTTGGAACACCATAATAGCTGAACCCTCACTGAGGCCAGGGATAGGGGGCCAAACGGGATGTATGCAGTAATACACAATGGTAGAATAATATATGTTCCAGTGATACACCCCCCTAAAACTGTTGCGATCCTCAGGCAGAAATCTTTACTGTTCCTAAATACAGAAAATCGAGATGGGAAGGCAGAGCCTTTTCGGTGGCCACATCCAAGCTTTGGAATTCTCTTTCTTATTCCATCGCTACTCTTCAAGATCACATTCCTTTTCATAAGGCCTTAAACACTTAGCGTTTTACTCTAAGGTAGTGCTCGGGCCTATAACTTTTTCTGCCTCTCTTCCTACCCAAGACTAACTGCTACCAGTGTCTTGACGCCTTTGGGAGGTTGTTTGCACTTTATACGTTTATTTAATTTCAGTTCATTGGCATTATGTTATTCTAATTACATTATTTAATTTAAATGGAATAAGAGACCTACACTTTGTAAAGTAACAAACTTTATTGGACAATCCATTTACTGTGTGCTATAGAATGGTTTACTGCATCAGACTTCCAGTCAAACACCAGCCCTCAAGATAAAGCCTTGAGTGTTCAGAATGACAATCCCCTAGAAGTCAACGCTTTAAAAGATGGTTCTTGGCAATCCAGTGAGTTTGCACTTTTATCTAGTTCTAGTGGTTTCAGGAACAAATGGCAAAACTTGCTACAAGTATTGCCAGGTTGCCCCAGAGTCCTGGTGGCCCAAAGAACTGGCTTGACACAGACCATGTCCTACAGAGGCTGCTTCTTTCACAGCAAGAACATTGTTGCAAGACTTCATTGTCCAGGAAGCACCCCATCTGCTCTACTCCGACCCACCCTTCACATGCTCACATACATTTTCTTCCAGGTTGCATGGACTTTAGATCCAATGTTCTTTATATAATTCGCTAAACAATTGAAAACTGGCCTCGAAAAAAATTCATTGGGATCTGATGATCACTTGAGCAGAGGTGCTTTCCCGAGCACAGCTGAGGCCCAAGTCCCAACCATGAGAAGTTACCAGCCCACTGCTTGCTTATTCGCAAACGGAGAAACTCATCCTACGATTGCAGTTGCAAGGAATGTATAATCCAACATGAAAGTTTCACCCACTTTAAGAAAGGTGTAGAGATCCGGGAGAAGTAGTATACCCCACAGATTACAAAAGGGCAAATAAAGAAGTCATCTTCGACTCTGAAACTTCTTTTAGTCAGATAAATCATGCTAATATTATGCACCTTGCTTTGAAATTCAGTTTACTTATGCATGACGAGTTATCTTGTGTTTCCTGTTGCAGTGTGGATGCTACGTTCGAGTGATTTAGGGCTGTATTGTCTTCGTGCATCTTAAGGGAAGGGGAGGAAGTTCTATCTTACCATGGTCTTTCATTTTACTTCTGTGGTTTTATATTTGTCGGTCTCACTTTAGATGGGTTTCTCTTGCTGGGCTGCCTTGTTTATCGGGCTTTTCATCATTAAAGGAGAAGGTTCTATATCATCCAATGGTCCTAGCTCGACACTTTGATTCCAGAGACGTTAATCACATCCCCTGTGCCCTGCATAACTTACACTGTTTTCCACTTCATCAGGGGATCGAATTAAAGAGCCTTTGTAAATTGCTTGTGCTGTGTTCCAATTTAAACAATGTTAGAAAGCAACTGCCTATAAGCCTGCTTACATTTTCACCGATTTATCCAGTCAGCCCTCACACACAGAAATAAATCCAAGGGTAAACACTGCACAACTGTTCCATGTTGCAGAATAATTATTCCGGGTACATATAGTCTATCTATCCACTACAACACTGGCACAAATTAAGTACTGATATCACACCATCCATCCTATCCACCTTCCCAGTGCCGTTTTCTGTCTGGACCTTTTCACCATATTATCTGTTATGTTATGTTATTTTATGTTATCCAGAGTTTTGTAGAGCGCTCAGCTACTCAGACAGAGTGTCCCAGCGCTTTCGGACCCAGCAAGGCACAGAGCAAGGAAGAAGGTGGAATTATTGGCCAAACAGCCAAGTTTTAAGATCTTTTCTAAAAGACAGCAAGGTGTCAGCCTGCCTTATTGACAACGGTAGTGCATTCCAAGCCCGGGGCGCAAGGTGCTTAAAAGAGCGACCCCCCGCAACGAGCACGCCTAATTGCCGGGACTGTGGCCAGCGACAGTGATGCAGAGCGTAAAGCTCTGGATGGGCAATGAAAACTAATCCTATTCCTGAGGTAGCAGGCGCCTGTGCCATGCAAGGCTTTGAAAGCTATTGTAAGAGCCTTGAAGGCAATGCGTTTCCGTATATGCAACCAATGAAGGGATTTCAGAAGTCCCGCGGCGCCAGATCTCTGGCTCAGGCCAAAAATTGCTTGTGCCGCAGAGTTCTGCACCACCTGTAAGCGCGACAGGAGGTATTCAGGAAGGCCCAGATATAACACATTTGCATAGTCCAGCCTTGAGCCTATCAAGGCTTGAACCGTAGTCCTCTTGTGGGCAATGGAGAGGAGTGGAAGGAATGTTTTCAACATTTTTAAAAGACCGAAAAACTGTCCAACCAGGCCCAGAATCTGGGATTTAAAAGTGAGACAAGTGTCCATTTTCACTCCAAGATTCTTGGCCACCAAGATGTCAGCGGAAGGTGGAAACATAGCCGCGGGCCACCAGGACTTCCAACAGGGGACTGGAGGGCATCCAAAGAAGAGAACCTCCAATTTATCAGAGTTGCACTTCAACTGGTTCAGTTGGAACCATGCAAAGACAGCCTCCAGGCAACTCTTAATACGCTCTCCATTGAAGTCCAAGTTCTTTTCACACGTGAAAAGAAGCTGGGGGTCATCGGCGTATGAGACAATCCGGGCACCATAGGATTCAGCCAGCGCCGCCAGAGGGGACATATAGATGTTGAAAAGAGTGGGGCTTAAAATAGACCCCTGGGGAACTCCTACCTCCAGTGGCGGCACTACAGCTGAATATGGAGGGGCCCAGACTGTCTGTTGGCGGTCAGAAAGAAAAGACTCAAACCATTTGAACACCGTCCCTTCTAACCCAATCTCCAAGAGTCTTGCAAGGAGGCGGTTGTGGGGGACGGTGTCAAACGCCACCGATAGATCTAACACCAGCAATGCTTTTCCTCCGCCATCCTTGACCTCTTTGATAGCCTCCGACATTTCTAGCAGTGCCGTTTCGGTACTCATGTCGCCCGAAACCCAGACTGGGTGTGATGGAGGACGCCATGTGTCTCCACAAAATCCGAGAGAACGGACTGTCCATGCTTTTCCACGACCTTCGCCAGGGCCGGGAGCAGGGAGATAGGCCTATAGTTCGCATGGATGCTAGAGTCGAGGGTTGGCTTTTTCAAGAGGGGCAGAACCAGCGCTTGTTTCCAAGCCTGCGGCACCACACCCATCTCAAGAGAGTGATTTAAAATCGGGTTGATGATGGGGTTAATGACATGTGCAATTTTGGCTAAAAACTTCGCGGGACAGGGGTCCAGCGGGGAACCCGATTTCATTTTAGATAAAAAATCCAACAACGCTTTAGGCCAGAGAGGCGGGTAGTTAAACAGTGAGGGCCGCCCTGAGGCCGGCAAAGACGCCAGTGGCACGAGATTGACGGCTCCCACAGGTGCAACCGGCGCAAAGGATGCCTGAATGCTCTGAATTTTATGGGCAAAAAAACCTGCCAATTGGGTGACCCAGGGTTCAGAGAAAGAGCACTTGGGTGTAATGGAAACGGGCGATGTGAATTCCTTCACAATCATAAAGATTTCCTTGCTGGTGTTAGTAGCCTCATCAATCCTCCTAGCAAAGTAGGATTTCTTCTCCAGATAGATTTCTTTATGATAAGCCTTAACGCACAATCTATAGGCTTCCTTCAGTGGTTCCTCATAGTTCGATCGCCATGCTCTTTCGGCCTTCTTACAATGCCAGCGGCTGATGTTAAGCGCCAGCGTAAACCAAGGTGCCGAGGCTTGAATAAAGTTTTTATGAGCCGACTGGGGAGGAGCTAGCTTATCAAGGCACTGCACAAGCCACGTTTGAAAGCGCTCTAAATCTTCCTCTAAGTCGCCGGTGAATGAGCAAGGATGTACCGTCAGGTACTGTGTTATCAAATCCGGTGACACCCTGTGGAAAGCACGAGGGATCTGGGATTGACGACCAGGGCCCCTAGTGGTGGACCTGGATCTGACTGTGTAATAGATTGCTGCACCTTGAAGTGGCCCAGATCACACAATTTAAGTAAAAATGATAACAAATAACATATTTAGTAGCCGAAGCTGCAGATAAAAAAGATTGACATGTTAACATGGATATTTAAACAAGTGCAAGACACCAGCATATATATATATATATTTATTTTATTAGCTTACCTGTCCAACTTTTCTTTGGCTGAAAGCAAGGGTTGCAGCATCTGTTGGTAGGCCCACATACACGCCCCCATAACTCCTTGATCAAAGAAAGTTACCAAAAAAAAGTTTACGTAAAACACATTTGTCTTGCTTTCCAACGTTTAAATGTATCAAATCAATATGCCTTCTCAGAGGGGAAACTATAAGCCCAATTTCAAGAAAAGCACTGACCTTTATTGTACATCATTTATCTGCGGAAATATGTCAACCATGGACACTGAGTAAATGACTACTGCATGTTAGGTCTTCCCAGTAAGGATGTATTTTGATAAAATGATGGTTTTGAATAATCACAGAGGATTTAACACTTGTTTAAAATGTCTTGTTAGCTGGTCAGTTTACTATTCACAGGCTGCTTGCGAGGACATTAATTGTATTGTAGTGTACTAGCACTTATAGCAACGCATACCTCATTGCTGGGCACCGAAGCAATTAATGGGGAACGCTGTATAGAACCAGTGCAGCATTTCCATTTACCTGCATCACAACTGCACTGAATGGTCTTCCAACAGCCAGACTCACAGAATAACTTCAAAACATGACAAACGAGCCGTAGGTAATGCCCAGTTTGCTCTGCCACGTATACATCATATAAGTGGAAATTGTCCCCTAAGGCAATATCTTTAGAACAGCTAAAAAATACTGGGCAACGGAAACGGACAAGTTCGGCATGGGGAAGCAGTATGAATGGTGACAATTATGGTGGGTTTTTGAAAATGAAGGAAAGTGTGAGTGCAGCTGTGTAAGGACGAGGTGCCTGTACAGAGTACGTATGAGAAACTGAAGGGTAACAAAACCAAGGATTATAATGTAAGAAATATATGCGTTCATGAGATTGATTGAAATTATGGAACGGTCTTGTCTAACTACCGGCCCATTTCTTTAGTTCCTGCGTCAGGACAAATATTAGAAAATCTGGTTGATGCCCAATTGGTCAATTTTTTAGGTTCACGTAACCTTCACTGCTTTCAAGCACCGAGCATGATCTCATCAAATCCCTTAAGCTGATGTTAGATAGCGGCAGGAATGCTGCGCTGATTCTTTCAGATAGGTTGGCGGCCTTTGACACGTTCGTCATGGTACTCTCCTTCAACATCTGGCAGAGATAGGAATTTGTGATCATGCTTTGGCCTGGCTTCAATCTTTTTTTAGAAACCCAAAAGCAAATGATCACGTTAGGGCCTTTTAATTCAAAAGAGAAATTGCTTAAATATGATGTCTCCCAGGGCTTGTCACTTAGCCCAACTTTATTCAGTGTGTGTATGCCCCCCCTTATTACTCTTATCTAATTATCTGGTATCTTCACCACGTCGTACGTGGATGACAGATAAATTATTACCCTTGACAATAATTCTACTAGCTCAGAACACTCTTTTGATTGCCTTTTGGAGGCTATTGCGTGGATAAATGAAAATTTCCTTAAGTGCAATGCTGATAAAACGAAAATGTTACCTTTTGGGTAGAACAACCAGTTCTTTATCTCGGTTTGGTGGCTAGACAGGTGGTGAGTAAGTAATTTATTGTATTAATTAATAAAAACCTTTACAAAAAGGAATCGCTCAAGGCGAAAGTTCATAAAAATAAACTACAGTTTCATCATTTATGCACACAACAATAAAAGAACTATGGGACATGTTGGCTTAGCCCAGCGTTTCCTGTTCAGCTGGCTTGTGCCTTGCTCCGGCGAAGTGTCTATTCATCTGATAAGCATTGGGCGGTCCTTAAATATTTAATTAAAAATATCCTATGAGTAACGTTTGTATTTAAAAATAGCAAAATTAGTAGTATCGTATATCGGACTTGTGGTCAATTTTTGCAATAGGGATGCTACAGGTCCGTGGCCTCTCTAGTGCCCAATAGTGAACCAAAGTTTATTTTCAATGTAATAAAAGGAAAGCTTTTTGTGTCAGGCGTTTCCCCAGTAAAAGAATGCCAATTCCAGGGGATGGTGAGCCCTTGATCGGAATGGTTTATAGACAGGTGGTGAATAATGTGGGTGTCAAGTTTGATAATTCGTCTTTTTACCCCATGTAAAAAACATGTCAGTCAGGGGTATGTTTTTCTGTGATTAAGACTAAAAACATTTTAAACAAGCTTGTGGACTTTCTAGCTTTTTCAGCAAGGAAGGTGGTTGTTCATGCCCTGATCACCTCAGGGCTTGACTATTGCAATAGTCTCCTCTTTGGTCTGCCTAATGATCTGATCCAGAAGCTACAGGTGTTACAAAATGCTGCAGCGAGACTAGTACTTCAACTCCCTCGTCAAAGCTCCAGCACATGGGGTTTGTGGGAGCTCCATTGTTTATCTGTTGGTAAATGGATTATTTTCAAAGTTTTAACTATTGTATTCAGGGCCTATTATCAAACTGGTCCTAAATTCCTCACTGACTGTTTTGATCCCTACCGGCCACAGAGAATGTTGCGATCTGCCTGTAATAATCTTCGAGCTGTTCTGAAGTTCAGGTTACAAACTAGGGGTAGTGGGCAGGTCTATATCTGTTCCAGGGGGAAAGGCATGGGACAATCCTCTGCTCAGTTTGAAGCAAGCTGCCTTACTTGTTACTTTCATAAGGGTTCTGAAAACATGGCTGTTCACTCAACCTGAAGTGTTTGTTTTCTGGAGTGACATGTTTTTTTCTTTTATTTCAGTGTTTGCGCCAAGATGCCTCTCAAGGTGGTTGTGATTTACAAATGCCAAGTTCATTCATACATTCATAAACCAGATGCTGGTATAGCAACACTGCTGATAGAGGATTTTGGTAGGACATGATTGCTGATTGTGAGGGCACCAGGGTAGGTTGAAAAGAATAAGTTAGAGTCTTAGTCACAACCCGGAGCTTGGCTGGAAAAACAATGTACATTACTGGAAACTCTGGTCAGTGTATACACTGTATGGGCATAGACAGGAGCAGATTACCCTACACCACTAAACCTGCTGTTCACACTGGTTCTGGTGTGCAAATTAACGATGGACTGAGTTGCAACCCAGAGTAATTAACAGTAGCGGAGATTAATTTAAGCATTCCATCACTTTTTTGTATACTTTAGCCAAACACCCCAAATGGGACGGGTGTGCCCAGACGTGGGTTCTGTGAACACTGTGCCTCTAGAACAAAGGTATTATACATGACCGAAAAGTCCTAACCAGGCCAAAACCAGTCTTTTTTTTATTTTTTTTTATTTTTTATTGATAAAAATGGTACATAAATGGACAAATTTCAACAATTATTACATACATGATAAGAATCTGATAAATATTTGATATATTTACATACATTTTTAATTACATCTTTTTAGCGGGAACGAGAAAAAATAAATAAATTAATTAATAAATAGATAAATAGGGTTAGAAATCAGTTTCAATTAATTGGAGATGAACAATTTATTTTTATTTTTTTACCCATTTCTATCTATTCTCCAATTAGTTACAGGAGCCCATAGGCGTATACCCTCCTTACGCTGCCTCATGCCTTTATATTCGTAGAGGCAGGATTCTATGTTATGAATTCCTAGAAATCTCGAGAGCCACATCTGAAAGGATGGGGGGTTCGTATCTTTCCACGCCGCAGAAATTAAAATTCTAAGTACCGCTACAGATAAAAATATTAGATCTCTTTCAGCCTCGTCTAAACCCAACTTAGAGTCTGTACACAGTAAAATTAAGGTAGGGGATAGGTCGATGGACTGACCTAGCAGCCCCTCCATAAATTTCATTATTTCTTTTTTAACATTTTAAAAAAGAAAATAACAAAACCAGTCTTGGGTTGCTTGCATTTCAGTCCAGGAAGGACTTGAACTGGCAGTTCGTGCTGGACTGTTCCTATTGGATTAGGGTCAAGACTGATATGCATCAGGGACTGTGTTGGACTTGGCCCTTTTTGCAGGGTAATTCCTGAACTTTCTCCCTTCCTCCTGTATATTTTCTGACCTGTTATTGGTGGTTTTGTGACTCTGGGCACTTTACCACTGCTGATCAGTGCTAAAGTGCATATGCTCTCTTCTGTAAATTGTGTTATGGATTAGTGATTCCATGATGGGTTATTTGATTTACCCGTCAGACCCTAGTACAGTGCACCATGTGTGCCCAGGGCCCGTAATTCAAATGCTGCTGGTGGGCTTGCAGCAATGATTGTGACACCCACAGAGGCAGCCTGTAAAATGTGACTCAGGCCTGCCATTGCAGAGCCTATGTGCAGTCTGGGACGGCCATGTCGACTTGGCAAGTGCACACACTTGCCAATCACTAAACTTTCCCTTTTCTACATGTTAGTCACCCCCAAGGTACCCCGGTGGGCAGGGTGCATTGTATGTGAAAGGTAGGACACATCCTGATGTGTGTGGCATGTCCTTATAGTGAAATACTGCCAATTTCGTTTTTCACTATTGCAAGGCTATCTGTTCCCATTGGCCAGAATGGCAGTTTGCTTATAACATCTTATAAACATAACTAAACCAGGGAACAGGATAGGAAATGAAGTTTAGTATGCCTGAACTCAGAATGTTAAAGTGCATCTTTTAGTGTGGGTGATTTTGAGTTTGAAAGTACCACTTTTAGAAAGTAGGTATTTTCTTGCCTAACCATCCAGTGTGCCTCTGCTAGGTTTGTGTATTGCATGTCTGGCTTGTGAGTGACAGGGGCTGGGAGACGGCAGCGGCTCCGGCAGTCTGATGAGTCAGGCTGGGCTGAATGGGACCTGGGTTGAATTTAGAGTAGGGGGAGGAGTTTTCCTTTCACCTGCCTGGGAGAAAGGAAAACTGCTTTCAACAATGCTGTCTCCACCTCCTACCAGGAAGCTGCACCAGTTAAGACAGAACTGGTTTTGGCTGGGTACAGACACTCTGTCTTTAGAGAACAAAGAATGTGTGTATAAAAAGGGGGACCCAGACCCCAGAACTTTAGATCACTTCTGGGAAATCAAGCGGAACCTTTACCAAGGAGAAGAGCCAAAGAAGCTGAAGGAAAATTACTCCCCCTGTGCTGTTTGCTGTTTGGGGCTGGCCTTCAGTGGTTACTTGTTGCCAAGGAAAGGAGAAAAGGACTTTGCTGTTTGCTTTGTCATCTTCAGGAAGATCTCCAAGGACTTGAAACTGAGCTTACCTCCGGTCTGAAGTCTCAGGGACACAAAGATTTCACCACCAGCTCCCCTGAATTTCCTTGCTGGGAATTCTGACGTGCAAAGAAGTGCCTGCTGCTATTCGCGACCTTTAGACACTGTTTGTTGTTGGGAGCTGGAAGATCGATGCAACAAGGAAGAAGCATGTCACATCCGCACCGATTCCCGACGCTCGCCAAGTCACAGTGAGGAAGGCGTGCCGCATCCGCACCTGGTCCAGATGCACTGCTGAGCCACGGAGAAGAAGCGTGTCGCATCCACACCGGGTCCAGACGCATCACAGAGAAACCCGTTGCAGCGCCTGCCGTGCGGCTGCAAACGTTCACACATCAACCGGATCATTGCCTCGCATTGAGGCACCATCTTGTTGCACCGGAAAGCAGTAAGAAACAGACGCATCCCCTCCTCTCCTGTAAGGAACGGACGCATCGCCTCCCCTGTGATGCAATAAGGAACAGACACATCGCCTCCCCCGTAGCAAGGAACTGATACATCACCTTCACTGCGAACCTTTTGTTTGTTTTTGTGTGACGCATCTAAGGTACTTTGCGAGAAAAGTGTCACATTTACACCTTGCATTGAACTGAACTATTTCTACCATTGAAAAGCCTATTTTTGATACTTCGCCATTTGGTCTTGAATAGATAAGGGTTACTTATTTTTCTAAACTGGTGTGGTGTCCATTTGTAGTGTCTTCACTGTATTACTGTATGTGTTCACAAATGCTTTACACACCGACTCTGAGAACAGCCTGTCTGCTCGTGCCAAGCTACCAAGGGGGTGAGCAGAGGTTATTTTAGAAGTGTATCCCACTTATCCTGGCTAGAAGCAAGGGACCCTATTTGGACAGAGGTACCAACCTCTGCCAACTAGAGACCCCCATTACGAACAGATGGTTTCTCTATTAGGGCTCCGGGGTGCACTCCTCTGGCATTCCTAGAGGTTTACCTAAAAAAATATTAAATAGATCTATTTATTTAGCTACACGATCTGTTCTAAAGCAGACGACTAAAGCCTGGCAGTAAATCAACTCTCTGCAATGTTAAGCATGACGCAGGGCTTACCTTTCTAAAGCCCTTCAATGCCATTGTAGTCTATGCTGGCATCCACTGCAGGCCAGTGACGCTGTGAGCCTCATTGTTTCAGGCATCGGGTCATCATCCCTGCGGGAGGCCAGACGTCTCATTCACAGGCCTAGGGTCCACCATTTCCCATTCGTCACACAGTAGGACTGGATGTAAGCACATGCAATTTGGTACATTGTCCTCAGTAACGGTAAGTGTTATTATGCTCATCTCGGGTTATCTATATTGTGCTGAGCCCCTTGGCCACCCTAACCTTCCTTCCTTTGACAACCTAGGCCCTGGCAGCAGGTCACAGGATCTATTGAAGTGGAGCTGCTGTATTTATTCACCCGTGAAATTGATCTAAAATATGAGCAGGGTTTTTTGTTCCCTTGTGAAGTAGATCCAAATATCAAAGTCAAGCACAAAGGGAGGAATATGTGCTTATAGTACAGGCAGTTTCATACTGTATAGCATTAAAACTAGCCCTAATCATACCTTTAACATTAATGCTAAAAACGTGGATTGATTTACAAACAATGAATGTTAAAAACTTTAAGATAATGCATGTCAGATATTTAGTTCCTTTTTTATTTCACAGTTTTTTACCTAGTCTTGCATTCCCCAAGATTGTTTGTTATTTCATTACGTTGTGCTTTTGTATTTTTTGTGCATCTTATTACTCTGGTGTAATGCATACTTTGAGTCTTGCCAGGTGTTTGAGGGGCTTTGATTGAGAGCTCTGTCGGTGAGGCTGTAGGCGAAGCAAAGTGCCTGTCAGGGGGTTGGCCTCTTTGCAGATCACACAGAACAATGGTCATATTTTCCAGTTGTAATTAAAATTCTGTGTAAATGTGTGAGACTGGGTACACAGACGTCAATATTTACAAGGCAAAAGTAAAAGAAAATAAAGCACTTAAATGTGAATGAGTGCAGTGTATGTTTAGAGGTGGTGAAGTGAGGTAGATGTGAAGAAGTGAAGAAGTGTATTTGGGGGAACAGTGAAAAGAGGGTGCTGAAGAGATGAACAATGAGGTTGAAAATGCGCAGATGGACAAGATGTGCAGAGAAAAACGCATACATATCTAACATAGAGCCCACATAACTGAAGGCCAGTACTCCTACCTCAGACCTCAATTTTTAATTCACAGTCTGACAAACTCGGAATTGAAACATTTTCAATTTTAATTTTTTATTACAAATCATTGTGTTACTTACTTATCAAACAGCTAACAACCATTGACAAAGCCAATAGTACCGACAGGTTTTATGTGCATGTCAATTGTTGCATTATATATCTGGATGCAATAACAATGGAGAGAAACCAAAATACCTATCAGATTGCAATCTATGGGATTTACATAAATTAATTTCACATGTTCCCTTTTAAAGAGCCCCCACTTTTTACATCCCATTTAAAGATCTGTTTGCACATGTGTCTTTTTGACTGATTGCAGTCATCAGCTGTTGGTGCTTCCCAAAGCCAGGCTAGAGCACTTTCTACCAAAGTCGATGAAGCATACACTGCAAGACAAGGCAGCACACACTTCAAAGGTCCTGAAGTTGTTGTGCTGTACACTGTGCACATTCCAGTAACTGTTCAACATATTAATGCAGTAATATATGGGACAGTTGTTAATATTTAAAGAATATACATGCCCACTGCTTTATAAACCGTGCTTCTCACTAAATTCGTTTGCTATAAAATGCACCATTTGCCAATTGTTTAAAAAAAATTCTGGAGAACGATTCCATGTCCCACACATTTGTCAATTAAGCTTCCTCACTTCGCTAGTCACATAAATGTCATACCCAACTTTTACCCCCACCTCTTTCAAATATCACCAGCCTCCATTGCTCCCGACTGTTCACTAATTAATAGAGTAATGCCCAAACCATTTATAGCATCATGTCACATTTGAGCGAGTCAGAATCAACCACAGAGTGTGTAGCAATGTTTATCTTTGGATGCACTCAATGTGGTCAATCAAGTAACGACACTTTTACTTCTTTTTTTTTTGTTACTTGCACGATTCTATTCATATTAGAATCCGCACTTGTGCGGGCTCCTCTTAGTGAAATGCCTTACTTATGTGGCTTTTCCCATTGAAGACCTGGGCGTTCATTTCATCTCTGGGAATCTGATAGGTCTCAGATCATCATGTACACATTGCAGAACAAAACCACAGAACACCTCACTGGAACCACATCTCCATGCCCTGGGTTTCTGCTAAAAAACAAGAGCAGGTGGAGTGTGTTTGCAGCTCAGGGTGAGGCATGGCTTTAGTGTTTGGCAGATGCAGGTCGTCCGTAGAAAATGGGGCGATACCCCGCCTGCCTTCTTTAGAGAGTATGCCCACGTGTCCCGTCTGGAAAGGGAGGATGGGACAGGCGAGTGTTCCTGCGTCCGCCAAACTCTAAATCAGGCCTCAATGCCATCTGTCAATTATGAGAAACTCAGCCTACATAGAATTACATACCCCTTCCATGTGATGCAAGGAGCATAACAGCACAGAATCAATATGCTAGGTTTTTTGTCCCTGTGCAAAGGTTTCTACAGTGCGAAGCAGGTCTAAGAGCGGATTTAGAGTTTAATAGCTGCAGGACATCCGCTAAAAGCGACAAGCATCCCGGGCCCACTGTTCTGAGCCCACTTTAAAGAGGGCAAAGGGCACCCCTAGCTTTTTGGAAAATGAGCTGCACCAAACACGTTCTAAATCCACCAATGTGTTTGGAGGAGCAGTGGTTTGCTCCATTTCTGGGGTCACAAAAAACCTCCCTCAACCATGGCTGTCTCAATGCCTTTTCTCTTGTGCAAGCATTACAAAGCAAAGCAATGAATGCACAGAGTTTGCCATGGGTTGGGGCAGCCAAGCTCCTGTATGAAAGTTGTAATCCAGCGAAGCTGATATTGCGATTAAGGTTTTATGGTATACACCCGTTACAACGGATCTTTTACTCCGCACTACCATTACAACGCGACTTTTACTCCGCATACCATTACAACGCGACTTTTACTCCGCATACCATTACAACGCATTGCGCTGGGGGGCGCTCTAGGATAGGGAATAAGTATAATTTACTATCCAACACCTTCCCTAGGGTCCACGGGGACTGGAGTTAGAATAGTAAATTATACTTACCACTATCCAGCGCCCCAAGGCGCTATGCGTTGTAACGGTATGCGGAGTAAAAGTCGCGTTGTAATGGTCTGCGGAGTAATAGTATGCGTTATAACGTCATACATCCAGGTTTTATCACCTGTTGTGCGTTTCCTCTGGATGGCATCTGTGATTCCTACGGGAACTGTAATGTAATGTAATGTAAAATAAATTTATAAAGCGCGTATGTCACCCGAAGGTCTCAGAGCGCTAGCAGATCCTCCAACACAGATACACAAGACAGAAGTATGGGCTGAAGCTAAAAAAGCCAGGTTTTTAGATGCTTACGGAACCTCAAATGATTGGGTTCTGTCCTAATCTGGAGGAGCAGAGAGTTCCAGGCTTCGGGGGCTGTTTTACTAAATGCCCTATCGCCATTTCTGACCGTGCGTACCCTAGGTACAGTTAGGAGTGACTTGCTTGAGGATCTGAGTGACCTAGCCGGGTTGTGGGATTTAAGCTTTTGTTCAAGGTATGTTGGTCCATGTCCATTGATGGTTTTGTGGACTAGGCAGCATAATTTAAATTTTATGCGCTTCTTTATTGGGAGACAGTGCAGAGTTTTTAAACAGGGCAGTGACGGGGTGCGAGGGGGAAGGTTGAGCACCAGTCTTGAAGCAGTATTTTGCAGGACCTGTAGACGGGCCAAAAGAGTAGCATTTATTGAAGACAGTAGCGAATTCCCATAGTCTATCCGGCTGACAATGAGTCCCTGCACAATGGGCATGCGTGATGAAAGGGGGATCCATTTAAAGATTTTCCTCAGACTGCGCATGAGGCCGAAGCTGGTGTTGACTACTTCATTGATGTGTTCAATCATGGATAGCTTGTTGTCAATTATTACCCCAAGATTTCTAACTGAAGATTTGGGAGAAGGGCAAGGACCAAGGGAGACTGGCCACCATTCTTCAGACCAGATCTTATTGGCCTTTCCAAAGAGCGCGATCTCCGTTTTGCTTGCATTCAGCATCAGGAAGTTATCTGTCATCCAGTTATGAATGTCAACCATGCAGTTTTTGAATTTCAGTTTGGTTTCCTCTGGGTCCTGATTGATTGTAATCAGTATTTGGGTGTCATCTGCGTAGGACAAGGTTCCAAACCCGTGTGCTCGAATCACCTTTGCCAGGGGGGATACATAAAGGTTGAAAAGAGTGGGGCTCAGTATTGACCCCTGTGGGACACCCTTGTCGTTGTCGTGGTACCTAGAGGAGTGGGTGCCAACTTGGACCTTAGACCGTCTGTTGGTCAGGTAGCTTTTTATCCAGAGTAACGCAGAGCCTTCGACACCAACCTCAGCAAGACGTTCTAGAAGAATGAGGTGCGAGATGGTGTTGAAGGCTGCGGACAGGTCGAGTAGGACAAGTATGGCGGACTGATTTGCATCATCCAGAGTCATTCTAACATTGTCGACAATTTCGAGCAGGGCGGTTTAGGTGCTGTGGAATGCCCTGAACCCCGATTGGGATGAGTCCAGGAGTTTGTTAGTCTCAAGGTGAGTTATGAGTTGTTTGTTTATCAGTGACTCCATGACTTCGCCAAAAAGAGGCAGGAGGGAGATGGGACGATAATTCGGGAGTAGTTTGGGGTCGGCTGCTTTTTTTTGTTAGAATTGGTCTTATTATGGCCTCCTTCCAGTGCAGGGGGACGGAGAAATGCAGTAGGGACTGATTCAGAACTTTAGTTAGGTCGGAGACCAGGACAGGGGCAATTTTTGCTAGAATTTAGGGGGAGGCTGGATCTCCCGGGGCTCCTGACTTCATTTTATACAGGGTTGACTCAACCTCTGTTTCAGAGCAAGGTGAAAATTACCTAAGTATGTTGATTTGGTTTTTTGAGTCCCTGTAGCAGTTGGTGGGTGGAGGTGTGGTCTGCGACAGAGGGGGAGGTTGGGGGAAAAGTTTGTGAATGTCATTGATTTTTTCATGGAAGTACAGGGCTACAGAGTCAACTCACTCTTTTGACTCATTGGGTGATTGCTGACAGGCAGTTGGATTAGTGAACTCTTTTACTATTTTGTATAGTTCTCTCTGTGAGTTTGCTGCCTGGGAAATCCTATTGCCTAAGTAAACTTTTTTTGCCATGGCGATATCTTTCATACAAGACCTATGTGCTGCTTTATAATGTTGCCTGATGTTTACGTCTTTGGTTTGACGCCATTTTCTTTCCGCTGTCCTGACCGAGTGTTTAATCTTTTCCAGATCCGGGGTGAACCACGCTGAGATCTTGGAGGGAGGCCTGAGTGCTCCGGCCGGGGCTAGATCTTCTAAAGCCAAGGAGATTGCAGAGTCGAGATCAGTTGCTGCACTGTTAGGATCGGTTTTACTAGAAATGATGGAAGGGGTAAAGTGGACAGCAAAGGAATTCAGGGTGCCACTCACTGAGAAGTTAAATAGTTAATGAATTCATCCCAGGCCGAGGGACAACCGACCATATAAGACGCGCTATCGCTGTTTTTGATGTCCATGCTGCCACGGGGGGGGGGACGGATGTCCATGATCCTCCTCAATGCAGAAAAAGCATTTGACCACGTGAAGTGGAGGTATTTATGGGGGGTATTGGAACGCAGGTGTTTTGGCCCCAAAAGTCTGAATGTGCTTAAGGCCATGTATAGGGAACTGGAGGCCAGAGTCCAGCTAATGGGAGAAAGCTCAGAGAAAATGTATATTACAAGGGGGACACGCCAGGGGTGTCCCTGCTCACCCATACTTTTTGCATTATATATTGACCCGCTGGTCCGGCTGATCCTGGGTTGCGTGGATATTAAGCTGGTAACTATTAATGGGTTTGAGACTAAACTATTGGCCTATGCCGATGACTTGGCAGTAATTACAAATAAACAAAAGAAATCCAACATGTGATGGGGAGGGCGAGTGATCAAATGGATATTGAAGCACTCAGTGTTTGTGAAAATACCCCTCACACACCAACAGGCCCCTTGGTGTCATGCTTCATCATCGGGGTCTTCGCACCCCTCTATCGGGATGCGGCGTGCTGCGACCAACGGCTACGTGGGAGCACTTCAGGTGTTGGCTATGTGTGGTGTACAGTGTGTGGGTTATGTTTATAAGTGAGTAGGGTGTGCGGTGAAAAAAAGTTAAAAAGTACCTGGCACTAGAGTGGTAAAGAAATTTTTTTTATTCTGTGCTCTGGCTGGTACCGTTAAAAGAAAGTGCAGGGCGAGGTCAGACCTGTTATATTAATGAACAGGACCTCTGGTGTGCTTTTGTGCCTACAGCGGTCTGCTAGAGGCACAATGACTTCTGAAGCTTGGTTTGTTGGCTTCATGAGCAAGAAGGGAACGTCGGGGTGTTGCTTCAATGGCTATAAAGTCAGGACACTCTGGTCACCGTCTTACCCCGCACGCTGCTCCGCTGTTGTGACAACTTCAGAAGTCATTGTGCCTCTAGCAGACCGCTGTAGGCACACTTAGCCGATTAAACTTTCACTTTTATGTAAATACACTTTTTATGTAATAGAAGACGTGAGTAGGGAAGGGTTTTGTGCCCCTGTCCTGAAGAAGGAGCTTATCTCCGAAACATGTCGACACAAAAGCACACCAGAGGTCCTGTTCATTAATATAACAGGTCTGACCTCGCCCTGCACTTTCTTTTAACGGTACCAGCCAGAGCACAGAATAAAAAAAATTTCTTTACCACTCTAGTGCCAGGTACTTTTTAACTTTTTTTCACCGCACACCCTACTCACTTATAAACATAACCCACACACTGTACACCACACATAGCCAACACCTGAAGTGCTCCCACGTAGCCGTTGGTCGCAGCACGCCGCATCCCGATAGAGGGGTGCGAAGACCCCGATGATGAAGCATGACACCAAGGGGCCTGTTGGTGTGTGAGGGGTATTTTCACAAACACTGAGTGCTTCAATATCCATTTGATCACTCGCCCTCCCCATCACATGTTGGATTTCTTTTGTTTATTTGTACATCATTGGAGCACAAATCCAACGATTGGCTCTACCTCCCCTCTGTGTTTTTGATATTGGCAGTAATTACCACAGAACCAGACTCGGCTATGGGCACACTCGTCGGGATTGCGAGAGAATTTGGCCGTTACTCAGGATATCGTCTGAATGAGAGTAAGACTCCGATAATCTGCACCAACAACATTACCAAAGCAGACTCGAGATATGTGGAATCGGCAGTCTATCTGGGAATTCTTGTTAACGCAGTGACAGACTTAATTCAGACCCCCCAGCATATAGCGGCATGGATTCGCACATTTAGCGGCACAAATATGTAAATTTAGCGGCACAAATATGGAAATTTAGCGCCATTTTCGCGGCACTTTATTTTACTCATAATCATTCATTTTCAGCCTTAAACCAATGGAAACTCTTTTAGCAGAGTATTCCACTCTGAATAGGCAACTAACTATCCATTGGATGTCGGATGGAGGATAGCAGTATAGAGCATAGGAGGTTTTCGAACAGATAGTGCATGTTCTTAGGACTGGTAAGTGCACTTTTATAGATCATAAAACATCCAAGGCCTGATTCACAAATAAAGTACTGAATATGTAATAGTAGATTTGCACCTATGTACAAGTGTAGATGTATAGCTTTTCTGAATTCTGTCAGGCACATGCTTCCATGTGTATTTCTGGAAAGATCAAGTGGCATTCCCAGCAGGATCCTATCCCTGCTGTGCAAATTTCTCATAGTGAAGAACTCCACACAGAGAAACCCTTCATCTAAATCCCCACTAAATCTAGGGGTGATCTAGACCCTTTACACCCTGGAAAGGTGTTTACTCCAGCCCTGAGCTGCAGTAAAAATCAACACTTTCCAGGGTGAAAAGCGGAGGAAGAGGACTTTGTGAATGTCAATAAAAAGACATGTTTCCGGGTGTTCACAAACTTCTGTGACTGAACATTCCGCTTCCTGTGGCGTGTCTAGGTGTGCATGTGTGTGTGTTTGAGGTCTTGCACACAGGGAGTCATGATGGGAAAGTGAAATGCCATGGTATAGTTGGCAAGCGGTGCCGTGTCTTGGGTGATTGACACATTTAATATGCCCTTTATTTTTTGCTAAGTTCATTTTGGAACCTGGGCTGTTTTAAAGCCAGTTCTAAACAATTAGGTTGCAAAAGTGGGTATTTTCTAATAATGATCTTATTTCATGGACATAAATAACTGCTTTGTTCTACTCGTGATCAAATGTCACTCACTGAAAACATGAAAGTGTCAAACTTAAGCAAACTAAAAACTTAACATGTGATAATTGTGCCGTGATCTGGAGGGCGTATCTGAACTGCTCCATCCAATTCTGGATGACAGATCGGAATATTGAGCCAAGGCCTCGAGTCAATACACCCAACTCACAAACTGGAGATAAAGCTGAACTAGCACAGGTACTCATGGGCACAGGTTTAGATTGCAGACTTTAGGCTTCTCACGTTGCACCAATCACAGGATTTCAGGCGTTCTCCAAGAAAGATTTTGTGACTGCTGCTTCATGTATTGACATAGATATGAACAATGCAAAACTGTATGCAAGGATCAGTTGCAGGCTGTCCAATATTTGTGCAATAGCACATGTTTTTTCAGGCGAAAAAACAATTTTCCCGAGAAGAAACTCTTTCCTCTAATCACACAGTGTGTATCTTTTCTGTGCCCTTTCCACCTGGAGAGGGGTTTACTACGCCATTCGCAGCAGCAAACATGCGACCATTGAAAGGGTCGGAGGTTACTAACTGATGTGATTGTGGGCATTCACAAACCTACAAAGAATAAAAAATACGAATTCTTCCTCCCATGGGTGGGATTTACTCCCTTAAAATACCTTTTGTGGATATCTTGCACTTGTAAAATCAAACCATGTGTGCCCCCTACAATGTACCTTTACAAGTGCCACTGGCTTTGTGAATCAGGTCCTGTATCTGCATCGCTGTCTCAAGGTCTGGATTCTATGTCAGGACCGGAGGCTTCAGATTATGCTTTTCTTCCTTCGCTTTAATACAAATACACAAAACACAGCAGCCTTAGAAAAGCTCAAATCCATGTTTAAAACTGTAGGAAAACTTGAAACCAAACAATTTTTCTGTAAGAGTCTGTAATCCAACGAAACTACAGCTCCCATGAGCCTCTCAGTCTTAGTCCTTTCACTCTGTTCAGTCCCAGTATGATAGCCAGTCCCTTCTCGACCTTCCTCCTCTTTCTTCGCTGCTCCCGCAGCAGTCAGTTAAGTGCAATATTTCTCTCTTGATATTTGCTGTTTTTGCCCGTCTGGGGGTTAGACGGGGGTTTGTGAGGGCTCTGTTTTGCTTCTGTGCCTTTTTCTCTGCAGAGCCCCTGCCGCGGGAGCGTTTCTCGCTCCTTTCGCGGCGTTTGTCCGGCATCAGTGCGGTGTTATTATTGACCGCCAGAGGGCGCCCGTTCGTCTCGCCTGCTCCTCGGCGCGCTTCCCCTCACTCTGAGGAGACGCGCGGAGGAGCCGGCCGGTCACGGAGCTTTGCCCTCTCCACCCCTTGACGCCCGGTGCTCCGGGTCTGTATCTGGCCCGGAATTTGCTTTGTTGACGCCCTGTGGGGTCTGTACAAGCGGCGGAGACCGCGTAAATAGCCGACTGGCATCTGCACGTTGTTAACGCTTACTGTGTGGTGACGCGCTGTTGGGGGTGGATCGGCCCGGTCCCATTGTGGAGGGTCGGCGCGTTGGGGGCTCTAACGTGCAGCCTACATTGCCAGTGTGCTCCTGGCCCAGAAAAGTTATTGCAGTCCGAGTTTGTCTGCCCATATTGCTTCCCTGACGCCCTCTGTGTGAGAGGGTCTGGTGCTGAGTGCTAGGATAGTCATGGATCAAGGGGATTATTTTGAGGAACCCCACTCCTATCTACAGGATGAGGAGTTTTACCACGCGGTCGACAGCTCTATCTACCGCTGTGTGACTGAGGTAGTGGGTCCCATGGAGGACCGCCTGTCTGCGCGCATTGTGGAAGAATGCGCCAAACTGGCGCAGGGCCATTTGGGGGCGCCTACTGGCCCCCCTGGCCCCTCAAGTGAGGGCCCCTCCGCGCCTAAGAAACCCTGCAGGGAGGGGGCTCGGGAAGTGGGGCAAGGGGTGGACAGAGGCGCCTTTGAGCGTCTCAGAGACGCTTTCTTGGCCAAGGCGACTGCTGCCCCCCCCGCACCACTTTCGGACCCTGAACCTTCTGTGGTTTCGGACACTGCGCCCCCGTCTCCGGGACTGGACTCCCCTGATACTGATGACGACGGGGAATCGGTCCGCTCTTGGCGCCCCTCGGGCTCGGCCGCTGAGTTGCCCCGGGACAGTTCCGGCATGCTGGACCCGGATGAGATCATGCATCCGCGGTCCGCGGCCTGGACGCCGGGGGACTCGGTGGCAAAGTTCGTGGCAGGTCGCCTGCGTAAGCCTTTAGAGAAAGAAGCCAGGGGTTGCCTACGGGGGGAATGCCCAAGGCCCTCTTTGGAGGGTAAGGTGGCCATGACGCCCGAATTGGACGCGAAAATGGCCACCTTCCTCGCCAAATTTATGAAGGACCCACGTAAGGGCATCGACCGCTCCTGGCGGTCATGCCAGGATAAGTTGTTGGATGCTGTAGGGCCCGCCACGAAGATCCTTGACATGGCGGAGGAGGCGAAAGCTAATGGCACGGTGATTTCCCCTGAGGTCTTGTCTAATTGGGCGCAGAGGGTAATCATTTTTTTGGGTAACGCCAACTGCGCCCTGTCTACCGAACGTCGCAGGTCCCTGCTTATCAAGCTGGACCCGAAGCTAGGCGATTTGGCTTCTTCGGAGGCAGGGGCGGTCGCCCAGGGCGGCCTCTTTGGCGAACCTTTTATTAAGGAGCTTGGCAAATTTGTGTCCACGTTTACTTCACTGGACAGAGCGCAGACCAGCATTAAGCGGGTATTCCACCAGCGTTTTTCCCAAGGGGCCGGTCGGGGCAGGGGCCGCCCGACCGGCCGTGCAGGGCAACAAGCCAACGGTAGAGGGCAAGGCTCCGGCAGAGGCCAGTACCAGACCTCCGCCAACTTCAACAACTTTTACCCCACGAGGGGGCAACGCTTTGGCGGTCGTGGCTACCGCAAGAACCCTGGACCCAATAATGCCAACGGTAAGTGTACGGTCTTCGGACCAAGTTCTTATGGGGGGCAGGTTGGCAGCCTTTTACGAGGAGTGGGCGCTGCTCACTGCAGACGCCTGGGTTTTGCAAACCGTACGGGGTTTCCACATAGACTTCTACGACCGACCAGTTCAGGTGTGGCCCCCGCGGCCGATTATTTTCTCAGAGTCCGACGCGCGTTTGATAGACGAAGAGGTCTCGGAGTTGCTCCAGAAAGGGGCCATTCGCCTATCAACGCGGCATCCCGCTGGTTTCCTCAGCAACCTCTTCCTGGTAGACAAGACGGATGGGGGCAAGCGTCCGGTGATCAACCTCAAGGAATTCAACGGTTGGTTGGTCTACCGTCACTTCAAAATGGAGGGGATTCACCTCCTCCGGGATGTGCTTCTAGCACGGGACTGGATGGTGCGGTTAGATCTGAAGGACGCTTATTTGGTGGTACCCATTCATCCTCCCCATCGGCGTTTCCTTCAATTCTGCTGGAGGGGCAGGGTGTTCGAATTCACCGCCCTTCCCTTCGGTCTTTCCTCGGCCCCTTGGTGCTTCACGAAGGTGCTGCACCCGGTGGTGGAATTCCTGCGAGCTCAGGGTATTCGGATGATCGTCTACCTGGACGATATTCTTTTCATGGGCCAGTGCCCGGTGACCTTGACTGGTCAGCTCCAGCAGGCGGTCCAGCTTCTCCAGCGGCTGGGTTTCGTCATCAACGAATCCAAGTCGGTTCTGGTTCCGTGTCAGAAGATTACCTTTCTAGGTTTCGTCATAGACTCCGTCGGAGCCTCCCTCAGTCTTCCCTCGAAGAAGATGGCCAAGATCAAGCATGCGCTACGCCAGACGATTTCCAAAGATCGGACTTCTCTGCGCCAGGTGGCCAGAATAGTGGGACTTCTGTCATCCTCTATTCAGGCGATTTTCCCAGGGCCGTTGCATTACAGAGCGCTACAGCGCCTCAAGGCCCAACACCTCCGACGGGGCATGTCCTACGACCAGATGGTACCCCTCTCGGAGGACGTGAAGGAGGAGATGTCCTGGTGGCTCTCACACATGGAGGCCTGGAATGGTCGGGCGATCTTCGGGTCGGTCCCGGATCTAGTGATAGAGTCCGATGCGAGCAGATCCGGATGGGGTGCTCGTTGCGGGGAGTTCTCCACCGGAGGCACTTGGTCGTCCGAAGAACAACGGTTGCATATAAACTGTTTGGAGCTTCTGGCAGGGTCCTTCGCGGTCCGCTGTTGGACCAAGGATTCAGTGAAATCCTGCGTTCTTTTGAAGATGGACAATGTCTCAGCGGTTCGATACGTCAACCACCTGGGAGGCCCCCGCTCCAAGGCTCTAGCAGACATGGCGAAGGAGTTCTGGGATTATTGCCTCTCTCATCACATATCGGTGACGGCAGAATACCTGCCGGGTCAGGCCAATCAGGTAGCGGACTGGCACTCCAGGCACCTGAGGGATGCCAGTCAGTGGATGTTGAACGTCCCGGTCTTCCAGTGGCTGAATACGCACTGGGGTCCGTTTTCGGTGGATCTGTTTGCGTCTCGGCTGGACCATCAGCTTCCGAGGTTCTTCAGCTGGCGGCCGGATCCGCTCGCGGAAGCCACGGACGCGTTCCTCCAAGATTGGAGCCAGGAGAGGCCTTACGCGTTTCCTCCGTTCTCGATGATTGTGCGGACGGCGGCCCAGGTGCGCCGTCAGGAGGTGGAGATGGTGTTGATTACGCCACTCTGGAGGTCTCAAGTCTGGTTTCCAGTTCTTCTGGAACTTTCTTGGGATTTTCCAATCCTACTCCCCCAGTTTCCTCACCTCTTGCTGAATCCACATCGGGAACATCACCCTCTCATCATGAGGGGCTCTCTCCGCCTCATGGCATGGAGGCTTTCCGGAAACGGTGGTCACTCCCGGGCCTTTCGGGATCGGCTGAGGGCTTGCTCTCCAAAGCCTGGGCTGATAGCACGGCGAAGCGCTACAAATCCGCTTGGCTTAAGTGGATGCGTTGGTGTTTTCGAAGGGACCTGGGTCCCGTGGTCGCAGGAATCGTTCCGATCTTGAACTTTCTAGCCGAATTGGCATCTAAAGGCCTTGCCTATAGGACGATTAACGCAATGCGTTCAGCAATCTCTGCGGGTCATCAACCTGTGGAGGGTTCTTCAGTAGGAGAACATCCTTTTGTCTGCAGACTCTTGCGGGGAGTTCGTCTCTCCTTACCTCCGGAGCCCCGATATTCGGTCCTTTGGGACGTGAATGTGGTCTTGAATCTGTTCCTGTCCTGGCAGGCTAACGCTTATTTGTCTTTGAAAGAACTTTCAGCTAAATTGGCTATGTTGCTCTGTTTAGTTTCTTGCCGACGTGTGTCGGATGTCCGTGCCCTGGATGTGTCAGCGCGCGTGTTTTCCCCGGACGGGGTCACTTTTTCAGTGGGACGTCGCACAAAGTCTGCGTCACGCACGATTTCGTACCCAGCCTTTGTGGACACTCCCAAATTGTGCGTCGTGCAATGTTTGAAGGCTTATGAAGACATGACGCTAGATATTCGCCCTCCGGGCGAACGACAGTTACTAATTGCCTTGCGAAAACCACACAGAGCAGTCTCTTCCCCCACCATTGCAAGGTGGGTGCGTTGGGTCATGCAGGAGGCAGGCATTGACACCAAGCGTTTGAGCTCACTCTGCCAGGGGAGCTATGGCTTCTAAGGCGTTTTCGGTGGGAGCTCGTTTGGAGGACTTAATGCGAGCGGCGGATTGGTCCTCGGATTCCACATTTAAGAGGTTTTATTTTAAACCGGTGGTGGATTTGGCCCAATTGGTGGTGAGTAAGCTTTGAACTAGCATAATCTGAAGCCTCCGGTCCTGACATAGAATCGAAATTTGCCTAGCTTATGTAACGGTAAGTTTCAATTCTATTAAGGACACGGAGGCGAGGATTATCCCACCCTAGTGTTCGGTAGTGCGAACCCGCCCGTATCTCAGTAAGTAAACTGTTTTCCAGCTATACGTTGTACATGCTTTAATGCCAGTTCCTGATGATGTTTTTCTGTTTGCATGCGATCAGTGGAGTGGTCGATGTTTCCCTTACGCTGTCGTTTTTTCTGATAGGAAATGACGGTTCCAAACAGGACTAATGCGGAATGTGCGTAACCAGCGCGAAGAAAGAGGAGGAAGGTCGAGAAGGGACTGGCTATCATACTGGGACTGAACAGAGTGAAAGGACTAAGACTGAGAGGCTCATGGGAGCTGTAGTTTCGTTGGATTACAGACTCTTAAAGAAAAATTGTTTGGTTTCAAGTTTTCCTACAGTTTTAAACATGGATTTGAGCTTTTCTAAGGCTGCTGTGTTTTGTGTATTTGTATTAAAGCGAAGGAAGAAAAGCATAATCCTCGCCTCCGTGTCCTTAATAGAATTGAAACTTACCGTTACATAAGCTAGGCAAATTTCGATTCTACTTCGGTCGCGTCGAGTCCACTTAGAAGGCCTTATCATACGCACTGTGATGTGTACAGTTTTGCACCGATATTCGTGACAAGCAAGCTCCTTCACTTCTGCTATTCAGGAAGGAACTGAACATCTTCATCTTCAAACCACCCCACATCCACATGCAACCCTCTATACGACAGGGCATACTTCATAAGCCCCCCCCTTTCCTACCTGCACCCTCTCCTTGAGATCACAAGCTCTTTTTACAGTTTGTGCGCTACTGCAAGCAGTTCAGCAAGTTACAAAATTACTCACTTTTACCGGAGGGCACAATACACTTAGACCAATCCTCACAAACCATCCCTAAAGCACCAACAAAATCGTAGGAGCTGCCTGCAATGCATGGTGTTCGATCACGACCTCCCTCACCAATCAAACCTGGTCCGTTAAAAAAAATAAAAATGCCCTTTTGTAAAAAAAAAAAAAAAAAACCAAAAAAAAAACCGCTGCATTTTTACAAAAGTGCCGATTTCGCGGCACACCGCGAAATCGTGAAATCCTGGAGGGTCTGATTAAGGATAACTTTACTACACTGTTAAAATCAATTACGATAGATTTCAAAAGAACTGATGCATTACACCTGTCCCTAATAGGGAGGTCTAATGTATTGAAAATGACCATGTTTCCCAAAATCCTTTATTTGTTCCGTGCTATCCCGCTTATAGTAGAGGAGGGTTTGATAAAATCAATTGAAGCAATTTTTATGAATTTTATATGGCAATACGGTAAGATTAGGCGATCATTGAAATTCAGGTTTCTTCCACAGGAACAAGGAGGATTAGGAATCCCTAACGTCAGGTTTTATCAGTGGGCAGGTTTGTTAACCCAGATGGCAATACTATTTGATCCAGCCACAAATGTGGCCGATACGCCCTGGGGTAATCAAAATCTCCCCTCTATATATGAATTGTTATTGGGCAGAGAGACTGTGAGATTACTATTAAGGAAAATAGACCAACGGTACTTCAAGAAAATGCGGTACAAGGTTATATGCAGTGCATGGGGGGTCTGGAAACTTGTACAAAAGTCATTGGCAATCCTGAACATTAACTGTCATATGCCACTGTGGAAATCTAGTATCTTTCCACAGCTTAGCAATGATGGAATATGGAAATGCTGGGAGCAGCAGGGAATTAGAACAGTAGGAGATGTTATGGAAGGGAATGCTGTGCTGAGTTTTGAAATTATCCAAGAGAGATATGGCATCTCCACTAACCAAAGGTTTAAATTTGTTCAGGTCTCCCAAACGTTAAAGGCCAAGAGGCCCTAGATCTCCCCTGGAAATAGAAGCAATCTACTGGACTATCTGTTAAATGGCGGTAGGAGGATCAAAATGCTATATAGGGTATTAATGACTGGGATCCAAAATGATCTGGAAAAATGCGAGGTCTCTTGGGCCTCGAAACTGGGTGATCCAGATGTGGATTTGGACAAAGCTCTCCAACTAGATAAAGTATTTTGCTCCTCGAATTTAAGAGCACAACACTTCAAGACACGGTTTAATCTATACTATACGCCTGCTAAATTATATGAGTGGGGTAAAAGGGAAGACAACAGATGCCCTAGATGTCTAAAAGGGCCTGTTAACTTACTACATACGTTTCACCAATGTGAGAAATTAAATGTAATCAGAGGGGAAATTGAGACATTCTGGGAGGGGCTGCTAGGTTTGAAGATTAATCTAACCCCTACCCTAATGATATTAGGAAGTTATAGTAAGTTAGGGCTGAAGAATGAGACCGAAGCCTTTGTGTTTGTTTCTGTTGCAGTCCTGCGTATCCTTATATCAGCAGGATGGAAGGATAAGGTTGCACCATCGTTCCAGATGTGGCTGACCAGACTTCTAGGGATACACAACATCGAATCCTTCCTATATGAGCATAAGGGCAGGAAAGCACGGGAGATCGGGCCAACTATCTGGGCTCTACTAAAGACCTGGAGGGATTCACGAATATAAAATAAAAGCAGGCAGATAAACCCTGACATGAATTAGTACAGTATAACGTTCTCTTTTTCTGTACCCTGGGACAGGAGATACTATTTATCGTATGTACATATGTATAATAATTGCTGTGTAGAATAGTTTTTATCACTATTATGAATGTGTATTGCGTATGGGGTCAGGAGATATTATTTATTGAATGTATACATAATGTCGGTGTATAGAATTATGCAATATCAAAATTATCTATTTTTGCTTTGTACCAGAAAATTCTCAATAAAAAAAAGGAGCATGGATTGGATACAGAAACCAGGTCGGATACGTTTTCCTTTTAGCCTAAGGGCCGGATTTAAATCTTGGTGAATGGGTTACTCTGATGACGGATACCACATCCACTGAGATATAAAGCTCATAGTATATAATGGGTGAACCTGCTGGAATTGGAACCTGTGACCTTGAGGTCAATCACAGGTCCCTACTGTGGACGCATTAGTCCACTAAGCCATCAGACCTAGCTTAATGTTACGAGGAAATGTTAGGAGGAGTATATTTTATCAATCAGAGCCAACGGTCCACAGACCCTTGGGGGAGCCAAGACACAACAGAGCAGATGCCACCAGCTAGGTACAGAGCATGCTGGGCAATTGCAGGAAAAGTCTTTTGTAGCTTATTGTGCCCCTGTTGCTTGAACAGGAGGTCAGCCTTATGACTTTTGTGGTCCACTTCTTTGTCCTTAAATACAAAAGGGAGAGTTAAAAAACAAAAAAAAGAAAGAGAAGTTAAATAGTTCACAAAGCCATGGGTGACGCAGAAGAGATTCTCACCTTACAGAGATGGTAGTCTTAGAAGAGAGTTGATGTTTGTTGGGTGGACATTCTGCAAAAGATTTCACTTCCACTTTCCGCCTGCCAGCTCTTCTGTGGAGAACACAGTACTTCACTTTACCATATTAAATTCGGTATCGGTTTTCAACAAGAAAGGTATACGCTAAAAACTGTACATTTAATATTTACATGTAATTCTTTTCGTCAACTTTAGCACTTTCAATTCTGGGAACAAGGTCCCCATACCCGCCCTAATTGGAAACAGTAGACACATGAATTCACCTATCAGCATCCATTATATGGGGTTGACTGATCATTGCCTGGATCTGATTAGGGTCAACTTGCTAGAATGGAGGAACTTATGAGAACGCATCAGTTTGATCCATTTTAGGCAAAGGTTTTCAACAAGGACATGTCTTCTGGGGGTGTGGCCTAGCAAGTGGCAAGATGGCTGCACAGACTCCGAGATCCAAACTTCCAGGAAATTCTAGTTAAAACCAGTGGTCGAAGTGGGCAGGATTGGAGGTGCGCGGCGTGCCCATACTGTTTTTGATTTAAGGAAAACAGTTCCGGTACTTTATGAAAATATAACCTTCTTGGGACAGTTAATTCAGAGCCTTAAAATGCTTCAGCTTAAGTGGACGAAAGGGAGTCTCCTGTGCTGTGAAACCAAGGGAGGCGCAGACAGCTAAAAAAGCCTCCTTGGCTGGGTGCCTGCTACCTGAAAGAATTGTAAATGTGCACAACTGGTCAATCTGCATATGCAAAGGGTGCTTGAAAGACGGTAATTGCTTCAATTCTGTGGCTTTCTGGTTAACCCTGAGCGTAGTCTACATAGTAGCACGTGAAGTGCACTACGCATGCTACGCGAACTGCGTGGTGCGGTAGGGAAAATGCTGTTCGCACTGATTGCACAGTGCCGGATGCTTGTCCACACTGTGCAATCATTGCAAACGGCATCTTGCACAGTGCAAGCGGTCGTTTTCTGCCCCTCAAGTAGATTTGTACTCAAGCGGCAGCTTTCTCAACGCGGAATGGTAGTTTCTCATCGCGAGTCGTCGCGAGCATACGCGACCACTTGCGATAAGAAACCTGACCTCTCCGCGTTGAGAATCTCACCGGGGGGTTTATTTTCCCCACTCGCGATCGGCTACTTGATGTTGCTGATCGCGAACGAGGAAAGAGTCTCGCTGGGATGTTGATTTTGCTTGCTTGCGGTCGCCAACTTGACGCTGAGGACCACGAGCAAGCAAGAAATGCCTGCTACGCTACACGTTTTTGCATTGTGCTAGGTGCAATTTGCGTAGTGCTTAGTAGCGCAAACTATGCAGGCTCCGCAAGCATAGTGCAGTCCTGCACCCAGGGTTATTTCTGGTTACAAAGACCTCTGCAGTGCATCAATTAATTTAATGAGGTTTCACAATGTACGATCGTGTATTTCCCACTGATTAACTTAACTACATTTAAGCTGTGCCATCGAAAAAAGTTACAGAATATTTTGTTTTTTAGCCACAGCTTTGACCCCACCCCACACTTACTCACCCTGCCCCCATTGTGCACAGCATCAAAGTTCACTTACTTTTTTAATGCACTTTGGCTGCTGGTTAAAACATCCTGTATGTGGACATGAGTAACTGGGTCAATCTATGTCTAGCACCTCAGGAGGGTGCATCCCCTTCTCAGCCCAGCCCATGACTGGAGAGGAGCCATCGGAGCTGTGCACTCAGAGGGGTCAAGCCTCTGTAGGACCTGGTCGTCTCACACAGAGCTCCGACGATCCTTGATTGTAAGTGACTGGGGAGCCGCAAAGCCAAGAGCATAGAGGAGAGCGTATATGCAAAGCTTGGCAGCTCGAGCATAGGGCTATGAAGAACCAGACTGTAGGAGAATGCAGGAAGGTTTCATCCCCTCTACCCTGAAGTCAGGAGGCCCCTTTTGAGAGGCCCCAACTGCCCCTGGAGAAGCAGTGTACCAAGCCAACGGATGCAGAATGTGAACTCCCCACCTCATAGCCTAGCATTAAGGTGGGAGCGATGGGCTTCGGAAAGAATTCAGGTGGAAGGTGCTGGTCACGGTGGTGAGCACCTGTGTGCTGGACAGTGTTTTCCTTGGGAAGTAAGGTGTGTTGTAGTTGAGATAGTTGGACCATACCTCACCATTGTTGGATTGTGCCACCTGATTTGGTGATTGGGGTGGCGAACTTGCCATGGGGATGTGCTGAAGGTGGCAGCATTTAGCTTTAACATTCTCATAACGAACTCTGAATATGATGTTGTGCATCCCTGGCTGAAGTCACTTTCCGACTGCCTCCTCTCTGGGTGCCCAAGCTTTATACAATACATTTTTGACCACTGTGAAGCTACAGGTAGGACCTGTCTGCAATCATCATGGCTGGAAGGAGACGAAGCTCGGTATATGGGTGTACGTGGTATATTCACGGAAACGGCTAGTGTTGTAAGTGGGCTTACGATAGAAGGAAATACCCCTTGACACGGTGGAAAGGTGGTATGAGGGGCCTTGGCTACCACCTGTCACTCCGTGTATAAAAATCTTGAAGTCCAGTGAGGTGAATTCAGACATCGAGCCCTGACAAATTTCCCTTACAGAGGATATAGCAATGAAACATGTTGGCCTGTCTTGCATTGGTTTGCAACATGCAGTTATTTTTAAACCTTGAGTAAGCTCACGATCTTGAATAAAATTGGCACGACGTACATGTGAGTCTTAACTCAATTTTAATTGGAGATATATTTAATCTCATACACATTACGGGGTCTTTCGCTTTTTTCTCTTTTTTTCTATTTGTTGATACACACATTATTTTCACCTGTGATCTCTGTACTTGACTTTTTCTTTTTCCTTCCTATAGGCGAGAAAGTTACCAATGATGAGAAACGTGGGCAAAACTGGTGAGAACCTACCAGTATCTCTTCTGCGTAGCACACGTGAGTGACTTTCTCACCTTTACACAATTTATTGTTTTTTTATACACCTTTTCAGTAGGGGGTAGATTTGTAAGGAGGTGACGGACAAACTGATGGTTATAAAAATAAATGTGGGCATTTAGGACTGGATAAGACTGGTTAAATTATTGAGACCAGCAGGTGGGTAGAGCCAGTTACCCCCCACTGCCAGTCCTACAAAAGAAAGTGGATTATGCCCCGCATAATCAGGTCTATGGGTGTTTATTGCCATCATCATGGGCAAGAAAAGAGGGACAAGGCAACGCTAACATGAAGACCCTCACAGCAGACTCACATCACCTATTCCAAAGGGCCCAGGAGGGAAAAGGATTGTCAGTTGGGCCTAGATAGTGAAATTGTACATCGAAAACTGGTTCCAGATGATCCTAAAGATCTCTCATCTCTTTTGTCCATCACACATGTGCACAGGATCCTTGTGTCTCATCCTCGACCTCATGACCACTCGAGGGCCAGTGTTGTCCAACTACATGGACCTCTACCAATGCCTAGGATGGAAGGCATGAGCAACTATTAAATGCCCCAATACTTCTCATCCCTCGTTTCACGCAACCTGTGCAAAAACAAGGGTGGAGCTTTGACAGAGGTGGGACAGAAGAACATGTTGCTATATCATGGTAAGCTCAAAGGCATTGAAGAAGGGAAATCCTACCAATTTCAATACTTATAATCTATATGGTACCATATAGATGGCTAGATGATGCAGGGTTGAAAGCGAGGGGTGTATCTACAGGGAGAAGACCCCAATCTAAAGCACAACTCTGGGGATTGACAAAGGAAAGATCATGGAGCGCAACGCCATCCTTACTAAATTATTGACTAGACAAGCCATGTCTGAAACTTAAGTGATTAAAGGGTTATCTGGTCCCTAGTGTGAGTCTGATGGGTAGGTCTGAATCTGCCATGCAAGATTGTGGATTGGGTAGGGGGTTAGTGATCAGGTTTCTACATGGGTCGGGGTTGCTCTTCAAGACAAGTACACAATAGATTTTGGTCGATGGGAGTACCTGTATTGGGAAGCTGGGGATTGAAAGGATACCCATGGCCTAAAGATTCTGGAAAGTTCCTTCTTGGAATGTGAACAGCTGTGGGACAAATTACACATGGTAATGTTATCCAGTTATTACATAGACGAACACCAGATCTGCTTATATTCCAAGAGAGTCATGACCTGGGGACGGAGTATCAGTTTGTGGACAAGAGGAAACTCACTCCATACACATTCAGCGTTAAGGAGAGGCTCCAGAAGGACAGCCAGATGCACAATCTGATCCCTTATGTTGCCATGTCTAACAGCTAGTTGGATCCAGAGCAGTGCGGTTATGGTCACTGGCAGATGCTGTCATGCAAATGACTCCTTGTTGTGTTATGCTTTAATGCCCCTGCCAGTCCAGGGGAGTGTAACAAATTAAACCACATTAGGCGCCCACTGAAAAGGTATTTTTCCTTGTAACATACGGATTAATTTCAAGGTCATATTCTCAATTCATAAGGCATGCTGGATATAGCCCAGACTCCCAGAATAGGCTTGCTCCCCCCCCAGCCCCCGCCCATGCACATACTCCACGCAAAGCCCTCCAACCTACCTGTGTGCACACCATCCACTATGCATCAGAGGACAAAAACATAGAAGTGTTGGACTCCGTTCTTAATTTGAGCTGGTGGTTTCCGGTGCTCGGCACCAGCATTTAATGGTCAACACCAGCGCTTGTGACAGTCTGCCACAAGGTGGCGCTGTCTGGCAAATTTATAGAAGATCACAACAGTTTATTATTACAATATACATTAAATATAACTATTACCTGCCGCACAAGCCACTGTTATAGCTATGGGGGCCTGGAATAATCCGTACTGTCGCAATGGTTGGTAGTTGTGTTTTTTCCATCATTGGCAGCAGTGGCAGGGGGCCGTGTGTGGTCCAAGCTGCAGTGGCCACCTGAGGAGAGCACTGACACTTTTTTTTTTTTTTTTACAATTTAAGCACTGGCTGGACTTGGCGCGCAGTGCCTGCACCCTGCCCAAGAGTCCTACCAAGCCAGCTTCAGAGGACTGTTGTGACTAAACTGCTCAATAAAGCTTTTACTTTAACTATGCCTGGACTATGCTTGTGCAACCGAACAGTCTGAAGCTGGATGCAGACCCTGAACCACAGACAATACAGAGAGCATAGACTTTTCGCTAATGCATTTCATCTAACCAGTTTGAATACTGGTGAGAGAATCTGACATGCCATATAATCTTACCATTGGAAACCTCCCTAACGCCCACACCTGAATGTGTTCACATCCACCGATGCATGTTTTTAACCATGTGAGAAAGAATCCACATTTTATGCGCTATATAAAACATATCATTTTTTCCCCACTAGGTTCGAATATTTTGCACACCTGTGGGATCCTTTCCAGAAACGCCTCGTGACTCATGTTGTCTAAGGTGCACCACGAGTGTGTCCGTGTTAGCGCTGTGTGGGAGCTTCGCTGGTATGTCTGACGAGACGGGTTCAGTGCCTCCTGCAGGGTTGGAGTTTTGTTTGGTTGTCCCCTAGAAAAACATGGCTTGGCGAATTCTTTAGGCACTGCTAGAGGTAGAGGAAGGATAAAAACAACAAAATGTACACTGCTGATTGGAAACAAGTGCTCTAAGTTTAATTGCAAGTAGATCTGCTTGCAACAACTCTAAAGGGAACGGTAGCTATGCTATATGACTCCGGAGAATTCTTAATTAATTAAATCAATGGCTTTTTTTTTTTTTAGAACTTTCACTCTAGGGGGCGTGGCTTGCGCGCCGTCACAGAATGGCGGCTCCCGTGTGAGCTCCGGCGAGCACTGGGCTCGGACTCAGTATTAACCTCCTCGTTCCCGACATTGATGCCGGAATTCGCCGCCCTGCTGTAGCGGAACATGGTCCGCTTCTTTTCCTGCTATTTTGGAGCGTATTGAGGCGGCTCCGAGGGTGCTCCGACTACTACTTGTCCTCTCTCCATCGGGACGCGAGCGGCCGCCATTTTGTGCTGCCGCGCTCGCGTTCCTCACAGCCACTAATCTTCACGGAGCCCCATGTGGAGACTGCCTCCAGCTACATTTTATAGCGCTTCAAGGCTCAGGTATGCCATGAATGGAATTTTAATTTCCTGCGCTGGGAATTTTTTCACTGCCATGTGACTTTATTGCTCAGCCTGCTTCTTCCCCTCAGGTGGGACGGCCATTTTAGATCTGTGGAAGTGACTTGGGAGTCCTACTGTTGTCTTCTGCGGCATTTTGGATATTCCTCTGTGTCTTTTCTGCTGTGTTTTACTTGATAAATGACTTCAAATTTTGGACTCTTTCTTTTTCCATTACGCTCGTTGAATTATCCTCCATATTCTCTTGTGGGGGGCTTGGTCAAGTCTTGCGCTTGACACTATTTGCCCTGTTTGAACCGCCTGTGCGTTCCTCCTACTACACAGTGGCTTTCAGTCCTTTCTCCTCCTTGTTGGCTCCTCGCTATTTGCCCACAGGGTCGCATTTTGCTATACTTAGTACCTGGATTCTTCTTATATCCTTGGTTTGCACCTATACCATCACCATGGCTCATGATGCAGGTCACTTAAAATCCTCTCACACAGGTACGAAACCGAAACGTCTTAAAAACGACCCTCCTTCTCCAATTAGTACCTCTGCAAACCCTGTGTTGGACTCCATCTTAGAGGAGGTTCGTGGGCTTCAACCCTTCATGTCTGCTACCAATGCAAAACTCAAACAAATTGAAGACAGATGGGTCGTCATGGAGGAAAAGGTTACGGTTTTAGAGCAGCGCGTCAGCAACATTCAGGACTTATCAACCAAGATCCCCCTTCTGGAAAAGGAAATCCAACAGCTGAAAATACACGCAGAGGACCTTGAAAATCGTAATAGGAGGAATAACCTACGCGTTTATGGAATTCTGGAGAATCTTGAGGGGCAGGACATGGTATCTTTCATTCGCAAGTTTCTTCAGGACCTTCTTGAGCTCCAACCTGCGTCATACCCTCTTAATATCCAAAGAGCTCACCGACTTGGCCGTCCCACCTCCAATCCATCCAAACCTCGTGGGATCATTCTTCTCTTCCTTGAATTTACTGAGCTAATGTCTGTTCTTAAAGCTGCGAGACTTAAACGCCGCCCCACATGGTCAGGCCATAATATCTATATTTCTCAAGACCTGTCCAGTGCAACGAATGCTCGTCGCAAGGAATTCTTGAACCTTCGTTCTCATATGTGGGACATGAACATCCAATACGGCATACTCCATCCTTGTTTGTGTAAAATCACTCATAATGGCCGTACCCGTTCCTTCGATGATCCTCAGAAGCTACGTGAATATCTTCGAAGTGTATCTTCTCCTACTATGGACACAAATGATTGATCCTGTTATATGCATGCTAGTCTTGCTGTCACTTGATGCGCCTCGTGCGATTGTTTTTGCTTCTTGATGTTTTGTTTCTGTTTTCATTTTCTCCATGAGGTTATGTTTCTCGTCTTCTTTTTCTGCCCTCTTGCTCTCCTGTTGCTCCGTGGGGGTTTGTGTTCCCTTCGGCATATCCTCGTCCTCGATGTCTTGGTGTCTCTTCTCCTCTCAGATCTGGCTTTCTTGCCTTGATCTGTCTCTTTGTTCTCTTCCTTTCTTCCCTTCCTTTCTTCTCCTCTTCCTTCTTAGTTTTATCTGGTTCTATTCTCTTTTTTTCAACTCTTCCTTTCATATCTTGGCGCAAGTTTTTTTTCTGTGTTTCTGTTGTATTTCTTTTTCCGTGTTTGTTGGCATGCTGTCTTTGCTATGCTCACGTTTGTTTTTTCATGTTGGTTTCCATTTATTTGGCATTTGTTTCATCTGTAGTCTTGTTATTTCCATTATCTCCCATTGCAGTTGTCCTCCTGCAGTGTGGTGGTTCCAGATGTCTTCCCTTTCCCGATCCTCTCATCATGTGTAACTTTGTAACGTGGAATGTTCGTGGTTTGGGTCACGCCGTCAAGCGTCAAAAGGTATTGTCCCATTTATCCAAGCTAAATTCTCAAGTTGTATTTCTTCAAGAAACTCACTGTTCTGATGTTGAGTCTTCTAAACTAAAAAGGCAATGGGTGGGACAAGTGGTCTTTTCCCCTGCCATTGAAAAAAAAGGTGGTGTCGCCATTTTATTTCATAAAAGTTTAAATGTCCAAATTCTCTCCACAAAATCAGATGATGAAGGTAGATGGATTATGGCTACCGTTGTTATCCAAAACAAAACTTTGGTCTTATTGAATGTATATGGCCCGGTTCGCCCTGATCCCCAATTTTGGAACTCCATCAAAATTCTCCTTTCCTCCATTGATTGCCCTAATATTGTCATAGCTGGTGATTTTAACCAATGGTTGGACCCCTTCTCTGACAGACTCTCTACGAGCAAATTTCACCCTGATAGGACGCATAAATGTTTCCAATCGGCTATGACTTCCAGACCTCTTTTTGATGCCTGGAAAACTTGTAATCCTGATTCCCTTGAATACACCTTTTATTCTAATGTCCACCATACTAGATCTAGGATTGACTATGTTCTTGTCAGTAAATCCCTTTTCCCTACACTTCAGAAGTCTGACATTGGATCTATTTTTGTCTCAGATCATGCTCCCGTTTATGTCACACTTGATCTTACCCTCACCTCCTCTACCTTTAGCCGCTGGAAATTTAATACTTTCCTTTTGTCTGATGCTGTTTTTGTTGAAGTTAAGAAGTTTATAGCTGACTTTTTTACTTTTAATGTCCCGACTGATACCTCTACTTCTAACAACTGGGATGCTTTTAAAGCAGCACTACGAGCCTTCACAATTTCTTATGTTTCTAAGAAAAGGAAAACCAATAGACTTAAATACACTGCTCAACTTACCACAATCAAACATTTAGAACACTCTTACTTTTCCTCTAAAGACCCTAATGCCCTTCTTAACCTGATTAAAGCTAAATCCGACTTGAATAAAATTGCAACTGTTGAGGCCTGCAATACCCTGTTGAAAATTAAATCTAAATTTCATGGGGGTCAGAACAAGGCTGGTAAAATGTTAGCGAATTATCTTAAAATCAAGTCTGAACGCAAATCTGTTGGTCCCATCCTTAATGAGTCATCTAACAAACTTGTCTCGTCTGATGCAGACATTGCTGATGTTTTCCATAATTATTACCAATCCCTGTACACGGATGACACTCACCCTACTGAACTTGATTTATCCTCTTTTTTGGTAACCTCCCTCCTCCTCCTTCACTCCCTGATGAATTTGCTCAACTGGAGGTAGACATCTCCTCTCAGGAGATTCTTAAAGCTATCAACTCCCTGAAAAAATCCAAGGCTCCTGGCCCTGATGGCCTACCTATTGAATTTTATTCCACCTTTCATTCCATTTTTGTTCCCATCTCCTCCAACTCTTTAATTCTTTCATAGCAAATGCGAAGGCCTCTGGTTCATTTTTAGATGCCCTCATCATTATCATTCCTAAACCTGACAAGGACCATTCCTTTTGTAAGAATTTCCGTCCCATTTCCCTGATAAACTATGACTGTAAAATTTTTGCCAAAATCCTTGCTTCTCGACTGGAATCCATCATCCCCCTATTGATTAAAACTGACCAGGTAGGGTTTGTAAAGGGTAGGCTTGCTGCAGATAATGCTCGCATGTTTGCACATGTTATTTCTCATGGCAAACATTATGGTTCCCCCCTCGCAGCTTTGTCATAGGATGCGGAGAAAGCCTTCGATCGTATTAATTGGCAATTCATGTTCGGTTCCTTGAAATGGTTTGGGTTTGGACCCTCTTTTATTTCCCTGGTTAAACTTCTTTATTCAGCTCCCCGGGCTAGTATTTTTGTAAATCATCAATTCTCCAAATTCTTTCCCTTATCCAGGGGTACAAGACAAGGTTGTCCTCTCTCCCCTTTACTTTTTATTCTTTGCCTTGAGCCCTTTTTGGAAAGAATTCATTCCAATCCTTTAATAGAGGGTTTTAAATCCTCGGCCATCGAGACGAAGATCTCTGCCTATGCGGATGACATCTTGGTCTATATGGCTAATCCAGAATCCTCTCTCCCACCATTTTTGAATGAAGTTAGTTTATACTCCGCTGTTTCTGGGTATAAGCTTAATTTATCCAAAACAGAGGTCCTTCCCTTAAACTCCTCCTGTTTCCATTACATGTTTGCATCCACTGATTTTGCTTGGTGTCCTTCCAAACTCAAATATCTAGGTATATGGTTTTCCTCTTCGCTTGTCGATACCCTTAAACTCACATTTGCCTCTCTCACTAAGAAAATTGAGTCTTCTTCAGACGTGGTCCCCATTATTTTTATCATGGTGGGGCAGATTAGACACCATCAAAATGATGATCACGCCTCATGTACTGTACACTGTCTCCATGCTCCCCATGAAAATTCCGAACTCGTATTTTATTAAGTTGAATTCCATTTGCTCAAAGTTTTTATGGAACAATAAGCATCCCCGCATAGCTCTATCCAAATTGATACGCCCTAAGAATGAAGGTGGGGTTCGATTCCCGGATTTTAAAACTTACCACACTGCTTTCCTTATTAAACAATCCTTTTCCTTAGCTTTTGATTTCTCTGATACCCCTGTCCCTAACTGGATTACACTTGAGCGCTCGTTACTGAAGGATTTTCCTTTTCAACACACAGTTTTTATGTCCAATTGTTCCTTCCTGACTAAGCATCCTGTATTAAAATACTCCCAAGTACTATTACATAATACATTTGCCAAAGACTTGTCCTCTCTACAAAGTTTTTTGTTATCTAGCGTATGGTATAATAGACATCTTAAGTACAAGGGCAAATCTTTCTACTACAAGCACTGGAAAGAAAAGAATGTTGTATTTGTTCATCAATTTTTCTCTAATAATTCCATTGCTCCTTTTTCGGAACTGCAAGTTTTGTTTAACCTTCCTGCAGCTTACGTCAAAGAATACAATATTATTGTTACTGCTTTATCATCTCACTTGTTAACCCTTCCTGCATTTGATACTCTCCCTTCTTTATCTCCTCCCTCCCCTTTGTATCCCTTATTTTCCCTGCAACAACCTAAAGCTGCCCTAGTTTATAAATTATTATTGTCAAATGCTCAGGTTAGGCCTAAATCTATTACTGAATGTGCTTGGGAACTTGACTTATCTATTTCTCTACCTGTTGATGTATGGGACCGTTTATGGAGTAAATTGTTTAAGATTTCAGTTGCTGCTCGTATTACACAATCGTTATTTTTTATTTACCATAGAGTTATTATTACTCCTGTGAGTATTGCTAAGTTTTCTCCATCCTCCAGTGATCTTTGTTGGTCCTGTGCTTTGCAAACTGGTACACTCAAACATCAACTGTTTGATTGCCCCTCAGTTTTACGTTTTTGGAATCTTGTTTGGAATATTTGCATGCGCATGTTTCATTTTTCTGTTCCATTATCGTTTACTACTGTATTTTTAGGTTCTGACTACGATGGCCTTGATATTGTTCCATCAAGTGCAAAATTACTTGACTTGTTTATTGCTCTTGCTTTCAAAGTTATTCTGTCTTGTTGGAAAGATAACTCCACACTATCTGTTCACACTTGGTGGAATTTCATATGTGATGAACATCGAATTGCCATTGCCTCCTCTTCCTCTTCTATACCCTTGAAAATTAAATCTGATCTTCTCTGGCTTCCCCTATCTAACTATTTATCTTCTCTTTCCTCCGTCTAATTATTGTACCCTCTTCTCTTCTCTTTCTTTCTCCCTTTCCCTTCTCTTCTCTTCCTACTTCTCTCTTTCCTTTCTAGCTTTCTTTTCTAATTTCCGTTCTCCCTTCCCCCTCTCATTCCTAAATGTTTTATTCTTCATAGTCATTTTATATCATCTTTATTACCTTATTTGACTGATATATGTGACTTGTTATAATTATCTTGTATGTTCTTAAAACGAAATAAAAATTTCTTAAAATGAAAAAAAAAAAAAGAACTTTCACTCTACCTGCCGCACCTAACAGAGCAATTAGTGGCTCTATTAATATCAACTTTCCGCCTGTGTGGCAGCCCTAGAGCTGCTGGTGGATGAGAAATACTACACAATGTCTTATAAACAGCAGTTACCCCTACAGGGGTCCTGTAGCTTGAGGTTAGGGCCTTCTTCCACATTTAGTAAGGTTAAAGAATGGTTTAATGCTACCAAAGACCTCATCTTTATGTGACAGTGGTTGGCAGTTCACCTGAATCAGGGCTATAACACCCACAAGGCATTAACGTTATTATCGAAGAGCCAGGAGTGAAATTACCCAAACTGCCAATGAAAGAAAAACAGAAAAAGCAGACCCTTTGACCACCAATAACACCACACTGTTTACCTCTTATGTCACTCAATGTCTGCCCTGCTTTTAAACTTTATTTTTTTTAGTTGGTTGTGGTTTATTTAGTTTTTTTATTTTACGAATGTTTTTAGTAAGGATTTTTTGGGGTCAAAAAGGCAGAGCATGAGGGGGAAAGGATGTGTGGGGATGGCGGCATGCTTGCCACAACTTCCAGAAGCCAAGTAGCTCCAGGGATGGTTGCAGCGCTCAATTCTTTTAGTTCACAAAAACCTCCTCCATATGTTAGGGAGAGGGTGGACTTGTGCAGGTCTGCCACTGAGTGGCGTGTACACTGGGGCCATTTACCAAATGTACTGGTCTGGCACGTCCATGCCGCGGTGCAACATCACCACTGGGAAGAGAAGAGAGGAACCTCCTGAAACACCTCAAGAGGGACGTGGATGCATCGTCTGGTAAGTTAGGGTAATGTTTGTTACTTATTATAATTAATGGATTGGTTTTCAGTGGAAGCCATTACAGTATATACCAAGTCCAAAATCCAGTCAAAAGCGGTTTCATTGTGGTGATGCTGCCAAAGGAAGCATTTGTGTCTCCAGAGTTCTTAAGCCTCACTTCACAGACCCGAGTGAGGCAGGAGAATCGAGAATGAAGGGCCTCTGTACCACGTCTCTGGGGTCACCACAGAGAGACACTAGAAGGAGGGCGGCGCCCATGCACGCACCAACTGCCATTGCTCCTATCAGCTGCATGTCTCGCAGGCGAACAGCTGTCACGAGGACGTCAACCAGTGTGGACACAGGCAGCTCACGGAGTTTTTGGCACTCCACTCTTCAGCTGAACGCATGAAGCATGGTTGTTGGGTGGGTCTACTGGAGGGGAGAGAATATCGTGGTTATCTCTGCGTCAGAGGGTGGAATCACGGTGCAGTGTGGCCCCAATCCCCCAGGGGGCCAAACTCTTCAGGGGGTCCCCTATTAAACCAACACCCAATCAAGGTCTGTAAAGTATTGTAGACTCAAGGGTCATTCATCCCATTCTTCAGGTGGGCCCCGTCATTTTGAGTTACACCACTGGGTGGATTGGCAAGCATGCTGCTCGTCATGCCCATCCTGCGGTGGCAAATGTGTCTCCCTGCGGCCACTCTGGGGGCTGAGGACAGTCCAAAGTGAGAGAAGGGACAACAATTATCTGCAGCCTATTTGCACCCGCGAGACTCTCAGCTCAAAGATACTTAGTAGATTTTGGGAACTGGGGACTGGCTGGCTATGTTAGGACGGCCAAACCAACATGCACACTTCCAACCGAGCTCTGTTCCACAGGCAAGTGGAGAAAAGGCACAGATTCCCTGTACTTGAGTGTCGTTCAAAAACATTTGTTCAGGGATAATGCAGGCTCGAAATAAAGCTTCTATTCCCTGCACCTGCCAGTCTTTTGTGCCCCCAACAGTTTTTGTTTCAATGTCACTCCAAAAGTCAAAACCTAATGAGGACAGCTGAGCATAAAAGGCTGCAGAATACATTTGCTTAGTATTAGTTAACATACTTTTCGTTCCTGTCTTATTAACATTTTTAAAGTAAAATGTTTCCGGATTTGAGACATTAAAACCTGAGAAGTATGGACATTTTTCATAGAATCTTTTTGAGCTACCCTTTGGTGGCGTTGGACACTGTTCCCATTGATTGAAAGTATACACATTTCTAGGGTTTTCAGATTTGTGCAAATAATGATGACCATAGTGATTATAACAGTGCATTTGTTCATAATCTGATGAACCATCTAGGTATTCATGTTTTGTAAATGTTGCAGACATCTCTAAGTCTGAGATCATATTATTAACAGTCTCAAAGTCCCAATCATCAGAAAATGTGCTGGATGAAACAAAGTCACTCAAGGAAACCTTGAATTGATGTGGAATCTTCAACAGCTCTGCAGGGCCAAATATGTCCTAATCAGTTCGGTCCCATGCTATACCACCAGGTATAGGAATGGCTGTGATGGTCACTGATGTCAAGTCTCTTTGTTCACGATGAGATGATTTGTGAGGCTTGAGGAGTAAGTTGATGTTCTTACTTGCTGTGTCCATTTGATATATCTTTCATTTATCAGCATTCCCAAACTTAATACAAGAATTAGCCAAAGTACGCCTAGCACAATCCAAATTTCAACCCATGGTGAAACCAGATACGTTTTCCAAGTTGATGAAAAAATTCTGTTGCTTGTTTTTTTAAACTTCTTTTGGCTGGCGTCGTGTCAGGCTCACTGGGATCCTCGGAAAACGTATCAAAGTTAATGAAATAGCCAGAGGCAGTTTTGTCAATGGTAGGTATTGCACAGGATTACTTGAAATTACTGGAGCTAATGGATCTCTTGTCATATTAGTATAGTCAGATGCTACATCAGTGTAGACAGGAGTTTCTTGATGAACTCTTATTTGGGTCTCAAGAGGCACAAGTTCCATGGCTTTATTGTTTAATCCTTTCGCACTGCAGATTCCTCAAAGGTGATGAGTCAAAGGTGATGAGTCTTTCAGTTTCAACCTCTTGGATAGTAGCAAGATTTGTTCGTCTGCTAAATCTTTGGAGTCCACTGTGCCTACTACTTATTATTGGCCACATGATGCAGTTTTACGAGGTCGATAGATACAAACCTGTTCTCCTTTCTTCCAGCAAGGGGCGGCAGTAACACTGTTCCTGATCCATGGCTTGTTAGCACAGGTACTGGTTGTCTGTAAGAAGGCCCAAATTCCTTCTTATCCGGAAACTTTTCTCTGACTAGATCCCCAATCTTTGGAATCTAGGAAGGCCTTGCTGGGACGGGTGGTTCCCCTTCAGTGGTCGTTGGCTTCAGTAATGTGTTGCTTTGACTTCTCCTTGTTTCATTTAAGTCCTGCAAAACAGCCAAACGGTCTTTGATATCAATAGGTTTTTGTTCCACCACTGAAGTGTGACAATCAAGGTCCTGGACAATCATTCTAGTACCAAAAATGATTTCATATGGAGTGATTCCACCCAGAGAATTTCTTGCCAGATTATTTAGACTATGTTGGACACTTATTAGATGTTTGACCCACCCGTAACCCGAGACTAATACCCTAGCTGTTATAGATTGCTTTATGTCCCGTTTTTTCTTTCCACTACAGAATTTCCCTCAGGATGGAATGGACTAGAATACCGCAATGCAACGCCCAGATTGGTCATGGCCTCCTTGTAAGCTTTGGAGCTAAACGCAGGACCCTGGTCAGAATGTAGCGTGCCGATTGCGTATGTGCCGATAAAGACTCGCAAATCTTTTATAACAGTTCGGGCGTCAGCCGAGCGCTGAGGCCACATCCAAATGAATCTTCAGCATAAATCCACTGCGACCATGATATATTTGTAGTTACCATCCCTCTGTAAGGGACCACAGTGGTCCAGGTAAACGCACGCTAATGGTTTATCTGAAATTAAAAGGGGCTTCTGCGCCGGGCGTTTCACTGTTGAAACCTTCATCTTTTGGCAGATTTCACATTCCAAAACATAGTTTCTGGTCCGTTTCCTCATGCGTGGCCACCAGTATCTATGTTTTAATAATGACACTGTGGCGGAAACACCTGCATGTGCAGAGGTGAGCCCTTCATGTGCTGCTAAGATTAGTCCTAATCTATGTTCCATGTTTGGAAATACTCTATCCTCCACTCCAGGGATTTGAGCAAAAGGAACATTATTTGCATCAGTTATATATGAGTATTTGAGTGGAAAGCCTTTTGGTAACGTTTTACCGCTGTCTTTGTTGGAAGCGGCGACAGCCTGCATTATTTCGCTGTCTATTTTTGTTCTCGAATGAGTGATTACAGCTACGGAAGCCATTTTCACAGCTGCCTTCGCGGCTTCATCAGCCAATGAATTCCCTTCAACGTGAACGCCATCACGCTGATGACTCAGTGTATGGATCACGTGAGTCTTTTGTAGTTCTTTCTGTAATTGAACTACTTGTTCCCAAAGCAACTTGTGCTTGAGAGTGCCACCTTTTGCATCTTTGAAACCGTTTTGAATCCAATTCTGCAGGTATTCATTGTAAGATTGAACGCAGTAATAGGAATCGCACACTATGAGTGTGGGGAATTCGCGATCAGTATTTTCAAGCGCCATCTTGAATGCTTGTAGTTCAGCTCGCTGAGCTGTACAATCTCCGAGAGATTGCGTTTTTGTGACCATAGGTCGGAATTTACCATCGCGCCAGCGACCTTTAACGATCGCGCATGCAGCACTAAAAGATTGTTTACCTCCAATTGCGGGATGTGCTGATCAGTCTGTATAAATTATTCATTCATACTGTTCTGGAGGCGGACTCTCAGTGGGCAGAGGACATTCTTGTTCGTATTGTAGAAATTCTTGTGTTTACAAATAGGGGTCAAAAACGTATTCAACGTCTGTTGCAACAAGAGAATTAACCCATTGTATCCATCTTGGATGTAAAGCCTTTGCTTTTGGAATGCTTGCTTTTGTCACTGCCTCTAAGGCAGGTACAGGAGTAACGACCAATATGCATTTTCCCTGTGCTATGGCTCTCTTTTGCTACTGCAGTTTGAACCCCTGTCAGAATTTTTTCTGTAGAAGTTAATTTCAATTCAGCTTGTGTGTACAAGTTCATTAAAGGTTAAGTACGTAAATCTGCATCTTCCTGGGATGATTCTGATTACAAGGTTGCGTATGTTTACGCGTGTCTATAAATGTGTCGTTGCTAACTTGTCTGTTTGCACTGAACGTAAAATTTCTATGTGGTTTTGAGTCCAATTAGTAGTTTTGAAATCAGGTTTGATTAATTTGTAGAGAGGTTTAACCCTTTCTGCGTAATTTAGAATGCAAGTTCTTCCGAAATTTAGAAAACCTAGAATGGACTGTAGGTTTTTCAGCATTTTTGGAGGTTGGAGCAGCGCACACTTTTCTAAAAAGTTTGCTGCCAGGCTTTTGCCTTCACTTGATAACTCGTATCCTAGAAAAAGGACATTTAGGTGGGCAATTCTTGATTTCTTAAAGTTGAATTTATACTCTGCAGAGGCGAATCAAAGAATAATGGTATTCACTCTGTTCAAGTGCCTGTCCAACTCATCGTCTGTTAGATAGAAGTCATCGACATAAGATAATGCCTCATCATCATACGTTTGTAGTAACTGTTACTCTAGCTGAAAATAACCCCGGACTATTCTTGAATCCCTGGGGGAGATGACAGAAGTGACGCTTTGTCCCCATAATTGAGAAAGCGTTCAAGTACATGCTTTCAGGTGCAATGTTTTGACAGAAGAAACCATTAAAAATATCTAATGTGGTTTTATATTTTTTACGCACAATGTTATTTATCAGTGCTGCACTGTGTACATTTTGTACTGCAAATGTTTTGCAACAAGAGTTTATATGTCTGTAGTCCAAAACTAGACGATATGTATTGTCTGGTTTGGAGACAGGAAACAAAGGATTGTTCATTGACGAGGTGCATGTTTCAATCACTCCTTGGTATTCAAGTTGATCTAATATCTCCCGGACCTGGTTTTTAGCTTCTTGCTTAGCGGGATACTGCCTCTGTGCAGTTGGTTGAGTTTTTAACTGGATTTTATGGTGAGGGGAATCCTCATCCCATCCTACATGATTTTTATATAATGCTGGAGCCTGGGCTACAGCCCATTTTCTGGCATAGGTGTATTTTAAGTGAATTGGAATGTGATTGGAGAAGGCTGGCATAATGATGTCTTCGCCATGTGAGCACTCCCTGACAAATTTTGGTGGCCAGTCTTTCTCAGCTAGAAGAATGTCATAACCCTTAGAGAGCTTCTCCCAAAAGAGTGCTTGTATTTTCCTAGTTATGTCCTCCTCCATCCGGAGCGTTATTTCATATAACTTATGGGGTACACTAACCCTGGTATCGGCAGTTTCAACTTGGATGTACTCATTCAAGTCCACTGTCTCCAGATGATCCCTCAAGTTCTTGCAATCTATGGTGACCTCTACTGCGCTGTCTAGCATTGTCTGGGCCCACTCCCCGTTCTTGAGTTGTGTCCTCAAGATCCTCAGCATGTCTGATTTTTAGACCTGCTACCTTCTTTTTGGTGAATTGGCTTTCCTTATTTTTTGGAACGTATTGATCGTCTTTGGACTTCACAAGTTCTTCCTTGTGTTCTGACTGTCCTCTTCTTTCCGATTTCTTTGAGGAAGTCTGAAAGGTACGAGAGGAACGTGTATCAGTATCTTGATATCTATCAGGTTTTTTTTCAAATTATCCCTGTTCCTGGGGTTATACCTCTTTTCAGAGAGCTCCTTTTGAGGAGACCTTCCTCTGGACTGAGAACGCTTCTCTTTAGAAGTTTGTTTAGTATTTTCCCACTTATTTTTGGGAGTAGAGAGAGTGTTTTTAATAAAGACCTTTTCAGGACTTTATTAGTTGGGGCTTGACTGCTTTCCCACCCAAACTCTCTCTACCTAGTTCTTCATAGGATTTTTCAATTATTCTGGCCAGTTCATATGGTTGCTCAGTTACATCAAATTCTCTTAATTTGTGGTGGATCGCCACAGATGCTGCCTCACCTTTAATATTAGCTAATATTATAGCTGAGACCTGTTTGAAATCTCTTAGTAACTTCATACCCAGATCTAAAGCAGGCTCTGCCCCGTATTCATTTTGAATCTCTTTCAGGACATCTGGTATAACTGCCATGGACGGAACACCAGGTGTTTTTGTGTAGATTGCAGCAAAGACTGTACCCCAAGTGTCGCAGTCCTCCAGGTGTGGTGCGATCCCCATTTGTAAACAGATTGTTAAAATTATGTGTTTCTCATGAGGGATAGTATCCGGAAATACTGCCTCTATTTGAGTGATTTTTTGAGCTATCCAGAATGGAATTTGTTCCCTTTTTGCGGGCAATTTACCAATGACTGATTGTATAGTCTGTGGTGTGATTTTATTTGTGTTCCCCTGGTGAGGAGTTTGTTGTGGGATCCTTATAGGAGGTTGGACTGTTAGAGTCCGCATGACATATTGAACCAATTGTCTATGTATTTTAATTAGTTGTTTTAGTTGAACTAATAGTTCCGCACCTGACATTTCTTCAATGGCAGGGTGTGGTGTATAGCTGGCTAATACCGGCCATGTTGCTCCTGGTCTACCTAGCGGACCGAGCCTGGTAATGTGATTTTGATGTTGTATGGCGCCTTTAAACCAGAGCGCATGCTCTTGGTAAGTTAGTGGAATTTCAACATCCTCGAAATGAGTGTTCTGTTGGAGGTTCATCTTCCTTGTAGAAGTGAAACATATGTGTTACTGAATTTGCTTCAGGGAAGAAAATCCATGAATAGAATACTTCCGTCTGCCGATATTCATGTGCCTCTATGACAAAAATTACCCTACCACCTCTTGGTGATAGACAATTTGTTTTAAGCTTTATAGTGATGGTTTTCCTTAAGTTTTCTGGGATGATTATAGCATGCGGGTCGTCTTGTTGGAAACCTGTAATGTCTAAGCCCGGTTGGGCTGCAGTTGCTGCAGCTCCACCGTTCTCGGTGTTGCCGCCGTTATTCAACATTATTTAATGAAAGTTGCAGAGCAAGCTTCAAAGAAACAAAGATAAGGTGCACAAGATTTTGGAACACTGTATCCTTCAACGTTGAACAAACCAAAAGCTAATACATAGGATTTTTGTCCTACTCAGTTATGGCGGATATGTTAACCTTTTACCCACTACAGGCGTCTATAGGAGTATTTTAAGGGAATAAGGGGTCTCTTTGAAAAGCACGACTGAGTTACTCTGGTAAGGCACTAATTTGATGCTAGATACTAAACGTTGGGCACCATGTAGTGTAGTTCCAATATTCCCAATAGGCTCTGCGCATTGGAATAATATATCCTATAGATTTGACGTACGACTTATGTCTACTAGGTCTCTATCGAATATATTAAACTTTATTGTGAGTGCCAGCTAGCTCAGAGGTAACTAGAAACTTTCTCGAATACACAAGAAGGGATTAGTTTCTGATAACTGCATAAACATGACAACTTTAGTTCCCCAAGTATAAACGTATCTTCAGAGTCACGGAAACAATAGATAGATATTTTACTCAGTCAATCGTGCATGCTTCGTGTCATCAGGGGTGCAGAGAAATAGAGAGACGGGCGTTTCCAATATAAGGATTTATTGAACATTCTTCTTTCTCATGCAAGTAAAGTGAACTGCTACAATCGTAATACAGGCTGCAAAGTATAATAAGTACAGCATGAAGAGTATTATAAAATAATACTGTAAAAGCATTGTATGGTTTCTAAATCATAGATAAATACATACATAAATAACAAAGGCTAAAAGTACTCAACTGGTGCTTCTAAAATACGCCTACCCCAATGTACCTACCTAAGTCTAGTACGAGGGAAGAATTGAGTGAGGTGTAGCATAGGTGTAGTTTCTTTGCCAAGAATCTATCCAAGATTTCTCTTTAGGGTCTAATCAGCTCCGTACCTTAGTTTAGAATGAAGGAGGTCTGGTATCTCTGTCTCGGGGCTTGATTTCCCAACACCCCGCGAGGGGAGCTTGGAAACACTGGAGCTGGATTCTCGCCAAGAGAAATGCAGCCTCTCGATCAGTGTGGAGGGTCAGCTTCCTTCGGCACATGCTGTAGTGAGCTGTGTCGGCCAAGTAGATAGTCGAGCTGCTCTGAACCACTGTGTGTTTGCTAGAGCAAGTGAAGGCATACTTATACCTTGAAGGTGCCTAGTTTGACGTAAAGTCAGGCATAATAATGTCATTAAAGAACCCCAAGGGAATGGTAGTTCTTTGAAAACTCCACGAGTTATTGGACAAATCAATATTCAAGCAAGGGGATGTCCCTGACTGCTTTAGCTGATTTTCCAAGAAATCGTTGTGGCTTTTTAGTATGAGTGGAAGTAGCCATGCCAGTATTTGGACTGCATGGGCTATGTCTAAATATGGGTATGATTTCTATGCCTATATTAGGGCAATGTGAATTGAACCTATTTAAGGGCATCAATTGGAAAATTTTGCTTGGATTCGAACACGCGATACAACAGTTTTCCCTGTCCTTGTTGATGATGGAGAACCCCAGGGGTATGAGCATGTAAGAAGATAGTGGGAGAGGATTCGTTCAACCATGTTTCTGTGATTAACGTGATGTCTATGTCATGTGTTAGGATGGTTTCTGCCAGTTAGTTTGCATGTTTGTTCGCAGATCTGTAGTTTAAGAGCATGCAGTTAGCCACCTTCCTGTTGTTGAGTTCCTTATTTGGGGGAGCCCTAGGAATATTAGTGAGGTGAGCTGGAGGTCTCGCTATTTTTGTATTTGTAGGTTCTGTACCAAATCCTGGGATCACAGAGCTGGGGGCGACCGTTGGAGCTGCTTTATAGGATTCCACGAGATCCCACGCCTCTTGCATGGACACTACAGCACTCGTCCTCTTGGGTCTATGTGGCTGCTTTCTAAGGGAGGTTGTCTTCCATATGAGTCGTTGATTTTTGTGGTGGTATCTGTGTTTATTGGGAGTGTCAGGGAGTGTGAGGGGTGGGCCTTCGGTGGTGGAGATGTTGTGGTTTGATAATAGTTTGTTAATATCGTGTGTAACTACTTCTAGCTGGTATTCTAGTCGAGCCAATCTTTGGGTTGTGCTCAAGGAGGGAGGGGTGGGGGAGTTGGGTCTCTGTGTGACCAGGGTCAGGCCATTTGTGGTTGGGGGGTGTTTGGTTGTGTTCGGTAATGATAGCATATCTGTGTGGGTGCAGTTCCCTGTGTTGCTAGCATCTGTGTGGTTTATGGGGGGAATCACAGGTATAGGTTGTGGTGGAGTGTTTCGGAGATTGGGAGGCGAGTTCGCTGGGTTTAGTGCAGGAGGGGAGTTCGGGGCTGTTATCAGCGGGTCGGTTTCATTAGTTGCTGTTTGGGGGTAAAAGGAGAGGGGGACACCGAGTTCAGACATACGAAACTTCACTGTTCCATTTCCAAGTCTTGGGAAACTAGGCTAACAATACCACACTCAGCCTCCCCCATTCTGTCCTATGGGCAGGATGGCCTTTCACCAGGGAAAATGAAATGGAGCCTTTTCCACTGTCAGGGCCTGGCACCCACACTGGCACAGGTCCTGCCTTTTACCTACATTGCACCCTGCCTAGGGGTTATCCAGGACGTCCTACAGGGGTACCCCATGTGTATGGAAAAGGTAAAGTAAAGCCTGACAAGTGGTAGCACTTGTCAGGACAACATGCTAATTTAGCATAATGCGCGGAGGCCCTACACTTAAGACCTAGGTTTCCTCACTGAGCATTTCTTTAGTACTAGCACTGGCACACACAGTGCACATCACTTGGGGATCTTGCTAGTAAGGCAAACATACCAATCAGAGACAAACAAACACCACTACAATTTATACAGGGAACATCTGTACTTGCACACTGATTAGCAGTGGCAAGTACCTACAGTATCTAACTTCACAGCTCTCTGTCAGGAAAACGGTCTAGGGGAAAAGCAAAACGTTTAAGTGAACTTTCGCCAACAAGGCCAAGTCCAACAGACGCCATAGGCAAGCAAGGGGCATGCCCCTTTGCCTGCTTTTGGGATAGTACAAAGTTCTGTCGGTTACTTGGGACTCTGGTGCCACTGCACCTGCTGCGCTAATGGTTAAGCTCAGCTGGCGATACTATTATTGCCATCCTCATCGCCCCAAACTTCAACTTCAAGGGCCCAATACTACGAAGAACAACTTCCCTCGGAGAAGCGCTCCAGAAAGACAGAGAATGCATCCTGCACCCCCTCACTCCCCGCCCCCTTCCAGCATGAGGACACTACAAATGATACAGAAACTACAAGTGCTCTGCAGTTTCCTCTTCAAAAATGGTAAAAGGGCCTCGATGTAGAATCCTGCACGGCTAAGTGTTTGAGTCAAGAATAGGAGCTATGCATTTGCCCGTGTGGATGCACTAAGGTAGATTCCTTAAATGCAGCTTAGAAGAGCAGCTGGTAAACCTGGGATTTGATTTGAACTCCAAAGTTCACCACCTGCTGCTCTCTTGTTGTCACTAAATTGACGGCAAGGATGTGTGTTGTTCTAAGTGCATTTAAAAAAAAAAATGAAACCCAGCCAACCCCACTTTCTTTTCCTATACTCTCTCCAACTCATCTAATTCATCTTCGTTTAACCCCCCTTCTTTTTTGGTTTCTTTACTGTATTATTATTAAGGGTGGGAGTAGTGGGCGGAGTACCACTACATAGAATTCCATGGAATTGATCAAAAACTCAGTGAATACCGCTCCGCAACTCCACTCCTTCTCACCACTATTAATAAAACAGAAACCTCACATACCCTTGGTAAAACGAAAAGTAACTATTATTACATGCTAAAATGCATATAATCATCTCACAAAAGTGAAAATACAGCAAGTAATTAGAGAGGTGATTATTTTGATGTCCTCACTAACCTAGGGAGAGACCCAAGCAGATGCCTTGAACACAAAGAGGTCATCGTGCTGAATGATTGGTGGTCCCATCCTCCTAGGGTCACACCAAGCACAGTTATGGGCAAAAAATACAGTCCCAACCAAAGGCCCTGCAAAACATTACTGGCCAATATTCTAGGGTGCAGTGAATATTACAGCATCCAATATCAAAATATTCCTCAATGGGCAGGCTCTCAGCTGAGAGCTAATACTATAATATTGACTAAACTCTAGAATCTCGCCCCATAATGCTTTGCTGGGCCTTTCGCTGGCATTATATATTTGCCCATAACTTTGCTTGGGGTGGTCCTAGGAGGATGAGACCACCACAATCATGGAGCATGATTTGCTCTTTTTGTTCAAGGCACCTGCTTGGTCCTCTCCCTAGGTTAGAGGACCCCAAAATCCTCACCTCTCTCATGGACTGATATTTTTCAAAGCTCACTTTTGTGAATTGGTTACATGCTTTGAAGCATGTAAAGGTAAAATTGTTTTATCAATGGAATGTAGGTGCAGTAGCCTATTCCAGCGTTTTGGTTGTGTATTAATAAGAGTTTTAAACAGAAATCTCACATACCTTTAGTAAAAAAGTTTTTATCTTTGAATGATAAAATACATATAGCCATCTCACAAAAGTGAAAATGAAAAACAGCAAGCAGTGAGAGATGTGATGATTCACTAAACTCTAGAATCTAGCCCCATAATGCTTTGCTGGGCCTTTGGTTGGCATTGTATTTTTGCCCATAACTTTGCTTGGGGTAGACCTAGGAGGATGGGACCATCACAGAATCGTTCCACGTGATATGCTCTTGTGTTCAATGCATCTGCTTGCCCTCCCCCTAGGTAAGGGGCGACCCCAAAATCATCACCTCACTCATTGCCTGATCCTTTTGAAAGTTCCCTTTTGTGAATTGGTTATATACTTTTTAGCACGTAAAGGTAAAGTTGATTTACCAAAGGGTTGTGGGTACAGTACGTAACTCCCTTGCGTAGCAGAGTGGGAATTCTTGAATAAATTCAGTGTTTTCAATGAAATGCGTAGTTACCAAATCTCTGCAACAGCGGAGTTCATTGCCCAGGGTTAATTATTATACTGCTGGTGTCACTGTATAATTGAAACAGAGGCTTGGTAGTGGACAGAGTTGCCAGGTGTTTAGTTTTTGCAATATTTTGTAATGTCTCCAAGCCTAAGTAAGACCATGTAAACCTTGAAAATTAGAATATAAAGCACTTATTTTTTACTCTACTTTACATCTTGTTTTTAATAAGTTATGGCTAAGATGCAAATCTATGAAAAATCAAAATAGTAAAAAGAACCTTTGCATTTTTTTTCTTAAACTTTTGTGTGTATTGTACAGGCGAATTTACCCCGAGCCCCCATAACCCTAATGGAGGAGAAGGAGGAGGAAGCCACTGCTGTTCACAAGTGCCACCCATCCACCAAAGATATCTACTGCTGCAGCATTGGTGCCTGGATACTATTGTTAGACATGTTAAAGTTGTGGTTTGCTAACCTCAATGTGATTACTTGGTTGGGTACTAGCACACATTGTATTTTTACCCTCTATAGGGCCACAAAAGCCCACTGCTGTAGAGGCAGAGGCACAGGAGATGAGAGAGGTCCACAACGATGAAGCACAGGCAGTAGCATAGTGGAGGGCTCTGATGCAGAAGACTATCCACCATCCACAGCAGTAGTTAAAACACATGGCAGTGGACGTCTGCCTGCTGAAGACACTAGGAAAGAAGGCAGGGTAGCCCTTACCCCCTGTAGGAAGGCTGGAACCTTCTAGCATGGTAACCCCCAACTTTTTGCCTGGTGTCAGTGTGATTTTGGCTAGTCTGACTCAAATCCTGCTAATCAGGACCCCAGTCACTGTGCTTCTTCCCTAAATGGGACTATGGAAAATACTTTTCTACTGTAACAATTTGCTACTAGTGTACCCTTATAAGTCCCTACTATATGGTACAGGGCACAGGTACACCAGGGGTCTCCCATGGGCTGCAGCATGTATTTTGCCACTCATGAGAGACCACTCAAACGGAGACTACTGGCTTACCACTGCAGCCTGTGTAAGCTGGTGCTAGCACCACTTATGACAGATATAAGTTTTCTTAAATCGGAGGTCACTACACTTAAAACCTATAGGTCACCCTAAGGCAGGCCTGTCAATCCTGAATGTGTGAGTGGGTGCCCCTGCACGAGCATGACACTCCTGCTAACTCCTCCACCCCAGTCAATTCTCCAGGCTTTGTAAGTGAAGTTAGCCATTTTAATACATATTGTGGCCATCCGTCATTACGTGATGGCTAACAATATAGTGGCTGTGCCGAACCCGGACAGGTTTAGTATCAAACATGTTGGAATCATACCCCAACACCATTACTGGTGTTGGAGGTACGATTCAATGTACAGGGGAGCTCCTCTAGGAAGCCCCCAGTACTCTTGTCAACAGCCTTCCAAGGTTTACTAGCAAGCCAGTGCTGCTGGCTACCACAGACACGATTCTGCCTTCCTGCTGCTGAGCTCAAGCAAGGGAATGTAGAACAATAGGTTTCCTGTCGACCACTCCCAACGGGCTCTAACCCGCGTCCACTGCTCATCCGCATCCTAAACTACAGAGACCGAGACTCCATTTTGAGGGAAACCCGCAAACTCGCCAACATCCAGGTGGACAACGCCAGCATCATGTTTTTCCCGGACTACACGGTCCAAGTACAGCGCCAGAGACACTCATTCCTGGCAGTGAAACGGCGACTGCGCCAGCTCGGGCTTACATACTCCCTCCTCTTCCCGGCAAAACTGCGGGTGGTAGCGCACGAACAGTCTCACTTCTTTCACACCTCCGAAGAGGTCGAAACCTGGCTGGACAACGGGACGGACAAAAACACTGCAAGGCCAGCAGACCAGCCCCGAGCAAGAAGACAAAGAGGCCCTAAGCGGAGACGCAGAAACAGATCCCCTTCGCCACCAGCGGTTGGTACACAACAAAACGCGGGCCCACCCGAGGAAGAAATACGCCGGGAGCAACAGGAAGCACTACGAATGGTCACGGAACTCAGCAACTCACCGACCCAGCGCTCTTTACCGGCTACCAGCCCCAGGGCATTATTGAGCGATGACGAGGCAATATACGGAATACCGGACTCACAAGTATCCGGAGACTTACCAGACGTCACACCACAGACGGCGGACCTGTTTGGATAACAGATTGGCGTACCCTGACGCCTTTCCCTCCCCCCTTTATTTTTTCCCCCCATCCTTCCTGCTCGCTCTGACTGACCAGAAGGGGTAGCGTGCTGGAAGGAACACGACATCCGATGCTGATGGGCAACACGAGGGGAGGCCGAAGGAGCAGGTCGCCTCTTCTGATGCGCCCACCTGAGACGCAGTGAGTACATGCCGAGACTGGTCAAGCGCTGGCAGTCAGCCAGTGGACAACCACAGGTAACTTTCCTAACTGGGCTCACTGAACTGGGACCTTACAGTCCTGCATGGCCCGGCGGGCTCGTGTCGCTGGGGAACTCTGCAGACGGGTGCCCTGGGTGCCATGCCGACTGATGGACGCACTGCCGTGTCTGAAATGCGGCCTGCCAAGTGGTCAGCTGAGACAGCTGATTTCCCCCCCGCGTGAGGCAAAACACGCACCCGCGCTTTGTTTATTGATAGTGACTCTCTCGCCCCGCGTGATGGGCGGCGACCCCCCTGACTTGAATGTTAACTATCTCATTAGAGTGTTTGGACGACTGCACGTTCAGCAGCCGACCTTTTGGTATTATTCCCTGTTCACGTCCCCCCCCCTTTTCTAAGCTCTGCGGCGTCCACAAGTTGGTAACGAACTCATTGTATTCAACTTTGCGTCCCACAGGTACACGTGGAAATGTTGTTGTGATGGGAGATGGGAGGCTCTGTGGAGAGGCCGACGAGGCTGGAGGGGTGGGAGGAGGAGCTCCACTGATGACCTGTGATGACTACGGTTAAGATTTGCACATGGAATGTGCGTGGCATACACACCCTCGCATAGGTGCATGATCTACTCATACCTGAAGAGACACAAGGTCCAAATCGCATTCTTGCAGGAGACACATCTAACCACACCTGAGGTACACACACTGCGCAGACGATGGCGCGGACAACTTTACGCGACAGGGTTTTCCTCCTATGCGCGGGGTGTGTTGATATGGGTAAAACCAGGGATCCCGTTTGACGTTGAGGACTCCTATATAGACGGAGAGGGGAGGCTGGTGGTGGTGAAGGGGCGGCTAGACGGACGCCCGATGGTTTTGGCATCGATCTATGCTCCCAACACAGATCAACAGGGGTTTCTTACGAGAGTCTCGGCAGTTTTATCACCCTGGCACGGGACCCCCTGGATACTAGGGGGGGACTACAATTGCGTGCTGGACACTACGTTAGACCGCTCCTTCCCGCCATTACCCAATGCACCAGTAGTGGGCGCCATGAAGGCCCTTACGGCCTGGGCCACCCACTGGAACCTACAAGATGTATGGCGACACCGCAACCCAGGCACCCGAACATACTCATACTACTCAGGTGCCCATGACCTACACACACGACTAGATAGGTACATGCTCACTGAAGATTTACTCCCATTAGCGACTGACGCATATTACATGGGCCGGACGCATTCGGACCACAACCCCCACATGCTAGACGTCGCATGGGCAAATGCACACCCCCCTATCCCCACCTGGAGGCTGCAACCGGATCTCCTGTTGGACGCACCTTTCCGAGACTCGCTGTTCGCGCACATAGTACATTACTTTGAGGAAAACACAGGCACAGCGTCCACTCCCCAGATAGAATGGGACGCGTTCAAAGTGGTGATAAGGGGACAATGCCTGGGCACACAGGTAAACCTTAGGCGGCGAGTAGAGAAAGACCTTAAAAGAGTTGAGGCGGGGCTAATACAACACGAGCAAGACACAATGAGGGATGACGGAGCGGAGCTGCGGGCCGCACAGGCGATACATGAGAAACTGATAGAGAGGCTGCGTTGCCTGAACTATGCAGCCCATTCGGCACGCACCCATGATAGGGGAGATAAACCCGGCAAGTTGCTGACCTGGTTAATTAGCAGAGAGGAAAATACAAAACCAGTAACGGAAATACTAGGAGAGGAGGGGGTACTCCTACGCACACAACAGGAGATATATCGAGCGTTCACTGGTCACTATGACAAACTGTACCATTCTTGCTTACCAACCCCCGCTCCGAACACCGAAGAGTACCTGTCGCCGATACCACTACCGACTCTTAGAGACGCTCAACGTGATGAATTGGCGGCGCCTATCATGTCTGAGGAACTCCGGGTAGTTATTGCGGTGCTGTCCAACGGCAAATCCCCGGGCCCCGATGGACTCCCTGCGGAGTTTTACAAGGCATATCCGGATCTCCTGATCCCGGAATTGATCAACATGTACGGGGCGGCACTGGAAGACTCCTCATTACCACCCACCCTAAATGAAGCCACCTTGGTCTCCCTCTTAAAGCCCGGAAGGGACAGGACGCAGTTGGGTTCATACCGGCCACTCGCCCTTCTGAACACAGACTACAAAATATTAGCATCCACATTAGCCCGGAGGCTAGCCCCATACACGCCCACGCTAGTCCACGCGGACCAGAACGGCTTTGTACCCACACGCAGCACGTCGCAAAACATCCGCCGACTATTCAGGGTACAGGAATACGAGAGGACACCCTGGCCGCGATCGGGGTGTCTTGTACTAGATTTGGAAAAGGCATTTGATTCAGTGGAATGGCCATACCCCCGAGCAGTAATGCAGAAGAATGAACTAGGAGAGGCGTTCATAGATATGGTCAGCCTGCTCTATCAGACGCCCAGTGTACGGGTCCGGATTGGGGGCCTCCTGTCCGCTACCATACCAGTGAAAAGGGGCACGAGGCAGGGTTGCCCCTTGTCGCCGCTGCTCTCCTCCTTAGCGATGGAACCGCTGGTGGACCTGCTGAGGAGACAGGGCGCGGATTGGGATATTCCACTGATTGATAGCACGCACGCGGTCTCGCTATATGCTGACGACCTGCTCCTCTATGTCACGGACCTCACACAGATACCACAAGAACACAGACACCCTGCGAGAGTTCACGGCCCATTCAGGACTGAAAGTTAATTGGGGGAAATCCGGGGTCTACCCCTTTCACCCCGACATGCAGGAGTGTGAGGTGCGACTGGGTGGCATGTCACTGACCTGGCACGCAGGCACCTTCAAATACCTGGGCATCCACATCTACCGGTCCCCAGCGGATGTGCTGGAAGGCAACCTGGTCAGGGCCATCTCCTCACTACGAGCCCAAATGGCTTTCTGGAGCACGCTCCCACTGAATGTCCCAGCCCGAGTCACCCTGACGAAGATGATAGCACTCCAGAGCCTACTTTACTATTACTCTAACATACCGGTGTATGTTCCCAATCGGATCTTCAGAGAACTAGAAACCATGATCCGGGCGCTCATTTGGAACACCGGGAGACCCAGAGTGGTGCTGAAAAAGCTATACGCCCCAGTGACCATGGGAGGATTGGCGGTTCTTAACCAGGAGCTTTACTATCTTGCGGCGCAACTGCAGTGGGTGGTGGGCTGGCTCGCGGGGAGGAACCTGGCTGATACGGCCTCGGAGACACTGGCCCTGACCCACATCCGTGCGTTTGCGCTGTTCCATCCCCTAACTAGACCAGCCCGCGAAACACAGCTGCATCTGACGGTGGCACTCAAATGCTACAAACGTGCACTGGGACTCACGCGGGCAGCAGCCCCCTACGCTCCTGCGCTCCCGTTGCAGGGTATGCCCAGAGACGGGGGTGTGATCACTGCGACCATGCTGGAGAGATGGGAGCTAGCTGGGATAGAAACGATAACGGATCTATACAAAGATGGCGCCCTGATCCCGTTTGAGAACCTGGTTGCGGATACCGACTTACGAGCGGGGCAGTTCCTACTGCACGCCTCCATGATTCGGGAATGCACGAAACAATGGGGAGACATGACGGAGGAACCACAAACACACCTACTGATGCAGTACCTCCATATCATGGGAAATGGGTCCCACGTGATACATTGGCTGGCGCAGGCACTACAATCACACACGGCATGCACGCTCCAGCCACTAAGGGACAAATGGGCGGTTGACAGAGGGAGGGATTGGACAGACAAGGAATGGGAGCGGATCCTGGAAGGACCACGCAACATACCACGCAACTCGAGATTCAAAATCATACAATTCTACATCATGCATAGAGCTTACCTGTCCCCTGACAAAACTAACCGTTACTTTGCGCTGGATACATCCGGCTGCCCGCGTTGCTCGCTGCTGAATGCTGATCTTCTACACATGCTGTGGGCATGCCCCAGGCTGCAGACGTATTGGCAGGACGTGACAACACTTCTAACGAAAGGTGCAGGGGCGGAGCTTCGACATGCATGGGAGACTTGTGTGCTGGGGCTGTTCAAGAGGTCGAAACAGAATAAAGCTCATGCCAGGTTCTGGGATCTGGGATTGGTAGCCGCTAAAAGACTCATAACACGACATTGGAAGGACGCGAATCCTCCACAAACGAAACATTGCCGCACCTCGTTCACTTATTGGGCAATAGCAGAAAGCACGATACTCCGCAGGGAGGAGACAGCGGGACTGCGAGCCATACCGATCGCGCAGATTTGGGACGACCTCCTCCAGGCCTTCGGCGGAGCATGCCACGAAAAGGGAATTACATAGACATGAGAATTGCCCTGACAAGTACACACGGCAAGAATATAGAGAGGTGACCCACCTGGAAATTATAGAGACACAGATGGGCAGAGACACGCAGAAAACATAGCGAGAAGCTCACACAAGACGCAAGGACATTACAAGATGCAGGGACCTTGCCTGGCCCTTGCCTCCTCCCCCCGCCACCCCCCCTCCCCACAGGAAAGATCGCTCTCGCACCTAGCCGATACAGAATTACGACTCCCCGACAACAGCCACACCCCACCACCCACCCACCAAGCCGCGCACTCCAGGCCACGATTGCGAAACCTCCACGGCACGCATAGACACGGTACCTGACTACGGGACTCTGCTGACCAGAGCCGTACCGCAGTGCTCCTTTTCATTTGTGTTAGTTTTTGCCCCCTCCCTGATATTATTTACTTCCTCCCTTTGTTCGGAGGTTGGTTTTACAGACTGTTGCCCCCCAGTTGACAGCGCTGTAGTTTCAAGATTCGCAGGCACACTAATAGGAACATAACGCGCGGCGACACATACCTCACTACTCCGCTGACGTAAAACAACTGACATGATGCACTCTCAGATCGCAGCATCACCACATCAAACGGAGAGACTGGCCCACCCACAGAGGTCTCCCGTTAGGAAAACATTACTCCGTGACACTGAGTGTGGAAACGAGGGGTGCACAGTGGGTAGCGAGCTACAGATTGCGCCCCAAACACCATGATAAACCGGGTACTCTGGTGAGATAGAAGACGCCACATGCAGTGATATGTTACGAGGAAAAGCTAATTGATATAAATGTTGGTTTCTCCCATTAATGCTAACGGCTCAGTTATGTGGCGATTGAAATCTTTAGAATATTTGCTGTTCATAATCACATCTGTAATGCACATGCTAAACTGATTTATGCTTCCTCATTAAGAAATGCCTAAGTGATGTAACAATATATTGAACGATTAATAAACATATTTAAAAAAAAAAACAATAGGTTTCCTGTCACAGGGAGGTGGGTCCCCTCCCATACAGGACTAAGTATATTGGGCTGGAGTAGGGGTGCCAGCAGACAGCTTTGAAGGGCACATTTGATGCTCTCCTTGCATACTCTGGTTTGAGCCAATTCAGGGAGCCCTTGGCTGGACAAAGGACATAGGAGTATCCTCCCCTATGTCCAGCTACTCCTCTGGAAGGGACCCAGAGTAGTCCTAACCCCTTTCCTAGGGTACCTAAGGACTTACCTGTGGTGGGTCCTCAGAATCGACATGGGACAAGACTCAAGCTTGATACCACAGCACTCTTCAACCACCTGCACACTTGGATTTCCCCTGGAACCGAGACTGCATCACGGAAGACTCCTGCTGTTCTGAAAGTCTTCTTTGTCGCCGGTCTCTATGCTTCATCCAGGATCTTCAACAGACCTGAGGGGATCAAGGACACCTGAACTAATATTAACTTCAAGGGAGGAGTCACTCCCCTGTATCTGCAGGCACTGCAACAAAGATGACCCGTCTGCTGCTCCTGACTTACCACTGACTTCGAAAGGCTCAGCAACACAGGTGGTGGTTCTGCAACTCCCTTGAGACCTGAACTGTCCTCTCTGCAATTTTGAGGCTAGTATCCCTCACCGGAACCGCTGTGACCGAACCCCAGTGCACTGCGTGGACTTACCGTTGCAGAGGCTTGTTGGCTCTGCACTCCAGAGACCTTTGAGCTACAAGAATCTCCAGCATCCAGCACCTCCTTCTGCCAGGATCAGAATCCTCACCACATCCTCCGCACCGTAAGCCTTCAACTTTGGTGAGCTGCAGGTGGTCCTCTTGCCACTCCTGTGCCTTCATCCTGTGGGTCCTCTCAAGGGTCTTCTCCTGCTTCAGTGGGCTCCCCTTGAGGGGCCTGCTCTGACTCTCTAGCTTATAGTGAGTCCCTAGAACATTGCTGGTCCCAACGTTGCTCCTTCCTCACTTTCAACGCCTGATGCTGATGCCAAGGCTTGATAGTGCACCCGCCAGACACCTACCCCCTGGTTCTAAAATTCTGACGAGGGATAGCTTGCGCATGGCTCCTGATCTTCCTCAGCATAGCCTGGTCCTCACAGCTGCAGCAACAAGGTCACTATCATCACTCCTACAACATCGGTGGACATTGATCTTCCATGTCTCCTGGTCACCTCCGAGTGGCAAAGACTCTGTCCCCTCTGCTTGCAAGTTCTTCTGTTCAAGAACCCACCCATGGTTGGGAGTGCCAGATCCACCAGAAGTACTGGGGAAAGGATGTATCTACTCTAACCCGGATATGTCATGCACCCATTGAGGTCTCCCCCCTGCTTTGTCTTTTAAATATCTGGGAAGCTACGGATTTGTCAAGAACTGAAAGGATGTGGGTCTCTTTGGGCTGCATGGCGGTGAAGCGCAATATTGCCAGAACATGGAAGGGAGTGGTCAAGCCAAGATACACTGCCTAGGTGTCAGACATGGACTGGTGTATGCAAGCGGAGAGGGTTATCTATGAGAGCAGTGGATGCCCCTCCGAGCCTGTTGGAAGCCCGTCAGAAAGCCTGCTTAGATGTATTTCTGAACAACAATATCATAATTGGTCGGTCAGGAAGGAATCAGACTGGCATATTACAATTTGGTCAGAGCGGTTTCCAACCAAATTGTAAATAGGCCCTAAATTGTATTGTACTGTACGATTTGTTTAGCCCTCTCCTACCAGTCATGAAGCACCACTGAAGCAGCAGCTACAATTTCTGCCACGGTGAAGGCACACACAAACCTCAGATTAATCTATGCGTAATGATCTGGTAGCTTGGCACAAAGCAGAGAGGCTTAACTCAGAGGCAATGTGTATGGTATTTATGCAGCATTTTAAACAGTAATGAAGTGAAAACACCACAAGAAAAATCGCACTCAAATTTAGAAAAACAGAGTGCACATACCAGATACACAAACCAAGCTGGACCCATTGAGCAAAGTTCTTAATATCCTGGTTGCGAGCATTGCGAAATCTTGCATCCAAGATACGTCAGGCAGTGGCAGTTCCAAGAAGCTGCAAGGCAGCGATGTGAAGTCCTGCATCGTCATCGAGGATGCCATCCACGAGGGTTTGCACAAAGGGCTGCGACGAGGATGCGTCACACAGTGGTGGTTCTGGAGAATCTGGATTATGATGTGAGGTTTGATGTCAGGGATGCATCCTGCTCTGGCAGCTCTGAAGCGGAGCTGAAGGGAGATGTGTCTGTTCTGCACAGAGGACCACAGCTAATTTAGCAGAGCATCTTCATGCCCACTTTCAATGATCCAGTACTGTGGGGTAGGAACTTGCAGAGAACAGAGAGAAGGTGCTGGGTTCAAGGTGGTTGGCTCTTTTTCAGTACTGGAGGCCCTGATCAGGAGGCCATTCAACCAGCCTTTGAGTCACTCTAGTGGTCCAGGGATGAAGATGTAGGTCCAGTCTTTTCACTCAAAAAGCAGGCAACAGAGAAGCATTCCTTCTTGCAGAGCAGCACAGCAGTCCTGAGTATTTCACTGGTCCAGAGGTATACTGGAGTTGGATCTGAGGGTTAAATATGTATACCTTGTGCCCACTTTGAAGTAGGAGAAGGTTCTGTAAGTCTCCTCTCCCAGAGCTGCTACGACTCTCCTGGCTCCCTGCCCTGGCCCCAGCTTGTCGGGGTGGGAGTGCACAATAGACTACTGTCAAACCCTTTGTGAGTGTGCTTAGGCAGAGCCTTTGTGATGTTTAAGTGTGGTAGGTAATAGCTCCTCCCCCTTATCAAGTCAGAGATAGCTCATCCTGCCAACACCTATTTCTCCTTTGTCTTACTGTCTGGGAGAAATTCACAAAGACCTACTGCCAGCTACATGTAGTCGTGTGACCCAGGATACAGGTGGCAGACACCTAATGGTTGGGACAAAACAATGCCAACTTTCTAAAAGTGGTATTTTCAGCGTTAGGACTTAAAATCAGACCATTAAAGAGGGTTTTAAATTAAAATTCTTTAGATATCAATCTCCATATGCATGCCTTCTCCGAATTGAAAGTCATCACGTATTAAATGTAATAGGTTAAACCAATGTTATCCTAACCCTATGGTAGAAGTAGGCCTTGCAGTAGTAAAACATGAGTTTAAGAGCCCTTCATTATCAGGACAAGTAAAAGTTAAAAGCACCTGTCCAACTTTTTAAATACACTGCATTCTGCCCTATGGGCTGTTGATGGCCTACCTGAATGTGATATATCTATTAAAAAGGAAGGTTTAGGCCTGGCAAAATATTTATTTTGCTAAGTCGAAATGGCAGCTTGAACTGCATACACAGACTGCAATGGAAGACCTGAGACATGTTTTAAAGTTTACTTGAGTGGGTGGCACAAGGAGTGCGGCAGGCCCACTAATAGCATTTTATTTACAGACCCCGACCACATTGTAGTACTACTTCACTAGGGACGTACAAGTAAATCAAATGTGCCAAATGGTTATGAGCCAATTTTACCATGTTTAAGGTAGAGCTCACAAGCACTCCACAAACCTACACTCCTAACTGGTGCTAGAGTCCCAAAAGTGAAAAAAAAGTTCAGAAAACGAAGGGTGCAGGCAAAAGGTTTGGGGATGACCCTGCAGAAAGGGCCAAGTCCAACACCAGGCATACCACAAGACAGACTTTGTGGCATAAATTGTTACTATAAATACAAATAGAAACTGTGCCCAATCCATAACCTATCCATTTGGGTAACTTTATTAATTATGCTACCTCAGTGTTTTTGGCCTTCAAGTTTACAGAGGTTATACATCATGACCAATGTTACTCAATGTAACTTGTCTTGTGCCTTCCAAATGTTTGGGTTTAATTCTTTTCGAGTAATTTACTTAACAGGTCTTACAGGGCCTCTTCACAAAAGCAGAAATCCTTCTCTCTACCATTAGAGCAGACTTTTTCTTGCATACACAACTTCCTATTGGATAGCTTTAGATGAATGGCTCCCAAAGGATTGATCATACTACCATTGATTAGCTCCATCAATAGCTCCATTTGGTTCATTTTACACTTTTCCTTCTCCGATGAAGTCGAACAACTGCTTTCAATTATTCAATAAGCTATTCCTTTGGTATCTACTGTTTATCTAGAATGTATTTACTCAAGCTCTTAAGGGGCTATTGGGTTGCCCTTGGTTAGTACTACTAATGGCTCAAGATGATGGTATTAAGAAGTTACTATCCTTTTGCGAAGTCTGTTCTATACCCATGATGTATGGTGTGAGTCATCAATATAGTCTCAATTGTATTATCTTCTTTCCAGGTGGTGACGTGATTAATGCATTTTAGTGCCGAATTGTTCTCATTTCATTTTCGCTGTTCCCGTGGACATCCTGCACTCAACCAAAAACTCTGCTTTAGAAGCTTCATAATTACATATAGTCAACAGTGAAAGGAGACCGCTTTCCTCCATTCAAGATCCGTATGGGAACAACTTGAATAAGGCGCAAGATATTATCCCAATTTAAAATGCCAAAACAAACTTTAGATTTGTAATCAAGTTAAAAAAAAATGTTGCACATATTAGGACCCCCGGTCATATGGTAAAACTGACTTGTGCCCACTATGAGCAGGCTGCTGCCAACTAGGATGCCCTTGAAGACATTCTGACGGCCTGCTTTCTCTTGGGGTCTTTCCTATTTGTCACAAATACCGATGCTTGTTGGAACTTTTGCCCTTTAAACTGGATGGGAAGTAATTTTGAGCATTTACACATACTCAACAATCCAATAATACTGGTGCGCCCGAAGTTGACTCCCTTATATTAGAAGACTTACATATAAGACTTGCATCCCATAGCCTGAGCTTCATGATCTTGACTTGGTCCATCAAGGGAGAAGGATATTTGGGTTTTAGGCTACTAAAAGTCCATTTCAGATTGAACACTTGCTGGCAATTCTTCTCTCCTTAAAATGTGCATTGGGCATCTGTCTACTCATTTGTAGAGATAAAATGTACCATTTTATTGCCTACATTTACCATTTTAGTGCCTGATATCAAGTACCAGGAAGGTATTTCACCTTTGTAGGGCCCCAACTTACCGGACATGTTTGCCTGGAAGCATAGCTGCCCTGTTTTTTCATATTTTGCTTTACCTAATTTGTGTTCTTCTTACTGTGACGAATGGTCCTGCCCCCAGGCCAACACTCTACTGCTACTTCTGGAACATGATAGGATTCAGCCAAGGAATCTACATCAATACAAATGCAGTTTGTTTGTAATTGGCTCACACCTTCCGAACAGTTAAGAGTTTTTAGGGCTCTCAGCTGCATTCATGTTAAGGTGCAGGGCCTTTAAAACACATGATGGGAGCCTCACAATGTATAATGATGATGCAAGTGTCTGCTGCAATCCGGCTTGCAGGTCAAGCTATTAGATTGCATGTCAAGAGTTTGACTCAGCCAGTTTATGACTGTTAGATCAAATCTGCTGCAGGAGGTCCTGGTCCAGATTTCATTTGCTATTTCGCTTTGTTACTGACAAGCTGGTTGAATACTTTTTACTTATAGCAAAAAAATTCCCGTCATCCACTGACGAGTTCCATCTTTTGAAAATCAACAAGTTGAGGCTTATTCTGCAAGTCGGAAATGTTAATTGTCTTTTATAATGTCTAGCAATTCTTCTGATCAATGTGTGAGAAGGCCAATGAGTACACCATGAGAGCATTATTATTTCCTTTTATGCAGTTTAACAACAAATCTGCAGATTCCTTTGCGGCTTTGTACAGTCTATATGCAACAGTTGTCATCTGCCTTGGATAATTATGCAGACGACACGCAGCTTATTCTCTCCTTGGAGGGAGAGCAGTCAACCTCATTGGAGGCTTTCCATTGCTGCTTGCATGATAAGGTTCTGTAAGGTAATTCACTGCAGTTCAATGCAGGCAAAACTGAGGTGCTCTTCTGCTCGGCGGACAGGGTTCCCTCTGTGTTGCCCAGTAACTTCTGGCCTAGCGATATGTCAACCGCAGTGAGACCAGTGGATACGGTTTGCCACCTGGGCATCATGTTTAATAACAAGTGGACTATGAAGGCTCAGGTTACTTAGCTGCCTTGCAATTATCAGATCTTTGTGGAAAATCTTTCCTTTACTACCCCCCCCCCCCCCCCGGCACGGGCACTAGTTGCACAGAGTACAGTCTTGAGCAGATTGGATTATTGCAATGCCCTTCTGTTAGATTCTCCAAAATTTCTTTTGGATAGACGTCTTAGGATTCAGTCGACCGCAGCCAAAATTGCCTTGGGCTGGCCTAGAAGGTCCTCTTCCTCTCGGGCCCTGGAAGAACTGCATTGGCTCCTGCTGGGGCAGAGAATTCAGTTCAAGTCCCTTTGCCTAGTATTTAAAGCCCTGCACGGGTTGGGTCCTGTCTCTTTACAGAGGAAATTAGAGTGGTATGTTCTAGCCAGAAACCTCTGTTCCGCTTCGGCGAGATTAGTCAAGACCTCTAGGTTCAGGAAAGTCAAAGCGGGTGGCAGAACCTTTATGGTCGCCACTGCCAGACTTTGGAATGGGCTCCCTCTGGAATTGAGACAACTTAGTGATCTCCTTCTCTTCAGAAGAAGACTAAAAACATGGCTGTTTCCGAAAAGTTAGGGGCTGTTTTTCTGGGCGGTTTCCCCCCGTCGCTCTTTTGCACGTTCCCCACCATGTACTCTGAGTTTGCCAGCGCCAGGATGCCTGTTGGGTGAGAGAGCGCTTTAGAAATGAAATAAATAAATAATATTGCCATGTTGAAGGGCTCTTTAATTTGATTTTTTTTCATGCTGGTATCTTTCAGAAAGAATGCAGTGGCTGAAGGAGCCAGTGATGCTTGTGGGATTTGTGAGAAGAAAAGGTCAACTATGGTCCTTCCTCAAAGAGAAGGATTCAATACCCTCTAGTGTTTTGCTTCCAGATTGAAAATGAACTGATTGGAGACCTTTAGCCCCTTCCCTGCTGGGCACATTCCCCCGCTGTGCTGGGGAGAGGGGGCGTGCGCACAGCGCCCAGGTGCTCATGACGAGCTCAGCCCGTCATGCAGCACAGTGCTCGTGTGCTCATCACACCAGTTTCTTTAGAACGTTCGCACCGCAGGGGAATTAGCCCAGCATGCGAGCGTTCTAAAGGCCATGACGAGCTCAGCTCATCATGAGTACCGGAGCTCATGGCTCAAGACGAGCTGAGCTCGTCATGAGCATGCAAGGGGTTAAGCTTTAATCAATAAAGGCTAGACAATGAATGTCACTAGCCAATTTGTCACCTCAGATGGATTTTGCAGGATGTCATGGATTAGTGCCTTAACCTAAAATATCTTTCCCCCACGGGTAAGGAGGTTTGGGGATTTCTCTCATCACAGTAGCTTTGTAGAGGTCAGACAGCCCAATTAATGCAAATGTCAGACTTGCCCACAGACATAAGCATATACCTAGATCTTCATTACAACTTACCTGTGATGCCTGTTTCGACTTGTACAGGAGTTTTCAGCAAAACTGGGACACCAATTTTAGTGGGAATACCTGGACCTCTGGATTGGGTCACTGACATTTCACCAGGACAAACCCGTTTGGGTAAATGGTATATATAGTTTCCCTGGAAAATGTCTGTACTGTGGAAAATGCATTGGCCCACTGTTGGGGTTACTACGAGGTTTCTTTTTTATGTTAAAAAAACATTTCCACATGAATTAATTTCCCTTATTTACCCAGCAAAAAACAGGATTGTTGCATTCACTATCCTACGCCTACTGAAACACTTTCCAAATGAACAATTTGGCTGCACGATTAGAAGTGCTGGCAAGTCATTGCAAAAACTACCACTTTCTGAGACTTCACACTGCCTGCACCAGGACACTCTCCAGGCAACACACACATCATTACTCATAGATATAACCATTGTAGAAAAATAAATCCACAAGTCTTGTCAATTTTCTGTATTCGTATGTCACGTCTGTGATTCTACCTAAATTTAAAATCAGCAGTTGCTACACTTGGAAGTCGGGATCCGAATTTGTGTGTTTTTGCCAGTTTTCTACACATAAGTTACACTTTCACGCAGGACATTTGCGACTTTGACTCGGAAGGAGATACAGTTCAATGCCTAAAATCTAAGGTGAACAGCTATTAATTTTTTTCCTGAGGACGTGTAGCTTAACCATTAGGTTTTGGTTATCCTTTTCAGTCTGGAAGAGTTTAGCTTTTAATTTTTCCCTGAGCCTGGGGAGGTCATTACACAAGAGCTAAGTGCAGACAAGCTGGCGATCTGCTCCATGAAGTACTAAAAGGCTTGGCCTGTACTACAGAGCAGCCAGTTGAGCTTAGGGTTTTGCTTACGAACATGTATGAGGCGATGGCTACATTTCCTTTATAAAATCCTGATGAGACAGCTATTGTGTATTATACTGATCACAATTCAGGGCATGTTATTCCGTATATTTGAAATGTAGTCAATATTTTACTATAGTGATTTACTCACAGAAGGGAAAAGAGAGATGCACCCTGGTTTAATTGTTCCCCCAGTTAGATCATATATTGTATTAATTAAAAGTATTATGTTGCTTTGAGTCCAACGGATGGTTCATTATATTCTTGTGAGATCCTTCACTGCCTCATTCTCCCTAGTGTCTGGTCAGCCGGACTATCCCTTATTCCTAGGAGCAGAGCCTATATCTACCTCAAATAGTTCAGGGCTGCCGTGGTCATTGGCAAAGGTTACCTCGTCTCTTGTGAGTGTTGCCATCATAACATTAGTACGGCACACCTGCAAACCCTTCTAAAATGTGGGATATGTTCTTCTACCCCTCCATTTGAAGACACTGCATGAGATTTTTATTGCAAGAAACTGATGTCAGAAGAAAGTGTCCCCATAATGGGAAGTACTAGGGCTGAGAAGAGTTCTTTGAAAATCGGTAATTTCAGTGGTAACCTCAGAACCTTGGCTGGGAACAAAGATATTTCGTAATTCCACTCTATGACCAGACCTCAGTTTGCCTCCAGTGCAGAACAGTCACAAGAGCACTACTAGGGCTGTCCAACGCAGCCATTGGCGAGGTGAGCTCTCAAAAACCTAATCTTAAGTAGGGGGTTGATAGAACTCACAGAGTTACTTATAAAAAGTTCTGCGAGCGGTGGAATTTTGGCACGTTTGGCTAAATTTTAGCACTTGGAGCTTGTTCCATGCTGTAAAATCAGTGCAAACTGCACCGCACAGTGCACCAGAGGGAACTGCTTCTTTCTGCCGCTTGATTTGAGTGGCAGTTTTCCCAACACTAACAGTAGTGACCTGTCGCAACCGCCTGCATTGAGAATTCTCGCCGGGTGGCGTTCTAGCACTCGAAAATTGGGCTAGGGGATGCAAATTCTTGCACGCCAACTTAAGGTTGGAAAGCCACGTGTGAGGAAAAACTCCACTATGTGGTGGTTGGCAGAGTTTTAGCGGAACTCCTCGCTCCAAGCGGAGAGGCCAAATCTCCCCGAACTCCACCAGTGGAGTGCAATTTTCTGCCCTCCTCTAATCTTAAGACAGTAAACACCTCCCATTGTCATCTGCTTTTGGGATGAGCTGTCCAATCTTTGACAAATAAAGAACAGTTTTCAAATACCAAGCGAACCACTCAAAAAATGGGTCAACACCTGCTCCTGAGTAACATTGGTCAAATGAGTCAGGGCGGGACACCAACAATAGTGTGCTACTCCAACTAACAGAGGACTAATGGGAAATTGAAACATACTCACACCGCTCAGTGGAAGCAGCTACCAAACATTTCCTCTTGCCATTTACTCAATACATTTTAGGATTAGAATTTAGGCATTTATGAAGACGTATTTTTTGTCATCCCAAAACATTTTTTATTCTTGATTGCTGTTAATAATCTATACAAACAATGACATATTACAGACCTCTTTTGGTGATCTTCGGTTGGTGATTCTTCTGTGCTGTAAAACAGAACATATACCTATCAGGACTAAAAAGAATTGTCTTAACCTTCAAAGACAACTTCGAGTGTGGACACATCCAAAGGGCACGTGTGAATTTCTTTCTTACGATAGCAAATTTGTGTGCCAAGCAAAGTAAGCAGAACTATGCCTTTAAAAAAAACCACGAAAACAAATTATTTAGGCGCTTTAAATGGGCAATTATGTCTGATACAGAGTATCTGCCCTTCATTAATTCAGTGGCGGCCGCCACAAAGAGAAGGTGGGGCGGGTGTATGGGGCACGGGAGTGGGAGCACACGGGGGTTTAATAATACTTTTTTTTAAAAATGACTTGGAACTCCCGCCCACCTGGTCCTTCCTAGTCCCAGCAAGCACTGGGGCTGCAACACGGACTCCCTGCAATCCTGGTGCTGCTCTCATACTATGAAAGTAGAGTGGGGATTGGCCTGAGTGAGCTGGACAAAAGCTCCGCTCAGACCAGGGAGTCGTGGGAGGTTTCTTCAGCCCGGCTGTTTAATGTAGCCGGGCTGGAGAAACCTAAGTGTGTATGTGTGTTTTGGTCGGACTGAAACGGCTGGCCAAACACGTACTGCAGTGCATTGCAGGGGCATAAGTTACAGTTCGCTTAGGCAACTATAACTGCTGAATTAATTTCTATGGTTTTGTGTGTGTGTAAAATCTGAACCCAACTATGTCCCAATAACCTTTGTTTTTCTTAGTGATTTTCACCGTTTCGCTTTTTAATATAAATTGTACTGCAATTTCACCTAAAAGTTCAATTTAGTAATATAAATTTTTACAAGTTTTAAATACATTTTATTTACTCATCATACATATTAAAACTAGCTGTAAACAAACAAATAAATAAACTTTTTACAAATACAAAAGAAGTCTTTCTCGGTTTTGTATTAATTTTATGGATTTGCGGATCTGCTGCGATGCCACCATGAATGTGTGCACCCATCCACATTGAAAACCATACCCTACATCAGTTATTTCGGTTTTACATCTGTCGGGAGACAGTCTCAGAAGCACACCTCCATCCTATTATAGCCTTTCCATCAAAAGAAGAGATTCAAAGGTAAGGATCTCTTCTGCTGAAGACAGAAGAGAACAGAAAGAACAGGACGAAGAAGAAGACTTACTACCTCCAAAGAATTCCTCCAATGTTTGTACATATTGCTCTCTCCCTTCAGGAGAAAAGCAAGTTCATGAAAAATGTGCCCACTGCAATCTATGCAGCAAAAAACTGTCAACAGGTGCTGTGAAGAAGTGTTCACATGGCACATCCTCCGTTTGAAACACCTAAAAACCAAACATATAAGGATGTATCATAGGATAAGGGAAAGGTAAAGGGAAAGGGAAGGTGGTGCATCACCATCATCTGTTGGAATATCTGTGGGACCTTTACCACCTGAACAAATACTTAACCATCTCCACACTTTCACCAAAACTGTAAGACATGGTCACTCATTGTGCCAAATGCCATATTGCAGTTGAACTAAATTTCATCTGTTGCCCAGTTTATGGATGCTGTCAAGCAGCATAATTCTGAATATTTTTTCCACCTCATCCTTCCATCTTCTGTTACTCTTTAAACACAAGTAGACATCTGAAAAGTAAATATAGAATACATTTATCTTGGCAATACATACTTTAAGCAAGTGAGTAGCTACATAAGTGGTTATATCAATGTTTAAGAATCTGTGCAAGTGTCTGAGTATGGGTGTATGAATGGGTACGTGAGAGGCTGTATTGGTGGGTGACTGGGTGTGCGTGTGATTGAGCGGATATGTGAGTGAGTATCAATGCCTCTGTGGCTGTGGGTGTGTTACTGGATGTGCAAGTAGCTGTGTGGCTGGGTGTGTTTGTGATTTAGGAGTGTCTAAATGGGTATGCAACAGGCTGGATGGATTGGTAACTAGCTGTGTTAGGTGTTTGGGTATGAAACTGTGTGTGCAAGTGGCTCTATTAGTGTTGGATACATAAGTGTCATGTGTGAATATATGTGCAAGTGTCTCTGTCTGCTTTATGTGTGTGTGGCTGTATGGTTTTGTAAAGAAGGTATGTGAGTGGCTGTATGGGTAGGCGACAGTGTATAACTGGGAGTATTGGTGTGTATGTAACTGACTGAGTGCTGGGTACATGAATAGGTGTCTGAGAGGGTGTGACAGTGCCTGTATGGGTGTGTGAATGACTATTTAAAGGGATGCATAGTTGAGTAACTGGGTGTGTGAATGGTTTTATGAGTGTTCAACTAAGTGTGTCAGTCACTGTCTGGCTATGTGAGTGATGGGTACATAAGTGCTATTGTGTGAGTGTAACTGGTTAAGTGCCTGCCTGACTAAGTGGGTGCAAATTACATACTGTTAACTTCCATACTATAAGCAAGCACTCACATCTAAATTTCTAAAACATTCATTCATAGTGGCTTAACAAAATACTTATATTTTCAGTATAGCAATTCCGCTTCATCCTTGGCTGATTACTATATTTGTAGTTAATGTTCTTATCTAAGCTCCCTTCTATTGTACCTTTTTTCTGTAGTGTCTGGAAGCTACACATTTATTTTCAACATATATACACACAGTTTTTCTTTCATATATTTCTTATAGTACAACCTAATTCACATGCCTGTAAAATCTGCTTGCTGTTGTCCAACTTTTATATTAATATCTGCTAAAATCTGTTTTCCACTGCAAATCTCAAGTCAGAACCACTGATTTATCATTGCGTTCAAGGCAGCCCCCCGTGTGGTCTGAGGCGGATCTGCGGATTCACATGAAAGCCCTTAAAAGCATTCAATAATCTGCTGTTAAAGCTTTTCATTTCAGTTGACTTTTGTAAAATATTGTCAATTACAAGACATACACTCCCTACTGAACAATTTATGTACACCAGCCTGCTTTTCAGTACCATGCTGCAGTCTCTTTTGTTCCCTTCCCCCAACACTTTTACCTCTAATTCCAGGATAACCATGTTTCCAATAGTTTCTGCCTATCACCAGTAGGTGAAAGGTTCACAAGACTTTCTCTAAACAGCATAGTAGCTTCACATTATCTGTAGCAGGTGTGGTTGACTTATCAATTCCAAGCATATCCCTAACAACATACCGTTTTTTTATTTTTCCAAAGACACTCACAGAGGAGGTCACTACCTAGTTTTAGTTCACTGCACATCTCTACAATCCAATCAAATATTGTCTTTTATATTTTACTTGTTGTCCTCTATTTTAGCTGTCTTTCATCTTCAAAACTGCCTCCATCTGTTGTAGTCTTTTCCTGAGTGCTACTCTTGTTTGTCTCGAAAATGGTCAGAGTCTGGAGAGTGGGCCAACGTTTTGTGTTTTGGGCCAGGGAGAGCACTGGAAACAGTGACAGTGACCTAGGTTTATCTAATGTGTACATTACTTGGGTTCCCATTTCAACAGCCTAGAGATTGGCACACAAAGCCACTGATGAAGGAGCTTCATTGGCTCCCAGTGGCACAGCGATCCAGGTTTAAAACCAACTGTATTATCTTCAAAGCGATCCCCAGAAAAGGTCTCAAATACCTATCCACAAGGATGCACAGATATTCTCCAAAACGCAACCTCATATCTGTGCAAATGAATTTACTGGTGGTACCGAGATTCAAATGCAAAAGGATGGGAAGGTCACGATTCTCCATGCAAGGATCCCAACTTTGGGACTCTATGCCCATTGGAATCAGACAGGGAGCAAATTACATGCGTTTTAGAAAAAAGTTGAAAACATGGCTATTTACTCAAGCCTATAGCTAGGTGTGGACTCCGATAATGGTGGTTACTAACTCAGCACCAAGAGACCTGTTTGTGTTGCACGCTCTATAAATCTCCCCTAACATAACATAAATGCATCCTGTTCTATGATTAGTGATCTAAACACCATAAACAAAAAGGCTCTTTTCAGAGGCAACCCTTTTCCCAATCACTGAATTTTTTGTTTTAAATTTTTTTCTAATTTCTCCCTGAGATACGTGGATCTGCGGAGTATCCCCAGCCAAATAAGGGGTCTGCTGGCTATTCTGCAGGTGGATTTGCGACAGTTCCACACATCCGCTGCTAACCAAAGCCCACATTTGATACAAATCAAAAGATATTTAATACAGTGGGTGTGTGAGTGGTTGAATGGGTGGGTGGGTGTGTAAGTGTGTGTGTGGGGGGGGGTCAGTGGGTGTGTAACTTGGTACTCAGTCTCTGAGTGGATGAATCTTTGACCGTATGGGTGTGTGAGTGCCTATATAGATGTCTGAGTGGGTTGGTGAGTGTCTGTATAGATATTTGAGTGGGTATGCAAGGAATTTTCTGGGTCTCTGAGTGTGTGAGTGGCTGTACAGGTATGTGAGTGGGCAAGTGCGTGTGTGATGATTGGGTGTATAACTGGGTGTGTATGTGGCTGTGTGGGACTGAGTCGATCTATCAGGGGCTATATGGGTGTATGAGAGAGTGTGTGAGTGACTGTTTCTCAGTGTGAGTGGGTGTATGGTTGTGTGAGTGGGTCTATGAGTGTGGATGTGTTTTTTCAATTGGATTCTGAATCGACAGAGGGATTAAAATGAGGGCTGTGCTGAGCACCACATGGATCGGATGATTCTTGCACGCCCCAAAACATTTTTGGGGACCATTTCTTGCCCATTGGGGTCTCTCACAGACCCCAATCAGTCCCATAGGATCAAGATACCTCCACCCTGACACCTTATAATATATTTAGATTGTATTCCCACCACTGGTAAGCATATAACCATACACAAAATTGCAGCCAAAACCTTTCTCTTGGGTTGTGGCCAGCCACTCACGGCCTTGCTGTTGGCACGTGGATATGTAGCTCCACCACAGTGGATCTGTGTCTCTAGATATACATACATCTGTTTTCTTTAATAACTCCAAAACTACAGAACAGATATACCCCAAATTACAAAAAGCAATCTTTCTGTGCCAAGATCTAGCTTTCTGTCAAATTTGGCGTAATTCTGTTCACCAATTCAGGCTGTAGTCATGTCTAAAATCTCAATGGGAAATTGCATTAGGAAATAGCGTTTTACCCCCCGCCCCCTTTTTTTCTAGGTCCTGCTTGACGCATCACCCCATAACTTTCAAAACAGCAGCAGTAGTGAGTGGCTAAACTAGTTTTTGATATTTTGTGAAGATTCATCAAACAACGCAAAAAGTTATTAGCAAAACAAAAAATGCTGTCTCTATGGAAACTAGGTCCTAAGTATAACTACCCAGTAGGATGAATATATATTAAAAAAAACTACAACGTATAAATTATAGAGCCAGATACTATCCAACAAAAATTTAAACCGTGTTAATCACAGAGATTTCCCTCTGCATCAGTCACATCATGTTTTGATAATGTTTATACACACTTTAGTAACTTTGCCCTAAAGAAAAGGAAAAACAAGCATTTGCAATGCAATAGGTCTTGTATTTGCGAGAGTTTGTGCCATTGACATTGTAAACGACACTGCCTTTTATTTATGTGTTTTGAAAACCTGCAAGTGGTGCGCGTAAACACACACTTTGTAGGTTTTCTTAACACATATATAAAATGCATTGTCATTTACAATGCCATGTTGCATTGCAAATGCTTTGGGCACGTTCACGCTACATAAAACGGCTATAAATATAAATAAATACTATAACATTGCTGTGCCCCTTACCATGGCTGCAGGGTATGCAGTGCTGTGAACATGGTAGAAGTGCTTTGCCCGTGGCTGCAGGGCGTGCAGTGCCCCTTCCTGTATCGGCAGGGCATGCAGTGCCACCCCACGTGTACCCAATCTGCTGCTCTGGTCCGGGGCTGGGATCTGCTGGCCTCTCGTTCGTTGGGGATCTTCAAAGAGAACCTGTTCTTCCAGTCTGTGTCTCAGCCACCAGTGAAGGGGAGGGGCAGGGGCGGGTGTTAAATATCCCGGTCTGCTGGGGCTTGTGTTTACTGCCGGAGAGGAGGCGCAGAGCCAGGGGAGCAGCTGGAGACAGGGGCCACTGGAGCACAGGTACTCCAGATTACAACTTCAGTGCAGTGGGTTTAAGGCACCATTGTTCGGAATGAAAGTTACTTATGTACGCATCCACGTGCGTGCGCTGAGTTTGTTTTCTGGAGACCACGGAACGCGACAGCCTAAGCAGCGACGGTCACGCCATATGTTTAAAGAAAAAGCTGCTTTTGTGTTGGAAAGTGGACTAAGGTGAAAAATACGCAGCGCCCAGAATGTGTCTAACTGCCAGTGAAGCAGGCATGGTGAGCTGCTCTCTACCGGCTTCCGTGGGGGTCGTGGGCGAGTCCATGGTGTAGCCGAAGAAGGAAGACGAGGAGACCCTAAAAGAATATAGTGCTCACCAGCCACAGATGAACACACAAAAGCAGATGAAAACTTTAGTTAGGAGGTGCTGCTTCCGGAATAAACGGAAGTGAGTATCGGAACAGCAGCCAATGAAAAGCCTGATAAGAAGAGCAATGCCAGAGTTAAACCAATGGCAAGCAGCAGTAGAAATTACCTTGAGTTTCACCCAACATACTGATACTATCCAACAAAAATTTAAACCGTGTTAATCACAGAGATCTCCATCTGCATCATTCACATTTTTTGATAACATTTATACACACTTTAGTAACTTTGCCCTAAAGAAAAGGAAAAACAAGCATTTGCAATGCAATAGGTCTCGCATTTGCGAGAGTTAGTGCCATTGACATCGGAGAGGCAGCGCATGCGCTGCTCTATGCAAGACCTAAAAAGAGAAGCATGTATCCGGTGAGAGAAAGACCACCACATGGGCTATACTGCAGGTTGATCTCCACCCACAGGTACAATGAAGGGAGCTCTCTTGAGAGAACAGTCAGTTCCCCCTTTGTTGATACAATTTACTTTGAGCAAGTCTAACAAACATATACTAGAATATAACCCTGGGTGACTAGACTATACACATTCATTTTCGATTTACGCTGCTTTTTTCCACTACAGACATGTAGGTATTTCATGTTTTAGAGCATGAATAATACAACGATTTTTGCAAGCTTTTTTCACTGTTGTCCAATTTGCTGGGGTCACATAGTCCTCTAAAAGGGGATTTTATATTTCACATCCACCCCAGTGACTGCGGAGGCTTCCCCATTTAATCGGAAAAGCAGCTTACCTCTAAAATTACCACCTCTGCCTAACCAATTTTTAACCCCCGCTTCTTAGTTATCATGAATTTTATGTGTGTCAATACTGCGACCGTGATATGTCACGGCCTTGCCAGTTTACAGTGTCCCCCAGTTTTAAAACATGTTTTGTTTAGATGTCTCAGCATGGCACATCAAGCATTTTACAACCATGGACTTATTTACCTACATTAAAACACCTTCATTAGCATTGTTTAAGATAGAACTCATTTGAATCCCAAAACTATGAACGGCTGAGATCAGCAGTACAGCGTGGCGTACGCATACAACCATACTCTGGAATCCATTGCCAGGTTAGATGGAAAGAATTGAGCTATTTAAAATATCATAAAAGCTTTGAATTCTAGGCTGTTTTGCAATTATCCTGTACTGTAAACGCTCTCCTTATATAAATGTAGTCTCACTTGTTATACATCTTAGTAGTACCCTAACCCCGGAAATGTCCCTTTGGGTCGCAGCTGAGCTCAACAACACTCAAATCAAATATAATGGGTTAAGCCCCAATTCTGTACAGATTTGCAGCATAGAATAATGTGTCATGTATTTCTTATTTATGCGATTTTATATAGCGCGAACTTTACCCGAAGGTGTCAGAGCGCTTTACATAAGAACCAGTTTAGAAACATAAGGACTTTAGATTATATGCGTTACATAAAGGATACCAACAGAAAAAAATTGCAAATGTACAAGATGTAAAGTCACATAAGGAGGAGATACAAATGGATATACTCTAAGAGTCACATAGGAATGGTAGATAGTACAAAGGTCTACTGCATATACTAGTGATTAGAGTTATCTCTATATACATTGGGAAGGGATATGATTGGATATACTCTAAGAGCCACATAGGAATGGTGGAGAGCACAGCGGTCTACTGCATATACTAGTGATTAGAGTTAACTCTATATATACATAGGGAAGGGATATGAATGGATATACTCTAAGAGTCACCTAGGAATGGTAGATGGTACAAAGGTCTACTGCCTATACTAGTGATTAGAGTTATCCCTATATACATAAATATACAAACATAGTAGATTTCCTCAGGCAGAGTTCCATTAAGTGAGGTAGGAGGGGGGGAAGTAGTCACAACACCAAGGGAGGGTGGGAGGGATTCGAGGGTATGGAGAAAAGGCAAAACAGAGAGGGGAAGAAACATTTGAGGATCCTCAAGGGGGAAAAGAGGGAAAAGGGTAAAAAGACGAGGGAATGGACAAGATGACGGGTCGGGGACCAGGGAAAAAACTGCCGAGAACAGCCGCAAAATGGTCAAATGATTCTCCAAGTCTTATAGGAGTGCCCTGTCCGGCCTAATGCCTGCTTGTAAAGGTTCAGCAACCAGCCGCTGGCAAAGTCACAAAATAAAATTTAGGGTGATCCGCAACCAGAAAGTTCGGAGGCAGTCGCTGTCTTGCTCACCGGTGTTTGCAACCAAAAATTCCAATTTTAGGGCCAGCTACACAAGTTAGGGCATTGATATTATGCCCATGCACTTCCAACCAAATTCCGGCGCTAGAACAGGCTCTCTATTCTGGAGTGTGGTGCTGCAAAAATCCCTTCTGTAGCCTGGAGAGCAGGGTGGACACGGAGCTTCAGTTCCAGGGGCATTTGAGGGCAATTTTGGCCGCCATGTTAATGTTAAAGTCAGGCATTTAAGGATGTAAAGCGCCACAGACTCCACCGCCTCCAGGGACCCCGAGCGCGCTTCGCGGGGCTCACCTCTTGGATCCTCAAAGTTCAGGAGTGTCAGTAGCAACGATGTTTCTCAGAGGGGTGGGGCTGGCTCATCACGGGCGGGCTCCAGCCATCTTGTCCCTCGCTGGATTGTTGAGGTCAGGCAAAGAGGATGCACAGCGCCGCAGAATCCACTGCCTCCAGAAACCCCGAGCACGCTTTGCGGGGCTCACCGCTGCGTTCCTCAAGGTGCCGGTGTGTTCATAGCGTCTGTGGAGGCCACGCTGTTCAGAGGGGTCGAGCCGTCTCTCGTCGAAGGTGGACTCCGGCCGCCATCTTAGCCCTCGCTGGATTTTCTTCCCGGAGAAGTCAGAGAAAGGCCAGTGCAGACGCTCCCAAGAGAGCAAAATACATTCCACCGGAGCCTCACAACATCCAACGCTGGTAGGTTCTTTTACCGACGATTCTGCCTCGAGGGGGCCACCGAAAATTGCCCAGATAAAGCGCGTGGACCGGGAGCCGAGATGACTCCCGACTCCCGGCCACGCCTCCTGATTCTCCGATTCCACAGGCAGTTCTTAGCAAAGGTGATCACCAAATATTTACACTCTTGGGGCCGCATTACACATAATCCCCGGGGGCGCAACAGGCATTTGCACCAGAGCACTTTGGTATTGCAGAAGGGATCGCAGACGCTTATGCTGCCCCTTCTGTAATACTGTTAGCGCTGGTGCACAAAGGGCCAGAGCTAACTTCAGGGGGTGTTTCCTCGTTGCATGGGGTGGTGCCCATGCAAATGAGGGAATCTCTATGCCTCTGTGCCTGCGCCATTTTACAGAAGCATGGGCAGAGGTAAAGAAACTCTCAGGAGGCACACTGACAGTGTGCCAACTCAAAGGTGGCGCACTTTCAGGGTGCCCCTGAGAGCAGCCCTCTGGTGGGGAAAGGGTCCCATGGAACCCCCAGACATCCCCTTGCAGGCGGGTGCAGTCACTGACTGCACCCGCCTGCAAGGGGGATCTCTAATCCCTTTCAAAAGTGTAGGCGAGTTGTCGCCTGCACTGTGAAAACAGGGAGCGGCTTCAAAGGAGCTGCTCCGTTTTTTACATAAATGCGCTGCCCTGGGGACAGCGTGAGTTCGCGGCTGCCCTGGGGGTAGCGCATTCATCATAATAAGGCGCATTTTCCTCATTGCGTTGGGCGCACGTTTTCAAAGGTGCGACCAGCGCAATAAAGGATAATGCACTGCATAGATAATACAGCCCCTGGTCTTCCTCCGATAGTGTCTCTGATGTTCTGCATTTATACATCCCTAGTCTGCACATTTGTTTTTGACAATTTACCTCCGGATTTGCTTGCCTACATATTCACTGCTAAAGCATTTGGTTTTCTTTTGATCTAGCAACAATGCATAATCCATATTTTGTAACATTTTTATCTTGTATATCCAACTACTGGTCGAAACACCCTATCTATGAGGAGTTGACCAGACATGTTGGCCTCAGAGATTAGAAAGCAGGAGTGCCTAAAGGCATCCAAGTTGTAGATCTGTGTGCGTCATAGTCCTGGCTGGTTTATTCACTACTGCTACAGTTATCTCCACCAATGTACCAGTATGCTGCAATATGGCAGTTCTATATGTGTTTAGCATATTTCTTTTAACTTGTAGATTTTAGCAGAATGTCAGTTCAATGGGACGCTGGTCTGAGGCATCCATTGGAGCAGTGATGCTTGCTTGCCTAAGAGGGTGTTGTGAGATCATCTTTTCAGGAAAAGGACACTCCAAAACAGAAATTGCTACTACAAAAAGGAGCATTACACCTGTCCTTTACACAGCAGGACTTCTCTGTTTCCTTTCAATTCCATTTCTTTTGGACTGCAGATGTAAAACAAGCATTGTCAATGCAATAGGTTTCACATTAGTTAATTGCAGAGCTATTGGCTTTGCAAATTTAAAAGAAATGCAGTGTCTGCCTGCCTTTGTTTTTTTATTGATTGACTTTTGTAGTAATGGCATTTTAAGAAAACAATGGTTCTAAATGGGCCAATAGGTCTAAAATACACACAAATATTTACGTTTGTAATGGTGTTTAGTCAATATGCCTACACCAAGTAGGCATACAAAGTTAATTAATGCCAGACTGAGCAACAGTGAATAGTTATTTAACTGGGACACAGAAGAGCTTTTTTTTTCCAAACATACAGTATTTAATATTTTAATATATTTGAGAATATAGTTCAAGAGCTTACAAAAAAGTTACAGCAGGCATGATGTGACGAGGGAGGGTGACTTAAAATATATACATCGCATTGAGAACAAAGAAAAGAAACTCATATGAGTACTTTAAACAATAAAAGGAGTTTGTTGTATAGGGGTCGACGGCGTTTCGATCTCACTAATTAGAGATCATCAACAGGACAAAATGGTTGTGGCAGGAAGAATTGGGCAACTTGAATGAAGCCGGTGCCTGGTGAAATTACTGGAAAAGCAACCAGCGGGAGGTTGGTGCCTGGAAGTGCATCAGTGTAATCAGGAGTGGCCGTTTTTAGGTTTCGCCTGGCGTAGCACTGCGCAGGCGAAATCGTATGTTAGACAGTACGGGGCTTTGTCCCGCCTCTCTCTTCCATTGGCTAGCTCCATAAATGGAGGCTAGCCATTGGAAGAGAGATCTGTCAGTCATTGCTCGAGCAGATTCGTGGGCGTTCCGGCGATTCTTACTCATCCCGCCCCTTTTAGAACGTCATGCGGCGGTGGGCGGATGTTTTTTTTTTTTTTCCTCCCGCATGTTTTGGTAATTTCCACCGTGTCTTTTGCAGGGGTGGGCTGCGCACTGAGGCCGCTGATCGAAGCAGAGTTAAATACTGTTGTCCGTGCCTGCAAGCCACTGGCTCCCTGTGGCCACGGTCACCGTGTACGAGGCCATCCTGACGAGGAATCTATGTAAGATATGCATCATTAGCTCTAATTGTATGATCGTAAGAAGCCAGACTTTTGCAAGCCACTGGCTCCCTGTGGCCACGGTCACCGTGTACGAGGCCATTCTGACGAGGAATCTATGTAAGATATGCATCATTAGCTCTAATTGTATGATCGTAAGAAGCCAGACTTTTAAATTGGGTACCCATTTTAAAAAAACAAATGTTTTAATTTAGTTATTTTGAAACTGTTAAAATATTTCAGTGGTTATGAATTTAAGCAAAAACTCCAGACAGACATGAAATGCCATCACGATCCTTCAATGGAAGCTTGCCTCTTTCATTGTCTATTTTTGTATGTCTGCGGCGCCGGTACGGAAGTCTCTTTTTTGAATCTACTGCCCGGTGACGCTTGCGGCAGCGGAGGTTCCCTTTCCACTTCCGTCCCTCCTTTCCTTCAGTGCGTGGCCGCCGTGCGGGTGCGTTTTTACTGCTCTGGTTTTGTGGGGTGGTAATGTAGTGCCCAAAAGTGTATTGAGTGATTGGAGGTGGCACGTTAGGGAGAAAGGCGAGGGCTTTAGAATGCACTGACGGTCGCTGCTTTATGGATTGGTTTGCGGTGGGTTAGGATCTTCTACACGGCGGGTCTCCGTATAGCCCGAGGATGGCTCTGTACAGGCCCAACTCTGCCAATCCCATAGATTGATAACCCTTGCACATACCTCTCAAACCTGTGGGCTTCCAAGAAACAGGTGGGCAAACTTGGTCGTCCTTTTGAACTCACCCGAGGGTCATTTTATTTGGTATGTTGTAGGGAAGACCTCCCTCCACCCTTGCTTTAAGGAGGTTTTAAAGTTAAACGAGAGAATGAAGTCCGAGAAGGTGACTTGTACCAGTGTGATGGTTGGACCCAGGTCTAGTTGGTACTCCACCCATATTCTAGCCTACTCCACCCATATTCTAGCCTACTTTCACAGATTAGGCTATGCTCATGTATAGGTACAATAGGCTTATGCTGCTTTTCCCTTTTCAGAGCCTCGTAAAAGCTGTTATTTGGAATTCTACAAGTTGCAGGGTTAATAAAGTGTAGCAGCCATCAAGCATCAGGAAGTCTTTAAAAATATCTTAAGTGTTTTAAACGGATGTCACTTTGTATAATCGTGGTCGTTCCGTAAACAACATTTTGTTACCATTGCCTTCTACAAGTCAATGGAGTACACTATTTCTTCCCTGGGTTTCTTGTCTTAAGTTTTAATGATGGTTTAAAAGTGAATCGAGGTGTTCAGTTTCTACATGTGAAATTGACAGCGTGTATTTCACATTAAAATTGTGCAATATCCAAAGCAACAGCTCCAATAATTAAATTTCCAACATAGAATAGCTACTACCGTCTTGGTTTTTTCTAGGTCTGGTGTCTCCGTGTATTGTTGTCCGTGGCTCGTGTCTTTGTTTTCTGTCTGTTTTCCGCTTCCCGCTGTCCATGTGCCCGTTCCTGCCCCCCCTCCCGCTGTCCGTGTGCCATTCCCGTCCCCCCTCCCGCTGTCCATGTGCCCGTTCCCGCCGTCTTCCCTTTTTGGAGCCCTAAGCTCGCATCCAGCTCGCTCTCCGGGATCATGGTTCCATTGCAGGCTGGGAGAAGCCCCTCTGGATTTTGGGGGGCCCGTGGGCTATGAAGGAGCTGCCTTAACCGAGTTGCTTTGCTCTTTTCCGGGACAGGAGTGGTAGAAAGAAAAAATACAGAAACGAGGAAAGCGCCGACCTGGAAACAATGTAAGATTTCTGACTCGACCTGTTAATACCATCCGCCCCCAAGAACCCGGCTCTCGCCCTCGGACCCGTGTTCGCCTAAATTCGCTCTGTCCCTGCACAGCTCTCCCAGGCACGGGATGCCTTCGTCGACACTGCCTGTGCACAGCCTTCACCCTAACTGGGCCTCAATCAGTTCCTCATTGTCCCCCCCCACTCGTTTCTATCTCCCTCACTCGTTTATATCTCCCTCACAAAAGTTGCTACAAAGTTGTGCAACCTCAGTGCTCTTTCCTCGATGATTGTCTTAACGATTTTTACACATGCATGCCTTATGTGCGTTTACAAACTATGGTGCCCCGCGTCGTTTCAGTTTAAAACCAGGATAATCCAAGTGCTCCCCCTCAAAAGCCCCATCCCAAAAAAAAACTTTATTTGCAGCTGCAAGAGGCCTTCACTTTACTGTGTGCCTGACTCGCACGCAGTTGGTGGAGGAGTGGTTTTGATTTGTTCTGCTCCAGTGCTGGAACATGTCGTTATATTTAGCAGTGTGCACTGACAATGCGGATCATAAGAATGGTTTACGACGGGACTGGGGATTATTTTCCTCTGGTGTGTGTTTTTTCTGTTCTTTCTCACATTCTGTGGCCATCAGGTTTGGTTTAAGCAAGTGTGTTTTTTTTTTTTCTTTTGCTTGGAGACATCCTCTTTTGTGTTCTGCCCTCAGCTGCCTTGCCATTTGATTACTATAAACGATCTATTGTGTGTTAATTGTGTGAATACATGTTTTGTGTTGTCTTAGAAATGTTAGCAACCGTTTTCAATATATCAAATGTATGTAAGTGCTCGTGAAATGTGTTGTTATCGTTCTACGTTTAATACAGTGCTTAGAAACAATACGTGTAAGGTATCGTCCGTTTGCGAGAGATTAAGCTATTGGCATTGTAAATGACAATGCCATTAATGTATCTGTTTTCAAAACCAACACAAATAAAAAAATGTTATTTACAATGCCAATAGCTCTAACTTTTACAAAGGCGAAACCGTTGCATTGTAAATGCTTGTTACAAGTGGCATCTGAATTGAAGGAAGGCCACAGCAAAGGGCCTGGAAGACTGGGACATTAGTCCCTCGGTGGACACTTGATTGGTGCGCACTTTTAATTAAGACGCTAAGAATGTCAGAGGCTCGACTGCCAAGAGGGGAGCCTGGAGAGTATGAGCAATTATTTATTTTAAAAGTTTTAAATAGCGCTAGCTTGACCCATACGTATCAGAGCGCTTTACATACACACTGTAAAAACAGAATAAAATTGCATTACATAGTAGGAAGGTGGTAAGGAAGCAAAACGGAGATAAAAATGTACAACATGAAAAATAAGTAAACAGTGCAGGGGAGGGAGAGAAAAAAAACGAAGGTGGCTAACACAGTCCGGTCACCAACTATCCTTGAATGTCAAGAGAGAGGAGTCAGCTCGGATAGTTGGCGTTGCTGATTGGAATTTAATTATGCAACAGCATCAGATGGTTGATCCTGCATGAGGCGGGCAGCTGCTCCATTGGTCTGTTCCACAATAATTTGGAGTAATGGCGGCACACCGCACTTTAGCTTTAGATGTTTTAAGCTAAAGAGTGGTGTGCCACCATTGCTACAAAAGTCAATAAATGGAGAAAAGAAAAAAAAAAAAAAAAAAAAAAAAAAGGTGTGCAGCTGCCTTTCTTTTGGTTTATTTACAATTTTAGCAATTACGGCACACCACGCTTTAGATGTTTAAAGTTAAAGGGCGGCATGCTGCCATTGCTACAAAAATCTTTTCTGTATGCTTTTAGTTTCGAGTACAGTAGAGCACCAAGGCTTACCCGAAACAATTGCAGAGATTTGGCGAGGTTGACTTGCCTGGGCCACAGACCCTACTGCTTTACTGTGAAGCATGAGTATGCACCATGTTGTCTACTCTATTGTTCAGCTTGCCTAAGGCACAGATGCGCTGCATGGTAAAACAGCAGGGAGTGTGCGCCGTGATGTCGCCTCAGTTCTCAAGCTGTATAGGAGTTAGAAGGTGGTCAAAGGGAGTGGAGCTAAAGGCAACACAACGCAGACACCGATGAATGGAAAGCAGATGTAAGCGACTGAAAAGCGTGACTGGCTAGTAGCAAGGAAATACGGACAACGCGAGGTGAGCGGGGAATTTACAAATTGAATGGCATGGGGAGGCAGAGGCTAAAGGCAACACAACACGGACACCAGATGAATGAAAAGCAGTTCACGGTGAATGAAAAGTGGGTGGCCTGGGAGCTAGGAGCAGGCAATTAAAATTTTAAGCCGAGGCTAAAGAAAAAGTAGTGCACAACAGTAACCTATACAGCTCACCGCGAACTAATGCATGTAACGGGAAGACCAATGAAAAGCAAGGATTTTTCATAACCAGATTAAGGAACCAATCAAAAGCGATGGGCATGCTGAATGCCCATACAGCATGCCTCAAGAGAGTGCATGCGCTGCCTAAACGAGACCTAAAAAGGGGAGCAGAAGCGTTCTTAGATTTCTGGTGCTGCTCCATTTTAGGAATGGATACCATGAAGGCTTTCCTGAAGGGTTTTTGGAGACTGTGTTGGGACTCCAGAGCTTTTAGATTGCATCTCTTAGGGTTTATCCTATACTGTTTTGCGCTCTTGTAAGTTTATTTGGGGTTTCCTCAGAACAGTTTTGGGCTATTGACCTTTACATTACATGTTTTGGGGTCTTCATGTTCGGGACGGTTCATTATCTGAGTGTTGTTGCGGGTGTTGTTGCAATAGCACTGTTTCTTTCCATGATGGAATGAGCTTTAGATCCTTACTGGGAATTAGTGCTTCAGATGCCTTCAATGTTGAATGCATGTTAGCTCATAAAGGCATTCTGGAGAGCACTAACACAGTATTGACATTTCATTGGTGCGATTTCAATGTAGGAACATGGTAAGTTACTGGAATTTTCACCAGTAATGGCAAAGGCCGTCTTATTCTACAGTGCTGGGGTACAGGGTACTATTATGTTGTACGTATGAAGGTGACTGCCATTTGATCTTGTGTTAATACCACGCTTCTCCAAAAAAGTTCAGATAAACCCTGCACTTTGGCAATGATGTTGCTCCCTTACAAGGAAAGTCATAGATTGAATGATCAAAAAACAGTAATTTATGTACAAGATCATATGCGTTTACTTTACAGTAGTGAATTCAGTTCAGGAGAATCATTTGCCAGAACTGCACCACAGAGAAATCAGGTGGGAGTGGGAGCACTGCCAGCTAGCAATGAAGGGAGGGCCTTACGAGGAATCTGGTGAAACAATGTGGGTAGAGGCGACAAGTCATGAACGTAGGAGAAGAGCTGCTTTCGCTTTAAAAAATATATATATTGGTGGTCATTCGCTTCCTGATCAGTATGACACATTGAGGTCTCCTATTTTGCTTAACAAAAGTAAAGCAAAACAGATTTGCCCATTTGCCTCTCTGTAGGTTACTTGTGCACGGACTAGCATTTTGCCAGAAAAGAGATCATTGCTTTAAAGTGGCCAAACCAGTGACTCATATTTTACTCTTTGGCATAGCTTGATATTATGAATTATTGCGATGGGTTAATTGGCACATAAATACATATATTTTTGTATTTCTTTTTATTGTGCATTTAGGACCCAAATAAACAAAACAATCGATCACAACCCAGTGGTTACAGCTCAGTTATTACCCCTTTATCTCCTCCTTCTCCCCACCGCAACAAATCACACTGGGTGATGTACTTTGTCTAACCATGGCCCTCCATCTTCCCCTTGCTTCTGGAGTACCATATACAGTCTCGCCATCCTACCCAAGATCAAGTCAACACCTGCAGTAATCTTGAATATCGTGATGCTATCTCCATAATCCCTAGATTTTTAGATATTTTTAAGTGCAGCCTCTCGATATGTATGCCCCCTCTTCAGCTAATTAGCTATAGTCCATCCCAACAGCCACTGCGCCTGCGGTGGTTGCTCCTTGGTCCTCCAGAAATCAGAAATATTCAGTTTTGCCAGAATGCATCAGATTACAACCAAAATCTTGTGTCTCCTGTTCCTGTCCCACCCAGGGAACACACCCAACATCGCCAGTTTGGGGTCCCGCACTATAGGGAATCAGATCACTGTTGCGCACAAAATATCCAGTTCCAGTAGATCCATATTATCCATTATTCCCACACTATATGCATGAACGTGCTCCTGGTATCACCACAGCTGGAGCATTCAGGGACACTCCCAAAGTCACATTGTCCATAACCTAGCCAGGAAATACTAAAGTTGAATAAAGCGTAGGTCCTCCAGAATTACAAGCTCTCGGGCCACCTTTTTAACCTCCATCCACTCCTCCTACTCCAGAGGCCCAAAGTCTCATTGCTATCATTCCTTTAACCTGAGCAGCAGGTCTTGGGTGTTGCAGATCTTATATAAACTGCCATTATTAGTTTAGCTTCTAGAGGGCTGTACTCCACCAGCGCCTTAGCCTGCTGTTGATATTTGTGCAGCGCATGCTGGAGCTGTAGGTAGCGGAATATTTGGGATTTATGCCAATCAAATTTCCTCGTCTGACGGCCTGATCACATGTTGTTATATGAACATCTGACGTGTCTAGACTTACACAGCACAGGTTGCACCATCAAAGGTGTAAAATTAAGGGCGAACACTGAAGAAGGTGTTATCATACACATGTCTAGAGTAACATCGCACAGGCTGCACAAACAAGGGTGAAAAATTAAATGCTGCTACTGAAGTGTTATCATGCACTGCATTTACCATGATGCATTGGGGCAAATGGAGTGTTGGGATGCAAGGCAGGGTACTTCCATCATCCGGTTTGAAAAGGCTCCCTACGCAACAGAGTTTCTGGTCTTTCTGAGGTATCATCATGAGGTTAGGGACCACTGGGATTATGGCACATTTGTTCTAGTTTATTCTCAATGGAGGCCTACCCATAATTCTCCAGCATTACCATCAGTCGAGGGATCGATTGTGACGAGCGTTGGATATATAGTAGGATGTCATCCACGCATGAGAAAATGCGATTCTCTGTGCTTCCCTCTCACAGAAGTCTCCATACTTGGGCTTCCCTCCTAATCCATTCCGCTAGCGGTTCCATTACCAGAGCAAATAGAAGGAGTGAGAAAGGACAACCCTGCTGAGGATCCCTACTTTACGACTTGTCAGGGCCTAGCACCGTTGACTTGGACTCTTGTCCTGGGATCCATGCATAATCATTTCACGTAAGCTTGGAATATTGAGTCAAAGTTCATTCTTTCCAATATTGCATGGAGGAAAAGCCATTTGACAGAGTCAAAGACCTTTTCAAAGTTCAGTTGAATGAGAGGTGTGGGATCGGAAACAGAGTTCAGGTGGGCCAAGACCATGTTTAGCCTCTTGAGGGAATGCTGGTTGGCCCTAGTGGGCATAAACACATTTTCATCATAATGTATCAGGGAGCGTATCTGGGTGTCCAGATGGTTTGCCAAGCAGAAAGCTTGGCGAGCAGCTTAGCCTCCACACTGAATAATGAGATCAGTCTGTATGATGTGCACTCCGTAGGTGGCCAATTCGTTTTTGTCATAACAAACTGAGGGCCCCTGAAAAAGATAAGGGAGAGAACACCAGGGAAGCAATCACAGGTACAAAACAAAACTCAGATCTCCCTAACCAATATAATAGGGTATAACTCCTGAAATTTATAAAGAAAAGTAAGGTTAAAGAAAGACACAAACCTGTGTAATAACAAAAAACGTTAATATATTTTTGGTTTTTATATTGCTAATTTGGACATTAATTACACAAAGAACAATCTCTTTAAGTACAAAACATAAGACTAATATTATATAGTTGGATGAATCCAAAATTCAATTACATGGCAAAATATATGTCAATATACTTTAATACGAAGATACAACCACCAAACCATCATTCAGATTATCAACACATACAAGTCAGTCATTCCCCATACACTTATACTCACACTAAAAATGTAATTAAACAAAAGAAAAAAATATTCTTTCAGGTTTGATCCTACTTGGTTGTCAAATAATACAATAATTGTAGAAGGTTAGAGTAGGTACTTTCCCAAAAATAGAAAAGGTGATGGACTTAAAGAAATATTGTTATATGATCATAACATTTTTATTGTCCTGTGATACACTTTAAAACACAAAAGGTAGTGCTGACGTGCGTTTCAGTGAAACACCAGGGATAAGGTGACACCTTTCTCAGGGCGCATAGGGACAAACGCCAAAGTAAAAACAAAGATGTGTCAGGTGGCAGTCTTATGGCAGGCACAGGAAGAGGTATTCTTTGGAGGGGCCAACAAACCAAATTCTGATGAAGAAGAAGCTGTTGACAGTGTACCCTGTAAAGGCCTAGCACATGACCCACTATCCCAAATTATTATATGTTCAATGGAAATCCCCCATCACTCATGCGTGCACACTGTTGATGCACCCACTGCCACGGTGCAATCCAATAGAGGATTATACCAATTTCAAACAGAACGCAAAAGTGCACCACTTAACAGTAAAGCAAGAAATAACTGGTCTGTTTCCATAGTGTTTTTCTTTTAGTCTCTTCTTTTATTCACAATATTCTTGTTTTTTTATTGTTTAAAAAAAAAAAAAGAATATTGTGAATAAAAGAGGAGACTAAAAGAAAAACTATGTATACAGACCAGTTATTTCTTGTTTTACTGTTAAGTGGTGCACCTTTGCGTTTTGTTTGAAAACCAAATTCTGCTGATCAGTTGTATAGGGTACGCCGCCGTGTCCCCAATAAATGTCAAGACACAATAAAGAAGATAGTATCAAACGAGGAGAAGAAAATATAAATAATGCACTCAAGAGCTAAATAGAAGTATTTCTTTTGAAAGAATAGTATCCAGAAAATGTACAAGTGATAGGGGCACAAGTCCCAAGATAATACACAGGGCTTTGATGGAGCCAAACGATAGTCCTTCTACTATTGCTGACAAAGAATGAGGTCTATCGCATCTTGCGTAGTCTCTCCGGTCCACAAAGCAAAACATCTGGTTTGGAAATGACCACCACAGTAGCACTCTGAATATCCACGGGGAGCAGTGTCTCGCTCCCAGCCTTCCTGATTATTGCAAGAAGATGTGGGACTAAGGTAGGGTGTGATTTGTTAGGATAAGAATTGTGCGTGTATTCTCGTGCTGTTGGGTTACGGTCCCTCTGTACGTCGCATATCAATCAGGGGTTTGTAAAGCGAACTACTCACGGGGCTCAAGGTACTGGGGGGGGGCGGGGAGCAGCTCCGGATCAGCTCTGGATTCGTCGAGAAGCCAGGTCTTGAGGTCCTTCCTGAACGTGTGCAGGGTCGGGGGAGCATCTGATGTTCACCGGGAGCTCATTCCAAGTTTTGGCTGAGATGTAGGAGAAGGTCCTCCCACCTGTTCTGTTTCTGCGGATTCAGGGGACCACTGCCAGGTCGAGGTCTGCGGAGCGAAGGTTCCTCTTGGCTGTGTGGAAGGATATTCTCTCATTGAGGTATTTGGGTCCGATGTTAAGGAATTTGTAGGCGTGGGTGTGTAGTTTGCAGGTGACTCTTCTTAACGGGGAGGCAGTGGAGGTCTCAGTAGTGAGGAGTCATGTGTTCGTGACGTGGTGTACAGAGAATGCGTCTGGCTGCGGCGTTCTGGATGGTTTGGAGTTCATGAAGTAGGGTTCTGTTGTATCAGGCGTTGCCGTAGTCCAGTCTGCTGGTTATGAGCGCGTGGGTGACTGTCCTTCTGCAGTCAGGGGGAATCCATTTGAAGGTCTTGTGTAGGATTCGCAGGCAGTTGAAACTGGTGGAGGCGACGGCGTTGATCTGGTGGCTCATGGAGAGAGAGGAGTCGAGGATGATGCTGAGGTTTCGTGTGTGGTCTGTGGGGGTGGGTGGATTCCTGAGGGCAGAGGGTCACCAGGAGTCGTCCCAGGCAAAGGTGCAGGGTCCAAGGACAGGAGTTCGGTCTTCTCTGATTTGAGCTTCAGACAGCTGTCCTTCATCCAGTCATAGACCAGGGAGTCAGCCCAGGATGCCAGAGAGGAGTGTCTCCTCTCACTTGCCCCAGTATGTGTGTCCAAATGTGGTCTGAGACATTTTTTTTTTTTTTTTTTTTTTTATTGAAATTTTAAAGAAAACGATACACATAGCATCATACAAATCTCTTCAAAGGATAATACCATATCCATATGTCATGGTGCCATGTTACAAATAATAAATAAAATAAATCCCTGAAATATAACAGAATAAAACAAAAAAAAAACAAACAAACATGAACTGTAACAAAAATGTATACAGGCAAACGGCTATCCGTCTACTCATTGTACCATTATACAAACATAAAAAGTGAGTCGTTCCCAGTCTAGGTTGTCTGCAAACAGTGGAGGGATCATGGTAAACGGATCAAACGGGTGACATCATGTAGATTGTGTTATACATAGGAGTAAAATATTAATGTGGATGGGTGCACAGCTAAACTGTTATTCGTTGTTTGTAATGTTTATTGGTTCTCCGCAGGAGGCGTTATTACCCCTAAAACGCCATATAAATCAAGTAAATGTGGTTCCAATGGGTCACTGGGACCATCCCTGGGGGAACATCCGTTTTTCCTCTCAACAAAATAAGAGGATTCCACACTGTTTTGTCAGTAATGTAGACAAAGATCTGTTTATCTGCATTTCGGGCTGGTACATAGCCCTTCCTTCTGCTTGAAGACCAGAAGGAACCGGCATTGCCAGAACTGAGAAGCTTAACCACACGCAGCAGTGTTTAAACTACCACGAGTAAAGGCAGGCAGTGTTATTCCCTGATGAAGGGCTATGTACCAGCCCGAAATGCATTGGAAATGACAATAATATAATGATGCCTCATTTATAAAATATGGAATTACTCAAATGAACTTTTTTAAAAATATATTACAAAAAATAAACAGATCTTTGTCTACATTACCGACAAAACAGTGTGGAATCCTCTTATTATGTTGAGAGGAAAAACGGATGTTCCCCCAGGGATGGTCCCAGTGACCCATTGGAACCACATTTACTTGATATACATAGGAGTAAGTCATGTGAGGTAGATAGCATGGCAGGGCATTTCGAACAGTAGGTCAACCTGCACTTGTAGGTTATGCATAATATATAGCAAAATACAGCACATAGAATCTAGGAGAATTGCGTATACATTACTTTCGGTTAGAATTTAACTAGGAGGGTTCTCTTGACCATCAGATCGAGCCTCGGAGTGTATAGACGTAGGAGAGCTCGCTCCTGCCTGTGTCCATTGCATAAATGGTGCCCAAATATCTCGGGGTCTAGATGCAGAGGGCATAAACTCCCAATATATGCCGAGTTGTGTGTGGCCATAGGTAACATCGTCTAAGACATTATTAAAGTCACCCGCCCATGATTAGCCCCCCCCCCATCCGGGGTTGCCGCAATAAACACTAGTCAACTCTGTCATTGTGACTGCCCGTAGGTCAGGGGTAACGTATACATTGGCTATGGTCCATGGCCTTCCACCCAGGTAGCCCTTAATTAAGATGCATTGATCCAGCCTGCCCTAGACAACCTCCGTAACCACCCTGGGGAAGGTTCTGGCAAGCAAGATAGCCACCCGTCTTGACCCTCTGGTGAATCCAGCATGGTACTCCCGATAGTAGCGCCAGCAGGCCAAAAAGGAAAACCGGTCTCCAATCAAGTGGGTCTCTTGTAGCAGTAGGACAACCAGAGCAAATTTGTGTGCATGTCTTAGGATAGCTGACCGCTTAACCTTGTCCACCAAACAGTTTACATTCCAGGACAGAATCCTGCAATACATTTCACCCCTTGGGAACAGTCATGGCGGGTTATTTGTCAAACGCGCCTGCAAGACAGGGGCCGTGGGTCAACTACTGTACTTTTGTGTAACCATCCTGACAGCCCCCCACCCAATACTTCAAGCTCAGAAGTATCTGTTGCCCATAGAACAAACATACCCATGAGAAACAATAACTTAACTTCAAACAAAATTAGCAGATGTGGGAGGGGGGGGGGGAGGTTCACCAATTCCTGCACCAGGTTCTCATCACAGGAGACATGGAGCCCCAGGCGACCACCCTGGTGTCAGGCACCAGGAAGCAGGCAGCATGGGCAGTTCCCTGGGTGGGGTCAGCATGGGCAGTTCCCTGGGTGGGGTCAGCAGGGGATCCAAAACCTGAACCCCCAGAGGAGTCACAGTAGTATCCATCTGAGGCGCAGGAGTCTCAGATCCAATCCGTGCAGAAGGCTGATGGTCGCTCTTTTTTCCACTACCTTTCCTCTGCCCACTCCTTCACCCGGGGTGGTGCCTCTGCCCCCAGAGATTCAGAGGCTCAGTCCACAGTGTCGGCAGTTGTTTTCACTCAGTAGCCTAGTGCTACGCGACCTCCAGGACTCTCAAAGAATATGGATTGTCCTGGAAACAGCACCTTAAGTTTGGTCGGGTAGAGGAGTGCATATTGAATGTCCATGGCTGGAGATTCCTTTTAACTTTAAGAAACTATTTCTGCATGAGATGCACCCTGGTGGTGTAGTCTGGGAACAACATCACTTTAGACTGCACAGTGGACGTCTTGGAGGTGATGGGCTTGCCACAGTATGGCGTCTCTATCAGTATAATTCAATAGCCGCATAATGATAGGTCTCGGCAGGGCGCCAGGAGGCAGCCTCGGAGAGAGTGCTCTGTGAGCCCTCTCTAAAATACAGCAAAAGGATAGAACCCCTTCTAGTAGCCATGCTTTGCACCAGTTAGTAATAAACATTTTGGGTTGCTGCCGCTCTATGCTCTTAGGCAGAGCCACTAAGCTTACGTTGTTCCTTTGTGAGTGGCCCCCTGCATCTTCTATCCAGTGTTCAAGGAGTGTTGTATCGTGTGCTCTTTACTAGTAGTGCCTGCCATGTCTTCTAAGGATGAGATGTGCCCCTCTGCCTTCGTAATGTGTGCTAAGAGGTTCCTTAAATCCCAACATATGAGGGAGACCTCCACCCCCACGCCACCGTTCCTATAGTTCAGGTCCTTATGAGTATCCTTAATTGCCTGGAGGATGATAGCTGGTGAAACAGACTCATCCTGTGGTGGGGAAGCAAAGTCTAGTGCCTCCCTTCTCAGTCGGCCCAGAGGGCATCACAGGCTTGGCATATTTGTCGATGTGCCCTTGACCTGTGAGCACCTTGTCTTTTACCATCGTGAGGGCCCTTCTGGTTTTCACTCTCCTCCCAAGTTCCGAGATGTTCTGGAACAAAAGAGACACTGCTTAAATACAGGGCCAAGCCAGTGTCTCTGAAGAACAGTCCCACTGGGGAGTTGCAGAAGGCAGGCGGTTAAGGAGGGAACAATATCTCAATAGTCTGCGCATGTACATGTACCCTCCCACAGGGATCCGGCTCAACCACTACTCACATCATAACCACAGCTAGTTAGTCGCTCCAGAGTCTGGGTCTATTTCCGCATGGCCTGCGCCAGAAGCCCGCCAGTCAGCTGCCACTATCACCGGGCTCCACCACTCTGCCCTCCTCAAGATCTGGACTGCACGGTCTGATTTTGTCAGACCAGTCTAACTTGAGCAACACCGGCTAGAAGGAGCCCCACCCCAGTTCTGGGCCACCGCTATCACAGCTGGGGGCTGACCAGATCAGCCACACCTTTAGACCCCGTCCAGGATTCACATAGTGTTTCTTGGTTGGTGGGGGGGTGGGGGGGAGAGGCCTCCCTGGTTTCCCCTCCCGTGGGCCCCACCAACAACACAGTCTCCATGGCTGTGTGACTCCGACCTCTGCATCGGTTGTTGGGATTTTCGTGGGTCTGTTGGCTTTTGATCAATGACCAAGTATGCCACATACAGTTAGTCTGGACCCCTGGCCTTCGGTGGGAGTTGGGGCCCCAGCAGCACACAAGAGGGGAGAAGGAGAGAGTGGCCGCCTCCATGCCCTGCAGTCTCAGCCGTCCTCGCCTCCTCCAGGACCGCAGTGGTCTACGGCCCCCATGTTCCTTCCCCTTGGTTCTCTCCTTACCTTCGCTCAGTCCCAGAGGCAGCTGGTGAGTTATCAGGGTGCAGTCAAGGCTCTGGGATCCAGCAGGCAGTCAGAAGCCCTCCGTCACTGTGGCCATTGCCCCCCACCCCCGCACCATCTCTGCAAAATCTGTAGCCAGTGGCTCTCCCAGGCAGCCTGCCCAACTCTCGGTTCTCCATTCCTCCGCTCCGGGAAGCAGCCCGTGGGAAGGGCGCGAGGGCAGAAGGTGAGCTTCAGACAGTGGGGAGCAAGTGGGCTGTCGTCCCCACCATTGATCATCCCCAGATAAGTTAGGATACAGCAGGATGTCCGGGACAGTGCAGATCTAGTTTAAAATGTGGTCGCCATCATAGGCTTCCAAGCCACACCCCATAAACACATTTAATGTATTTCTAGCCACTGAATCTTCTGAAATTAAAAGGTTAACATTGGTTAACCACAACTAGTGTAGAAAACATGACCTAACAATTTTAAAATGATGGCTCATCCATCAACCATGGAAAGCAAAAATGAAGCCAGCAGTAGCTACATCATACAGAACGGCATGCATAGAATGGAGGTTAAAAATAGAAAGCAAAGGAATCTTTTCCCTGCTCAGTGGAGTTGTTAAAAAAGGAGGAAAATGGGCGAGTGTACAAGGTTTTCCTCCTTCAGATAGGAGAAGGAAAAAAGGTGAGGCTCTCACATTGAATGCTGCTAAAACTGTCTAAGATAAATGATTTAGGGAGAAATATATAAGTACCAGGAGAGTGTCACTAGAGAACACATGAATAAAATGTTAGCAGTTGAGAAAGGAAATGAAATAATCAACTATTACAGTCATACATAACTAGATAATTATGTAACACAATGTTCAAATTATTTCCCCGATTCCTCTATTAATGCCGTTGTGAAGATGTGCACATAAAAACTCAAATACACAGCATAGGATTATATTACCTCCTTGTTTAGTAGTAAATAGTGCTCAGTCAGGATTTAGACCTTTCCAAGACGTAATTTAAAAACATCTCTTAGTAAAGTCATCAATACCACTAACAGTCTAGATGTTGACAAAGCTTTTGGATATAAAACCGTGTGTGAATAATCATTTGTGATTATGAGAAGATTAACTTGGGTGAGGATTTTGTTGCCGGGTTTACATATTTGTATCAGGGCTCAATGACAAGGGTACTATGGAATGAAACATTATCTGAGAGTCTTATTATAGAGAAAGAAACTGAACAAGATGTCTAAATGACCAATTCTTTTCAACATTGCAAGTGAGGTTGTACCAGAAGCTACACAGAGCAATGGCAGCTCTATGAAAAGCAATTAAATGTAGAATTCACAATTTTAATTTGTTTAACGTGTTTTGATTTGCCGTACTGATTGAAATCTCTATAAGAGGTAAATAGTATATCTATACTTTGGTAGCTTCAACATTATATTACTAAAGGCTCACTGAAATGTGTACCTTTATAGGGTCTCCTTTGGATTTGAAAACCCAAAGTTCCTTGTGTATGCGTGCGGGAGGTCCATCCTCCAGCTTATCAGCTGGAGGACGGACCTCCCTCATGCATACAGAAGTTCATTTGTGACTTCCTGTAGCTGTGTAGTGATTATCGACAGGGACACATTAGGACTGCGTCTTTCCCAGCACAAGGTATGAGGTATCACGTCAATGAGGGCGAGTCTTCCACTTCGCAATTGTCCAAAAGAGTGGAAATGTAGTGTTGAGTACCAAATGTTTTGAGAGCAATCATTTATTCTCTGTTTTATTTCAGCAATGGAGAGTGCAGTGAGTCTAGCGGGACGCGAGAGACCAACACAATCAGATTGTGTGTGCGATGTAGTGTTGCAGTTGTCACCACATATCTCCTATAAGTTTTAATCATTACAAGCACTGCAAAGAGGAGAGAAAAACAGATATGCGGTGGAAAAATCATAATCAGTAGGGAAAGAAACAGTCCATCTGCATAACAGCAGTATATCACAAATGTAGGTGGTTGACATATAGAATTCTGACCCTCCCTAGAACATCATAGATGTTCAGTATAGGAGAAAGTAGAAATACAACCATGTGTAAATATGATTACAGTCCAGTGGGCGGTGATCCTATAGTGACTGTAATTTGAAGACGTACGGACCAGATCGAGAAAACCAGGGAATTTCATCGTAGAGGCCTTGGCTGTCACTTTTGAGTTTGAAAACCCAATTTTCTTTTCTAAACAAGAATTGTGTCATGTTGGCAATTGGACGTGATGTATCTGGTTTGTCCAGGACTGTCCATGAAAGTTCATTGGGCCCATGTCATGAAAATGTGTGGTTAATTTACTAATGATTTTCTTGCATCGAATTGTACTGGTGTGCTCAGATGCGGATCTTTCTAGTAGTCATTTCTACAAATTTCAGGCCACAAGGGAAAGTAATAAGATAAATCAGATTCTCAGTTATAATTTGTGAGATCTTGTAATACCCACAGCCGTTCTGTGCCTATATCGATAGATGTTGTATGTGGTGTTTGGGCACAAACACTGCATGACCCACAAGGGAAATGGCCTTTCACAGGCAGAGAGTCCCTGATCGTATTCGGATAAGTGGCAAACTTGATACATGGTCTGGTGTGTACCAATTTCTCTTTCAAATTCATGCTACGTTTGAAGGCAAACATCGGTCTGGGTAGTGTACGTGCACCTTTGTTTAGAGTATTCCAGGTTCAGTTAATGGATTTCTGTACGAGACTTGACCTTTTGCTAAATGTGCTCACACATCAGGCGGTCACTCGATTCTTTGTAGGAATGTGCTTCTAAGAGCTGCACAACTGTTGTTTCTGGCTCGTTTGGCCGATTTCTTAATCAGCATGCATGGATATTGGCATTGTAGTAGTTAGCATTCTAAATCCTGTGCATGGTTCTTGAACTTCTCGATGTCTGTACAATTGCATCTAACACGTAAGAATTGACAAAATGGCAAATTATCCCTCAGCGATCTTTTTTTCGTAACATTCTGTTTTTAGACTACTAGGTGTGGTGTAAATGAACAAGTCAAGAAAGGGTAGTTTATCTCGACTGAATTCGCAAGTGAATTTGAGGTTTACATTACAATTGTTGAGCCACTGCTAGTTATTCTTTCCGCTGAGCCCCTCCAGATGACCAGTACATCGTCTTTATAATGCTACCAGAGGAGATTATTAGACTGAAAACCGTTAAGAAATGTCAAAATCAACTCCGTTTCAATAGAATGGACGTACAAATTCGCTAAGCTGGGAGCGAATGTACTGCCCATTGAAGTTCTGGAGGAAACTTCATTTTCATGTTTGTTTTTTTCATAGCAAGTGAAGCAAATTCATGATGAATGGAATGGGGATGATAGAATCCAAGCCTTGTGATCTTAAAAGTGATTCTACTGCATTCAGAGTTTGATCTTGAAGATTTCAAGTATACAAGGATTCCGCGTCAAAGTATACAAGAACATCTGTGTCTTTATCAAAATCAACATCCCGAAGCAAGTTTAGGACTGCTTTTATGTCCTGCAGGAAAGTTGGCATATCCTGGACAAGTGGACATAAGATTAAAAAAAAAAATCAACAAATTGGCAAAGGGGCTCTCCAGTAATGAGCAGATTCCTGAAATGATTAAATGGCCTAGTGGGGTTCTCTGTGCTTTATGAATTTTTGGAAGAACATAGAAATAGGCAATGGTTGAATCCCTATTAACCAAAAATTCAGCTTCTTTGCTAGTGATCCACTCTTGTTCTCTCTCCTCTGACAGCTGTCACAATAGTTTTCATGAGACGTATGGTCAGGTCAGCTTTAAAATGGCGATTAGCATTGCTCATGGACAGTTGCCGTCAACATTCATCACTATAGGAAGAAGTATCCATAATGACTGTGGCACCACCTTTATCAGCTGGCTTTATTGTAATAGATGCATCAGTGCTTAGATTGAGGAGTACCATATGCTGATTTTTTTACAAGTTCCAAAATGGGGATTGAGTCATGGAAAGACCCTGATTAATGTCATGTGCAACAGCCTTCTCAAAGGTTAGAACCTCTGGAGGTATGTCATATGGAGGTGGCATGAATGTTGTTTTTTTTTATTTGCACAAGGTGGTGTTTTTCAATTGATCTGTTGACGTCATGTTCTCTTTATCAGCAAAGAAAAAATTAAGGCAAATCTTTCTGAAGAACTGTGCTAATTCTTGATTGATCATAAAAGGGTCACCTAAATCTGAGGGCACAAAACTGAGTTCTTTGTTTAGTAGGGCTAGCTCGTCCTCACTGAGATTCCGTTTGCTAAGGTTGACGATCAAGTCGTTTCCCTGCTTGTCCCTGGTTTAAATGTGAGTTTACTCATACTTTATTCTGCTTTCTCCTTCCTCTGGAAGGTCCTCTTCCTTTCCCTAAAAAAAGAGGGATTGTAAAATAGTTGTGGTCGTTGATAATGGGTCATTAATGGTTGTGGTGGTATGGGAAAAACCCAAGGGGCAGGTGGCCACCTTTGTTGTTGGTAGTTATGGTTCATGTTGCCTTGCCGATTGCCACGACCTCTCTTCCTAGACACAGGTCTTGTTGTGTTAGTGGATTCTGACAATTCTAGTTTAGAAAAGAACAATGTTGGGTTTTCAGACTCAAAAGTGACAGCCAAGGCCTCAACAATTTCCTGGTTTTCTGTCTGGTCCGTAAGATTTCCAATGACAGTCACTATAGAATCACCAGCCACTGGACTGTAGTCATATTTACACATGGTTGTATTTCCATTTTTTCTCCTATACTGAACATCTAGGACTTTCTAGGGAAAGTCAGAATTCTATATGTCCACTATCAACATTTGTGATATACTGCTGTCATGCAGATTGACTGTTTCTTTGCCTACTCATTATGATTTTTCCACCACATCTGTTTTTCTCTCCTCTTTGCAGTGCTTCTAATGATTAAAACGTATAGGAGACATGTGGTGACAACTACAACACTCTACATCAGACACACTATCTGGATTGTGTTGGTCTCTCGCGTCTCACTGCACTCTCCATTACTGAAATAAAACAGCATACACGCGATTGCTCTTAAAACATTTGGTACTCAAAACTACATTTCCCATCTTTTGAACGATTCCGAATCGGAAGACCCACTCTCCTTGACGTGATACATATTACGCTATCAGCTGGACGGCGGACCTTTTCGCATGTATACAGAAGTTTATTTGTAACTTCCTATAGCGGTGTAGTTATCAACAGGGCCACAATAGGACTGCGTCTTTCCAGGCACAAGTTATGAGCACGCTCCCTTCTTTTTTGAAAACAGTTTCTGAGCATTTAGATGCCATTATGGCTTAGTGGGGTGCCACTCCCAGATTTAGCATTCTGCCTTGGCAGCTTCGGCAATTTGTTTTCAAACATGGCAGACTAGTTAAATTGTGTCTATGTAAATCACACTGTTTATTGCCGATTACGGGCACATATTTTAGCTGTGTTTTATTACCCGAGCATAGCAGATGTAACATACATCTAAGAACAGCATCTCTATCCTGACAATATGGTTTAGTGCGGCGCTGATGCCATATTTTGCATTCTGTCTCAGCAGCTTTGGCAATTTGTTTTCAAACATGGCAGATTTGTTAAATTTGTGTCAATTTAAACCACACTGTGTTGCCTATTATGGACACAGATTGTGGCTATGTTTTATTGCCTGAGCACAGCAGACGTAACATGCACCTTATGATCACCGTAGTCCGAGTAACTTTAGAATCGGCAGCCCGAGCCATTGCGCCTCACATATGGCAGGGATTCCAATTCTGGTCTGCTGTCTAGCCTGTCTCTATAAGTTGTGATTGACCTCATCTAATTTTGCTATCTGATAATACAATGACCCTTTCCGTGTGTTTGACACATGTTGAATCTACTGTATACGCTGTGCGATTTTGGAACTACATTTTATTGTAAAGTTACATCACCACCTTTATGTATCTCTAGGTACTGAATGCTGCCTTTAGGTTATGCTACAGAGTTAACAGGTATTCTTGCACTCATCTGACAAGTAGGGTAGGTGTCTTGTCACGTTTATAGTAAACCAGATTACTATTTATCCTGCAACTATAAACATGCATATTAAAGATTGTATGTTGGACGGTTGCTGAAATACATTTACGTTGGTTTCTCTTTCTAGTATTATGAATATACGACAGCTTTATAAGTTCTACAAGTGGTTCTTGGCACTTGTAGAACTTATAAAGCTGTGGTATATTCATAATTCAAGACCAGTAGGTGGAGTGAATTGTCACCCAAATGTAGAAAGTACTTTGGAAGTACTGGTCTGCGAAACTCCCTAGAAAGAGAAACCAACATAAATATATTTCAGCAACCGTCCAACATACAGCCTTTATTGGTACATTATATTTTATTCACGTTCTTGTGGTCCTGATGAAAGCTGCAGCATCCCTTCGAGGAGCACTAGGCTGAAAAATGTCGACCTCCCCACTTTTTTGACAGATTGAATATCCCTCTGTCGAAGATTTTTTCTTTTTAATCCTAGCCCATCTATGCAATATTAAAATTGTGTAGCATAACATAGAGCTAGTTTTAACCACACTTCACTTATTCACTTAACCCCTCCCTATACCCAGCTCATATAGGGCCACATGTATCAAAGGGTTTTACCCATTCTAGGTCTATTGGGAAAATGTGTTCATACATATGGCCCATAGAGGTTTAGTCTACCTTATCTCTTTCAAAACATTCCTGAGCTCCTCCCTCTCAGAGACTAGGTTTGTAGGGAGAGGAGATCCCCTATGATTAAGCATGCCACCTTCAGGTGGGTGAGGGGAATCATCCAAAGAAAGGGATACTTCCACATTTGACGTTAGCATTAACCCCAGTAGCCTTCTATTGTGTTTATTGAGTTATATAGTGGGGATACGGCTCCTGCAGGTCTTTAAATTTCCTCTGGTCCGTTTTTGTGTGATCTAACCCTAATGATAACCTTACATAATAACTCAAATTCTAACCCTAATTACAGTTGTAAACCCCAATGCTAACCCTAATCTTAACCATAAATGTCACTCTGTAAAACTTACATTAACCTCAATGCTAACCCTAATTTTAACCATAAACATAACGCCAATTGCATTAATAAAAATTACATTGAAAAATAATTCAAACTCAATATTTACCGTTTTAGGACTCAAGTACTTTTTCTGCAAGTAAATCAATGCAGTAAATGTAATTAAAATAAAGTTATTTAAATGAAACAACGAACCCAATCCTCTTGGAAATTATTGTATCAACTTAAAATAAAATTAAAGTATTGGACACATAAATGGGGTAATTCACCTCTATAGCTCCCTTCCTAGTTGATTAAATTATAAATGGGAATCAAGCTGAACATTGTAAACTGCTTTCCTTTAGTTGTAAAATTATTAATGTATTTTGAATTATATATGGAACGTGAATGACTTTTCTCGGGTCGAGTTAGTTTTCTATTACTTTTTAAATGAACCTTTAAACTATTCATATACCCACTTTGGAAGCTTAGCCAAATCATAATAAGAATCTGTAATGAGTTCAAGTGATGGCAGGCCACACTAAGGAGATTATATTGTGGACCAATGAGGTTTTACAACGTGCTGGGTAGTTAAAGAAGTATCAGAAAAAAATCAAGAAATAATTTCTAGCTGTAACCCTTGATGAAAGAAGATGGAACATAGTACCAAAGCATTGACAGTCTGAACTCCTTCAAATACAGAAAGTGAGCTTACGCTTTGCCTAAATAATTATTTCTCTATCAGCTCATGCTATTGTTTTTTTTTTTTTTTTCCAAAAACCTTTATTTGAGCAAGCATAGAAAAATACAAGAATGGGCCTACAACCTCACGGGCTGGCTGCTAATAATAAGGCACAAGGCATGAATTAGAAATGTACACCCGTGGTCAGGCACAAATAGAGCACAAAGCATTACTCCCAACATATCACAGAGCATATTGAATTTTTATTTTATACAAAAAGAAAAACAAACATTAAAAAGGCGAATGCATGGTAATCAAGGTCAGCCCAAAGAACGGAGGGGATGGTCTACAATCAGGAGAACATAGCAAGAGCCCGAGGCTCCAACAAGGTCGGGGGGGGGGGGGGGGGGAGCAGCGGGGAGAATCGGAAATTAAAAAAAAAAACAGTATGAAAGGGTTCCGGGAACGCTCGCCTAGGGAGATAGCACAACATCAGTAGTGCCTACAAGGGGAGGGGCACAGATCTCCCCACGATATTCATTCCACTGGCCCCAAATCTTCGTCCACGCCCTGGGTCTGCCCCTGGCCACATAAACAGTCTTCTCACGAAACATGGACCAGTCCATGTTGTCCTCCCATTTCGAGACCTCAGGGGGCCTGGAAGCGCCCCAGAGTTGCGCAATATCCCGTTTCGCAATCATGTAACCCAAGGTAGCCCATCTGGTCTGGGCCACAGAGTAGTCAGTGGGCTCCCACACATTCAACAGACATCGTCGAGGCTCCGGCCGCAGGGCTACATCAGTCACAGCAGTCATCACCTCAAGCACAGCAGTCCAGTAAGCCGCCACAACCGGGCACTCCCAAAGAATGTGTAAAAAGGTAGCACTCGACCCACAACCACGCTTACATAACCCATCCAAGGAAAAGCCCATCGCTACCAGACGCGGACCAGTGACATACACTCGATGAAGGATTTTAAGTTGAACCAAACGGAGACGGGCAGGAATGGCTACCTCCTTGGGAGAAGAGAGTGCCGATTGCCAATCCTCGTCGTCCAGTTCCAACCCATCGCCAACCCAAGCCTCCCGAAGTCGGACCAATAAGTCCACCCGATTATTGATCAGCTTCTTATAGATCAGGGAAATAGTGCTATCAGGCAGGTGCCCATCAAGGACACTATCTTCGAGGGGGGAAGACTCGGGCAGGGCCCTATCAGGAGTCAAGACTGAGGCGAGGGCGTGCCGGACCTGCAGATAACGAAAAAATTCTCTACCATTCAAACCATATTCCGCCTGGAGGGTCTGGAACGACTTCACACTACCTTTCGAACATACATCACCCACCTTACATATCCCAATCATCTCCCAGCGGCCGAAGCCCTTAGTAGACCAGAGACACCCCAGACGTTCCGAGGCATAAAGCGGCGTTGCCAGCGTCATTCGATCCTCCCACCCCAAACTCACATTCGCGGCTCGCCACACAGTTACTGCAATCCTGGACGGGCCCACAAGATGGCGCCCGGCTGACCGAGAATAAAGCGCTCTATTAAAGTCCCCACCCGGTAGCTGGAGTCTATCCATCTCGAATGCAGGATTTCGACCCGGTGAAAACATCACGTGATTAATAGCAGACAACTGGGAAGCCCAATAATATCGCTTGATATCGGGGAGCGCCATGCCCCCGTCGTACCAAGGGATGGTGAGTTTCGCGAGGGCAATACGCGGACGCCCATCCCAAATCAATTGCCTTTGAAGACTTTCGATCTCTCGGAAATAGGTCTTGGGGATAGTGTCATAGGAGTTCTGGAGCGCGTAGAGGAACCGCGGCAAGGACATCATTTTAAACAGGGCCGCCCTGCCCAGAGGAGACAAAGGAAGCTTATGCCAACGGGCCACGTCCAGTCGCAATCTAAGCAACGGGGGGGAGGAAATTACGCTCAAATCGGAGCGAGGAGTCCAACGTAATAAAAATCCCTAAATATTTGAAGCCAGACTGGACCACCTGGATAGGAAGTCTGCTCGGCAATGGGGGTAAAACACCCGAAAGAACATACACGCAGGACTTGGCCCAGTTAATAACGAGGCCTGAGTTGGCACCAAATGAAGTAAGAACGTCAAATAAAACAGACAGAGATTTACGCGGGGAGGCGAGATATAAAAGAATGTCGTCCGCGTTAAGCGAAACGCGTCCTCAAAGTCCGGAGACCAGCGAATCCCCTTGAGCGAAGGTTCCCACCGAAGCCAAGCAGCCAATGGCTCCAAGGCGAGTGCAAAAAGCAACGGAGACAAGGGGCATCCCTGACGGGTACCCCTACCAAGGGTGAAAGGGGCCGAAACTCTACCATTTACCACTACTTGTGCCAGAGGTTCCGCATATAATAACTTGATCCAACCAATAAACTCAGGCCCGAAACCAAATTTCTCAAGAGCCGCCCAAAGATAAGGCCACTCCACAGTGTCAAAAGCCATTGAGGCATCCAACGATGCCAAAATGGCCGGCTCCGTCAGAAGCCCCGCCCTCGCAATCGCGCCGTGAAGACGACGTAGGTTCAGAGCCGTGTTGCGATGCGGGATAAATCCGGATTGATCTGGATGGACCAAGCCACCAATGACTGTCAGGAGGCGGGACGCCAGGAGTTTCGCCAATACCTTGGGTTCAACATTTAGCAGGGAAATGGGCCTATAGGATGAACAAAGGTCCCGCGGTTTACCATCCTTGGGGATGACAACTATCGTGGCCAGTCGCTGATCATAAGGGAGAATACCCCGTTCCCGGGACTCCAGAAACATGGCGCGAAGATATGGCGCCACCCTGTCGGGACGTAACTTGTACAGCTCAATTGGCAACCCGTTCGTGCCCAATGCTTTGCCCGAACGGAGTGAACGGATAGCAGTAGCTATCTCATCAACAGTAAAGGGGGAATCCAACGCTGCACGATCCAAATCGGAAACAACGGGCAGAGCTATATCACGCAATAGAAGGCGAGAGTCAGCCACATCTCTCACAGACACAGGGGTATACACCACACGGAAGTACTCAGCAAAACGGTGAACTATTCCAATCGGGTCCGTCACACTCTCACCACTCGAAGACTGAATCACGGGTACCACACGATTAGCTCTCTCCTTCTTATCCAGCCACGCCAACAATTTACCCGCTTTGTCACCCACATCATACAAACGACCCTGTTGCTCCCGAAACATCACTTTAGCAGCATCCGTGACCATGGACTTATAGGCAAATTGTTTCAGACCCAGGGCGTGGAGTTTCGCAGACGTGACACCAGATTCCAAAGCATCCTCCAATGCAGAAATCTCTCCCTCAAGATCCACCACCTCCCTATTCCTCGCCCTCTTAGCTTCAACAATAAGGGAGAGGGCCTGCCCACGAATCACCGTCTTAAAGGCCTCCCATAGGGACACAGCTGAGGAAACCGACCCCTCGTTATCCAGAAAATACGCGTCCAAAGACTTAAGCAAAAGGCTGCGGGTCTCGGGGGAGGTAAGGTACCACGGATTGATGGGAGCCACCCGGCCCACTGCCTCCACTCCAACCTCAAAACGAAGCCAGAGCGGAGAGTGGTCAGAGATACCCCTGGGTAGGTGTACAATCTCACGCACCGCAGGCGACTGAGCCGCAGGCATCAGGAAATAATCCAGCCTAGACAGACTCCCATGGGCCCCAGAGTGAAAGGTGTATTGAAGCTGAGTAGGATGCAAAAGCCTCCAGCAATCCACCAAGCCAAAGGTATCCAAAAATCCACCCAACCACTGTTGGGCCGCAGGAGTATCTCTAGGGGGGTGGCGATCGTGGAGACCGGAGAAGACCGAATTAAAATCACCAGCCAGAAAGAGAGTACTATCTGGGAGGTCCAACAAGACACGGCCCAAATCTGAAAAGGTAGAAGTCTGCAAGCCGGGGGGGCACATAAACAGTAAATAAGGAGAGGGCACGACCCTCATAGCGACCCACAAGGACCGCATATCGCCCCCGATCATCCTGAATCACATCATCAATAGCTAGGGGGAGGGACGCCCGAACAAGGATACCCACACCCCTAGAACCCGAGGTAAACCCCAAATGCGCTACGAGGCGATAGCCCCACCTATTCATTGCATGACAAACATTGCCTACCAAATGAGTCTCCTGCAGGAAAACAATATCAGGAGATAAACGTCGTATACATTTCAACACCACACTTCGTTTGATACGATCTCCCAGACCGTTAACGTTCCACGAAACAAATCTCAACCCGCTACCCCCCATCCCACCCAACAAAGCCAAAACCCCCCACCAATGAGCATGACACCAGAAACTTCTTCAAATACAGGATAAAGTCGCCTTGAAAACAGAACACACAAACAACGAACTCCCAAACCACCCACCCCCCAAACAACAAGAAAACACCCCCCACCCTGCACCCCTGCAAAAAGCTAAAAAGCCACCCCAACCTGCAGTGTGCCTGTCGCCCAAGAACCCCTATTCTACACAAAGACCCCGGAGGAGGAAAGGCTCCGTCCCACCCGCCACCCCGATCAAGACCAATGACGAGAAAAAGAACATACATCAAATCACATAAGCAATAGAGGAACATAGGCATACACTCCTGGAAGAGTTATTCAAAACAAGGCACCAGGCATAAACGAAATGTTCAGCTCTATACACCACCTTCAGCACCGCCCGGGTGGGCATCGGACTCAGTCTCAGGAGGTCGGCTAGGCAAGGAGTCCAGCCAGTCATTCACAGCGTCCGGCCGATCAAAAAAGAAAGTTCAGTCATTATACTGAACCCGCAGCCTGGTCGGAAAGAGCATAGCGTAACGCATCCCCATGTCCCTAAGGCGCTTCTTGGCACCACGAAATCCCATCCGCTGCTTCTGGACCTGTTGGGAAAAGTCAGGATAAAAGTTCACCGTGGCATTCTCAAAGGCCACCGGGCCCTTCACCCGCGACGTCTGTAGGATAGCGTCCCGATCTCTATAGGCGAAAAGCTTTGCAACAATAGGTCTCGGCGGGGCGCCTGGCTTACCCTGGCCCCCCGGAACACGATGTGCACGCTCCACTGCGAAAAATTTACTAAGGCCAGATGGGGAAAGGTGGTTCTGGATCAGGTCTTCAACCAGGAGATCAACCGAGTGGGGTTCTGGGTTCTCCGGCACACCAACCACGCGAACATTACAGCGACGTGCCCTGTTCTCAAAATCTTCCAAGCGCCGGGTCATGAAATCGTTCACCCTACGGAGATTGCCAATCTCTGTCTGTATCTCAGAGACGTCCGCCGTGAGGCTGGATGATTTGATATCCAACGACTGCACCTTTTCGTTCGTTTTGGAGAGATCGGCTCGAATTAGGTTTACCTCGATTGCCACGGTGTCAATTTTGTGGGCCAAGGTTTCGTACTGTTGGCCTATTGACTCCTTCATGCCAGAAATGGCGCCCATGATGTCCTGCAAGGAAGGCTCCGTCGACGCATCCACGACGTGGTCAGACGCACTGGGACCGGGCAGGGCAGCTCCGGGGGACCCCTTAGAATGGGTATAACGGTCCATAACATTAGATTGGACCGGGCCCCCGCGCAGAGGTGTCTTCGTCTTGCGCGTCTCCCGGTCCCCTCTGCCCGCCATTTTGGAGATGCGTCACAAGGAGATTCACCAGGGTCAACGGACCGGGCACCAGAAATGGAGGCCTCGGGACCAAAGGACCACAACAAGGGTATCACTAGGAGAGGGGCAGCCAAATAGAAGAATAGTCCAGCCAAAGGCCCGACAGCCGACGCGTGTCCTGGAACCAGCTCTGGCCCGACCCTCTCACCGATGTCCCAGTCAGAGGCAGAATCGAAACCGAAACTTAGGAAGGGGACCCACAAGTCCAATCCCCCTGCCGTTGTTGTTCAACTCCAAGACGGCCACCGAACCTCACCCAGTCCCGGGCGCACCTCAAGGGCGGAGCCCAAAAGTCCAATTCACCATAACTCAGGCACCCGGTGTCAAAATAAAGTTCTGAAAAGTCCAGGTAGATCAGCCCAACGTCCTCTATACAAATCCTCGCGAAAAAAATCAGGATTCATGCAGGATATTATGCCGGGAGCGGCGGGGGTCCGGGGAGCGCTGTGCTCACGCGGCCATCACGGATGCCCGCCAAGCTCCTCCTCCTGCTATTGGGTTTTTGATGTATTATTTCACCTCTTATTGAATATTTACATTGAACTGCATGAGGGACAATTTACATAGCAAAAGAACTTTGAAACATGACTCATTAAATTCTGTATCTCACAGAGGCATTGTACACAGAAAGCAATTTTTTTAATCACAAAAGGTGGCTTTTTATGTATTAGGCATGACTTAAAATGTAAACCAGAACTCTTGGTATAGCCAATACCTATTCTCATTTGCAAGCAGTTTAAGAGCAGGAGCAAATGTCAGCCTGAACAGACAAAGAACTAGTGTTCAAGTAAAAAATAAAACCAGTATTGCACTGGGAAAACATAAGCGGTCAATAACTCCACCAAGGAGCTTTTCCATGTAATCGCCACTTTAACTGGACCCACTAGGAATAATCCATCTAATATTAGCCAAACATTTTGTGACAGACTGGCTAGTTTTTCTGGATAAAGTAGTCCACATCTACAATAGGTTTGATCAAAACATAATTCAAAAGGTGAAGAATCTTGGAGTTATTATAGATAACCAACTGACCTTTAAACCCCAGGTCAAGGCGCTGACTTCCTCAATACACTGGATACTGAAAACCATTAGGAAGGTTCTTCCTTTTCTGCCAGAGGGAAGTAGGAGAACAGTGGTGACGGCGCTAGTTCTCTCGCGCCTTGACTACTGCAACAGCCTCTATTTAGAGGCTCAACAGGGGGTGCTTTACAAACTTCAGGTCCTACAAAATGCAGCTGCCCGCCTGATCGGGGGCCTGTCCAAGTTTTCATCAGTCACTAAGGAACTGGAGAGGCTGCATTGGCTCCCGATGAGGAAGAGGATTTTATTTAAGACCCTCTGCATTGTTTTTAAGGCACTGCATGGTGTGGGCCCGGCGTTTCTCCAGGATCATTTCCAGTGGTACAGACCAGGGAGACAACTGAGGTCTGCCACAATGGGACTGATTAAAACATCACGGATCAGAAAAGTACGCTGGGGAGGCAGGAGCTTTGTGGGAGGAGCAGTAAAAGCATGGAACTCCCTCCCCTTGTCCCTTAAATCAAACACCAACCTGTTGGCCTTCAGGAAAAATCTTAAAACTTGGCTTTTTTCCCTTTAACATGAATGTCTGAACTTCAGGGAGTTACCACTTCAGCGCCAGGACACCGACTGGTATTTGTGCGCTTTACAAGTGTTATAAATAAATAAAATAAATACATAAATTCATAGTACAGTAAGACCCACACTTACTGTTACAGTGGAGGAAGGTCCTAAATGTGTACATTTCTCCCCTCTATCTGTAGAACAAGTTGCCACAATTATCTCTGCTACCAAATCGGTGTCACCTCATGACCCATGTCCTCCAACAGTCATTAATCACGCCACAGATATCATGGATATGGAGCGGACCATGATCTTTAATTAAGTGCTGGAACAAGGCAATTTTTTTCCTCCTGGATGGCAGCATCCATTCTTCCCCTTTCAAAAAAGGGGAGATCGGAATCTGAAAGTTCCAAATAATTATCAGCCTACTTCACGCCTACGTCTTCCAGCAAAGGCCATTGAAGAGGCCATGAACCAGCAATTTGCTCAGTTCCTGCTGGTCCGTCAGCTATTTGACACAACCCAATTTGGGTTCAGAAGCAGGCACAGCACCAAAATGGCTTTGCTGAAAACAACTAAAGAGGGGAGATCCATAGTGGTTGGCGGCTGTAGTGCGGCACTGGTGCTCTTCAATTTATCAGCAGCCTTTGAAACTATTGACCAAAAGATCTTGGTTGACAGTCTCAGGGCTGTCGGTGTCAGGGACATCAGCACTAAAACTGGTAAAGTGATTTCTTTCTGGAAAGAGAAAAATGATGGCTTGGGCCCTTTTGTTTCCAAACCGTTCTGCCTGACATGTGGAGTTGCGCAGGGATCTGCCGTCAGTCCTACCTTTTTAAACATTTACGTTAAACCACCAGCAGCATTGATAACATTCACTTTGGATCTTACCTCCTACACAAAGGATACCCAAATTGTTGTAGCTATGTCCTCCCCCACAACTATGGGGGTAGAAACTTCCATGACGGTATGAATGCAAATGGATGGATCAAAATGGTTTTCAACTCAACTCTGGGACAACAGAGGTCATCTTGTTTAGAATAAAGTCCTCCCTGTGGTCCTCATCTTGGTGGCCTGAGGAACTGGGCTTGCTTCCTGTTCCAGTGAGGAAGGCAAAAAACATAGGTGTGGTCATGGATAACAACCTGACATTTGATCTAAAGGTTAACAATATGAAATCTTCTGATTTTTTAATCATTAGATGCTTTAAACAGTCTTTCCTTTAATTTCTTTCAGTTCATCAAAAACTGAAATTACGGCTTTAGTTTTTGCCAAGTTAGATTAATGCAATGACCTTTTTCATAATATGCAACATCAACATCTAAATGGGCTACAAGTACTATGTAATGCAGCTGCCAGAACTTTGGCAAGCATCACTAAACACAAGTCAATTGCACAGCTCACCACCAAGGTCCACTGGCTGTTGGTCAGGCAACATGTTAAATTCAAGTCCCTGTGGCTGGCTCAGGAGGCCCTGTATGGACCTGGCACTGACTTTCTTTAAGTGCTACAGACAAGGGAGAAATATTCGATTTAAGGGTGCTCATAAAATGGTGGTCAACAGATTCAGGCTTACAAACTGGATAGGAAGAAATTTTGGGACTTCAATGGCAAAATAATGGAATATACCCCCTCCTCACATTTTCTTATGTTTAGGAAGGCTTTAAAAACATGGATTTTTGCTAATTAGGAAACCAATAATGTGTTTCAGTTTTTGTCACTTTGAGCTAGCGCCTTGACACCTACAGGCATTTGTTTGCAATCAATAAATCATTATAACATCCATGCAAGTGCTTCTTGTGGAGTCTCACTTTTGTACTCTATCCCTGCCTTTATCTGCAATTTTTATTTCTCTAAAACCTTAGCTCATATTGTAAAACTTTACCAGTAATGTTCTTGCTTTCCATGTCAACAGTTACATGCTACAAGGGAAAGTGACCCCCTTCTTATTGCAGCCGGATAGTGCCATGAAATTGCAAACAAAATCTAAGGAATATGGTGTGAAGACAGTGCCTGCATTTCTCAGCAGGGTTGGTACATGTTAAGCACTACCATTCATTGACAGATTTGCAGGAAGGCCAATAGCTTTATTGCGTAGAGCAGCCGCCTTTCTTTGCCACTTGCAAATTTGTAGCAATTCAACCATCCTTACCCACTCCCAATGCAGGCTTAATTTGGAGTACAAAGGCAGTTTTATCTTTCTCCCATCAAACTATTAGATCATATATTATCCTTGTTTGACTTTTATAGACCAATATAAGAACATTTTACAGAATTTACCCAAGAAATAGAGTCATACATTTGAGTTGAGGTACTCCACCAAATTAATAAGTGAATATCCTGTTAGATCACAATACAATTCTATAATAAAACTGCGTATGCCCTTGTTGCCAAAGCAGAAGCAGTGGGCTTCTCCATAGAGGAATCGGCTTAAGCATCACCAAACAATACTGAAGTCAAGAAAAACATCGATAAAATTCCCAAACTAAATTAGTAAAATTCAGAAATAATGTCATAAGCAAAATGACAAAATACGAATGGCCTCATTACGATGTTGGTCGGAAAGCAATCTGACTGACTCCTTGTCAGAATGTTTCTGAACAGCATTTGGTTGACTTCCATTGACTTCAATGGGAGCCTGTTTTCTGACCAACACAGGCTCCCATTGAGACCAGCATTGGCATAGCCAATAGGTCTCGCCTTTGGGACCGTATAAATGTTAAGCCATGCAACAGTTGATGTTGTTGCACCAAGGATATTATGCTGCATAACTAAATACTTATAAGGTCCCAAAGGCGAGACCTATTGGCTATGCCAATTCTTGTTTTTTCTGTGTGTACAAATAAATCCTGGTGGAATCCAACAGAAACCTCACCATACCAGAGTGAAAGCACCTGCAACTAACTATTTATCCAAAAATGCATTAATTAGTAGGGTTTCACACCCCAAACACCCCCCATGAAGCTACGCCTCTGCCACTACTTTATATTTAGCGCTTGTATACATCAACGAGTTGAAGCGGGTCTAATAATCCATAAGACATCTTCAGTGCCTCTCTGTAGTGATATAGCGTGCACCAAGTCAAGAACCACGCAGCGCTTTACACCTACAAGCGGCTGGGATACGACACAGAAGTGTGCGCATCCAGTAGAGATGTATATCTTAGAATAATACAATCATGTGTCACTTCCACATACTTATGATTAGACTGTATTACTAATCACATATTTACAATTTGGTACAGAGAGAGATGAAGTGATTTGCCCTGAATCACACAATTACAGTCACGCAAGAAACAGAGATCAGATGCCAGGACCCCAAGGTGTGGGAAGACCATCGGTAAATTCTCAAAGTGCCTCCGTCTCACCAGCACTCACATTTCGGGGTGCTCTGTGGGTGCCATGGATTGGCGGACACCCCTGAATAATGCAACAAGACCCCACTTACCGAGTGGGAGGAAGAGCAGGAGGGTCCCTAAGAGCACCTTCATCCTGGGGCTCGCTGCAGCCCCCCGTGTAGCGCCGACCCCAGGAGTCCCTTAGAGGCGCAGTCCATGAGGCACCTTCGCCGCCATGGAGAGCTTGACTAGGCCGGCCCTTGCACCTCACCATCTTCTCCCCTCGGCTGTTCATGAGGACGGTCAAATGCAGCTGCGCCGAACCAGTTAGCCAGGAGGCGGCCAGAGGCCGATCCCAAAGCCGCTCCCCCGCCTCAAGAAGCACGAGGCTGCTAGGGCGTGAAAGGAGGTAGCACCTGGAGTGGGCGTCAGTGCACCTTGAGCGAGTCACCTACCAAAGCCGGTGGAGTATGACGTCATGGGCAGCACATGAGAACTGTGCTTCAGGGGCCACACAGGACCCAGTCGCTAAACCAATAGTAATCCCTTCTAGGCGCTATTCTGAGCGGACCCATTGTTAAAAACCCCAAAGAGGAGACATCCTGCTACAGTGACCTGGTCAGGGAGAAAGTGAGGTACTGGGTTTTTAAGAACCGGCACAGAACCGGTAACCCAGCGGTGTCAGGGAATCAACACCCAGAGACCTCGGGTTCTCCTGAGTCAGACCTACAGAAACTCAGAGTCTTCGAGGTGAAGTCAAAGATTAGTTTATTGGCTGCAACCAAGGTAACAGGGTCCTAGAAGTACAATACGGGTATATTCTCAGGAGACTGCACACTTTCACGAAGTCAGGCTTCTCTCTTTATACATGATTTTCAGCCTTGGGCAAAACATTCCTTGAATTCGTGGTATTTCATTTATAGTTACTGGTTACAAAAGAAAAGCAGAGTCATGATGACATGTACATATTTCATGTCGTGCTGCCCATAACAAATCATCCGGCAAGGCCCAACATTTCATCAGATATCGCTGGACCCCCAATAAAAACGGTCACCTCCCCATCATAAAGCAAGTAAAGAAAAGGAGTGGAGAAAAAGATGTGAGCGAGATATGGCAGGTGTGCGTGCTCAAATGGTTTTATGGCCGGTTGAGCCTAGATGCTATCTTGCTCGGCCACTGGGAGGGAACTGACCTAACGAGTTCGGCCTGGGGCAATGGTTCTAACTTGTACTGAGGTCAGGGAGAAGTCGATTAAGGAGTATGTGTCCTTGTGGAATCAAATTCAACTGGATTAAGGCCTATGTAAAGGGCAACATGTAAATGGGAGCTAAGGGTTCAGAATGTAAATGACGATTGAGGTGGAATCGTCACTCGAATACGCCGAAAAATACATGTACATGATGTACTCATCATTCTCTGTCTTTTGATACCAAATTCGTCCTATTTCGACGAAGTTTTTATTCTCGAGTCCAGTACTATTATATGAATCCAGATTTTCAGAACCACAGACCCTCCTTTTGCCCTTACATAGGCAATTAATCTATCCTCATGTTAGTCTGAGTCCAGATCTATATTCCTAAAGTCATTGAGATGTTGCTGTAACATCATTCTAGTGCTGAGTTCATTTCTTGACACAGGCTTCCTTACAAATGATGTAGCACAGAGGCCACATATTGCAGGAGCACACTGTATGCATAGACAGAACAGGAAAAGAATGGCTAAGACCATCCCAATGACCATCAGAATTTTCCATCCCCAGGCAGATATCAGTTCCCAGAACCATCCCATTAACGACCAATCTCCTTTATCCACATGAATAGATTCGGAAATCTTATGCAGTTTGGAGATGGCCCTGTACACTGTTGGAGCATTATCTGGGATGAAAATGCAACAACTAGACTGGATCAATTTGCATACTCCACCTCGGTCCGCAAGTATTACATCCTAAGCTACCCGGTTCTGAAGGGTCATAAGTCGATCCGACTGGAGCTCAGCAGTCAGGTTACTAAGGGCACCAGCAGTTTCAGTCACGGTGGATTCAACTACCCTTGTCAATTGCCTTATGTTCCTGCTGTTAGCCATGGCTCCCCAGAACGGCAGAAAACCCATTGCAAAGTCACCAAATTCTTGACCTGCAGTGTCTTCTTTACTCAAAACACCTCTAACTACCCTTGTCCGATGGTAATCCGCCGCTGCTGTGTAGGTGGGAGGTAACAGGAATGAAACAAAACATGAGCCCGAGAAGTCAGGGGGCAACCATGTATAGGCTCTATCATGACAGATGAAATAAGTACCCTTAGCGGCTAAAAACGCAGGGGAAGTCTGAGATCCAAAAACATACGTTTCTGTACAGACACTCTTCCCTAGCTGAGCTCTGGGATTCTTGCCAATACCTTGCAGACACAGGTGACCTTGATGGGGTACGATCGAGATAGGGGACGATCTCTTGGCTTGCTGTTTCTCACTTAATGTAGTGCCATATCCGGTCACGTTCCAACCTACATATGCAAGTATCTCATCATCCGGGGTATCTTCGTAAGAAGTTACTTCCTTGATCATGTCAACTATACCTTTGACTAGGGCGCTAGTCTTGAGGTTGTCTTTTACAGAACGTAGGGGTTGGATTTCTCGTGCATATATGAACATTGTCCTATATGCCCAGACTGATCCATTGTGACTAAATGGTAGGACCAAATAGGGGATACCTTTATCCGTGGTGTGGGGCATGAGACCACACACCCAACAGTTAGTTGTGTTCATTACAAGTTGGTGTAATAACTGAACGAAGGAGTTATTAGTGAACTCTAATCTCCTATTTGATTCGTGGTCAGGCAGAGGGTGGAAAGAATGAGAGGAAACAGTAGGAGGAGGTATGGGTGATGTAGTGGGCGCAAATGTCACATGAAAAGAGAATAAAACATAGCTTATCAAAAAGACCATTACGCTGAATAGCATAAAAATACACACTATTATAAAACTTTTCTTCGTCATCGTGTTAAAAAGTCTCTGCTTAAAGTTCATTTGTTTGGCAGGCCTCTCCACATCAGGAAACTCCATCCTCTCTAAGGTGCTGCCCGCGGTGGTAGGTTGCCTCTGCTAAAGGATGCTTCCGTCAGTCTAGGGCAACTCCCTTGGACCAACCAGAACCAGGGACCTAACGTCGTCAGCTGCACCCAAAAGTCTTTAATCAACCGCGACCCTAGCAGCGGAACCCGGATGGCGGTTCGAAAAAACAAAAATAAGCAAGTTACCTAGATGGGAGATCTGCACTTTCAAAAATAGGATTTGGGGAAAAAACACATTTTTTTATTAGTCCTCAGGTTTTTCTCTCGGATCATAAAAGAAATCACTTTTACTTTAGTCTGTTTTTCTTGGTCGCAAATTGTAGCGTCTTTTCCCGGGTACTGTCTGGTCCAGAAATAGTAGCTCAGGTTCCACAGAGTTCAATTGTTCTGGTGGTGGCACAGTTTCTTGAAAAATGTTCTCACTTTCACAATCAGGGTTAGCTTTTTTTACACGTTCATCAGTTGTGCGCTCTGAGTCAGTGCCTCCTTTCTGGACCCATTGGTCATGTGGCAGAGGGAAGGGTATCTTCTTACAATGGATCCCGTGGACCCAATTGGCCTTCCCCTCCACCCTAACAGCCGACCTTGTAGACAGGAGGACGAGATGAGGCCCGGTCCATCTGGGCTGGTCGTTTCTTGTTCTTTGAAAGTTGCGGACTAGGACCCATGAACCGGGTTCAGGGGAGTGACCCGGAGTCTCAGAGACCGGAGGCAAGGTGTTGTGGACCTGTTGATATAAAACACGCAATTTAGCCGTCAATTCATACAAATAGTCAAGCAAAATAGGGTGTTGCAGCTCGCTAAACTTCGTGGGCCTAGGCACTCCCCATATGTTGGCTGGCCGACCAAAGATTATTTCATAGGGGCTGAGTTTCACTCGCGAATGCGCAGTCATTCTGGTGGATAGGAGTGCTAAGGGTAAAGCGTCAGGCCATTTAAGACCTGTGCTCGCTTGGATTTTGGCCAATTTAAGTTTAAGCGTGCCATTGTAACATTCCACTAATCCAGCTGATTGGGGGTGATTTGCAGCGTGGAACTTCTGCCTAATGCCTAGCCCTTCACACACTCTTTTCATCACACGACCCACAAATTCACTTCCGTTGTCAGACCAGACCATTCTCGGCATTCCAAACCTGGGGAAGAACTCTTTTACAAGGGCTTTCGCTGTGGACAAGGCAGTATTGTCTTTTAGGGGATAGGCTTCTACCCATCTTGAGAAGGCACAAACAACCACGAGCACGTATTTTAAGTTGTTGCACCTCTCCATGTGTATGAAATCTAGCTGCAAAACCTCGAACGGATACGTAGGAGGTGCAAAATGACCAGCTGGAGTTGGGGTTCCCCTACCAGGATTGTGTTTCAGACATACCATGCAATTCTTGACTACGTTCTCTGCACACTTGGGAATCCCTGAATTCTTCCATACTGGGGCCAACAACTCGCAAATCCCTTTTGCGCTGATATGGGCCATTCCATGAGCCATTGTAACCACTGCAGGCACATATGCATCGGGTAACAACCATCTCTGTTGCTCTGTCAATTCAATCCAACAACCATTTGCATCCATTCTCCCTATACTTTCTCTCCACATGCTTAACTCTTTCTCCGTGGCCTCAGCTTGGATGGACTTCACACTTTCTATCGTGTCTTCACATATTCCAACATCACCAGTCCATCTTTCTGGGCTCGCAACCTACATTCGGCTCATCACATTCTTTGCAGTTTCCTTAGCAGTTTCATCAGCAAAGGCATTTCCACGACCAACATCATCAGTCACCTTCTTGTGTGCACTACATTTCACAAATCGCTATTTGCAGGGGCAACGTCAGTGATTCAAGAAGCTCATTCACCAACTGACCATGCTGAATCTTAGCTCCATGCGAAGTCAGGAACCCACGTTCTCTCCACAATCGTCCAAAACTGTGAGCCACTCCAAACGCATACTGACTGTCAGTGTAGACAGTCACTCTCATTCCTCTAGACAATACACATGCTCTCGTAAGTGCAACGAGTTCCGCGGCTTGAGCTGAACCATGTGGTATTCGCGCGGTTTCAATGACTGTGTGCAAAGTTGTGACAGCATATGCTGTAGTCACGTTCCCATTTGGGAGCTTAAAGCATGAACCATCTACCCATAATGTGCCCTCACATTCAGCGAGAGGAGTGTCGAATAAATCAACTCTCCCTTTCGTCTCTTCCTCTGTTCTAAGAAAACAATCGTGCTGTTCTGAAGCATCTGATTCTTCTGCAATTGGTAACAACGTGGCTAGATTCAGGGTATTACACCTTTTTATATGCACATGGCTCGCTAGCAGCGTCAATTCGTAACTGGACAGTCGAGCACTAGTTAAGTGCTGTGTCTTGGTCCTATTTAACAATGTGTCTACTGCATGCGGGACCATCACCATTAGTGTATTATTCATTACTAGACCAGCAGACTGTCGAATGGAAACAGCTGTTGCCGCTGTGGCCCTTAAACAACTTGGCAATGCTCGTGCTACCGGATCCAAAGTTGACGAAAAATAGGCGCATGGCCACTGTCTATCTCCGAATAACTGAGTCAGCACAGACAATGCACAGCCTTCCTTCTCGTGGACATACAATGTGAAAGGCTTACTGTAGTTGGGGGTACCTAACACAGGGGCCGAACATAATGCTGTGCGTAATTCGAGAAAACTTTTCTGACATTCTTCCGACCAAGGAATGGGATTGGGTGTATTTTTACACGTTAGTGCCACCAAGGGTTTGGCCAATAACGAAAAATTTGGAATCCACTGTCTACAGTACGATGTAATGCCCAAGAAAGCACGTACTTCTCTCTGTGTTCTTGGCACACTCAATTTTGCAATTGCCTGAATTCTTTCTGGGGTCAGTTTCCTTCCCTCCTTCGATAAGAGATGACCTAAGTAGGTCACTTCTTGTCGGCAATATTGAAGCTTGGAAAGTGACACCTTGTGATGCAAATCACATAGATGACGCAATAATGACAACGAGGCCATTTTACAAATTAACTCAGTATCCGCAGCGATGAGCAAATCGTCCACGTACTGTACGAGAGTGGCACCTTTGGGCAAAACCATTGTGTCAAGCTGACTTTTCAGAGCTTGACTATATATTGAGGGGCTTTCACAGTAGCCTTGAGGAGCGCGTTTAAAGCGGAAGCTTCGACCTCCTAAACTAAAGGAAAAAATATCCCTGCTTTCCTCAGCAATCGGGATACTGAAGAAAGCATTCTTCAGGTCAATCACCGAAAACCAGGAGGCAGAGGCTGGAATCATAGTCAATAATGTGGTAATGTCGGGGACAACTGGGAATTGTGGCACAACAATTTTATTCACCTCTCTAAGGTCAATCACGAATTTGTACACAGGTGGCTGAGAAGGGTCAGTTCGTTTTAAAACAGGCAGAACAGGACTATTGCAAACATTGCCTCGTGTTTCTTCAATCACATCCTTTTCAATTAATTCGTAAACGATCGCTAGCAAAGCTCTTTCACCCTCATTAGATATTCTGTATTGGGGAATTCGTGGCATTCTGACATTCGACTTCAATGTTACAACATATGGTGGAATTTCTAAAAGACCTACATCATTTGGACCAGTAGCCCAAGGAATATCTGGGAGAATCGACAATTCTGCTGGAAGTGCATTTCTCGACAAATACATGGGAGAAACCACTTTCTTACCTAAAGTAAGTTGTACTCCTGAAGGAGAACAGTACAAAGTCGCATACAATCTTTTTAGCAAATCTAATCCTAGCAAATTTTCACCACAACCTGTTGTCAAAATAAGGGGTGCTTCGAATTCACAAGGACCAACAGAAAGAGATAAAGGGTCAGAAATCGGATTTCTAACTGGGGCGCCAGAAAAACCTACAGAAACGTTCATGTCGCCAGACAAAGGTGCGCCAGGGAGTTTGGAGTGCATAATAGAACGCTTTGTAGCACCAGTATCCAACAAAAAAGGTTCTGACACACCTGATGTAATCACCTCAACGTAAGGTCCACTCTGATCTACTGGAACTGAAACGACTCCCTCTCTTCGTCTATGGCTGTCCTAGCAATCCTCATTTTCCCACTGCTCATTTTCTGTGTAATACTCATCAACGTAGTATTGAGCTGTCTTGTCAGATACGTTATTTTGCTGATCAAACCTGTTCATAGAGTTTTGTGGTGGAAGGGGACGCGCGTCCTGAGGGGCGTTTCCACGCCCTCTACCTCTAGGCGCTTGCTGACTGCCACGACCTCTTACACCAGAAATTCCATTTGCACGTTGTGGTAGGGCAGGACAGTTATACTTGTAATGACCCTCCTGTTTGCAATATAAACACTGGTTAGGACCTACGCGGGGTTGAGTGTAATCGAATCTTTGCAAGTTTCTCTGATATTGTTGAGGCTGCTGAAAAGTATTCTGGTAGTGATTCTGACCATTATTATTTTGATTACCACCACCACGTGGCGGATAGGCTTGCTGTAGCAAAACCTTCGTTTTGAGTTCTCTAGTTTTCTTTTCTACTTTATCTTTCTCATCTTTGTCTCTATTCTCGTAATACTGTGCGGTAGCTAATATCTGGGCTGAAGATGAGACTGCCCAAGAACTTTCTGAATCTTTTAATTTCCTACACAATTCTGGAAGCAGATTGTGCACAAATTTATCGACAAACAATCTCTGACCACCTTCTGTGGTCATATCTTGACCGCTGTGGTCAATGAATGTTTCTTCAAATCTGGTGAAGAAATCTGAAACAGTTTCTTCTTTCTTTTGCTTGCATGCAGATAACTTATCCCAATTTACGCGTATTGCAGGCATCATCGTTTTCATGTAATCTACTATTCTACCAGGTAGTTCTGCTATCAGAGGCTCAGGCTTGGCACCACCAACTTGTCGTGCATCTGCAGCAGTAATATTAGCCCACGTGTCACCTAATTCCTGGTCATGATCTACATGACGAATTTTACCCCATAAAGGCTGTGGAACAACGTTCCCAAATAACATATCGATATCGGCCAAATTCATTATACATGACCCAGCAGTTTGCGACAATTCTTTATAGTACCCTGCAGGATTTTTACGCGGATCTGGTAATGTTTGTTTGAGTGCTAAAACTTCAGCTCGCGTCCATGGGACATGTACCCATACACGGTGAAAGTGTGGCAGGACAGGTGGGACAGCGGTCGCGTCACCCTCTCTCCACTGTGGGGGAACTTCTCTCATAGGGTATTGTCGTGCCTTTTTCCTACTAGATGCACTAGATTCCGATGGTGACCCAGAACTGTTTCCCTTACTTCGATATGATAATAACATTTTCACTGCCTTTTCCACGTCGGGACCTACAATCATACCCTCTCCAAACTTAAATCGTACAGGACACATCTCTTGTGGGATGCATTCTTGATCATTGTCTTCTAAATCCTCGCCAAGAAAGACACATCTGTTCGAAAACATCTGTGTCGCTGCTTCCCATTGATGGAAGACTTCCATGACAGACTGTACATCATATTTTGCAGTGTCCATGACCCATTTCCGAGCTAAACTATTCAGGGAATCTCTCTTGATAATCAGGCAGTTGACTTCGCAACTGTCTTCTTGCTATGTTAGGGGTCGTAGCAGGCGACCCGAAAAGAGGTAAAAGAAGATTAGTAACAGTGCTGGCCATTTTCTGCCGAATAGAAGGTGAAACAGAAGGAAAAATAGGTGGAAGAACGGGGTGTGATAAGGTAGGGGTAGAGATAGCAGAAGAGGTATCAGGGGAAATAGAGGGGGCACTAGTCAAAGTTGTAGAGGGAGCATTAGGAGACGTAAAAAGTATAGTAGGCAAAATCGTAGAAAACACAGGTGAAACAGAAGTGGTCGGTGGGCCTGGAGGAGGCTGCACCGAAGAAGTAGGAGCCAGCTGAAGAACAGCTGGTGGGTGCTGTGGAAGAGCAGGAGGCGCAGCTTGTGCAACTAAAGGTTGCGGGGGTGCTGTGGCATTCTGCGCATAGGGGGGTGGTGAAGTTAATAATTGCGACATTAATGGGTCTTTTTCACGCTCTTTTGCTGCCTCTTGCTGAAGAGACGGCAAAACTGGATAACACTTATCTATTGCCATTTTACGTTGTCTGTGCAACTGCTCATTTATCTGCTCTTCTTCATTATCTTTAAACTGCACGGCAGCTTGCATTACCGAAAGTCCTCCTTCTCTCTTATTTTTCTTAGCTAATTTAATTTCTTTTTGTTTGGCTTCTTTGCGCCATAAGCGGAAAGAGTCAAACATCGCCGGCCGGGCTTTCTTTTTGAAGAGTTTAACTTCAAGGTTGTCTAAGATTTCAGAATCAAAGCTACCATATTGGGGCCATTTTAAAACACCATCTTTCCTAGTGTATTTAATCCATACTTCGTTGTAAACGATGGGGCCTACCCCATGTTTAACATATAGCTCGTAAGTCGGAGTTCCAACTGGAGGAACCGGACACGAGTCCTCCAATCGGGAGTCCCTATTATTACTACCAAGACAAAACAAATTCCCAAGTCTAAGACTAGGCATCCTCGCTCTCTTGTCTAGTTCCAAAACTTCAAAGGATTTATCGATTACGATATTTCTCGTGAATACACGAGTCCTTCGGTTATGGTGCTTGCAAGTACCAATACAAAACCTTTTGTATCCCAAAGATACCACAAAGTAAATCCAACTAAGGACTGTGAGACGCTCCACTTATACTTAACTGAAAATATCGATGGCGTCACCAGAAGACTCGTCTCAGTGTTTCGCTCTACCGAAAACTTCAAGGGTCCAACATCAGGGCGATAGCCAGGGCAGCAGTCCTTGTAGCCGTCGGGAAGCGGGGAACCTCGCAGCAAAGACCTTCGGACCACGTCGACATGCAGGGGTCGATGAGGTGGTGGGCCCTCCTCCGGAATTTTCACACAAAGCTACTCACGATCTTCAGGCTGACTGGTACCACTGGAATCGCCCCAAACGCTGGGCGCCAACTGAGGTACTGGGTTTTTAAGAACCGGCACAGAACCGGTAACCCAGCGGTGTCAGGGAATCAACACCCAGAGACCTCGGGTTCTCCTGAGTCAGACCTACAGAAACTCAGAGTCTTCGAGGTGAAGTCAAAGATTAGTTTATTGGCTGCAACCAAGGTAACAGGGTCCTAGAAGTACAATACGGGTATATTCTCAGGAGACTGCACACTTTCACGAAGTCAGGCTTCTCTCTTTATATATGATTTTCAGCCTTGGGCAAAACATTCCTTGAATTCGTGGTATTTCATTTATAGTTACTGGTTACAAAAGAAAAGCAGAGTCATGATGACATGTACATATTTCATGTCGTGCTGCCCATAACAAATCATCCGGCAAGGCCCAACATTTCATCAGATATCGCTGGACCCCCAATAAAAACGGTCACCTCCCCATCATAAAGCAAGTAAAGAAAAGGAGTGGAGAAAAAGATGTGAGCGAGATATGGCAGGTGTGCGTGCTCAAATGGTTTTATGGCCGGTTGAGCCTAGATGCTATCTTGCTCGGCCACGGGGAGGGAACTGACCTAACGAGTTCGGCCTGGGGCAATGGTTCTAACTTGTACTGAGGTCAGGGAGAAGTCGATTAAGGAGTATGTGTCCTTGTGGAATCAAATTCAACTGGATTAAGGCCTATGTAAAGGGCAACATGTAAATGGGAGCTAAGGGTTCAGAATGTAAATGACGATTTCGAGGTGGAATCGTCACTCGAATACGCCGAAAAATACATGTACATGATGTACTCGTCATTCTCGGTCTTTTGATACCAAATTCGTCCTATTTCGACGAAGTTTTTATTCTCGAGTCCAGTACTATTATATGAATCCAGATTTTCAGAACCACAAAAGGCTAGACCTGTGAGAGGAAGGAAGGTACCTCGGACAGAGGTGTGCTGTACACAGACATGCCCAGTGGTTCACCTGGACTATGGAACAAGAGAGTTCTGAATTAGGCAGCTGTGTTGACTAAATTGTGCGGTAAAAGGGCAAATTAGGCAGCTTAATGCAACACGCTTTGTGTGTCATTGCTTCGCTATACAGTCACAGTCGACAAACATTTTGCCGGATTAATATGTGTTTAACACCTAAATGCAGAATTCAGCGACTTGCAAAAACCTGACGTCTGAGCCGAGCTAGGCATTTTGTTTTTTTTAATTTGAAGATTACGCAGCAGGTGGCGTCAATTATGTGGCAAACCCACCATTATGCAGAAAACACAGTGGCAGCAGAATTGCATAGTTCCAGTGGCCCTGGCTATACAGCTCTTGGGAGTCCTGGGGTGTAGTGTGTGCTGAGCGAGGCACAGCCCGTTGTCCTGTCACCAGCCATGGGGTCTTGGGAGTTAGCTAACTCTTCTTATATGGAAGTGCGCGATGGGTTGTTGATAAATGATGCTCTGAGCTATGGCTCCCAGCACAGGCAAGAGGTAGGGACCTTTCTCGGCTGTTTGCTTATCTAAAACAAGCACATGCATGCCTATCGTGGCAGCAGGGAGAGAGGCAGGGACGTGCGCCTGTTTCCCTTGCGGAGCGAGCAGGAACCATTTGTTAAAGCTCGCTCCCACAAGGGAATCGCCAAACGTGCACACGTTGCCATTGAAGGTAATGCAACGCGTGCACTTTTTTGGCTAAAAAGGCGAATCCATTGCTAAAGGTCTCCTTCCTAAGCAGCGCATGCTTGCTGCCTAGGCGAGACCTTAAAATTGGGTGGTTGTGGAAAACATTGTACCCTGTGGCGGGTACCCCATGGTGCCTGCCACACTGGCCATTGTTGTAAAGAGGGGTCCCATGGGTACCACCACAGGCCCCAACCAGAGTCCTCTGGGTGAAGGGGGGGCCGATACAGGCCCTCAAAAGCAGTCTCCACCAGCCATTCTGTGTTGGACAGACCGATTCAGAAAGGCTGTCTGAATCCAACATTGTAATACGTCCATCGGAAACACGGTCCATAGAGATGTACGATTCGGCTTCGACCGACTCAGCCTCCGAATGCCAGTCGGAACAGAGTCGGAAAGACCGAACGGTTAACTTCTATCGTAATCGGTCAGTCGGAAATGTTTCCGAGCCGGCCGGAAACATTGGTTCCACCATGGGTTGGGAAAATCTGAATGCCTTTTGGAGCCTTTCTGACCAACATCATAATCGGCCCCTAAAACTGAATACAGTGAACCAGAGATCAGAATTTTGAAAGTTAAGAAAAAAGTGCTAAGTAACAGCACAAAGGTTAATGTTCATAGTATAGTGCTGCGATTAGCAGGCTGACAGCAATGGGTAGGGTAAACTTTGCATATCACACCATGGCAATGTTTTACCTTGGAACATAGAGCCGTGGAAAGGGTAAGTTCATCTTAAATGTGATGAATATCCTGCCCACCTTACTAAAAGTGCCATAGGATATAATGGACTTGCATTAAGGCTAACAAGATACATGTCACTTGTGTGACACAGTAACACATCCACCAACCTCTAAATCATTTGAGAGGTTTGGGATGTGCTCAAGAATAAGGATGAGCTTTCATAGAAATTCTGCAGATACTGCCCAGGAAATGTCACCAATCACTGGCCAGTGCACTAAACAAAGAAAGCACCCACCACCCACTCCTAGGAACAGAAAATATCAGAATCAATAATCCAGCCGGGCCTGTGTTTGAGGAAAACGGAGGTGCTTGCTGCCCTCCAATTGAACTCAGCAACTAGACGTGCTCTCTAAAGTGCAATAGACTGGCGTCCTGTACTGCTGCAGGTACACAAAAGGCTGAAGAAATCCCATCTAGTGTAGGAGAGGCAGCTGTCCAGTTGAGTGTGGACTGCTCTGGACCCTAGGGCAGCACTAACAAGAAAGGAAGCTAGATTCTAGAAGCACACCCTGAGGACCTGTGAGCTGTAGGAGAGACAAGGAGTGACTTCCATCTTCAAGAATTGAGAATGGTCATTTTCTTTCTTTTTTGCATCTGGATTGGAGGACGTGAAAAGGGTGCAGCAGCTCTCTGAGTAAGGTGTAACTAAGCTTGCTGCGATTTGTTGGTTTGTCCTGCTCTGACCTTTTCCAGCAAAGTTTGAGATTATGTAGGTCCACCGAAAATAAGTGTCTGACTCTGTAGTCCATGTCAGCAACAGCCTCCTCCTTTACAGAGATGAAGGAGATTGATTTCTTGAAAAATAATTGATAGTAAAGCTCATACTTATTCTTGAGCACATCCCAGACATCTCTATTCAGAATGGCAGCCATCAATCTCCCCTCTCAGGGACTCGAAGCCCCTTCTCATATCCAACACTACAGATAAGGAGAGCCACTGTCACTTCCTGGTCTGGGAATTATTTCACCCCTTTCTTGGAGCATAGAAGAATGTCCAGGAGGGCTCCTTGATAAAATGCTTCTCACACATGGGCCCTTTATTCGATATTAATGTTAACGAACAGGGCTCTGCCTCAACCCTTTGTGAAAAAACCTTTACCTATTTAGTGAAAACTGTTTTGTAGGAACATCGGTTTATTTAATATCCAACATGTCCCACTTTTATACATTAGGCCTCCAACCATGTGAGCTACAAAGCAACTTAGGGGAGACCAACAGAATGTCTAAAAGTAGGTTTGCCTACAAGGAAGTGAGCTTTACTCGGATATGTAATTGCAGGGATAGTAAAGCTGCAGCCAGCCAGGTTGAAATACTGTACCTGGAGCCATACTTTAGGTCAAACAGGAGATGCTTTAAATCAACAACTGCAGCCCACATGTAATATTAAAATTCCACTCCAGTTTGGTGATTTCTGTTCCAATTTACTATGCCCTTACTGGAGAGCTAAATAAGATGTTTGGTGGTAACAAGTTTTATTTCATGTTATTGGGACACAGCACACACACTGTGACTCTGAACAGCAGTGTCATAGCACAAAGAGCCTACATACTAGGAAAAAGTGATACGCCTCCCCCCTAAAAAAAAAATAGAGGGATTGGAGTGTGGTGTGTCAGTTGGCAGCTGATCCTCTCCTCTCACGAAAGGAAGTCTTAGGAATAAACTAGATTATCTTTTTCTTTCCATGTATCTACGTGTGCCTTCTGACTTTTACATCATTGTTGGCGACGAGCGACTCCTCAACTGCGAACTCACAAATGCAGATGCTTCCTGTTTGGCTGACGTATGGGTGTGATCTCTTCACGAGGAGCAGTGACAGTATACAGGGTGTGTCTTACTATCCTATTTTATTCAGCTGACCCTACATGACACATCTTCTTGGCCCAACCCTGGATTGGCCATCGGCGTTGAACCGATTAAACTTTGTGTGGCATTTGATTTAGAGGGCGTGCGTCACCTGCAAGGCGCAATCTTGAATTGAGCATCGGAGCGGTGCTCAGGACTTTTGTTCAAACTACTTTGCGAGGTGCAACGTCATTTTGATTTCCGTATTGACATGGTGAATACTTAAAACTCGCAACAACTACTTGGTGAGGTGCAGCAGCGGTCATCAGCAGAATTATGGGCTGTGGCTTCCTACGTGGTATATTTTACTGTAATTAACCCCCACATGCATCAATCTAGGATTTTGCATTTCTTAAATAGCGAAAATTAAGGAATCGCTATTTAGGAAATGCAAAATCCTATGCATCAAGAATTCCTAAAAGTTTTTAGGATTCCTTAATTTTCGGAAATTGCGATTCCTTAATTGTGAATCGCAATTAAGGAATGGCATTACATTGATTCCTATGGGCCTAGAGGCCCATAGGAATCAATGCCGTTTTGCATTATTTTTTTTTGCACTCGCAATTTGTTGATGCATTGCAAGGGTGCAGAGGGGGGTCCAAAGGACCCCCCCCTGCACCCCTGAAATGTATTTTCAAGTGCATGTTTCACACACACATGTCCTAAGGACATGTGTGTCTGTAACATGCATGTTTAAAAAATGCATTTTTTTGCTTTTTTAAAAATTTTCGCAAATTAACACGAGGGTCAACCTCGTGTTAATTTGCACCTCCTATTTTAGAATTCGCATTTAAAAAAAAAATGATGCATTGCATTTAAGGATTCGCACACATGCGATTCCTTAAATGCAAACGCATTTTTTAGAAGTGCAAAAAATTCCTAAAAGTTTCATGCATAGCAAAAAGTGATTTTGGAATCGCAAACGGCCGAATTTTCCGATTCGCACCGTTTGCGATTCCAAAAACCTTTGATGCATGTGGGGGTAACTGCCTTGCTTTGCTCTTCCTATCTTGAGCAAGCATCTAACCGCAAAGGACCCATTTGGCATTGGGACAAATAAGCATTGGTGTGTGTGTGTGTACCATTTTGGTTTGGGGGAATCTGAATTTGGTGATTCTTATAGCAGAGGAAAACAATAATCAATTCATCTTTCTTTTCTTTCTAATGTTATTGTTATAATGTCACCCCATTTATCTGTTCCGCCATTTTTATCCCATGTGCAAAGTTAAAATTGGCGGTAGTCAAATTAAAATGTTGGGGGATTCTGGTGCCAGGAACACCATTATTTCCAAGGAGGATTTAGAAAACTGTCACTCTTTTAGAAGTAAGTGTTTACGTAAACCAGGCATTAAGCTAATAACGTACAATGGGGACTATGTAGAGTTAATGGAATTGTTTATAGCTGAAATTTCTTTTAGGAACAGGAACATTTGTGGTAGAGTGTATGTCACTAGAAAGGATTCATTGTTGGGTCTTAGTTATCAGGCTGCTAGAGGCATGCAACTTCATCTTGGTGTTGCCGAGCAAATAGTGTCAATGAATTCTACAGTTGAAAACAATGGTATTGTGAAATTGTTTCTGGAAGTCTTTTCCAGCAAATTAGGAAATGTAGAAGGATTTTAATACCAGATTGTGTTGCGACAAGTTTGTCAACCTAGGGTTCATAAGGTGCAAAATCTTCCATTTTCTGTGAGAGAAGATGATATGCCAAAGCTAAAATAAAAAAATTAATTTAGACATAATTGAATCATCAGAATGGTTGGCATCGGGGGCGTGGCTTGGCGCCGTGGGTGATGGCGGCGCCTGAGTGAGGCTCCGCCGAGGTGCCGGGAGCCTTACCTGCATTCTCGTCATGTTCCTGTCCTGACGCCTTGTACCGATTTCGGAATAACTCTGCTACGCGGTGGTGCCTTTTCAGACGTTTTGGAGCGACGGAGGCGAGAATAATTGCCGCTTCATCTTCACGGATGCTCCGGAGTGCGCAGGCGCCATTTTGCGCGTCTTGTCACGGAGCGCATCCTTAAAGGAGACGGAGGTCGTTCTTTACCCGGACCTCGCCTGCAGACTGTATCCCTTCCAGAATGACTGTGCACATTTCCAGGATCCAGACCTGCTGCCTCCTCTATGTGGTGACTTGCACATGAGGTAATTTACTCCCTCATGTAGCGCGGCCGCCATTTTGTGAGCTCAGCTGTCTTTTAGCCCGACTCAGGGGCTGATCCTCCTTCTGCTGCCTAAGTTCACTTTTTATATATCCCATTTCGCATGGTTACCTATTGGAATGATATATCTGCATATTTTCTTGTTTGGCTACATGCAGGGATGATGGATTGCATACTATCCTCCTTACTTATCATATATGCATGACATTTGCCTTAATGTTGCGGAAGCTTAATATCTATCTCCTTTCAACCCAATGATGCATGGTGCTTTCCCCTGCTGAAAGGTTTTGCTGACTTACCTTCAAATTTCGATTATCAGTGTCTTTTGGGGAACTTTTCTGTGACGAACTCGGCTGCACGTTCCCGTCATTTTGCCTTGGGCCCTTCTTGGATAGCTCCTCCTTACTAGAGTTATTTCCAGCAGTCTCTCCTCCATTACCAATTGTCACTCATTTTTTGCCTCTCTATTCCTCCACATGGGCAAACAACAACTCATGTCTCGCCCTTCTTCCTCCAAGGCATCTACAAAGGTGGCTTTTATTAAAAATTCGAAAGTCTTCTCTGCCCTCTCCCACTTAGAAGACTCTCTTTCGCCCTCAGGTTCGGAGGAACTCATGGAAACACCCTCTCCTACAACATTGGGGAAGACCACGGTCAAGCGGTTAAAAAAAACACCTCTCTCTCCGCCTACATCATCTTCTCCTGTATCCATGGAGCTCCTCTTGGAAGAAATACGCTCCTTTCGCCCTTTTCTTGAGGAAATTGGAACACTTCGCCCTTTCATGGAAGAGACTAATGCCAAGCTTCAAGTTCTCACGGATAATTGGTCCCAAATTGAAACGAGAGTATCTTCAGTGGAACACTCTGTGGCGTCTTTTCAAGAATCACAAGCCAAAGTTACACACTTGTCTTCACAAGTAGGTGCACTTCAAAAGCAGGTGGAGGAATTGGAAAATAGAGGCAGACGCAACAATCTTCGTATTTACGGCCTTGCCGAAAATCTTGAAGGGTCTGACCCGATTGCCTTCTTTAAGAACTTTCTCCCCAAACTACTCCATCTACCACAAGATACATCTCTCAATATCCAGCGTGCGCATCGTTTGGGCCGTTTACCAACGTCCCTCTCCATGTCGCAAAGGCCCAGGGGCGTTATCCTATATTTCCTGGAGTACACTGATCTTTTGAAAGTTCTAGCAGCGGCTAAAGCTCTCCCTAACTTGACTTGGCTGGACTCTCCACTGTTCTTCGCTCAGGATTATGCCAAAGCTACTGCCAATCGTAGGAAAGCTTTCCTCAACATGAGAGAGAGTCTTCGCGCCATGGGAGCTCGATATGGTTTGTACCACCCATGTCTGTTCAAGGTCACTTATAATAACAAGACCACCACCTATGAGGATCCCCTACGCTTGCAGAGTTTCATCAATGCCCACCGCACTTCTAATATGGATACCTCTGGTCCTTCATCTTCTGCTCCTGGCTGACTGTTCCCACTGCATGCTTGTTTGGATACTCACGCTCTTCCATGGCCATGTTGTTGTTGGCCTCCTGTTTTAGGCTGATTAATTGCTGTTGTTAGTTGCTTTGTGCACTACTCATATGCTCATTTGCTCTAGCTTCCTCCTTTTTTTTTGATATTTCATGTTTGCTTGTTTATGCCCTTCTTTATCCATTTTATGACGTTTCCTACCCAGTTCGTTTCCTCATCGTCATTTTTGCCACTGCGTTTTGTTTTGTTATGTATTACCTTCTCAGCTCTACCCTGTATTTGTTTCCACAGGAACCCATTGATCCATGATGACATCTCCCCGGTTCCTTGCCCGGATGTCCTCAGTTGTGTTGCCTTCCCTACCTGGCTCCCTCCCCCCTCGTCTTCTTCTCGTATTTTTCCTTAGTAGGTATGTTTTCTTCATGTTTTTTGTGCCTTTTTTGTTTCCTGTCCCTCTTCACTTCCCCTTCCTTTCTCCATGTACTTTCTGTAATACTTTGCGATGATATTCTTCTCTCTTCTGGTTATATTTACTCTTTTACTATTGTCACTCTCTTCTATTCCTTACTTTTTTCTCCATTCATCAACACCCCTTTCTTATCTTTTCCTTTTTCCGTTCCTGGACCTCTCTTATTCCTGATTTCCCTCTTCTTGTACATTTCTTCCTTCTTCCTCATTTTACTTCCATTCTTCTACTTATCCTTTCGATCACTCCTTCCTTTGTCTACAACTTCTTCTTTTTCTATCTCTCATTCTTTCGTAGAAGCACTATTCATCTACTGTATGCATTTTATTTGTAAACTATGTCTTTGAATTTAGTTTCATGGAATGTTAAGGGTATTAATTCGCCTGTTAAGCGACAACGTATTTTATCTCACCTGGCCAAATTAAATACTGACATTGCGTTTCTTCAAGAAACTCACCTTTCCGATATAGAATCTGGTAAACTTAAGAGAGGGTGGGTGGGTGATGTTTTTTTTTCACAGGGTGATGGGAAACGTAATGGTGTTGCCATTTTATGCTGTAAATCGCTTCCTTTTTTGGTCATATCTCAAGAATCTGATACCAATGGTAGATGGACTCATGTCAGACTATCAATTAGGGGTGTTCCAATCTCTCTCCTTAATGTTTATGGTCCCACGACGGGTGACCCACTTTTTTGGGCTGACATATCTCCCCGTATCACTCAATTCATGGATGACAACTTCATCCTTGCGGGAGACTGTAATCACCCTTTTGACCCTTTTTTGGATAGGAAATCCGATGCTACTTACATTCCCACAAGACCTCACAAACTGTTTGTCCAAGCTATTTCGCAACATAAACTTGTTGATTCCTGGCGTTTATGTAACCCAACTTTGCAGGAGTTTACATTTTATTCCCCCCACCATCGTTCCCAATCAAGGCTCGATTATATTTTTGTCTCACATGCCCTTTCTCAAACTCTACAGGCAGCAGAAATTGGTCCAATTTTACTTTCGGATCATGCCCCTGTCTTAGTTAGTCTTGATGTTCTACCCAAGACTGAGGGTCCCAAAAGATGGCGTTTCAATAATGCTCTCCTTCTAGATCCTCATTTTTCAACTTCTTTTTTTGCCTTTTTTGATGAATTTTTCCTTTTTAATGATGTCCCACCTATTTCGCAACATACTCTCTGGGATGCCTTCAAGGCAGCTGCACGTGACTTCATTATTAACTATGTTGCTAAAAAACGTAGATCTGCTCGCCACTTTACCAAAACCCTTCTTCAGGATATTAAGAGATTGGAACACGCCTATTTCACCTCGCACTCCTCCGATAGTTTGACATCTCTAGTTGCTGCCAAACTTAAGTTTAATGAGAAATCCACTGAAGATGCTTCTTTATATCTGCTTAAATCTAGTGCCAAATTTTATGGTGGTCGGAATAAAGCCGGGAAGATTCTTGCAAATTACTTGAAAGTAAAACAAAACAAAATAACCATTGAATCAATATATGATGCTGATGCCCATTTACACCATAAAGATGCTGACATTCTTGCTACTTTTTCACACTTCTATGAGTCATTATACACCTCAGACACACCTTCTTCCCCTCAGACTCTCGCTCATTTTTTCTCTACCATTCAAACTCCTTCTTCTTTCCCTCTCGACCTCTCCTCTTTAGAATCTGACGTCTCGCAAAAAGAACTGCTTAATGCCCTTAATCATTTAAAGTTAAACAAAGCGCCTGGCCCTGATGGGTTCACTGTCGAGTTTTATCTTCATTTTTCGAAGCTTCTTCTTCCAAAACTCCACTCCCTGATCCATTCATTTACTGACTTAGGTGCTTCCTCTGGCACCTTTTCCGACGCCCACATTTGTTTAATTCCCAAACCAGGAAAGGACGTCCAACACTGTAAAAATTATAGACCCATTTCTCTAGTTAATATAGACTACAAAATTTTTGCCAAACTACTTGCTCTCAGACTGGACCATCTGCTCCCTGCTCTCCTCGGTGAGGAGCAATCGGGTTTTGATAAAGGCCGTTATATAACCGATAACACCAGACTCTTTTTCAACATTTTGTCGAAATCCTCACAACTTCAATCTCCTTTTGCGGCCATTGCCTTAGACGCTGAAAAAGCGTTCGACAGGGTAGAATGGCCTTACCTCTTTCACACCCTTAATTGGTTTGGCTTTGGCCCTAAATTTTTGTCCCTGGTTTCGCTACTGTACTCTCGTCCACGTGCTGCAGTTTTCGCTAACGGACAAGTCTCTCCTTATTTTGATCTTGGAAGAGGTGTGCGTCAAGGCTGTCCTCTTTCGCCCTTTCTTTTTAACCTGGCTTTAGAACCTTTTTTATCTAAACTACGCCAAAACCCCAATATTCATGGCTTCCACTCTAATGACCTTTCCATCAAATTGGCTGCTTATGCAGACGACATTTTACTATTCATCTCTAACCCTACTGTCTCTATTCCCGCTTTTTTAGCGGAAGTTCAACATTACTCTTCAATCTCTGGTTATAAGCTTAATAATGATAAATGCGAGATATTACCTTTGACAAAGTTCACTTTTAAGAATGATTTCAGTGCCTCAAACTTTACCTGGAGTCCTTCTCATATTAAATATTTAGGTTTACATATTACCCCCTCGATCCCTGACACAGTTTCCCTCTGTTTATCCAAGTGTATCCAGAAGCTCTCTGATCTCACTGCTAGGTGGCACCCTCTTTACTTGTCCTGGTGGGGTCGCCTAGACACAATCAAAATGATGCTTTCCCCTATTATTCTTTATACCCTTTCTAATATTCCCGTTGTGATTCCAGCTAAATTCTTTAAACAAATTCATTCCATTCTATCTTCCTTTCTTTGGAGTAAGCGTAAACCCAGGATGTCTTTGGCTCGACTCACTTGTCCTGTTTCTGAGGGAGGAGTTAACTTTCCAGATTTTTCTGCCTATCACAAGGCTTTTCTGCTACGTCAATCCTCTTTCTGGTTACAGGATCCTGACTCTCCCTGCCCCTTGTGGACCAAGGTAGAGCGCCTATTTCTCACGCCCTTCTCTTTTGCCGAATGTATCTCTTTTTCACGTAAACCTGCTTCCATTCTCACTCCTATACATAAGTGTACTCTTAAACTCCTTCTAGCCTCCAAACCCCCGCCTCCTGTCTGTATCGCTGACTTCCTCTCCTCCACTATTTGGCATAATAAGTACCTTTTGATTCGAGGTAGGCCCATTCTCTGGAAATCTTGGCGAACTAAAGGGCTGCTTTGGGTCTCACAATTGTTTTCCAACTCCGTCTTCTTATCTTTTCATACTCTCCGTCTTCTTTATCACTTACCTCTCTCCTCTCTACCCCAATATCTTCTACTTAAAGCATCAGTCATGCATACATACAATACCCTTCCCCATTCTCGTCCTCCTACATCCTTTCCTGATCCTCTCACTCACCTTCATTCTACTTTACTTACCTCTCCAAAAGCTGCACTCCTATATAAACATCTTCGTACACGCACTCTCCCTAGATTCAAAAGCAAAATAGAGGAGCAGTGGGAAACTGACCTCTCCTCCTCTTGGCCCATTTCCACTTGGGATGCGATTTGGTTGAAGCTTCGCAAATCCTCCAGAGCTGCCTCCCTAACGCAATCCCTTTTTTTTATATATAACCGTCTACTTCATACTCCTTCCACCCTTCATAAACGTTTTCCCACTACACCGGATACGTGTTGGTCATGTGCTTCCCCAAATGCTACCTTGTTTCACATGTTGTTCCTTTGCAAGAATGTTCATGCCTTCTGGTTACAAGTATGGGCTCAACTCAATGTAATATTTTCGACCACTATTCCATTTTCATACGTTCATATTTTTCTAGGTAGCCTATCTCCTTGTTGGGATCATATGGATCTTAACGTTCGAATAGTTGATTTATTAATAGCAGTTGCATTTCAACAGATCACGGTTAATTGGAAATCTACGTCGAGTATTACATTTAAGGCTTGGTGGTATAATGTGTGTCATAACCATAGATTAGATACTGCTTTTGTTTTTCCTCCACAGATGGCTACTAAACGTGCTGAGTTATGGCTTCCTATTACCTCATATTTAGATAATTGTACAGCTCGTTCCTTTCGTCCTCGACCTGCTCAGCAGGAAGTGTCTAAACCCCCATGATACCCTTCCCATTTCTTCATGTTCATTTAATCCGTTTTACTGCATAGTTATATTTGCATTTTCTTCTATTGCATATTTACTGTATTTTGTATTCCTGCTTCTCCATGATTCGTTTTCTACTATGAATTGTTTATTTTCAATTGTATTGCTCCTATATCTTTTTATTAATCTGTCATCGTATATCTCCTTTTTCCCTTTACCCCCATTTTTTATTTTCCCTACAGTATTTGTCCATATTTTGTTCCTTTACCATGCATTTCTTTCAATAAAAGTTTTTTTGAACTGAAAAGAGTGGTTGGCATCCATTGTTGTAATATGCCAACCAGACCAGTTCATCAGGATGCGTATTCACGCCTTCGGTATTCCAGAACTTGATACAGAAATTGTTTGGGGGTATTAGTGGCTTATGCTATTTTCAAGATTTCGGTTTGTGCAATAAGAATGACAATGACAGTAAGCTGAAGAAGGGACTAAACATTTTAGGTTTTAATGATCTGAAAGTGAAAGTGGAAAATGCTAACTGAAGGTTATAAGTGCTACATATTTAGGCACATTGATGTCAATGTGTCAAACCTTGTGAAACAAATGGCGAATATCATCATAAACACAATTGTACCAACTAACAATCATGACATGAGGTCATTTTTGGGTGTAACTGAATTCTATGCAAAGTTTGTAAAAAATGTTGCTGAAAAAACCCAAAACAATGAGGAATTTATTGAAGGAGGCCTAAAAATCTGATTGGTGTGAATCATAAAATTAGAATTTAACATCAAGCGAAAAATATCTGATGCACCATATTTGGTCAATTTTAAGTCAGCATGCAAAATTCTTTTGTCAACTGATGTTAGTTCCTATTGTTTGGGAGCAGTTCTGACACAGATGCAGAATGGTGAAAAATTGGAGATTTCCTATGCCTCATTTTTGTTATCAGATGTAGAACATTATATTGGCATAAGAATAGATGCATTAGAGTGTTTCTGGGTCGCCAGACATTTAAGGACAGGTGTGTGGCGTTAGAAAGTCAACCTTTAGTTTTGCTAACCCACATTTTTTGCTGAATGAGACTGGTGTTAACTCCTTCACTGCAGGGCTGTTTCCCCCGCTGTGCTTGGGGGTGGAGGGGGCGCGCACAGCGCCCCGGTGCTCAGCTTGTCATTTATTTATTTATTTTATATTCTTATATAGCGCCTGAATAAACCCCCACAGCGGTATCTCCGCGCTTTGCCAGTGAGTATATAGCTCCAGATGGTCTTATTCAAGGGATAATACATCATACAGGGAAGAAATTAGTTACTGGTGAATAAGTATGTTTTTAGGGTCTTCCGGAAAGTCAGGTGACTAGTGAGTGATCTCAGCTCAAGAGGTAGAGAGTTCCAGAGTACTGGTCCCACATGGGCCAGCGCTCGGCCTCCTTGTCTGGACTTCTTTGTTTTAGGTATCTGCAGTAGCTGTTGGCTGCTAGAACGCAGAGAGCGCCCAGGAACGTATGGCCGAAAAATTTCGGCCAAATATCTTGGGCCTTCGCCTATCACACTTTTGTGGATGGTACATAGGGTCTTAAACTGCACTCGTTTCCTCACCGGTAACCAGTGGAGTCTAGTCAGCAGGGGGCAGGAGGGAGTCCTAGGGGGAACGTTCAGGACTGTCCTTGCCGCCGTATTTTGGACTACTTGTAACTTATTAAGTTGTCCTTCATTGGCTCCTAAAAGAAGACCGTTACAGTAATCCACTCTGCTGATAACTAGCGCCTGCACAAGTGTTTTCCTGTGGCAATCTGGTAAATAGGGAAGCACTCTTCTTAGCATCCCAATGCCCGAAAGCAGGTACCAGCCACCTGGTTTACATGATCTTTAAACGTGAGTGTCTGATCTAATAACACTCCCAGGTTTTTTACCGTACTCTTAGGGCTGGGAACAGGACCTAATTCTGAGGGCCACCATTCAGGTGACCAATGTGTTGCCGCTTGTCCAAACAACATGACCTCTGTTTTCTCCACGTTGCATTGAAGACAGTTTGATGACATCCACTCTGATATAGCTCTCATTCCATCTGCAAATGATCTTATTATTGCAGGGGTCAGACTTTTAAAAGGAAAGAGGAGTTGGGTGTCGTCGGCGTACGACACCGGGGTAAACCCGAATGATCTTGCTAAGTTGGCCAAGGGGGCCACATACACATTGAAAAGTGTTGGGCTTAAACATGAGCCCTGTGGCACTCCCTTGTTGAGCTCCATATAGGTGGATTTGTGGGAGCCCAGCCAAACTTCTTGAGAGCGACCGGATAGAAAACTTTCCATCCATGACAGAGCCACTCCTTTCAAACCTACGTCCTTTAAACGATCGAGAAGCACCATGTGAGACACCGTATCAAAAGCGGCGGAGAGATCCAACAGCACCAGAATCATAGAGCTGCCCTCATCCAGTGCCATTTTGATGTTATTGGTCACTGTTTGGAGGGCTGATTCGGTGCTGTGGTTAGGCCTGAACCCAGATTGCGAGTAGTCCAGGCCCTCCGTCGCTTCTAGATGTCCTGATAGATAGGTGTTCACGTGCTTCTCCGCTATTTTGCCGATATAAGGCAAAAGTGAAATGGGACGCAGGTTTGAGAGGTCTGTCCATGGGGAAGCCGCTTTTTTTCTGATTGGGTTTACCACCGCTCTTTTCCAGTCTGCCGGGACCTGTCCTTTCATGAGGGAGATGTTAATAACACTCTTTATGGATGGTCCTAAGAGAGAAATCAGAGGGGCAACCATCTTGGCAGGGAGGAGGTCATGTGGAGATCCAGATTTAATATGGGCAATAAGGGAGAAGAGCTCTGCATTATCAATTGGAGGAATAGCTAGCAGCGGATGTTTGTTGTGCTTTGGCGGGATCGGGGGTAGGGGCTTATTGGTATCATCCATGTTGTTATTAGCTGCCACTATTCTTCCATAAATAGAGTTTATTTTTTCCTCAAAAAATAGGGAAATTTCATCGCATAGAGTCTGTGAGAAGTCTTCGGAGCTCTCACATGCGGCGGGTTTTATAAAATTCTGCAGAATTCTAAAAAGCTCTTTGGGACAGTTACCCGCTTCTGTTAATTGTTGCATTAAACAGTGTTTCCTAGCTTGCTTTATGTTTTTGTAGTATAATATTTGGGCATCTAGAAAAACTGCTCGAGTCTCCTCACTTTTACTTCTCCTCCATTTTTTCTCTACTCGTCTACATTTCCGCTTCCCTTCTCTTAACTCAGGTGAATACCAGCTCTCCTGCTTAGAGGAGGGATACTGTTTGTGAGATTTTAAAGGGGCTATGATGTCGATGGCTCGCTTAATTGAATCATTAAGTTTAGCCAGCGCTGTATCTACTGTGTCATCTACCAGTATGGCAGGTTGTATCCAGATTTCCTGTAGTTTATTGACTGAGATTTTATGCCATTGACGGCGCCAGGTAGGAGAGGATGATGCCTTATTAGTGGATCCTTTTGGGGTCAGTAAGTTAAATTCTAACAAGAAATGATCCGTCCAAAGAATCTCTTTTGCTGGAAGACATGAGCCACGTCATGAGCCACGGCGCTCCGGTGCTCATGACAAGCTGAGCTCGTCATGACCGCGCCTGTTTAATGGAATGCTCAGCACAGCAGGGTAATCAGCCCAGCCTGTGAGCGTTCCATTAAACGGGCGCCGTGGCTCATGACGAGCTCAGCTCGTCATGAACACAGGAGGGGTTAACTGACACAGACTGTACCCTTGGCTCTGCTAACCAGACCCAGGGACAGTGCTATGTGTAAAAAGGTTTAGGGTACACTTACAATTGGCAAGGACAGACCCTATATGTCCTTATTAGATAATAGATTAGGGCCATGGGGTGCAAACTACCTATAAGTTAATGTTATGTTTTTGTAAAGGGGGCAGCTACCCAAAGACATCCCAGCGGTAACTCCTAGTACCAAACCTGGGCAAACTAATGGGTGAAAAGCCTAGTCTTCAGGCCTTTCTGAAGGCCAGGAGACTAGAGGAGGAATGAATGGAAAGTGGTAAATCATCCCAGATCTTAGCAGCGCCCAGGATGAAGCTTGGACCTCACCAGTTGGCTTTCTTGAATCTAGGGAGCGTCAGCAGCTGTGCACTGGAGGATCAAAGAGTTCTGCAGGAAAAATGCCTGGCCAGCTTTTGTCTGAAAGCCGCTAGTATACAATAGTGAATGGAAGTTTAGAGGCCCAGCAGATTGCTGCTGTTCTTTTAAACCATAAGACGCGAGAACACTGGTTTAGTTGAAATAAGGAAACTCGCTGTTCCGATCGAACAAGATTTGTCTACCATGACTATGCCAGGAGAAGCACTTCAACAGATGACCCCCAGAAGTTAACTCCGGCGCATCATGCAAGTCAAATCCAGCACCGCACGTCCTACCTGAATAAAGCCTTGACCTTCATATAAATTCACTCCTTTGGTCCACACATTTGAAGGTCGAAACACGTTGGCCATCACCATCAAGAGGTTTAGAGCAACCGAGGAAAAACATTTAGCCGGATTATAGGCATTTTGAGCTGGTCTTAACAAGCTCGAGACTTTAGTTTGAAAATAATTCTCCGACCTCTTCAGGACCTATAGAATACATCCTATTGAGGACAAAATAAACCAAGTCCTAATATTGAATGTAAATTAGTAGGACTTAAGTTGTGCGAGAAAGCTCATCCCGTAGACAACTCTGCAAAAATTGTTATAACACAGGTTGATGTGGTCCCTTATATGTGAGATTCACTTGTCTTCACTAGAAACATATATGTATGTAACGTAAATAGTGTTTATGTTTATTGTTTTTGATTGGTCTTGAAAACAGTCTCTGGTTTACACAAAAAAACAGATGTATGTTTTAATGTATTATGTGAAGAAAACCTCGATTTCAAAAAATGGAAAAAATATTTTTTTTTAAAAATGCATGTACCCAGAGTTAATAAAAAGGACTACTGAGGCTTAAGCAAAGTTTTATTTATGGTTTGTGTTGGTAAATGCTTGTGCTGACATTATAATATTGATTCCAGCCTCTTAATCTCTTGAATCACTCCCCTTTGTTGTAAGTCCTTATAAAGGCAGCACTGCCTTGCAGCCAGTCTTTAAAAAAGTAAATTCTCACAATTGGTACCGACAGAACCTATAAATCCCTAGTATATAATAATAGGTCATGGAAGTTTAGAAGCCCAGGAGATTTCATGCACTTGCATGTGTGCAATGCTGGGTGCCTGCTGTCATTTTAAAGGCAGTCTGGCTCAGGAACCTAAATAACCTGGTATGTGTGCCAAGGAAGCCCTCTGCGTATGAGGATGGATACCCCGCGAGAGTAACAGGAGGAGAAGGAGGAGTGAATTTCGCCCCAATGTCTAGAGTGAAGCCCAGAGGTGGTAGCGGGTAATAGGTGGGTTTCCTGGAGGAAACAAATGTCAACCTTATGTCGGAGAAGGTGGGCATGTACTAGGCGGGCCTTCCGATGGTCATTGAGACCGCAGACGTTCCAAGTCCAGTGCGTGGTGGCCGTCATATCACTATGCCATGAAGGTGAGTGGTGGATGAGGACAGATGCGGAGTGGGAGCCAGATATGATTGAGAAGGGATATGCCGTGCAGAAGACAGTGTAGCAATTAACACGGTACAGAAAAAGTCATAGAACGAGACAAACAGGCCTCAGAAAGGAGGAAACCTACCCAATGAACCTCCCGCCCACCACCCACACTAACCCCCAATCAGGTTGAGAGACCATCCCCACTCACCCTGGGAAACCCCAACTAGGAAGGGGGAAGAACAAAGTCAAAGATGGAGGGAATTATCCCGTGGATGCCTGGCTCTGCTCAGCGAACACCCCTGCTACTAAGACAGGGTGGCCAAGCCGCGGATAATCGCGGACAGTGATTGAAGACATAGGAGTCCAACAGGGCGCCTCATATACCAGGGTACATCATAGGGACGCAAACAAGATTTGGTAGTCCAGACTAGGAGTCAATAGTTACTGCGTACAGGCAGAAGGGCATGTAGGGCTGGCATTTTAGGAGCAGTGGGTGCCTCTTTGACAAGGGTAAACCACCAGGCCCACATGCCGAGGAACAGAAGAGCGTCAAATGCGGGCGAGGGCAGGAATGCTGCAAGAGCAGAGGGCGCTGTGGCCATAACAGGCAACACCGTGCCATGAGGCACAAGCAACAGGAGTCCAGGAGAGAGGGCTACCATCAGTCATTGTCACTCAGATTGCCACCGGCAGCCATCTGGGAGCAGTTAAGTGTAGAATGCTGTGGTTTGTCCAGCTTTTTTGCGTAGGCCAGTACCGCCTTTGGCTCCGTGAAGATGTGCACTTGTGAGCCCTGCCTCACAGTTTGGCCGGGTACGCCAGGGAGTAGGAGACGCCATGTTTCTGCAGCAGTCGTTTGGCCGGGAGGTATTCATGACAGGCAGCATGCACCGCCATCGTATCATCAGGGTAAAAGGATATAGGGTTCCCCTGATGGTGAATGTCACCCTTCTGCCTGGCTGCCCACAGAATGGCATCTCGGTCCCAAAAGTTTAGTAATTTGGCGATGATAGGACGAGCAGGCAGGCTAGGAGCGGGCCGGGGCCCCAGAGAGCAATGGGCACGCTCAACGATTAAGACAGGGGAAAGAACCTCACCAAATAGGTCCGGAATAAGCTGCTCAACAAAGTCCTCCATTTGGGCGATGTTGGAGGATTCGGGCATGCCTGTGATGCAGAGGTTACTTCTGCAGGAGCGCGCCTCCAAATCCTTGTTCTTGATGAGCTCTAGAACCTTGTCCATTTGGAGAAGTTTATGGTGATCCCAAGTTGCAGCGTCATCAAAATCGGACACCCTCGCCTCCATGTGGGTCAGTTGTGCGTCGTGCGAAACCACCCGGGCGTTGACAGTGTCCAGACAGGTGGATAATCGATCGAGCTGGGTTGTGATGCCAGTGACAGTGGCCCTCACATCTAGCATGATGGCTTTAAGGTTGTCCTCCGGGTCAGACCAGCTTCGGGCTGGGTTGCAGGCTCGCCAGTGTCCAGGGCTGCCCCATCCTGTCGTGTCTGCCTGCGTTGGTCGAAAGCGGTACAAAAGGGGGTGGTGATGGATGGAGCATCCGAATCAATCAAACACTCACACCAGTCAAAAGATCTGAGTTTAATCCATCACCGTTCTTTAGCCCACTCTGCCACCCCAGTTCAGACATGGCTATATGCAAATCAGTCTGACCCTGTGCCTCACGGGAACAGTCCAGCTCGAACTGCCAAGCCATGCCTTCCCTGGACCGGAAACAAGCTTCCGAGGACCGGTTTCTGGCATTCCAGCCGTCTTCAGCCCAGGCTTGCTTGAATCCAGTGGCAAAGTGAGCAAGGGACTCACGTCTGAGCATACCCTGCCACACTTATGGCGGCCAAAAGCGGTACAAAAGGGGGTGGTGATGGACGGAGCATCCGAATCAATCAAACACTCCCACCCAGTCAAAAGATCTGGGTTTAATCTATCACCGTTCTTTAGCCCACTCTGCCACCCCAGTTCAGACATGGCTATATGCAAATCAGTCTGACCCTGTGCCTCATGGGAACAGTCCAGCCCGAACTGCCAAGCCATGCCTTCCCTGGACCGGAAACAAGCTTCCGAGGACCGAAGGCCAGCTTAGGCTGCTTGAGGTCTGTCTTCCACATAGTCGGGGAGCTGTGTCCCACACAAACCCGCCACCCGCACCGCCGAGGCGCTGGAAGCGGAGGAGCGGCGTGGGAGAGCCAGGAGCCAGCAAGAGGAGCTACGGCCGAGGATGAGCACCAGTGGATGTAGCAGTCACAAGGCCCAAGGGGAAGGCCGGAGCAGGAAGGGCCTTGGGCGATGAACAGCGTCCAACCAGACTCCAGGACGATCATATAGGTCAGAGGAGAAGGAAGCGGGGTGCCAGGTCCTGCTGGCTGGGTCGTAGCTGGAGAGACAGCAGCAGGCGCCTGCAGCACATTGAGTGAAGGAGCCGAACAGGGCCCAAGTCAGATGGGCCAGGGAGGGGGAAGCAATCCCCTACCAGCAGGCCGGTTGGAGTAGGGCCCATGTGACCAGCGCAGTTCCGGACTCCAGATCCACAGGCGTACCCACTTATGAGTGGAAGGGCTGGGAGATTAGGAGGGCGCCGCCACACGCAGCAGCAGAAGGCAATCAAGGCACCAGAGCAGGTCGGCCGATCCAGACGGCTAGTGTGAGCCAATGCAGAGAGCATGGCGTGCAGGATGGCGGAGGTAAGCCACTCAGCGCGCGGGACCTAAACCAACGCAGCCGCTAGAAGAGAGCACCCCAGCAGGCCCGTGCGCGCAGAAGCGAAGGCAGCAGGGACGCGCAGGGAGCACGTCGCCCACGTCGTGGGCCCCAAACAAGCTGCGGGAGGCTAAGAGCACTTCAGGCACCACATAGCGGGAGGAGAGGCCTGGCCATGCGGTGCGACGCGCACGCCCCCAATCCCGTCGCAGCAGCGAGACCCATCCAGGAGAAGAGGCAGCAGGCAGTCATCAGCAGGAGGTCCCTCTCCCGGCAGGCTGGCATCAGCAGTCTCCCATCTCCACCAGAGCCCGGTGCAGCCGCCAGCCATACACCACCAGGTAGGCCCGGCAGCCGCACCTGGGACTGGAAATGGCGGCAGATCTCAGTGCGGCGTCTGGAGTCAGCAGGGGGACCGATCGTCGCCCCCAGAGGCAGGGAGTCAAGGCAGTGTGAAGCAGAGGTTCAGTTCACCCAGGGTCTGCAGGATCGTAGGGGTTTGAACAGCTTGGCCGGCAGAGCCCACTCAAGGTGTGGCCATCTTGCAGCCGGCCAAGCCACGCCCCCAGGCTTCAGTAATGTTTAATTCACAGTGTCAGTTTCAGAACTGAAACATTTTCAGTATTATCTATAACAAAATCATTGTTACTCATTTATCTTAAACAGCTATCAACTGTTGACAAAGCCAATAGTCCAGACTAGTTTTAGGTGTATGCCAGTTGTGTTATAGATCTGGGTGCAATGACCGAAGGCTCAGAGGCAACAAACGCTAGAGGAATCACATTAATTGTTTGTGTTTAAGCCATGATCCTAATTACATAGGCCACCCCATTTAATGACACTCACTTTTCATCCCACTTGAAGCCCTGTTTACAGTTCAATTCATTATCTGAAATTGATAGCGTAATCCACACTTGATTTGGGGAGTTACTGTAAAAATATGCAATTTCATGGTAAGAAAAATATACTTAAGCCTTTTTTTATCCATATTCAATCTGTTCCATTATGTATATCTGAAAAGAAAAAAGTTCCATTCAGTGTATTTTCTAACTGCTGCTAAATATTTTGTTACATTAACAATGAAAACCAACGTGCTCTTTGACGTCAGGAGGTGGTGCGCAGTAATTGTCCACGTGCACTTCCAATAAGGCGGCTGTGCCTGACATGGGAGGTTTCCAATGAAGATCAAATCATGATGGCTTTCGTGCTGAGCAGTAACGAGGAACACACGGTGATGTACATATTCCGCGATCACACAAAATGTACAGATCATCTTTCATGGCGTTACCTCAGAGGTACTTCAATATAAGAGTCCACTGTCCTAGAGGACAGATGAAAGTGTAAATAAACCTCGATAAGGAAATCAATGCCTGGTCGTGGCACCTCCTAGCAGGACGTATAACCTGGGCGTGCAGGTGTCCTGGGAACCATGCTGAGGTGTAATGAGCATCGAGAGAAACTTTGGTCATCACTGCTGGTGTCCAATGGGGTGGGGAGAGAGGAGTGTGACCTTTAACAATATCAACTCGATTAAAAAACAGAAATCAATGCAACCAAGTAAAAAAATAAATGAAAGGGTAGTGTATTTTATCCTAACTTGTGACAAATACTAAGAGTGCAGCCTATCACCAGGACAACAGGCGCCTCATGCCCCATTATCAATAGGTTTTAAAGGGGCCGATATCTGGTTAAAGATGTCGCAACAGATCTTAAAACACAAGTCGGCATCATCACACAAAGAAACCTTCTCCAAGGTCTATAGTGGGCGATTGTTCGAGATGCGGCATTCGGAAAAGGGAGCCGTTTCTCTACACATAGGATGGCCCCTTTAGGAGAGAACTCGCTAAAATGCTTACATAAACGCAACGGAAAACATCTCTCCTATAACCAGGGGGGTGAAAGAGTTCTTTTTGCAACTTTAGTTTGTTCTCCCCGACCTCGGTCTCTATAGTAACAGCACTCCAGTAAAAAGTGCGTTGTGCTGCAACATATCCTGCCAGGTAAAATAAGGTAAATTAAAGTGTAATGTACAGGAAATCAAAACGAAGTATTAATGGTCTCAAACCGAGAATGAATGAAGCGAACAAAACGAGATTTCTGCTGAAAGGATCTATAGTAGTAGCAGATAAAAGCCTGGCACTTTCTAGTCAGACTCAGTATTGTGTGTTTTTTCAGCAGCAATCATCCCACATCTGGCGAAGGAGGCCCTTCCATTATATTTTGAAGGGCGGTCACTGGGACACTGAAGGAAAGGCAGGCAATAGGACGCAGATTTAGTTATTTACTTGTTAATAGTTTAACACTGCAGTGCCTTGGTAGACGGACATCAGTAGCTGGTGTGCAGTGTGGGAGCCACAGCGCTTTCACCCGGTCTCTGATGTGAAAAATCTCCGATGTCAATGTGGAAAGTGCACAAAACAACTGCCGCATATAAAACTGATGACAGCTGCCAGTCTGAAGCCGAAAGGCTGCCCTTTCTTGGGGGGGATGAGGTGGAGTGGCGTGGAGGGGGTGATGGGGGGGCGCACCAGACTGAGGTAATGCAGTACAACATCAAATCTCTCATACCAATCATGCATTCATAGCAGAAACCCAATCCTATGCATAGTTAAATCATGTTTATGGATTGAAGCACAATATGCTTTACTGGGATGAAGTAAAATGTCCAAGGAGCGCAGTTACCTAACCAGCATGCACAGGTCACAAGACCCTCCAACGTAACTGCCTCTGGATGCTTTTGACACCATCCCCCTCTGGAGGAGTGAGTGCAGACCACGAGTGTCTAATGTGGATTGGTAGTCTTCTTATAAAAGATTATACATGTCTCAGATGTATTCTTTGACAACTTCTTACTTCTAGCCAACATGTCTTTGGTTGTGAGATCTGTTTCCCATCGAGTTTTTGAAGGATAGAGTAAGTGCTATATAATAATGTAGCACCAGTTGATGGTAAATGGATAATCCCTCATCAAGGTAACACCAGTTTTATGAATATTTGGCAGAGAAACAGCTTTTTACAAATTCGGATCCTAAAGTTCATAACATGGAGGCATCCAAGGCTGTCATAATCAGGGGATGGTTGTCTGCAATGAAGCAATAGATAGTAGCAGAATTCAAGAAAAGGCATCAGAGTTGGAATCCAATGACGCTAGTGTGGCTCAGCGTTGGGCCATGCTAGTGTTCACATTCCCAACAAATTAATCTGCCACCATGAACCCATGTGTTAAATCTTTATATAGGTGTCTCATCTAAAATCAATCACAGACCAGTATTGTCACTGAAGGGGTCTACATACGGGATGAGAATGGTTGCGATCATAAAATATTGTGTGCTTACACCTATAATCATTGCTTGAAATGGAACACTCGAAGTGCAGGCACTCTGTAATAGAGTACCTGCTTGTTTCTGAAAATTGCTGGTACTCTCCAATCAAAAGTATTAGGTCACTCTTCAGAAGTCCCAGTACTCTACCTCTCAAAATAAAAAAGTGCCTGTACCGGACAGTACCAGCCCATTTGAAGCACTGCCCATAATGTAAATAAACTATGAAGTTGTGATTTTCTATACTACCCCAGGTTGAAAGATCATGGAAAGGAAGGCCACAGGACCACTACAAGTATTCAGAACTCATTTCTACATGACAATCTGATAAATATGCGGATGGTTGGACATTTTAATCCTACTTGACCTGTGCACTGCCTGCAACAGTGGATAACAACAATTTATAGGCGTGCTTGAAGTGAGCAGGAGTCTTTGGAACAGCTAATAATGTTGTTCTTGTTAGACCAGAAGTTATAATTGGTTCTTCATCATCAACTATGATATCAATCTAATATAGGGTCCTTAGGGATCTACCCCACGCCCCCTTTTATTAATTTTAAACATGAAACCGTTAGCACAGCCCGTCTGCCAAGTCCACCCAAAGTTTTAAATGCACATCAATATATGATATAGATCTTCATATTTGTGTGTGTAATCCGGATGAATAGTGTGGTAACATCAATATCTGCCTGAAAGGTGCTTCAAAAATAAGCCCATGAGAACTGATCTGGAGGATTCTCTAGTATGAAAACCTCCTTCACCTGGCCTGAGGAACTAGTGTCATGTGGTCAGGTTAGGCCCGATTAAAAACACCACCACTTACATGTTTACGTTTCTTAAATTGCCTTTTCCTTTAAACAAGGTGACTTTTGACATACATTTGAGTGTGTGTCAATGCAGAATAACATTCTCTGAATTGGCATTGCTTACATTTCCACTTCGTGGGTACATTATCCCGACACCTTGAACATTTAGTACAAGGGATAAAGTTCACTGCACAAATGATATTTATATTATTGTTCATATGGTGACAATGCTATCCAACTAAAATAAACAATTGCGACCTGACAAGGGTTGCAACATGGCTACAAGGGTAGGGTGACCAGGCGTTCTGGATTTGGCCAGAGTCCTGTTTTTCGGCAGCTGTCCTAGCAGATTTCAGACTATTAAGCTCATGTCCCGGTTTTCACAGAGGGTCGGCTGAAAACGGTGGGAGATATCTTTTTATGTTTTGCAAACCAGGGATAGTTAGCAGCTGTTATAAGAAATACATTTAATTAATAGGCATACTGCTGGCTTTAAAATCAGTATTTTAAGTATGTTCTTACGGGGTCCTCTGTAATTCTCTGCTAAGAAGCGCTGTCATTCTGTGCGCTGGGATGAAGTAAAAGTGTAGTCATATTTTTGGGAAATGTCCCGGGTTTGGCTTTAAAATTCTGGTCACCCTATACACGGGTCTTATTACAAGTACACAACCACTTCCTTGTTTAGGCAGAGGAGCACTCCGCTGACACTGCAGGTTCACTTAATGCCAGAATTCCAGCTCAGCTGATTCCTGCATACCAACACGAGGAATGCCCAGCTCTACACGAAGACGGGCAGCCTGATGACACTTACCCACAGGTAACAGGGATTTAGTCTACCCTGACAGGTATTTGACAGATCACCCACCGTCGGCAAACCTAGGTTAGGGAGGGCCAAGTAGGAGTACAACTATACACAGTACTTACATGCCTGCATATATTCACTGTCTTAGCACAATGATAGAAATGTTCATCCTTTTCACTATTCTTGTTAAACTAATTGTACCAATCCGTTTAAATTATCACAGCACATGCATATTATGCAAAAATCACAATGCTTCAATAAATACCGAAAAACCTTGCTGAATATTTCTTGAGTACTTCTTTGGGTATACACGAGAGTCCAAATGAAAGGGTTCTAGATCTGCAACCATTATTTCCTTGGGGAAGGGAGGAAAATCCAAGTTGTCATGTTCAAGGGTTGCACACACAATTGTTGCCCTATAAGGTATGGGGTACAGGTGGTGCACTGTGGCTAGCAGGGACATAGGCCAGCATATCCTGAGGGTGTGCACGGAATCAGTCTGGCACAATCTTGACATTTATGTTTTCCAACAAACACACAGTTCCACAGAGGGAGGTTCAAGCCTCAATTACCTGTGCTTAAGCAGTAATAACAAACCCATGGTGTCCAGTTCAACTCAAAGTTGCTTTTTATAAACATATTACAGTGGTAACCAAAAAACAAAAAATGCATTTTCATCTCATGCTTCTGAGAAAAATCCTGCTGCTCCTTCAGCCATCCCATTCTAGCTGACAAAAGCTTTGGTGGTATTGAGGCTGGACTATTGTTATGATGGTTATGCCAGATCACTGAATTAGGGGAGAGTGGAACTCCAGAGATTGCGAAATCAAGCAATATAATTTTAGGAACACTAGTTTCAGATTTAGTTGGGTGCAATAATGATTTCACCTGCCCCTGGGTCACTCATAGTGAAGGCATATAAGAAGGGGGTGGCACATTTATGCACTCTCTATTGAAAAATATGAAATAAGAATGTAGCATTCCTCTTTCACTTACACCAGAAAAGGATTGTGATAAAGTAGAACGTATGCATGCACTTATTGGTGCTTTCCGATTGAGGGGGCACCAGACATGTTGATATCCAATAGTTTTAGGTCCTTCACAGACATGAAAAAGTATCATACTGGGAAAGTTTAAAACTATTTCTCTAGTTTGGGAAAGCTTTAAATCGAGTACATACAAACCCAGGACAGCAGAAAATGAAGAAATCTTCAGTCCAAAGAATCTAAACTCACTGGATGTGAAGAAATAAAATGAAGTGTAGGCTACAGGCAAACCGGTTATTAACAGCCAGCCGAATTCTGGAGAATGTCAAAAGCATGAGAATAATTAGGACATCCATCTTAATTTCCTTTCAGGTTGTCACAGTTGATGACAACTGGATGCCCTGGCTGGAATGCTGATCCTTTACTTATTTGTGCTGAAAATGATGCGTGTCAGGCGTTGTTCCAGAAAGTGGTTCATCTGGTCAAAACTAGGATGTTTTTTACTACGTTTGGATTTATTTATATCTGACCTCAACAATCCACTCACCAAGGAAATAACATTAACTTTGGCACAGAACACGTACTTATTTCCTTTCGACTGCTGGAGCTCCTGGGTATTCCATTCAAAACAATGTGCTAACATTCCTTTCTTATGAACGACATTCAAATAGATTGCATTGAATGAATTATACACAATCCATTCAAAGCACTGAAGTGGCTGAAGGCTACCAGGGATTACTACAGTCTAGAAGCATTGTTAGATCTCCTGGAAGTCTAAACTGTGGTTTGCCACATTGTTAACCGGCAAGGTTATGAGCCTTTTCGGCATTCAGTGTAGCAACATAACCCAACTCTCTCCTGAATTACTGTTAACAGAGCTCCTGTATTACCTAATCCTCAGGCTACGCTGGTGTAGTCTACAACACAAGCATGTCTTCCAAGATATTGCACAAATTGCATTGGTTTTCCATAATATCCAAACAACAGCAATCATGTTTATTTAAAAATGTGAATGAAATGAAGCTATTGATCATTACTGGTGCATCGCAATTAGACAAGTACAATGGTATTAATTCTCCGATTCATTTGTCACCAGTTTAAACAGGTGTATAGTTGGCCGGGGGTGTATGCAGTAATACACAACAAATTGGCCTAGAAGAGGGTACCAACTGAGTGCTATGTCGGTGGAACTCACCTAGCAAGGATTAGCGCAGCCTCCTTCTGGAAGAGAAGGTTTCCAATATAGAATCTGCTTCCTGACCTTTTGCAGCACCCTGAGTAATCTACAGGTTGTCATTTGCAGCTGATTACTTTCATCAGTGCCCAATTGGTACCACAGGTAGGAGCCTAGATCCCTTTAAAGAGCTACACCCAACTCATTGTCAAACCTGGTGAGGGTGCCTAGTCAGTTCTCCATCTACAGAGCAAACCCTTAGTGACCTGAGGCCTTCACCATTTCCTGTAAATTGAATACTATTTCCATCACCATGACTACAAATATTCTATTCTATACAGCAGATTAAGTAATGATCGAGCTATCTAAAGCGATACAAAAGGGGATGATGGACGGAGCGTTTGAGCAAATCAAACACTCACCCCCAGTCAACTGATCTGGGTTTAATCCATCACCATTCTTTAGCTCACTCAGCCCCCCAGTTCTGACATGGCCATATGCAAATCAGTCTGACCCTGTGCCTCATGGGAACAGTCCAGCCCGAACTGCCAAGCCTGGTCTTCCCTGGACCGGAAACCAGCATCCTGGGACCGGTTTCGGATTCATAATCCTCATCAGCCAGGCTATCTTGAATCCAAGGAATGTCTAATTACCAACAAGACTCACTAAGTGATGGATATTTCTGCAATATCCATTTACTTTTATGATCCCAATGTTATCTTATTTTTGAGCTTCTTTCACCATATTCATAACAAAATATTTTACACACTCTGCCTTCATGGCAAGTATTTTGGTACAATGTATGCTTGCCAGAAAATGGAATATTATTTTACTTAATAAATACACTGTTAGGCTGCCATACAAGTCTCCAGGAATATCTGCTCAACCCCTGATAGTTACTCCACATGCAGCAGGCAATTCCCCAAAAAGACAAATTGAAATTCCTAAACCAATTTTGAAAAAGAGAAAAATAGGAGTAAAACGTGAGAATTCGTCAAATTAGGTAAGGGGGTATCGGAGACAAGCAATTTTTGAACTTTAAAGCAAAAATATCTGTAAAAAAGTAAATCACAGATCAATAGTCATAGTTTGCATTGGACAGTATTTCAGGGCAACCGCAATGGTATGCCACCATGTTCTAGGTTTTTACATTGGAACTTCGACTCTGAATTCAAAGTCGTTCAAGGGATCAATGGGAGTTCAAAACTGAAGAGAATGATTTGTTGCTGGGGTAGGTTTGGTGTCTTTTCTCAGTCCAGGGTTTTATGTTTGGACTTGGTCACTTTTGTGGTTCTCTGAAACATCCAGAGGGGTAAGGCTGGAAGTAGAGGCTGTGTAGTGCTCCACAAGGCCAGGTATCTTGAACTGTAGGTTCCTCTGAGCAGCCTTTCACTACAGCAACAGGCTCTGAGCAGTAAGAACCTGGCTTTCTTGCCCAGTTTGGGTGCATCATCACTGGACAAGCCTCAGTATCTTGCCACTTTCCTCTGGAGTTTGGAAAAAATGTATACGTCCCCTTTACTCCAACTGCTGCCAAAGTGCTTTCTCAAAACGCTTGTCAACAAGTCAGCCAACCATATCAACCACCCAAAGTCCTTAGGGCAGGCTTTTATTCAATAGGTCTCTCTCCAGCCTGGGGACCTGCATGGTCTAGGTCTGGTGATTAACTGGCCCTTGTAGAAGTGAGAAATCCTCTTGTTTTTTGTGTCCATGGAGCAGGCAAACAGAAGGTCAGCATCTGACCCTTGGAGAACAGTTCCAATTTTAGTGGTATCAGTCATATACTGGTACTAGCACTAGCCTTACCAAATATAGTCTACTTTCATGTCCTTTGTTCACCTTCATTTGGAGCACTTCTGCTTTGCTTTACAATAAAAAAAATCCCAAAAGCCCCAATTTGATATTGGCTAACCCCTTTTTGCTACTAAAAGTGTCACTTGATCTACTTAAGTCACAGCCCTTTTAGAGTAGCCATCTTCCCTCTGTCAGGGTCAAGAACTGTTATCCACCTGCATGAACTGGAGCACGACTGTGTAGGATGGCCCTGTGAATGAATGATAGCAGATCCAGTCAATCCTATTTAGCATCTTCAAGTCAAATGATATAGTATGAAGGATGCCCTTTGTTTTGCCATTCGTCTCTTCATCTGCCACAAATGGCTAATAACTGTTAAGTGGCTAGTTGTCGACAACACCTTTGCCTTCCTGATCACAGAGGACAGGCTATTGTTCTCTGGAGATTAGGGCTGTTACCTCCAGCCAAAAATGAGTATTGGCCTTTGGAGGTGAGATGAGTGGCAATACTGGTTCCAAACTGGTTTTGGCTCAGGAAGTGCAAAATACATTGTTATCAAAAATCTAACTTCAGTGTAAAATGAGGGTGATAACTAATTCTGAATCATTTTTCTAGCATTATCCTGTCTGAAGATACAAATTAAAAAGTTTTTATTTTATCTAGGCATGTTTATGGAAAATCCAACTAAACCTGCACTGTGAAAACAGGTGCCAATTATGTTATTGGTGTAAATGCACACTGCAGCTCACATGTGGCACTTAAATCCCAAACATTTGTGCATTTTATTCACCATTTATGATTACCTAATCAACCAATTGGGTGGAAACCATTTTAACAGCATCATTTTAGGACCACAGCATGTGCATTGTGTTAATGAATGGCAGTGTCAAATCGTACAGAATTCTTATAGCATCGTTAGGGTAAAAAAGGAAAAATGACAAAATTTGCGGTGACCATGCAGAAAAGCTGGACCTGCTACACTTGCACGCTAAAGTACACAAAAAAGTGGTGGATGGAATGCTTGAATTGATCTCAGTCACTGGTAATTACTAGGGCCACAACCCAGTCCACTTATTTTGCACACCATGCCACCACAGTTTGGACCCAGCCATATGCAAATCTGCCATGACCCTGCTCCTATGGGAACAGTCCAGCCTGAACTGCCAAGCCAGGTCCTCCCGACTGGAACACAAGGATCCTAGGACCAATTTCGCCCTAGTTAGGGCTAATCAGCCAGGTATGGCTTGGTTCCAGTAATACAATGTGCACAGGACCTACATCTGGTTATACCGGTCTCATCTAGAGCTACACACTAAAATATGGAGAAAAAAAAGTGAAGAATGGAATACTTGAAATAATCTCAGCCATTGCCAATTACTCGTGCACACCATGGCACTGGGGAGTCATGGTGTGCAAAATACCTATGGCCCGAGTAATTTCCTATGGCGGAGAATAATTCAAGCATTCCATCCCTCACTTTTTGTATACTTTAGTGTGTCACACTTACAGACTAGGCATAGACACTGTGTTTGTAAACAGTAGAGGTGTATCTGAACAGATCCACCGCAGTGGGGATGAGCAAACTGAATTGTTTCATATGAATGAACTTCTCTTCCTGATAATATGATTAAATATGCCAAGGCAATTTTGACTCTCTGGGTGCCTCATTGTACCGTTAGATCAAATTGTTGGCCCCTTTCTATGCCATTTTAATTTCTGGTTAGTGAATTTTCAATAGTACAGTACAACTGTATGTCTGAATAATTGATGAATGAATGTAACTCCTGGCAATATGAATTTAATTGCTGGTTGAATATCAAACACTAATACTCTCCACACTTTATTATTGTATAAAGGATTGAACATATTTTAGATAGGCTGTGTGGATTTAAAATTTCCAACACCTATGATGGGGTTCAGACATCCAATCTTATTATAAAGTAACTAGCTTACCCGTCGCGTGTTGCTGCGATCTCAGAAGAAAGGAAATTTAAGGAAACTTGTTATGATAACATTCAATTTACATTGTGTCATTTTTATTGAAACTTATTCATTTTAATATGGAAAACATTTCAAAGTGTTGTTTTAGTTCTTTTTTTTATTCGAGTGCTTGTGGATACACAATATTTTTAGAAATTTTCGTATGGTGCGTAGATAAATAAATCAGAAGGTTTTCGGACGCGTGAGCTGGCCACATACAGTTGTCCATGTGAGAAGCACGGATTCTCCAAATCTAGTCCACACACTTGCAGAGATTGTCCTTGTGCTTTGTTGATCGCCATTGCAAAAGCGAGTCGCACCGGAAAGTGTAAACGTTCCGTATTGGAAAGATTATGAGGGCCCTGGGTGGCAGATATTTAACAATTTTTTTTGTTTTTGCCACAAACCTTTGCGGGAGTGTACTCAACAACTTAGCGATTTTTAAAATTTATTTATTTATTTAGTTATTTATTTTAGACAGAAACCTTTGCGGGAGTGTACTCAACAACTTCCCAAAGTTTCATGCCGATCGGATGAATGGTTTAGTAATGCAGAAAGGACAAATGGACATACTTTGGTTTTTATATATATAGATGAACGGATCAGTCACCATGGATTTAGAAGCTTCCAACAGCAGCTGGAAACAACCTGGCAAACTGACTGCACTTCATATATGCACTAGTTTTCCTGAACTGCACACCTAGTAACAGAGTACTTTAGACAGTGGTAAGGAGAGGGTCCTACAAGCCACCGAGGGAGGGGGGGGGCAGGGATCACGGTGGGTTGTAAGCATGAATGGGGAGAAGCAGAATTCCTTTTTCCGAGGCATATGTTGGAGAAACAGGTATGGTTTGAAGTGCAACTTGTAGAACTGAGTCTTTAGCTCCTTTGTGAACTACACCAGTAACAACTCAAGTTAGATGCAAATGAGGATGTTTGTCTAGATTCCATGTGCAAAGATGATAATTTCTGCTCTTATTCTTTTTAGAGCCTGGGGAAGAACTTTACCAATGATAAAGAAACGAATCTACTTATTTGAATGTATTATCAAAGTATCATCTACAGAATTTTTTTTTTGCCTGTATGTGACTTTGCTTTAAGTATTAATCCAAAAAACATCATCAACCTAAAATATTTCCCACAAAGCAGCATAGCCAAGGAATTCTTGTTCAATGATGTATGTGTTGCTGCAGGTGGGGTGAAGGGGAGAGGCAACATACTTCTCGAAGAATAATTAAAACTCTGGTTAGAGCGGACCATTATAGTCCCTAAATTAACCTGAGCTCAACATCATGGTAGCTATGGTACACAGCAAACAGGCATAACTTAGAGTACTGTTTAAAGTATTGATGGAGTACCAAAACAGTAATAAAGTCAAAATGCCAAACAATCAAAATCACAAACCAAATTAGCAAAAGAGTAAAATATAAAAAACAAATGAAGCACAAAAAACCCCCCACAATACTAGGGACCAGAAACATGAATTTCCAAAATTTTAAGTAGAAATGGCACAATAGTTTATGGTCACTGTAACCTCAGATGTAGACAACTTCAGGCAGACTGCAATAAAGCGTGGGTTGGATGTGCCAACCAAGTTCACCCCGGTCAAAGATTTTACTTTTAGACCGAGTCTTTAACTCAAGGAGGACTTGACAGCATGGTGTGACAGGATGCCCATACCCGCTCTGAATATACTAGGGAGTTCAAGGGAGTGATTTCTGCACCTTCAGGTCAGCCTATTGTTTGCTTCTGGAAGGCATTTCACAGCTAGTTAACACCTGAACACAGGCTTGGATTAACTCCAGAGCTAATGCAAATTAGCAACCAGGAACTTCAGGGAGGGAAAAAGGTAACTTTCTAAAAGACACTTTGAATATTTATTAAAAATCTATTTCGAGAGTGGAGAGTTAGTTTTTACTAACTATTGCTCATTGATTTCATTATTTTTCTAAAGCTCTCTCTCTCTCGATTAAGCAGTTCTGAGATTTTAATCTGCACTATGATTTTCTAAATAGGACAGCTAGGCTTGCCACAGTAAAAATGCATTTTGGGCCTTATCACTGAAAAGACATGGTAATATTAATTCTCTATATGTCCCACTTATAAATACAATGAATCCTACCTTGTGGGATACAAGGCTTAAATCGAGGCGATTTACTAATATGTAAATGGGAGGTTTTTGCTGTCAAAAATGGTTATTTTAACAGGTTGTACTACAAGCTTTACACTGTAGCAACCAGGCTACAGGTGTAGACCTGAAGTAAAGTTTTCTTTTGCCACAGTAGAGAATGGCACAATAAGTGTTGCAGTCCACATTTGACTGTTAACCTTTCAAGCTATGGGTGTATTTTTGTACTATACACTGTGAACTTAAAGAAAAGTTAAACATGCCAATTAGGGATTTGCAAATTTGTCCATGTTTCATCGGTCACAGCACCTACACTGGCCAGGACAGCAGTGCCTCAGTGTGCAGAGTGCAAAAAAACAGCAATTAAATATGGTACAGCAAAAGGCTTAAAATCACGAAAGGCATATTTCCTACCTACGAGATATGATTGGAGTTATACCAAAGACACACAATTGATGGACGGAATGCAGAACAAATCAAAATATTTCACCCCCAGTCAAGAGATCTGGGTTAAATCCATCCTTTTGCTCACCACGCCATCCCAGTTTAGACCTGGCCATATGCAAATCAGTCTAGACCCTGTGCCTCATGGGAACAGTCGAGCCTGAACTGCCAAGTCAGGTCCTCCCTGGACCAGAAACAAGCCTCTTTGGTCCACCGGTTTCGGGGTGTCACCCCTCATCAGCCAGTATAACTTGATTCCAGTGGCACAGTGAGCCCAGGAGCCACGTCTGGGCATACCCGGCGCACTGAGGGCGGGAAACAAAAGACACAAAATTGATGGACGGAATACAGAGTGAATCAAAACATTCACCCCCAGTCAAGAGATCTGGGTTAAATCCATCATTCTTTTGCTCACCATGTCACTTCAGTTTAGTCCTAGCCAAATGCAAATCAGTCTCGACCCTGTGCCTCCTGGGCATGATTAGAGTTTTGAACAATATGTAATCAGAGGCAATAAACAAAAACACACCAGATCCAGCAGTACTCACCAAACTAGATCATATGGAACTGAGAGTAACACTTTGGCCTAAATAATAGTGACTGTTTAGTTTGGATTTCCACACGTTTATTTCTGTAGAGGGAGTCAATTCAACGAGTAATGTTTATCACCGGTTAGATGAGCTGTTTGTCTAGAAGAATAAATCGATTCTTTATTTGGCAATCAGATACAGTAGTTTATAAAAGTATAGTTTGTTGAGGTTTTTACATAACAAACACTATCACATTTTATCTTCAAAGATGACTGCAGTACTGTAGTTGAGGGCAGTTCCCATTTACTGGTCCTACTGAATCGATCTGAAATAATTTAACAATATCAGTTATGGGGTTACCCTGGTTACAAAGCTTATGGGGACATTGTGAGAAGTTTGCATCATTCCTTCAATATAATTGTACCCGATCAGAATGGGCGGTATAACACCAGGGCCTTGTAACAATTTCCTTGGGGATAACGTTTGCATTATAACTTTATTAATTTACTGCATAGCATTGTCGTGTGCAGTAGACAATAAAATAGATCAGTAATAGGTTTTCCAACTTGAAGAAAACATTGTTCAGAACATAAAATATTGTTATTACTTAACATTTGTATAACAGTATAACCTTAAAGATGCAGCAACACAGTAATATACTTAAAAATATCTTATCTGGCCTGTTTACGCAGAAACATTCTTAACATGGTGCAATTACATCAAAAGATACTTATTTGCTGCCTCAAATTCAGTTATCCAATTGCTATAGTCTGCATTAAGCAATATACAATCCCCAAATTGCTACAAATTGCATCCAATTGTTGAGTTTATAGAACAGTCTCTCCCGTCATGCCATTGTTATCATGACATCGGTCCAGTCGTCCATTCTCCTATTGGTAATGGGTGGTCTCATTTTCCAGTGTCACAGGGGGATACTTTGATCAATGCTTGTGATGAATCCAATCATTACTTCTTGTGATTTGTCATCCCTAAGGTTCCATGAGAGTTATGTATTAAGGCAAGTTCCAGCAATGGTTTGAGCATCCAACTACGTGTCTTATGGATGATGTCACACTAAGGTCCAGAAACTCTGTTGACTGGATAGTGCCATTAGATATGCATCATGCCTCTTACTACTTAATCACATCTCCAGCTATTCGAACTGAGGTCTAGCTTGGATCTGTGTAGCTTATACAGAGATGAATGCAGTCAAACAATTTTAACATAAGTTAGTTCTGTTTGAGCTTCCTGGAGACCACGATTGTGGTTGAGTAGGAGTGCAAACCATTCAGCATCAGTGAATGCGTTTTAAAGATGAGGCTGGCAATGACACTGAAGATAATTCAGAGTATACCTCTTCAATTAGCATGTGTCCAAATATATGTGGAGGATGAGATTCCCATTGTGGTTGGCAACTTGGCTAGTTTGGTTTCCAAGTAATCTCTAACTCGCAAATAGGAAAGAGATTGTGTCAAGTCCAAGTGGAACTCCACGTCCAGATTCCACTTTATCCAATTGAATCCCCTAATCCCCCAAAGCCTTCCGCCACTCCCGGAAAAAGATCTCACTATTGTTCCAAAGTGGTGCCTGTAAGATCATAAATCCATGTCGTCTTAAGAGTTTATGCCCTAATGGCCACATTGGTCATTGATCCCATCAATATCGGGTTATTTTTACTGTTTTATGTTGCTTGTCCTGTGTAGATTACCTACGCGCCTTACACTACTCCCTGAAAGGCATATTCCAGAGTATCCTGGTCCAGCTTTTCTAGTTTAATACTAATGTGATATGCCAAATGTGACAGATGCTGAGCAGCATGGTACAATTATGTCTTGGGAAGATGAATGCCCCCCAATGCAGTTGTTGCATATTGACAGGCCTGCACCTGACAGGCCCGAGTCTTGATGGACCCTCTACCAGATCTAATGTTTAATCAGTGGATCAATTAACTGAAGATCGTTTTTTTGGGCTTTCAATGGAAGCATACTGAGCATGTAATTGAAATGAGAGCTTTTACCGTCTTATTCCTTGTACTGCTCCCTATATGGAAAAAATGCTCCACTTCTCAAAATCTTATTGCATTTGCTCAAACACCACATCGAAGTTACCTTTAGTCACTCTCCGAAAGTTGCAACTGATTGCATGTCCCAGATATTTCATTTCATTCTGTAACCATTTGATTGGCGGCTCAGACACAGCTGGTCGTTGTGTATGGGGTTATTGGCAAGTGCAAAAAGAACAATTCATGGACAGAAGGCAGAACAATAACATACATTCACCCCAGTACAGAGATCTGGGCCTAAATCCATTGTCGTTATCCTCACCATGCCATTCCAGTTTGGACACTGCCATATGCAAATCAGTCTTGACCCTGCACCCCATGAGAACAGTCCAGCCCGAACTGCATTGTTGTTGGCAAGGCCTCACTCTTGGTCCAGCTGATTTCGTATACAGAGAATGAAGTCAAAGCTTAAATTGTGTTCATTAGTGCAGAGATAGATGTTTCTGGAAAGCTAGCGTAGAGAGTATATCGTAAATGTACAGCATTAGTAGAATGGTTCCGTCCAGACTGACATTAATGGTTTGAAAGCATTGAATTGCAATTGCTAGAGGTTCTAACACCAGGAGAAAGAGTAGGGGTGACAGGGAGCATTCCCGGCTTGTGTCTCTGAATAAAGAACAGGTCTGATTGAAAGCCACTGTTATGAACTACGGCCATCGGGGTCTTGTAAATCCATATTACCATTTCGATGAAGGCTTGACCAGACCAATTCTACTCATGAAGCGTAAAATGTACTACCATGCTACTCAATCAAAAGCTTTTTCAAAACCATGGAAGGACACTTTTTTGTCTACTCATGGCATAACTAACACTGGTGCAGCGGCACCAGGACTCCGAGCGGCCCATTGAACCCTGACAATTGCTATTGTTTACTACTCCAACACCAGTCGAGGGGGCCATTTTCCTCGTTTGCACCAGGGACAATGGCATCCATACTATGATAGCCTCATCCTTCGGTCGAGAGCACTGTAGTAGATGCAGGCGCATACGCAAGTGATTCTGGGAAGTCCAGCAAAGGACATATCCAATATAGTTCTTGTGTAACTCAAATGAATTACCCGTTTAAGTCTGTTCATTAAGCCCTTTGTGAGGATTTTAACATACACCTTTATTAATGAAATAGGTTTGGTTTGCACAGTACAGCGGGTCCTACCCTGCTTTTGGAATGAGTGTGATTATGGCTCTATTGAAGTCAGCATGAAATCCTGCCTTCTCTTTGGTCATTCTCAACTCCTTTCTTTGGAGAAGGGTTAGGGGCCATGCTGTATATTTATGAAATCATATCAGGAAGTCACTCTTTCAACCGCGATTTCCCATTTGGCATTGCCTTCATCACATCTGGGATGTCTTTGTTCATTATTTCTCCATTTAACCCTTCTCTGAGTGCTTCGGCTAATTGTATGATGGGTAGATTAGTCCGGGAAACCTTGTTGGCAGTTTAATCTGTTTGTCAGAGGTATATTAAAAAAATAAAAGTAAAATCCGGCAAATTCCTTAGTAATGGCCCTCCGACAGGTGAGCTGTAAGCCATTTTCATTTTAGATCTCTGGAATAGCGGATTTCGAGTCTTTGCTTCAAATGTAGAATGAGAAACCTGCCTGCTTTTTCACCATGTTCGTAATGGTGTCATTTGATACAACATAAGCTTTTTCAGCCTGTAATGGAAGTATGTTGTTTAGATCACCTTTCATCAATGTGGTGGCATTAAGATTGCTTTCGTTGATGCTATTCGAAAGGTCTTCTTTAGTTCTATTATCTCTGCTTCAATTTCTGTGTTTGGGTGAAGCTATTGAGATGTTGCTTCTCATTTTGCCTACAATATACACTTCCCCTGCTGCCCACAGAGATTGTACACATTACACTGTAGGTTTGTTCAATCCTAAGTATTCCTGCAAGTAGCTAAATAGCTTTCTTTTTTACCTTCAAAAAGGAATCCCACCACATCCATTCTCCAGATTTTATCACATGGGACATCAACTGAAGATCTAGCTGCAGGGTGACAGGAGCATAGCTTTTGGCTATTGCATATTCGGTGACCTTTGATAGTAACCTGGTATGTACCAGGCAGTAGTCAATTCTGGACTCCATTCTATGTGGACAGGATAGAAAAGTGTACACCCTGTGGTGTCCAGTTTTCCAGGGGTTGAGAAAACTGTGATCAGTCAATTGGTCCTTCAGAAATCCTTTGTCAGCTTCTAGGACTTGAATGACCAGAGCGTCAAGAACCGGGTCTATAGAGTGGTTCCAGTTACCCTTAGCTACCATGGTTGCTTTACCCTACCAATATGAGCAGCCAGTGTCCTGTATCGTCCCCATATGCAGCTCTGCTCCCAGCTCTCACTCCTAGGCAATGTCTAACGGCCTGAGGCTTGTGCGCTCTGGCCGGACTCTGCAGCCCCAAATCGATTAGGGCAGTAGTTCTTAAACTATGGTCTTAGGACCCCCCAGAGGACCATGAGCCCTATTCTAAATATTAAAGTTGAATGGTCAAAATTAATAATTATTATACAGATAAAGTAAAATTGAAATGTTTCTTTATTTGATGCGAATTCAATATTTGAGAAATCAATTGGTTTGTACTTATTTCTATATTTTTGTGTATTGGTTTGAGGTTCAAATTTCAGAAATTACTTTTGCCGGGGTGTCCTGGCTTTCAATAATTATTCAGTGGGATCCACATTAGTCAAATGTTTAAGCACTGCTGGCCTTGGGTCATTCACTGAACACCAGGGAGACTTGCAAGCAGTTCTAAAATAAAACATGGCCACCGAAGCAATAATTTCCCCAGTAATGGAGTAGTTGACCACAGAGCTCTCCAGAGGCCAGCCATCTTCATTGCAGCCATGATCCACCCATGAGAACTTTAGCGTTACATTCAATGCAACATACACTTGGTTGTGGAAAGCTTTTTTCCATATGACCATCTTAGGTCTCCATTATGCTTATGGCACGCTACTGGATTGGTTAACATGATCCTTATGAACTCAAAGATCCTTTTTGCTGGCAGCCAGCCGATCCACCTACAATCTCTATGCTCTTGGGTGAAATCAAAGGCGCGCAATGACAATTTATTCCATAGTTTTAGTGCAACAATTAACCCGCCCCACAAAAACATTAATAGAAACAGAAAAAAAATGAAAAGAAAAGAAAAAAAGAAAAAAAAAAAGTCAACTGTTAAGCTTATCCCTGTTCATGTTCAAAAGATGATCGACTTCTTAGGAATCAACTTGAGCAGTGCTTGAAGGGGGTATTTCTATGACGAATACTTTATTTTTCAAACACAAACAAATAGTAACATTTTAGGTTAAAAGACGTTCCTACAACGTGAGCAAAACAGGCATGTCTAATCAAAAAGTACAGAAATGTTACAAATAGTAAAATACTGTATCAAAATGTAAATATGTGTACTTGTGTGTGAAGAGAGCATAACAGAAGAAAAACAGAACCAGACAATTATTTAACTCTAGGTTTATTTTTGCTCGACTTTTGAGACGTTTTTCACTGCAACCTTAACTCAAATAGAACTCTATCTCCACCCAGTCAGCATTGGCGTTAGCAATAACAAGTAATTTACTGAAGCGGCAAACTGTCCTATTGAGACACGGAGATCAAAGTATTTGGCTAGAGTTTTTAAAGAGTTCAATGGGTATCGGCATCTAGAAAGGAAATGTGTTCACATTGTCCATTTTTTTCATCCTCTCTCTTCTTGTGCATTACGTGATGCTGCAGCAGCGGCGGCAAGTGCTCAAGGTTGTGTGAAACCTCCTTTCCTTATATTTTTCATTCCTTATGTTCCTGGTTCTCAGCGGTTGTCTTTTGGAAAAGAGTTGGAGTGATGGGGGCGAGGCCAGCCTAGAAACTAAACGCATCGTTTGTAAAACTTTCAAACAAGTCCCACACTGGGGGTATCTGCAACTAGAATGAGACCAAAGGGGAATGGTTGAGTCATGGCAGCCACTCCAACTCTGAAAACAACCCTTTAGACCAGAGGTCTTCAAACTTTTTGATGCCGAGCCCCCTTGTAAAACCTTTTTAGGCGTAAGGACCCCTTCCGACAAAAGTTTCTAGAAACTGGTACTCCTCATCATCAACAACTATCGACAACCATAAATACGCCTGTTAAACCTCATCACATCCATCCATCACTCATCCACCCACACTTTCACACATCCATCCATCCATCCATCCATCCACCCTTCATCCATCCACAACTGTACCATTGGGATCTATCCAGGTTTTATTGGTATGGAAGGGGGGGGGGGGGGTCTTTCTAATGAGAATGGCAATCTCTTTGGATCCCGAGGAGAATCCAGTACGTGTGAGAGCATCCTTCATCCATCCACCCTTTCATCCTTCCATCCATACATCCATCCTTTACCCATCCACCCATCATTCATCCGCCCACCTTTTCACACATCCATCGTTCATTCATGCAACCTTTTATCCATCCATACATCCATCCTTCATCCATCCATCCATCCCCCCTTTCATCCATACATCCATCCTTCATCCACCCACCCTTTCATCCATCCATCCATCCATCATTCATCCCCCCACCTTTTCACACATCCATCCATGCATCATTCATCCATGCAACCTTTTATCCATCCATCCATCCATCATCCATCCACCCTTTCATCCTTCCATCCATACATCCATCCTTAATCCATCCACCCTTTCACCCATCATTCATCCACCCACCTTTTCACACATCGATCCATCATTCATCCATGCAACCTTTTATCCTTCATCCATCCACCCTTCATCCATATACCCTTTCATCCTTCCATCCATCCACCCTTCATCCATATACCCTTTCATCCTTCCTTCCATCCATACATCCTTCATCCTTCATCCATCCACCCTTTCATCCATCCACCCATCTACTCATCATTCATCCACCCACCTTTTCACACATCCATCCATCCTTTCATCCTTCCATCCATCCACTCATCCACCCATCCTTTCATCCTTCCATCCATACATCCACCCTTTCAACCTTCCATCCATACATTCATCCATACATTCATCCTTCATCCATCCACCCTTTCATCCACCCATCCATCCATCCATCCACCCATCATTCATCCACCCACCTTTTCTGTGCCTCTCTCATGGGGATGGGGGGGGGGGGGGTTCAGTAGCTCTCTGCGTCTTCTTCCTTCTTCCTCTCTCATGGGAGGGCATCTCTGTGCCTCCCTGCTCGGGGCGGAGGGGGGGGGGGGGGGGAGGACAGACAGGCTTTAACAACATCTCACCATGAAGAACAGACTCTCAGGCACATTTCTCCCGCACAGGCGCCAGATATGAGAGTTCCTGGGACTTGAACCAATGATTTTTGGGACGTGTCGGGAGGGGGGGGGGGAGGGGAAGAGGACCTTTCACGTGCTTTACTGGCAGCACCCACAGCTCCAGGCGCGCAATGCCCATTGAACTCAAAGGGCTACAGCCTCCTCCCCCAGCCACCCTCCCCTGCCCCCCAGGTCCCCCCCTCATGTATGTGAGCCTGGCTGAAACAGCTTCAGTGACACACACAAAGGCACACCCGAGTACTTCACAGGTCTTTAAAAGACCTTTTACTTGTTAATGAGGCTTTGATGTTTTTCACCCCTCGGTGTGAATTAGGCCTCTGCCTGAGCACCCTCAATCAGCCCGCCGCCACTAAGGCAAACGCTCTGACAGAATCCGCGACCCCCTTCCCAGGACTCCACGACCCCCCCTGGGGGTCGCGCCCCACAGATTGAAGACCTCTGCCTTAGACTGTAGCCTGCTGGGAAAATGCCAGAGTGTGCGATGGCTAGTTCAGCCCAGCACGGGTCAGATATGTTGGTTGACCTAACATGGAAGTTGCCCTGTGCTGGCTTACGGATACGTGGTACAGGGCAGCAGATATGCTTCCACAGAACGTTTGCGCTGTCTGAGTGACAAAGTAACCAAATGGGAAAAAACACATATTTCTCCAACCAATTTTCTTGGTCAATGCCAGAGAAAGCCCACCCTCAAATTGTTTTGTGACCGAGCTTTATCATCTCCGTAGATTAGTGTTTGGAAAGCTATTCATGGTAGCAGTAGACAGTGCGATACATACCATACATTTTTATCTATTCCTTTTCAACCAGTGAGGCAGGATTTCTCAGCCCCTCTGACCCACAGTCTTGCATTTAAAACATCTAGCTGAAGCCCCTTTCCAAAGAGCCTGGAAGAGTTTGTATGCCCTCTTGTTTTAGCTATGGACTAATCTGGATCATCAATGCCCACCACCCACCCCCCTCTCCAGGTTAGCTAAATGCAAAGAATAGAGGTCTCATCTTAGGAGCCCAAAATGTAATCGACTGCATTATTTGACAATACATCCCTAAATAGTATGTATCACGGACCAACTATCATTGACTCCATGACAGTGTCAAACATAGTTAAGTATAATTGTGTGCACACCACTAAAAAATACACATCTAAATAATAATACAAAACAATGTAGCTCACTTTTGCCCCTCATGTGTTTAATTAGTCTCCCTAAAAATAAATCTTAAAACAAGTGCTAATGGTCAAATATTTCACAAAATGAACTTCAAATTGTAGTACTTACATATCTTTAGCTGCATCCGTAGTTCCTAAAATCAAAAAGCACAACATTCTAAATAATTATAGAAGAATTAGAAAAACATTCTAAATTTAAGAAAAAAACTATTTTTTTATTGTTATTCAATAATAGTTCATGATGTATGTTTGGCAGTGAAGATAGATCCACACAACTAAACAAAACAGCAAATGCTCAGACTTTTCATCCCACTGTGTAGAAAGCTTGGTGCATTCTATACACATAGATAAAGCATTCAGATACCAGTAAAATGTATTTTGCCCTACAACCATTGCGGCAATACACTTAGTTTACACAGTGTATGCTTGCAATTCCTGGGAGTAACAGATGATTGACTTTTTGCACTTTACACAATGTAGATTAATTTGTAAAATCTCATGAATGGGCAAGAAAAAAACTGTAGAAACAAAAAGGTGATCATGGGGTGTATTAACCTTATATCCTTCAATAGAATCCTATCTATTTCGGGTATTGAAGCAGCACTCATTCACTCAGCCAATCATTTATCGTGTCCATTAATAACAATTGGCACAGTATACACCATATAAAAATCAAAAAAGGAATGATCTGCTAATACTTTTTAAAAGTTCTAGTTATAAAAGAATAAAAGATGTACCATGATATTTTGTAATTTAGCAAAACAAAATACGTGTGTAGGGGTAGGCCCCTGTAACATTAGGAAGGACTGTTTTTTTTTTTTTTTAAATGGCAGTATGCAAAATGTTTAGAACCTGGCCAATCAGTGCGAGGCCAATCAGCCTACGAGCCCTTCAGCAGTAGGCTCAAGCTTCTTTACACGTAGAGATACCCTATGCTAAAATCATTGGTCTCAGTAGAACAAGACGTGCGGTTAAAAATACTGGACAGCAACATAGTAAATGGAGCGTGGATTTAAACCGAATGCCAAAGAACCTGCAACTCCGCCTGCTGTCCAGGTGTAGCCCATTGAGCATGCTTTACTGTATCTGCAGGGTCATTAATCTGGCACATATTAAAAATTTGCTTAGGGCCTCTTTTAGATACGGCTGCATCATGGTTGTTTCGGAAGCGGTTGCAATTAAGCTTTCATAAGATGCGTCCTGAATGATCTCCACGTTTGTTTTTCGTAAAATGATCAACTCCTGTTTTTTCAAAATTGACTTTAATGCCATTGCTTGTATGAACAAAGAGACCACTAACTCTAGGTTAACCATTATGTCGTTGCCCATTTTGAGAAATTGGATTGTTAGTTGACTGGGATGTGAGCCCTGGTCAAGCAACAGCCACAATCCCTTGCAGATTGAACCATAGAAATTCAGTACATTAAACTGTGCCTAGAGTAGCTTGGCACAAAAAGCAGTCAAACTTCACTTAGAGGCAAAATGTAAAGTATTTATACCGCACACAAACAGTGATAAAGTGCAAACACAACACAAGAAAAATCCCCCACTAATTTAGAAAAATAGATCACATTTGAATAAATTTGACACCAAAATGAGAAAAACCCCACCAGTAGAACTGGAGTTATGAATTTGTAAAGGTTTTAGTAACAAGCATTGGCATTGCCAATAGGTCTCGCTTGTGGGACCTTATAAGTATTTAGTTATGCAGCACAATATCCTTAGTGCAACAACATCAACTGTTGCATGCCTAAACACTTATAAGGTACAAGGTTTAGCCGTGCAACAGCTGATGTTGTTGCACCAAGGATATTGTGCTGCAAAACTAAATACCTATAAGGTCCCACAAGCGAGACCTATTGGCTATGCCAATGCTTGTTTTGTATTTCAAAGCAACTAGTATCATTATCAAAAAATATTCCCCCTTGACCTCTATAATTCTAGCGGGATACCTCCAACATTTTGATTTTTATACTTTAATACATATGGGCAAACATCAGCATTTTTTTGAATTTATAGTTTTATTATTTTTTTCTTTTGGTTATATTTCATAGTACAAAAATTTCTCATTTATCATTTTATCGTTTCAATTTATCTATTTTCAAAAACACTTTATAAAAAACACACAATACTACAATGCAATCAATAAAAACCATTCCATGCAGAGAAAACAATATATGCAGAAAATATACATTCTCACAACTACATACACCCCATTCTTATCATTCATACTACATTCATTCTTGATTCTGCGTCTGAGGGATCGCAGATTGAAGTGCGAATTGATACGCAAGGTCGACGCGTTTCGGCAGTAAAGAACCGCCTTCCTCAGGACCTGTCTTGCAGAATACTCATGTATTCAAAACGATATTTTATAGACCCTGCATGGTTGGGTATCTTCAAGTTAGCAATGGACTCATAACATGCTTCAGTCCCAAACTTCAAAGCCTTTTGAGATTAAACTTATGGCGCTACCAATTGTATCAATTTTATCATGTAGCGACTTTGTCACTGGTTGCAAATGTGCAGGACTGTTGTGTTTCTCTGTTTTGAAACCGAGGTTTTTTCTTAATATAATGATATTTTAAATTCCGCCCGAAAACATCTTTTGTCGGCGGGTGATTAGTGCGCACTAAGTTGTCACCGCGCCCTTCATTAGTTTATCTCGGGGAGATGCGAGGGCACCTGTGTTTGGACTTATACGGACCCGACGGGAGAGACACTATAATAACCAAAATTCGCATCTCCCCGAGATAAACTAATGAAGGGCGCGGTGACGACTTAGTGCGCACTAATCACCCGCCGACAAAAGATGTTTTCGGGCGGAATTTAAAATATCATTATATTAAGAAAAAACCTCGGTTTCAAAACAGAGAAACACAACAGTCCTGCACATTTGCAACCAGTGACAAAGTCGCTACATGATAAAATTGATACAATTGGTAGCGCCATAAGTTTAATCTCAAAAGGCTTTGAAGTTTGGGACTGAAGCATGTTATGAGTTCATTGCTAACTTGAAGATACCCAACCATGCAGGGTCTATAAAATATCGTTTTGAATACATGAGTATTCTGCAAGACAGGTCCTGAGGAAGGCGGTTCTTTACTGCCGAAACGCGTCGACCTTGCGTATCAATTCGCACTTCAATCTGCGATCCCTCAGACGCAGAATCAAGAATGAATGTAGTATGAATGATAAGAATGGGGTGTATGTAGTTGTGAGAATGTATATTTTCTGCATATATTGTTTTCTCTGCATGGAATGGTTTTTATTGATTGCATTGTAGTATTGTGTGTTTTTTATAAAGTGTTTTTGAAAATAGATAAATTGAAACGATAAAATGATAAATGAGAAATTTTTGTACTATGAAATATAACCAAAAGAAAAAATAATAAAACTATAAATTCCAAAAAATGCTGATGTTTGCCCATATGTATTAAAGTATAAAAATCAAAATGTTGGAGGTATCCCGCTAGAATTATAGAGGTCAAGGGGGAATATTTTTTGATAGTGTTTTGCTTTTCCTCTCTTTCCCTGACCATTGTAGTGAACACAGAGGGGGTCCCATTCTTATGTTAATTTCAATGCAACTAGATCGCTCACCTTCCTGCCCACGCCTACAAGAGAGCCTTCGAGACCAGCCTCGTTAGAAGGATGGGCAAGTTGTTTACTGCAGGTACTAGCCCCTCCCAAGCTGCCTCGGGCGATAAGTCTACCTTGGTTTAACAGAAACCTTGGGCGATGGTTACAGCTTAAGAAAATAGACATACTTGTTCGATGCAAAAATGATAGGCAACGAGTTGCAAATGTAAAACCGGACAGTTGTTTTGATTTTGGGTTAGCCTCAATCCAGCTGCAGCATATAGTCATTGTGGTGTGGGGTTGGAAGAAGGGAGCACGAATGCGGAGGCACACGAACCACGAAAACACTACACAAGGAAGTGCGGCGGAGTGGAAAGAATGAAACACTTGGGATACGATCGAACAGTTTTAAATGGTACCAACAACACCGCCTGCTGCAAACTCTCAAAACCGAGGAACACATTGGTGTTTCTAATGGTCGTGGGACTGGCGTTACACATGCCAGATATTGAAAAATAGACTGGAATTTTTAAGAAAGGTAAAATAACGCAGTTTTTGTCCTGGAAAGTAAAGCGTCTCCTGTTGTATGTGTTCGCATTTATGACACGGGCAGCAAACATTCATGGGACTGAGTAAAAATCTAATAAAAAGCAGCAAGCGGGACGTGTAAATTAAAGTAAACTGCACCCAGCTAAATGATAAACAGTCACGGGCGGAAGGTGAAAGCAAAGCCGGATGGGGGCGTGAGAGCCTGGTGGGGGGCGGGCCAGATATTGAAAAATAGACTGGAATTTTTAAGAAAGCTAAAATAACGCAGTTTTTGTCCTGGAAAGTAAAGCGTCTCCTGTTGTATGTGTTCGCATTTATGACACGGGCAGCAAACATTCATGGGACTGAGTAAAAATCTAATAAAAAGCAGCAAGCGGGACGTGTAAATGAAAGTAAACTGCACCCGGCTAAATGATAAACAGTCACGGGCGGAAGGTGAAAGCAAAGGCGGATGGGGACGTGAGAGCCTGGTGGGGGGCGGGAATGCGAGCGAGGGGAGGAGAATGGAGGGGGAGGCAAGACAGAGGCAAGGAGTGTGGCAAATGGCCGGAGGGAAGCCGGATGGGGGCGGGAGAGCCTACGAGAGAAGCACACAAGGGAGACATGGGGGAAGCTGGTAATTAGGGGAGGAGATGCCGCAGAGCGCACGCTGGGCAAAGCCCTTTGATGTGCTGTGCGGCCGTGAATGCGCGTGCTTGTTTGATCACGTGAACTTAATGAAAACCGCAGCGCAAGAAGCCCTTGGTTTGACGAGGATTTCGAGCACTTGAATTCTCGCTCCGCTCAATGCGCTTGTGTGCATTGATAGGTCGCGAGACCTAACTAGCTCGTAAAAGATCAAAGTGCCAACCACTGACATTTAGACCCACGACATCGGGTCAAGATTGAAAAATGTTGAAGTGTGTTTCAGATAGAAAAAGAGGACTGGGTCCGGTCAGTGCTTACCTTCGGACATAGAAAAATATCTGAGAAAAGTGTTCTCAGAGGTAAAAGTTATGCGGGGCAACGCTACAGTTGTCGTCCAAGGAGGGACAGTCATCGTCTGATATTATTGGGTCGAAGCTCCTGTGAAAAAGTTCGGACTTAGTTCCTGAAAGGAAAGTCGAAACTCTCCAGTTGGACAAGGCCGATGGCTGCAGCCGAAGACAGTACCAGAGGCCACTGGAAAAGGATTTGCACCTGCAGACAAGTAGGTGTAACTGCAGCAAATGATGGACGGAATGCTGAATGGTTCAAACATTCTCCCCAGTCAAGAGATCTAGGTTAAATCCATTGTTCTTTTGCTCGCTACGCCTCCCCAGTTTGGACCCAGCTACATGCAAACCAGTCTTGACTCTGTGCCTCATGGGAACAGTACAAACTGAACTGCCAAGACAGGTCCTCCCTGGACTGGAAACAAGCATCCTGGGACCGGCTTTGGGGTATGTCACTCTTCATCAGCCAGGCTAGCTTGAATTTAGTGGCACAGTGAGCGAGGGACCCACGTCTGGGCATACCCGTCCCACTTAAGGCAAAATGTGAAACTTCAACAAATGGATGGAATGCTGAATAATTCAAATATTCTCCCCCAGTCAAGAGCTCTGGGTTTAATCCATCGTTCTTTTGCCCACTACGCCACCCCAGTTTGAACTGGACTGTTCCATGCTTCTGCCGGACCGGACTGGAAAAGAGAAGCAGAGACAGATGTCATGGAAAAGGTAAGATTTTCAACTCGCCACCACTGTTCCCTACCGGCTGCCAGTGATCTTGGGGGTACACTGCAGCATAGCTACTAGCCAGCTTCAGTCTTCCACTGTTCCTTCCAGTTGATCTGTTTAAAAACTGTATGCTTCCCTTTGTGTTCTTTTCTGCAGCTTACCCAAATTGGGCATTTTTATATGAATTATGATCGGAGGAATTGAGCGAATTCTTTAAGATACCTGTAAAGGTGAGGTTCTTTCCTGTACCGTCTGTTGGTGTTATCTGAAATATAGGATATCTCACTGACTTAATTTTGGATTGTTCAATTTTCCAGTATTCAAATGCTGCGCGTTCTGTCAGGGCTTGATTCACCTGCCATGAGGAGCTCTAGGTCACTATGGTCTCGTCGTATTGTGGAGAGCGGTCAAATTGAACTACAGGTATGTCCTCAGATTTTAAGTGCTTTAGAGTAGGGATGTGCTGAAGTATGCGCAGAACGTTTACTCTGTTTAATGAATCTTTTGACCCCCTCAAGATATAGAATGGGCAGAAGATATGTTGGGTAGCATTACGTTCATTATCCCCAATAATGGGTGGCTCATAGAGTTTGTGAATGAGTGTGGTGTCTCATGTCAATGTTCTGAGTGCTGATTTACCCCAGTAGGACAACAGTGGCAGATAACGGTTTATCAAACTCCTGTGTCTTTAGTTGTAATTGCATAGTGCTTTGTGCATCTTGGTCAGTACTGGGTTCAATTGTTTCAGAAGTCTGTGTCATGGATGTTTGAAAGCAGTTCAGGCCCACTAAGCTGGAAGGGTCTAAGTTGCCATTTAGCCCAGGGCTCATAGTTCCATCCCTTGAATAGAGTTCAGGTATGTCTTCCTCCATGTTCTTTAGGGTTACAAAAAATAAGGGAAGATTTTACTCCGAGATGTAGCACTTTGATTATTCATATACGCTAATCTTTGTAGATATGGCTTGCCTAATGTTTTTGGGAGGCGGGTGGGTGTTTTTCTTCACCCTACTTTCCCCTCCTAATGAGTGGTTTGTTAATTTGTGCTGTCAATATGACACTCTTCTGTTGGTATCCTTCGCCCAAAGCAATAGCAGTCTTCAGCCCCTCATGAAAAAATGTCTGTAGCTCAAGGAGGCTCGGTGTTGTTATTGGCGAGATCATTCATTGTTGGAGTATTGGAAATCAACTTGGGATTCACCCCTACTGATTCCCCATGGTGATTATTAGTGGGCAGTTGTTTTATTTTTTTAAAAGATCGTTGAGGAAAGTTATAACTGTTTGAAAGCTTTAAAGTATCTACAAGTAATGATAGTAGCTCTGGAAGTGCGCATACATTAATCTACAGTTACATTACAGGCACAGCTAGTGCTACAGCTGCTTTGTTAGAATGCATTAATTTTTTTGTTTCAGACTAGCAGTATTTGAATCAATATTAGATATTGTGTTTGCCATGGACTGCATTAGGTCAATTTGAAGTTCAAGTTTGTGTGATTGCCATGTAAGCACATTAGTTGTTGTCAGCAAAGATTAATTGATTGACATAAGATTATTATTAATTGTGGAATAGCTACACGGTTTTAAAAATGTTCTCTTGATGTTTGATCCTGAAGTGTGATCTGTTATCGACTGCTCATTAACTCCTACCATCTTTGCATCTGAGTCGTTCAAAAGGGAGCTTGTAGACTCCCTTAATGACAGTCTCTTTGTTGCCCATGGGGTGGAGGATTTCCCGTACAAAGGTTACATTGCATTCCTCTGGGTAATTTGAGCGGCACACTTGTGCCAATGTTTCTGTAATTATGCCACACTGGCCCAAATATTTAAAGTTGTTGAGGGGCAGTGTGGTAATTGCTTGGGGAGGGTTGGGGTCAACTGCTGAAGACAGTGCGACTATATTAACTCCCCCCACACTCCTGAGATACACAGGTTATTTCCTGCAAGAGCGGAGGACGCCTCTGTTAATGCTTCATAGGGGATATTAGATGTGGTGGGTAGTTCCGAAGGTACACAAGGCGCCTCGTCACGCTCAGGTTTCTTTTTTTAGATCAGTGTCTGATTTTTCCGACAAAAAATATTGTTCAATCAATTTAGCAATAATTTTGGTTTCTGTATTTGAGTCACTTCCTTGGGCAAGACGGATTTCCAGTAGCTTCTGTGGCCGATTTTCAATAATTGTCCCCGTTAATTTCAAATTGGCTGGTATGGCTTAATTGGTTTTTGGGAGCTCTAAATCTCTTGGTCGACCCAGATGGTTTGCAACACATTATAGAGGTTTTGTATGCGAACGTCCAGTTTTGAAAAAAAGACTTCAGACCGAAAGGTAATCCTTTGGCGACAGTCGCTTCTCTGTGTATACAAGTTTTTTAGTAGTAGTCATTGACACCACAAACTGGAATGGGAGGGTAATGTAGGCTGTTTTATTCTGTGGTGTTTCTGACTCCTAGTAGTAATCAGCTGCGAACTTGTTAAGCAGTACAGAAGCATATGTAGTTTATAGTAGGAGCTAATAGATGCAGGGGGCATGAGCCCAACATTTTGCAGAACAGGCTCATCCTCCTCACTACTTGCACCTTGGGTTAGCATGCTAAGTGGTTTTATTAGTAATGGCGAGTTACACTTGTTAATGCTGATTGAGCGCGGAGTCTTTTGGGACAATGGAGGAGGAACAGCAAAGAGGTCGGCGCGGAGTTGGGCAGCAGACAAATAGTCCCGTGCTATGTTCTTCTCCATGTCAATGCATCTTTGCCACCATTTTAGATTGAAGCATAAATCAAAAGATTTTAAATAACATCTTCATTTTAGTCGTTTTCTTCAGTCAATGATTAGATTTTGGGATAGGTTCAAAACCTTTATCTTATTAAGAGATTAGTAAATTCTTTAATAGTTTTATTCAAATTAGTAAGTCAGGTAGATCCAATTACTGAAATATGAAGAAGATTGGGATTAGAGACAATAATAAAAATAAAGCAATCCGCTTGTTCCATAAAGGAAAAAAAATCCCTATTCTATATAACGTAGATTTAGATAATTACATAAAACCCATAAAGGGTTCTTGAAAAGAGCAACATCTGTGGAGTATTCAAGAAGTAGAACTCCCCATAGAGACCAGTCCAAGAAACACAGCAGAGTCTTATTATTCGAGCAATGGGTGCTGCAGTAGCTACACCCATAAAATACTAAAGAAAGGGAGGAGATAAATCGCAGGAGTCACTGCCCAAGTGGCAAGTAACTAAAGCGGTCAGCAGTAGCTTTTTTCTAAGATCTGCAAAAAGAGGACATCGAGAAGGTCAGGCAAAGGACTCCTCATAAAAAGTAGTTCAGAAAGATGTGCCATACTCTAGCTAGGAAGCACGTACTAATTAAAATGTATTCCAGTGTTAGGTCATCTCGAACCAATCAAGATCAATCATTTGATCGTCTATTAAGTACATGTTTATTTGCAGATTAATTAAAATCATTGCAAAGATTCAATATAAATTAAAATCTGTATATGACGTGGCGGATAAAACACAAATTCAATTGATACAGTGGGCTTTTTAGTTAAATAAAAAAAAACTAAATATGATTTCAGAAAAATGGTTAAACCCTAAAGGGACAGAACCCAGTCAGTTAATGAGAGTGTTTCTAAGCATGATACTATATAGCAGATGTGTAGGGTATCATGCCATAGGCTTAACTATGACTCATCCTCCACACTGTGCCCCTGACCTGCTGTGCTAATAACAGTCTGTTAACTGTTATTAACTGTCTGTTAAGTGTAGTAAAAACTCTGTTGCCCTGCGTCATCACAGCAGGTCGGCAGGATCTTATCTGCAGGGCCGTAGCAGTTTCCGTATAAGCTGATGGACGGCAGGAAAGATGCACAAAAAGTGTAATACACTCTCCTCAAAGCTGGATCATATACAACAATAAGGGTCCGACTAAGTTTCTTTCTAGGCTGGAAACCTTGTCTTGTGATGGGTAGGCCCTTAGACTGATAAGAAGCATAAGTGTTGGATTGATGGAGATATGTGACTTGTGAGGTAAGATTTTGGGCCCCAATCCGTGTAGGTTTGCAGAACCGACCATTCGTGCTTTTTGCGAGCCATCTCAGCTTTGTCGCTTGTCCGGATTTAGATGCTGAAGTTAACAATTTTCAGTTTTTTTAAATGCTTTGAAACGGATGTTTAGATCCCTGACTTCAGACAGATTAAGGGTGGTTAATGCTTGCTGAAGCACCGTTGGCCAATCATTTTTATGTATGTGTTGGTTCTTCATTTCTGACCAGCACAAGGCAGCCGGTAAATCAGGTGGAGCAGATCTCATTTTTCAATACAGTTTGACAAGCGTGGCCATTCTTATGAGGGATAGATAGAATAACCCAAATTCCAACTGAACCATTGCTTGGGAGGTATATAGCCGAAGTCGAAAGATGCGTTTAAACAGTATAGACTGAAGTTGGTTTAGGATGGTCGCATCAATGCCCTTTAAGAGTTCAGTGTTATAATTAAGTAAAGGGAGAAACTTAGCTCCTATAACTTGTATTAGATGAGATTGAGACACCCCAGCTTTTTAAAAAAAAAAAATCCAATTTTTTTTGTTTAGTTTTTTAGGTATTTGAAACCAAAAAGCGATTTTTTGGCAAAACCCTTCTTTGAACTAAGTGCTCCTTAAAGGTAAACAGCCATTAGTACGCAACCTTTACTTCGCATACCATTACAATGCAAGCGTAATAGCATGCGCTGTAACAACACGTAGCCTTTGCTACGCATTGTATTACATTGCACGTGCTGTTACAACGCAAGCGTTGTGATGCGATACACATCGTTGCAAGTACAACGATGTGCACCGAGCTCCGCCCCTCGGATGACGCTGGAAGGAGAAAAGAGGAACCACGAGGTAAGAAGGGCTGTGTAGTTTTAAAGGCTTTAGGGTAGGGGGTGGGTCGTGCATGGGGTAGTCTTTTAGGATTAATGTAGTGTTGTGTTTGAGGAGTGGTGTTTTGGGGTTTAGGGTATTGTCGTGCAGGGTAGTGTTTGTGTGTAGGGACAGGAGTGGGGGTCGGGGAGGGTTGTGCAGGGGGTAGTGTTTAAGGGATTAGGGTAGTGTTGAGGTGTTTGTGTAGTGTAGGGATGTAGTGGCTCTTGTAGTGAGTGCTGCGGGAGGCTGGGCAGGGCAGGGTGCGGGTAGTAAACTCCGGCATACAGCCGATCGGAGTTAGGAATAGAAATAAAAAATTAAAACAAATTAAATTGCGCAGCCCCGCCGCGCAGCCCCGCCCCACCGCCCCGCAGCACTTCCTCCAGGAGCCGCTACTGGTGTAGGGTAGTGTTTTAGGGTAGTGTCAGTGGTGTCATGCAGGGTAGTGCTGGGGTAGTGTCAGTGGTGTCATGCAGGGTAGTGCTGGAGTGTAGGGATAGGACTGAGGGTGGGGGAAGGTCATGCAGGGGTTAGTGTTTTAGAGTTTAGGGTAGTGTAATGGTGTTTGATTAGTGTAGGGTAGTGATTTAGGATTTATGGTAATGTCAGGGGTTCATGCAGGGTTGTGAATGCGTGTAGAGACAGATCTGGGGAAGGGGTAGTGTCGTGCTGGGGGTAGTGTGTTGTGTAGGGTAGTGTATTTGGATGTAGAATTGAGCATAGTGGAGGGGTGTTTTTTAATACAAAAACATTGTGGGAAAAGTATGCAGGGTAAAGGGATCCGTTTTAATGACATTTTTAAAGCATTTCCAGGAACTTGCTATCTAATGGTAAACATAGAAAAAATTTCTTTGTAATGGTACTTGCGAACTAATAATTTTGTGGTAAAAGAATGCGTGGTTTTGCATTGCTGAGTAACAACATATATTCCTCCTTAAATGTTAGTCCGCAGTTCATTACTACTCCTAGGTATTCATAAGATCTGACGAGCTATAGTTTTCTCCCTGGGGCTTTCCACTTAAGTTTGATATATAGTCTTCTCCCTCTAGAAGGGTGGAATGCTACCCCCGTCACCAGAACTGGCGAGGGGGCAGTGTTCCAAAGCGTATGACACCTTACACGACATGTTTTGATAAAGCCAAACCAGAGTTAGCATTTAACCGCGAGGTTCATAATGCACTTAAGAGTATATGGTATGGCAATATCCTAGAACAGCTGTAAGGACATGGTTCCGAAAGCTGCAGACAGGCTCAGCTCATGCTAGAGCACCTTCTCACATAAAACCAAGCACTCTGCCTTCAGGATTGTTAAGGCCTGCCATAGGAGTGACTTATAGGTGCATATGTGTCTAGATATAAGGTTAGATATAGGTATACTATATCTAAGCAAGGGGTGATTACACGACCTTGCCCCAGCTGAGTGATCAGCTAGTTGTGTCAGTTTGGATGGCCAGCCAGGGGTGGCAAAAGATATGCTGCAGCCCCTGGTAGGCCTTGGGTGCACCTATGCCCTGGGTACCTATGGTACACTGTACAGGGACTCATAAAAGTGACCCAAGTCCCAATTGGATTGGTGATGTACCTAAAGTACATGGTGTGAATTTAGCGAGAGAACAGCAGGGCTGTGGGTCTATTAGCAGGCAGTCGAAAACCAGTGAAGCAAAAAAGTGGGGTGACCATAGGAAAGCAGACCCTATCTCACCACACATACACAGAGAGTGCACACACTTTACACTGAACCCCAGTGCTAAAGTGCTCAGAGGCCTAAAATCATCAACACCAGGTTACAGAAAAAGGCTAGGAGAATGCAAAAAGTTTCAGGGGGAACCTGCCAAAAGGGCCAAGTCCAACACAACCCCCTTCCAGCCAAAACACAGGGCAGACCAATCATTCCCTTGATGGGCTTCCCTGCTTTGGGCGATAGAACACAGACGCAGGCCCACAACGGCAGGGACTCCCTCCAGTTCTACGCCACTCTGAACCCACTTGATTCCCTCTAGAAAAGAACTCTCTGGCCCAACTAGGCTACCCCACTGGTACTCCCTAGTTGTCCACGGCCAGGACAAGGCCCTAGGCCATCCAGATGTCACAGGTCCTTGCCAATCCACAGAGTTGGGGGCAGTAACCCCTGGCACACAATAGTCATTCTCTACTCTCAGTGTAGTTCCAAACTACCACTGATCCTTCAACTTCGGGTCCGCACCCTCAGGCCGACCAGAGATCACGGGCAAGAGTTCCCTCACCCTACCTCTACTTCTGGGGTTCTGCACCCTCCCAGGAGAAGCACCCACCAGAACACAAATCTCCCACCAGTTCAGGACCTCTCTCCATCAACTGGTCTACCACCTGGGATCTGGAGACTATTTCACTTCAAAAGGTACAAGGCACACAGCACAGTCCCTCTTCAAGCAGGTGGGGAGACACAGCACACAGCAAAGTCCCCTTTCCTCTTCCTCAGTGGAAACAACAAACTACAGGTGAGCCCAAGAACACACAGCAAGGGCAGCCTCCTCAGTCTCTTCAGCTGATCTACTTTGGCAGAGATTCGTTCTTGACCTGGAAGTTTCCTAATCTTCCACCCTAGGGTCTAAACCCTCAGGTTGCACCAGGGTCAGAGGCAAGGACGCCCTCCCTCTGCACCCCCTTCCAGAGTTCTGCACCCTCCCACCGTGGGGCGGTACCCCTGGAAGCCAAACCGGTCAGGACACGGATTACAGATGCCCTTCCATCCAGGTCAGGCGGGACCTGAACCTGGACTCCCCAACCTCAGGGCACAACCTCCAGAGGCCCCACAAATGGATCAAGCACTCTAGGCAGGTCAGATGCACGGCGCATCAGGACTTCACTGGGAGCACGCAAGCCCCCCCAGAGGGCGACACATACTAATGTGTCGTGTGACAGGTTGCCTGGCTCTAATCTCACGACCTCCTGTCCACCGGACAGGGCGCAGAGATCCCCCAGGACAGAAGTGGCATCACCATAGTCACTCATTGGTGGCTCAGCCCTTCTGACTGGCCCCTGACCCAATGGTTCTTCCACTAGGGACTCTTTCCCCCTCTCACTCCTCAACCAGGACTTCTGCACCCTCCACTTAGGAGCGATACCGCCCAACACCAGGACCGCTGGAGCTCTGGTTACAGACACTCCACATCCTCTAGACACTGGAAGATCCTCCTCAAATGACCTACAAGTACAGCCTAGGCCCCCAACCTGGCGCTCCCTTAGGGAACCCTCCAGGCCCTGAGACGGGGTTTCGGGCCACCGTGGGACACACCGTCCCACACTCATTCCATCTCCACTGAGACTGGACGTGAGCCCCTACACCCCTCCCATTCCACCAGGACCTAGCTGGGCAACCCTGAACCTCTTCCACAACACAGGACCGGAAGATAAACAAGCCACTACTTTTGGAATCAATCCCCAATGCCTCTTCAGGACCTCTAGCACACAGCCAGAGGTCCATACACGCCCCCCAGCCTGGTGAGACAGTTCCTCACTGCCCTGAATCTCAGCCTGTACTCCTCTTACTGAGGGCCATGTACCATACTCTGGTAACTTGGATTGGGACTTCACGCACTGGACACACTTCTGCTGCCACCACTGGATCCCACCCTTCTGGTGAATCCAGACACACACTATGCTCCGGGGAAAACCACCCTCCTGAGCTAGCTGTTTCTTCGCCACACTCTCTTCTTCCCTCTATCTACCCACACCTCTGGGGACAGACATAGGGGTTGGGCACTGGACCCTGCAAGGGATTCCCTATCTATGGGAACCTCCCCACCTACTGGTGTCCCCACCCCATCATTTTCGCTCTTCAGCCACCAAACATAAAGGCGCAGAAAACACCATTTAAAAATGACTCTAGGAGAAAACAAAATCATAAACAATAATCCCCAACATGTGACTATCTAAAATGCCGAGTTTTGTAGTGCAGCCAGTTGTCACTGTGGTACTGCACAAACGCAAGTCCTATCCTCACCGCTGACAACCAATGTTAGAAATGGGATCTCTGGTTGGCTAAGGCTTGTGCCAAAGCCAGGCAGAGACCACCACTCTAGTCAGGGCAAGGGAGTTACACGCCAAAGATAACCCCTGCTCACCCCCTTGGTAGCTTGGCACAGTAAGTCAGGCTTATCCCGGAGGCCATGTGTAAAGCATTTGCGCACGCACACAGCGACAACATCCCAGGCACACTAAAAAAAGGAACTCCACACAAGGCTATATCAAAAATAGCCTTTGTATTCTCATAACACATTAGAATAGTAAACACATAATAGACATGGTGCCACCTGGCACTGGGTCATATCTACAAGGGATTATATACACCTGACAGGACCCACAGAACCACTGTCAGAACCATCACAAAGCGTACTTAGTAAAAGTAAAACAGGTCATCAATGTACAACCAGTAACCACTGGTAACACTGTACTTCGCATCAGCCTGTAACAAACTACATTATGCACAGTATCACCTCAGGCACTAATTACTTTCTGCGCCAACCTCACCAGCATAAACACATTACGCAATACTCTCTTACGTCTAAACACATTAAACCCCAACCTCCTAAGCATAACTCACATTAGGGGCATAAATCACACAGTGAAACAATCTCACTAGCATAAACCTTAATATGCAAAACAACCTCAATCATAAAAACCACATCTAGAGGTATAAAACATAGTACATACATTACATTTCCTAGCACCAGACTCACATTATGGCCTGGCGCCCTACAATCCTAACAGTCCCCCTAGCCAACTGGCCATCTAAAAAGAAAAAGGGGGCTCAAATGCCCTGTGTCCCAAAAGTCAGGGCTCGCTGCCAAAGCAGCGAAAGTCAAGGTTGTGTAATCTGCGCTGTCCTAAACGTACCAGCTGGCACTAAGTGCTGCGCAGCTGTGAAAGTAGGGGGCAAAGGAGTGCACCTCACTCCTAACTCAAAAGGTATGTCCCCAAATAAAGAATGACCTAAACGGTGCAGCTGCCCACTACTTGCTGGGCAGCTGTGTCTCTCAAAAATGAGGTCTGGCACCCATTGTGCCCTCTGAACAATTGGGCCAAACATTGCAGGTGCCCGCTACGTTGCACAACTGGGGAATAACCAAAGAGGCCCTGCTCTGGGGCTCTCTGAACCATAATGCCCCAACAGTTGCAGCTGCCCTCTATCAGGCGCGGCAGCTGTGGCTAAAACGAGCGCCGACAATGCGCCCTGAATGGCACCAGTAATGTCAGGGTGAGCCCCACTGGGCATTTTAAATAATATTGTCCTCCAACGTTGGAGCGGCCTGCAATGGCGGGTCCGCTCAGGAAATAAGCACTGCCCTGTGCTAAATGAGCCCTCACTCAACGGGGCTCTCAGGACTATAACTTGGAATAACATTGCTCCCCCTTGCTGGAGCGGCCCACTGCCAGACGGGGCCGCTCCACCACATCTCGCTCTTGCCATCCCCACTCACCGGGCTATGCAGGGAGGCTCAGTCCAGCCTCTTCACTCCTGGCACCGACCTACTCTGGTCCTCCTTGTGGGCCCCAGGGCCGGCACTCCGCTCTTCAGCCGGTCCCTCTCCTGGGACCGGGACTTCATCATGGAGCCTGCAGGGCTCCAGGCATCTTCTCAGGCTGCCAGGGCATGTGCGGGACTTACTCCGCAAAACCGGAAGTCCCGCCCACCACCAGGCACATTGTTGCCGGACTTCTGCTTTTGCCACGACTTGGGCCGCAGCGGTGATCGCGGTTCTCCTCAGTACGGGGTAGGCTCCCATTTTAGCACCAAGATACTGGCGGGGTGTGCAACCGCATTGACGGCAGATAAGCTGCGTGGGCACCCGCACAGCTCTACACATAAGCGGGGTGGGCACCCGCAAAGGCCACGAAGAATGTGGGGTGGGCACCTGCCCATAAACAAAGAAATAAGTGGGGTGGGCCCCCCAACAGACACAAGGCAGGGGAAATCCCTACACTGGGGATTCCCTCCAAAAGGGTCTGCAGCTATGCGCTGTGAACCCCACGCTCTCAATCAGCTGGGCAATTCAAACGATAGCTCCCCCAGGCACCAGGTGAAGCCAAAGTTCAGGAGCAAAGAAAAAGCCAAAGCTCCCAAAATGTCCTCTCAGGCATCCAGGGGCAATGCAGGGTCCAGGGAGGCAGGCCCTCATAGCAGCCCCCCTGGGCACCAGCAGCAGCACGCCCCACAGGAACAGCACCAAAGACTGAACAATTTCATGGGGACACAGCCCCTTTATTTATATTAGTAAATCCCTTTGTGTCAAAGCACAGGGCTGGTGGGATAAAAGTCAGAACTGGGATAAAAGTCAGAACTGGTATAGAGGAGCTTTGGAGCACTTTGTTTTGCTCCGCTCCTCTCTCATTTGTCAGGTGGGGGCTCAGTGATTAGACGCACCACAGGGGGCAGAGCCGGCGTTGTGGAGTGAAGGCACAGTCCTATTCAGGTCCCAGGTGCAACTCCTCCCTCCCATCTACATGCAGATCTCCCTCTTCACCACTGGGCAGACTCATCCTGGCTCCTGGGGCCACCCACATCACCCAGCACCTGTCATAAGCCAGACATGCAATTCACATCAGGCAGGCAGACACACAGTACACAGAAATGCCAACTTCTAAAAGTATATAACAATATAGGGTGTGGCTCTGAATCAGTAAGGCTTAGCCCTTTAAACCAAGAAAACAAACCAAATGCCAATACTGATCAACAATTCAAAAAAATGGCGCAAGATGAATGAATCAATGTGATCATAGGCTAATCAATAGCTTTTATTTCCATAACACCTGTTCTTTTTTAATTCATTATTTGCAAAAAGACATAATAATACATATTAAACACCAAACAATTTATATGAAATTTCCACGACAAAAAATAACCAAAAACTTATATCAAAAATAGGGCTCCCGGTTTTCCGTTTTTACGGATATTTACATATAAATACAGACGGAAATCTATATTTCTTTTGTCTGCATTTATATTAGAAACGGCAAAACACTAGCAAATGTTGCCGGGCTGCCGTTGTATGCAGTTTCCTTTGCACGCCGAAATTCATTTAAAGGCAGCAGCAGGGGATCGTATCCACCGCCGTCATGTGGGTGGGGGGGAGGCGGGGGTTGTTGTCATCTTCACAGTGCAGTGCTTCGATTTTTGATTAAATGTACAAACTTAAATAAAAACTGTTTCGGGGTGGAGGGAAAGGGCGCGCAGTCGCGCCATTCCATGATTGATTGCTGCCTACTCAGCCCGAGGGTTAACGAACTCGGTGGGGATGGGGGCTTCTGCTTGGGGGGCTCAGAGCCAGCCTTTAAGATAGCACCCTGTGCAGATGGAAATTTGGTGCCGATACTAAAAAAACATAAGAGGCAGCAGGGGGTCCCTTTGGCGGTCACAGGTCACTCCTTGGCTGAGCAGGGACTGCACCCTGAATACAAACATCCCCAGACCTCCCTTAGCGCACCCAGAGCACCAATCGCTTAGCTCGTTAGCTGCCTTATGCCGAGGATGGTTTTGTTAATGTGTGTCAGCAGGGGTGAGACTGAGGGAGGGCACGGGGTTAATGCAGTGTTAAAAACATTGTCCACAGTATGATAGTGTAGGATTAAAACCACTTACTGGCAAATGAGACAGAAACAAGCTCTTAACGACACTGACAAGGCTGGAGCAAGACGACGGAAGTGCCGCTGTTAGCATGACCTTAATCCACACAGCACCATGCGCCAATCAGAATATTGGCGCCCGGGGCCTAGGCCCAGCTCGCCCATGCTGAAGGCCGGCCCAGCTGGGGTGCATCAGTTTGCACGACACCTCTGTTGCATAACTGGGAGTGAGCGGGGAGCAGCGTGCAATGGATAGAGGAAACTTGAGCATTCAATACAGCAACATTGTATGAACCCCCTCACCAGTAGTTTAACATCACTTGCAAAACCATTGCCTTTAATCCGATTTTTGTCTTTTTAAAACCTATGGACCTGACGCATATTTTCGTGTGCATGCTTTCTTTAGTTTTATTGTGCACACTGTGAAGGCCATCCATTCCTTGCACTCTGCGAGCTTCACCAAAATCCACTAGAAGTGGCTAGGTTACCATCGGGCATAAAGTTGGTTTGGGAAGACAATAAAGCCAGTATTTAAGTAAATGTGCCTGAGAATTGCAGCCGATAATATTCACCTTTATGTTTTGTTCCCCCCCTTAGAAAGACCTGCTTTTGAAGGTTTAAACGTCCTCCTGCTGCAGCCAGGGATGAGAATGATTTGTGTTCTTAGATTCGGTAGTTCAGATAAATGCACAAATACATTTATACATTTCTAGTCAAACTGGCATCAAACAAACATTAAGCATTACGTGACGTCCCTTCCCTCGATTGTTCTCCAAGCCTATGCTAAAGCTGTATTTTATACTTGAATGTAGTGCGAGTACTTGTAAATCAGTAGAGATTACAGGGAGGAAGTTAACAGAGTTAACAAGAAAGACTGCAAAACAGAGAGAGAGCAAGAGGGACACAGCAAGGAGGTAGCACAAGAATGGAGCATAGTGGACAAGAAGAGCACTAGAAAAGAGAATGGGGGTGGGGGGCTGGAGCTGAGAAAAAGAGGAACGAAACCAGAGTGTATGGAGAGAGGCGAAATCCTATCAGAGCACCACACTGAAACCTTACAGCTACTGTCTCTCTAACTTCCTACCATCATTAACTCATTCTGGGCCCTCATGCTGCCCTATTTTTCACGCACTTTAACAGTGCTTGGAATGTGCATCTAAACTTGAGTAGGAGGGGGGCTTTTTCAATCGTACTTGTTAGGTCTGGTGGCTTAGTGGACTAATGTGTCCACTGTAGGGGCATGTTGTTGTTCTCGTGGTTACAGGTTCAAATCTGGGTTGGCCCACTTCACAAATAGACGTTATGTAACTTAGGCCGCCTGCTTGCAAAATATTTCAGTTCCTGTTGAGGTTCCCCTATGAGATATTGTGGGTGCTTCTGTGGGCATGTGCATACGGTTAGTATATAAGGCCTTTTATCTGTAAGTTCCTCAAAATGTGCATTAATCAGCGAGTTCTCATAATCTGACAATCACTCTGCTTCTCCCCTGTCTTTTGAGCGAAATCGAACAGATTAATGTATTGTGTTGACCAATAACAACCGGGCGCAGGTGTGCATTGTCAATTTAGATAAATATGGAAAAATACTAGCTGTAGCGGCGTCTTTTGCGTGTGGCACAAATAAATGTGGATAAATATAGAAAAAATGCCCAAAAAATAAATATGGATAAATACAGACTGAAATGGCCAAAAAATAAATACCATAAAACCGGGAGCCCTAATCAAAAACAAGGGAATATTTTCAACCAAATCGCACTTCATTACACTCACAAACTCATTCATTCATTCAAACGTAGCTCTTCATTCATCCTGCACATTCAACCTGCCCACAACCATGTACCCATCCACTTAATTCAATCTCACAATTCGTGATGGGCCCAAACACAAAAAACCAAACAAAGCAATGGTTGATACCTTAGTTCCTTGTGCACACTGTAATCTCCTAAAATATTCACAATTTTGTAGAACAATTTTCTAAATGTGCACAATACAACCAAACAAATGTAACAAACAATTGTTTGGTAAAAAACAAGGGTCTGTGTGTTTCGAACCCCCATGTTTCCGGTGTTCTCATCAGGACCGAACAACACTGTAAGAGGAAAGAAATAAAAAGAAAATATTTGTGAGGTTTGACTCGGGCGGGCGTCATTGGGTGTGACTTGGTTTGACCTTCCTGGTAATTAATTGCAGGATTGGTTCTGTTCTTTTCTGCAATGTTCATGTTCTGGAGGCAAGGTTCATAAAAGATCTGTGAATCTAAGCAGACAGGCATGCAACATTGCTCAGCTAACAGTTCGGTTGGAGGTAGTGAGGGCACTATTTTGGTTGGAATTTCAAGTCTCCTTTTTTCATGGTCAAAAGATTAATTTTCTTTCTGTTTTGACTCCGAGGTTGATCCCCTATTTTTTTTTTAAATGGTGCTCTTTCTTTTGGATGGTATCTTGGACTTTGGGCGAACTATGGGCAAGGTTTGTACCCGACCTATTTGTCTTGTCCGCTTGTTGTTCCTTGCTTTCCTAAGCAGTTAGCACTCCCTTTTACTTAAGGGAGGTCATTGCTGATGGACCAATGGAATAAATCCATCTAATGGAAGTGTACCCCTATTTGTCGGATTAAGTGATGGATTTGGTAATTGCAAATCTGAGGACGGTTTTGGGTTCACCGCATTGCCCTGGTCATGGGGATGTGCCTTGCATTTACACTGTGTAAAGTTAGCATGAGCTTATTAGGAGTTTAAACGCCATTTTTCCTTTCTGCTGCCTTTGCACACGGCACACATTATTACAAATGTTTAGAGTCTAGCAGACTGTTTTGCTTCACACAAGAATAATATGTTTCCCTATAGTAGCAGCTTTGCTTGGTAAGCTTTGTCTGAACAGTGAGCGCAGCGGGTCTGATCAGCGCACGTTTTAGACATAACATATATGCAGCTGTGGCCACCTCTGATTTTGGCGCGTTTAATAATGCACTGCGCAGGCATGCAAACACACACTTTGGAGAACATTTGCATGCAGAGAGCTGGTGTAGAAAATGATGTGATCCATTTCTACTAGGACCAGAGGTATTGGGCCACCCTTGTAAACCCAAGAGACCTTCTGCAGATATAGAATAACCCAATAGCAAGGGAGCGTGAAATCTAGGTGTAATATAGCCTATTTCAAGTTATCATTTTAACATGCTTTCACCTTTTGTATTTTATGGAGTAGTAACTATGCTGATAATCTTGTTGCTTATAATATGTCTGCTTGTATTAGCTAAGATACTGCGCCTGAGAACACTGCATTAGGACTACATTTTTCAAACTTGCACGTGTCTTCATTTACTCCCCGTTTTGGACTGGTATGAGAGTATAACGAAAGAGTGCTCATGTGTTCCGCATTGCCGGAGGAATTCTACGTTCCATGTTCTGGGCGGTCTAATCATTGGGGGTATGGAAGAACAAATAAGACACTGATTGCTAGTCTGGTAGGGGATTCTGGCTACTAAGGTGAGTTTTGGCACATCCTAATTCACTGAGGTTCCAAGTCTCTATGCACAGTTCTGTGTACGAGCAGAATCCCTGCTACATGGCGCCCATACAATGGTGGTCTTATTACATGACGCTTGAGTAGTGCTTCGTTCAGTCCTTAACCCCTTCGCTATTGTTTCCGGATAACAGTGGTGTCGGACAAACCTACCTATAGTCACATAGGTCTTTTCAAGCTTGAATCTATTCAAACAGTTTCCTTTCAAATTACTACCCAGTTGTGCTACTAAGTTTTACATTGTAGCTTATTCTTCTCTGTGTCACTATGCCTGACATTGTTATACCGCAACATAGTCGCATTGAGGTTCGCAATCATTTGCAGGCATACAATGTTGGTTTGGAGGGCATGGCAGGGATTTTGGTCGTAAGTGCTGAGGTTGCTTACCCGTTTGAGGTATTCTACTCTTGAGTGACGTTTCCTGCAGTAGAAGCGGTTACGCAGCCGTGCCCAGGGAATACGTCCCTTATAGGACACAGGAGATTTCGATTTCTGCATGGCAGCACCGTGTTTGGTTTGAAGGCGCCCTTCTCCACAGTGTAACAGCAGCTAGATTGGGTCCTTTGTCCATTCCAGGCGCTTCCTGGCCGGATTCACCCCGCATCCTTGTGCGGGGCAGGTTCCCGTTGCGGACCCTATATGACCCTTCTATTAGTGTCATTCGGACCCTAGTTCAATATATTACCTGCAATTTCCAGGGCGGGCCCCTGGTGCTGCGGCCCCTCCAGCTGGACCGAGCGGAATGAAGCTTAGTCCCGTGATGGTCAATCCAGAGATGGGCAAGCGTCCCCAAGATAAGGATGATATGCCTTTTTGGCTTGCCGAGAAATTTGACCAGCTGGAGGCAGTGTTTCCTAATTAGAGTCCCGTAGAAAAAACACAGGATTCTTACAATTCGTTTACCCAAGGATTTGGTACCAGAAGCCGGTGACTGAGTCATGGGGTAGAATTTTTGTGGCGGTGTACACGAGGTGCTTCGGCACTCCGTCAATGGCTGTCCTTCCTACAGTCATTAAGCGTGTTCAGGACGAACACGGACCGGAGGCAGCGGTTGAATTGGGAATGAGACTCGTGGGCTCATTTGATGTCGTTTCCGATCTGGTCGTTTCTAATATAAAGGGAGATGCGGTAAACTTTCAAGTGGCTAATGCCTTACGCGATGTCCGCGATGCCAACAAACCCCGACAGTTACCGAGAAGTAGTACGGATGCATATAAAACCATTGGCCGCAATAGTTTAGGTGTAAAACCCTTTATTGCTAAAGATAAGAAGCAAACCCAGGGTGGAAAGTCTGAAACAGACGTTCAACCCACAGCTCCAAAGAAAAATTAGAACAGAAATAAAAAACAGGGGAAACAGCAACAGAAACAGGAGCCCCGTCCCCATCACCAGTACCTGTGTCTACTGAGCGCGTTTATGATTTGCGCGACCGCACTACGATTAAGTCGCTTGATAGATTTCAGGTTCTCCTCGTTCTTTACAGGACACTTCGGCCTCTTTGTCCGGTGGTGGAGGCAGAGGTCGGGGTGGCCAGAAGAGTCGCGACCAACCCCGCCCGAAAGACAGAAAGGGCACAGGATGGTTATTCACATGATGGTTCTTCACAGAAAAGACCCCAGTTTCAGAAAAAAAGAAAGTTGCCGCTTTAACAGCCAGATATGCCACAGATAGTGAGAACGCAGCTTCGGAATAAGACATGGGCGCTGACGTTGGACAGCGCGGTGGAGATTACCATTGTGCGAGAGACCCTGCGTCCACTACTGAAGGTGACAGCGACTGACCAATATGTTGTTGTGGAGACAGCTGATACCAGAGTAGCTCCCCCTGATAGACTTTATGAAATAGTCCTTTTAATTGAAGGTGACATACAACGTACCATAAAAGGGATATTTTGGTAAAATCTTACAACTACCTATGACATTTTGTTAGTGGAGGCTGACTGGCCCCACCTTTTGTTCTCGCAGCTCCGAGAGGGGAGGAGGTTATCCTCCCTAGTTTCGCGCACACAGTCTCGAGGGAGCATGCAGTGAATTTTGCAGAAGAGTGGGCTAAAGCCCTTGCGCCTGCTCTGTACCGTACGCACTGTGGTTGGGCTACATTTTCCCCACACCACGAGATTCCCTTACGGTCTATGCCACAGCCTCAACCTCAATATCCCATCTGACGTGAAGCTAAGGCTTCAGTTGCGGAAATCCTTGAACAATTGGAATATCAAGGTGTAATTGAAACTTTCATGTCACTGAAGAATAACCCACTTTTTACTGTAACCAAGCCAGACGGTTCATACTGTTTGATATTGGATTACCAGCATTTGAACTCGCATTGCTGTACCTGTGCAGTACAGAATACCCATGGCTCTGCTCTAGTGTATGGTCTTGTGCGAAAACAGTATTAAAACCACGCTTGACATACCCAACGTTTTTTTTGCCCACAATTTGGATGGTCTAAGTTCCCAATGGACCAGTTTTACTTGTGGGGGCAAAGAACGCCAATTTAAACACCTGGCAACGGGCTATAAGAATAGTCCAGGTGTGTTTGCTGCCTGTATTGTCTCTCTCTTGGAGAGAGTTGACCCAGATGCGTGTTCGTATGTGGATGACATCTATCTCACAGACGACGAAATGTGGGCGCATCTGTGTCGCGTTGACCGCATAGTTTGTAACTTTGCGGACTTCGGTTACAAATTTAACTTTGCAAAGTCTCATATTGCAGAGTACACAGTGTTGTTCCTGGGCTATGAGCTCAACAATGAGGGTCGAGGATTGGCTCCTCACTTCTTGGAGAAATGCGCACAGCTGCGTGCTCCTACAACTGAAAAAATTAAAGTCCTTGCTGGGATTTGTGAATTTCGGGGGTACTTACATTCACGAAAATGCCCAGCGTATCAAGCCTTTGTATGCTTTGATACAACCTACTTTCACCAAATCGTGCTGGCTGCCTGAACATTCAGGCATTTTGCAATCTTTGCAGGCTGATCTTCTAGAATCTAAATTCTTACCGACTCGTGATAACCACACCAACCTGGTGATGAGAATCATCCCTGGGGCGGTGGGTTTCACTTACCTTACTTCTAACGAAGAAGACACAGTACCTATTGCTTACAAGTCACACTTGTACACTTCGGCAGAAATGCGGTTTTCCACTGTGGAAAAAGTTGACAGCAGTGCAAATGGCGATTCTTAAAGAACGTGCACTGTCGCAGGGAAAACACATGTTGGTTCTTACCCCGTATCCTACACTAGAGGCAGTGACGAAGGCCAGTGTACCAAATTCTAAAGCTTTGCACCCACAGTGGATAAAATGGGCAGCATCTTCGACGTCTCCGGATGTCATGTTTATTTTTGATGCCTCCTTACAGTCACAAGAGTTTTTGCAGTATGAATTTGTTCATCCTGCGCCATTAACTATGCGACCTTTGGAGGATTTCCATTGTATCATATACACTGATGGTTCAGCGCAAGTTGCGCATGGATCTAAGCACGCATACGTCTCAGCTTGCGCCATTGTGGTAGGTACCATGGTGAATGATTAATTCAAGTTCAAAATCGTGCACACGTAGACTTTAGGGGACTGTATCGCACAATTAGCAGAGCTCCGTGCTCTAGTGTGACGACTCTTATTGGGAGTGATTCTTACTACTGTGTCCAGTCTTACAATGAAAACCTGTTCTTTTGGATTCAGAATGATTTTGTGACTCCAAAAGGTAGCACAATAAAACAAAATGATCTGGGTCAGAGTGGCTGAGCTTAAAGAGCAGTTGCCACTTGTGTATGTAATTCACACTCTTGGTCATCAGCGCGTGGGAGTTCACGCTGTTGGTAATTATATGGCCGATGAGGCCGCAAAATCAGCAGTATCGACATATTTGGTTGCAGCAGTTACACATTCCAAGAGTAAGATTGATGATGATATCTTGGCGGCTGTAGCCACAACTGAGAAGGGAAGTAAATATCCTAAGGGGTTCCCTTTGAAGTATTCATACCACTTAAGTCCTGATAAAGTTCCTTATGTGAAAATACCAGACGTTGGTGAAAGGTTAATTCCCAACGCGGACCGCAAGTCCACACTGATTACAGCTGCCCATGAAGGTGTTGCGTCTGCGCACGCAGGCGTTTCGGCTACTGTATCTCAGTTGCAACAATGTTTCTGATGGCGGGGACTGTACAAACAGATGCGTGATTATGTCCTTCAAAGTGACATTTGCCAGCAGATTAAACCTTTGACTGCTGCATGTACGCCCCAGACACAGTTGTACATTTCTAATAAGCCACTTGGTTGTGTTTACTTAGATCACTGCGGTCCTTTTTCTTCTGATACTCCGTATAAGTACATCTTAGTAGCAGTTGATTCATGCACACGCTTTGTGTGGGTGTGGCCACACCACAGCGCTGATTCATGAACTATCATAAGAGACTTGCGTGTCTTTGTAGGGATTTTTGCCTGTGGCACCTTCCATTCGGATCAGGGTCCTGCTTTCGCCTCTAAGGCATATAAGGATGCCATGACTTTGTTGAGGGTCCAAGTCAAGTTTTCGTCTCCATACAGACCTGAGAGTAATAGTGTTGTGGAACGGATGAACCGAGATTTAAAGCATTCGTTGACAGCTACGGTTATAGGCACTAGCAGGATCTGGCTGGCCCACCTCAATAGCGTGCAGCGTGCCCTTAATAATCTCCCTAGAAGGTCTCTGGGTGGGCGGACCCCATACAAAATGCTCACTTGGTATCAAGATGTTTGTCCCGGACCTTGATGGTCTAGACCAGGCGGCAGTTGCTGCCTCCTTTTGTAGTGTAGTTCCTATTATCCCAATAGGCTCTGCGCATTGGAATAATACCTTCAATAGTATAGGCCTAGACAGACGTTAACTAGGTCTACTACTGTCGATATTAGACTTAAAGTTTTGGGTTTGCCAGCTAGCTCAGAGTTCACTAGAAACTTTCTCGAATGTTCAGGAAGGAATTAACTTCCCTGATTAGACAAGAAGGGATTTAGTTTCTGACAACCATAGAACATGACAACTTTGCTCTCCCCTAATCAAGAGTGTATCTCGAGAGTCGTGTGAACAAAAGGCAATTTATTTTACTCAGTCAGTACGTGCATTCTTAGTCTCATCAGAATGTAGAGAAAAGGAAGAGACGGGCGTGTTCAATAAAAAGGTGTTATTTATTGATCAGTCTCTTTTCTCGTACAAGAGAAATGGATCGATATTATTGCAATACTTATGGTTAAGTAAAGTGCATACATTAGAAGCAGAAGTATAAAATAATACTGTAAAAACATTGATATGGTTTCTAAGCCATATGAAGGTTTAAAATGAATAAAATATATTACATACACATATACATTTGACTAAACGTACTCAACTGGTGTTTCTAAATACGCCTACCCCGTGTACCTGACCTAAGTCTAATACGTGGGCGGGAATAGAAAGTTACAGTTTAAGTTAAGTTTGTTTTTGCCAAGTGACTGACTAAAGAATTCTCTGTGAGGGGTTATTCAGTTCTGTACCTGGAAGTTAGGATGAATGAGGGATGGTATCTCTCTTCTCTGCTCTCGATATTCCAGGCTGCCTGCGAGGGCTACCCGGAAACGCCGGTGCTGGATTTCTCGGCAGGAGAAAGCAGCGCGTCTCGTTCTCAGCGCGTCAGGAAGGCGGGGCTGCGCCAGCGGGGTCTGCTCTGCTCTGGGCTTCGGCAAGTATGGCTGCTCCGTCTCGTCACCACCGCGTGTGTTTGCATAGGGCAATATCGGTAATATTTATACCTTTAAGGTGCTGAGATTGACGTAAGGATGGACATAGATACGTCAATAAGGATGTCATACGACCAGGTCGTTAGCACATTCTTTTGCTGAAGTTCTCGGTGAAATCAAAACAATGGCCGCAGGGTTTTTCCCAGGTTGTCATAGGTTTGATTTGTTATGAGAACTCCGTATGCCTTATCAGGGGCTGGAGGAATATCGCTTGTCTAATTAGATCGCAAGCGTTATGACCTAATCAGATAACACGTTCCTGTGCCGTAGTGTGGCTTCGTCAGATAACGGTATCTGCATCATGGGGGTTTGCTGCCTCATGGGCCGACTGCTAGTTAACTTGTTGGTTTGTTAACCAGAATAGGGTCAGGAATAGGGGGATCGATTCAGAACCTATAGGAATACATCACACTTTGACGTAGATGAACATTGCAATGTTTTACAGGATCTACAAAAGACGAGAGACAGTCTTGCAAAGGAACACTTGCCCTCCACATCTGAAGCTGCGTTGCAGATTCCAGTAGTTGGCTGGCTACCCCAAGTTGGAGAACTGGTTTGAGAGAAGATCGAAAACAAGAAGGAGTTTGGTCCCTCATATCGAGCTCCGGTTCCAGTGCTTGGAGTGAAGGGCACAAGAATTTTACCACCACTTCCAGGTCGTAAAGATAACAGGTATATCTCCATTGACAATGTCAAATTACACAGAGTGGCCGATTCTTCTTAGTATGACTCCGGGAGTCTCATGTCCATCGATTTTGAGAAATTCTGTTTTGGCCCTGGCTCCTAACCCCAGACCTGATGTTGGCCTCGAGACGCCTGCAGTATCAAGTCCTTTATTGAGTTTACTACCTGGTGCTCACCTTGGTGAGACTGAATATACTTGCGCCACTGACTTATCGATGCCTGATTTGCAAACTTGTTTGGCTACGGAATACAGATTTTCATTTGACACTGACTCTCACACATCGAAGTCTCCTTCGAAAATCAATTTTTGCATCATGGTTTAAAAAAAAGAATTAGATTCCTCCTTGGACATACATTTGGTTGGTGCTTTTTTCGATTTACCTGTTCATGTCTATTGGATTTGTGGTGTATTTTTTCCGCCTTGTCAACGGACACTAGGTTGAAGAAAGAACATGCATTCGACATATTTATTGATCATTGGCTCCCCATTCTTCATCACACAGATTGAAGAGGGACCTGGCTTTTGTTAATATCACTGCTTGGCCCGTCTTAGATGGGATTGTGTGGGATGCTATTAGATTTCAAATCTATGGGCCCACTGAGGTTATAAATGTCCCAAATGTCCTAAGAGTTTCTATGGGGGATGCAATTAAACAAAATATACGTTTGGATGATTGGGATGTTCAGGCCGTAGAAGCTTTGTTTTCTGATTTGAAATATTATGCTGCCTTTGATGCTGAAGATTTGTATTTAGATTCCCCAAATTATGGCGATTTGTTTTGTTATCAACATTTTGGCAATCACTACCTGCATAAAGCGAATACCAGGAGGAATGTCGTTAATCCTACCCAGTGGGAACATTGTCCCACTCCTGTACAAGGCAGTCCTGCTTCTTTGTTAAAGAGGTTCTCTTATTTTACTGATTTTAATCAGTCAAATTCTAATGCATTTTATTTTAAAATGACTTAGAAGTCCACTTCCAAGGTTCGACATACCCACACAAAATTATTGTATTCCAAGTCCTTTTTAGACCAATTGGCCATTGAAGGCTTCGAGTTGTGGAGAGATACTATTGATCTTAAATCTGTTTGGGGTCCTAAAAGTTAGCAAGTGCAAGGCACTGAGGCTTTGCATCGTGCATGCCTCATCCCTAACCATATGTTGTTTTTGAATTCTACGATTTCACAGACTACCTGCTTTGGATTGGCTACTACAAAAAAATTAAATGCGCCTTCCTTTACTGAATTATAAGAATATTCTGGTTGGAATATTAATACCAAGTTTTCCATCAGAGAGTTGCAGACTCCGTTACTGAATTCTCCCTTTAACAAATCCAGTTTGGATCCTAAGGGTTGGTTGCTGTGGCACAGAAGTGCTGATTCATGCCATCTTAGTTTTCTGGGTTTAGCTCCAGGCTATAAACAGGTCAGGGTGGATACTCGTTTTGAAAGTGGCCATTCTGGGACTACCTATTCTGTAGGCAAATGTCAGAGTTGGCTCAAACATTCCACTTTGGCGTCAGTTAAGCTGCATTTATCTAAATTGACTGACTATGTTGATCTGAATGATTTCGTGAAAGGCCCGGCTTCCGGCAGATCTAAAAGATGGATATATGCTATTTACAACGAAGTTTGAAACTGTCCCAAATTGTGGAGGCTTCCATCATTAGAGCTATAGATCAAGCAAATTTAGAAAAAGTGCTAGCAGTTGTAGATAACAGCATTAACACGCTTTCTATCCCTCATTTACACATTAGATAATATTCTGTCATCTGTTGATATTGTGCAAGATGAAGTGTCTGTTTTGTACCATCGTCAAAATCAATTGCGTTCTATTATGCAGTTTGCATGGACTTTACAAACATTAAAAGCTGGAAAAGTGCCATGGCACTACATGAATACGTCATTATTTGCCCCATTTAATTTGACTGAAAAGCAACGTTTTATGTCAATGAAAGATGCAACTTTTTCTATGTTACACATTGAAAAGAACCATTATCATTTTCTGTGGCTGAGACCAATTCGGCAATGTGTTTTATCCACGGGTTAATAACTCTACTTTTTCCTCTTTTCAAATTCGAAGCCTGTGTGAAGTACTATGCAATTGGCAGATCTGAACCTCTGGGCACCGCTTATCTCCATGAAGTTTAGTCGCTACCATTTACCTATAGATGCCTTAGGGAGGGAAAAGAGGTTTACTTGAATGATGAGGATTGCACTGCAACACCAGATCACTCATTAATGTGTAGGAATATCCAATTGCATGGCTCTTGTAACCAGAACAAGACAAATTTGGCCTCTATTTTGAAAGGTACACCAGCACCTGCTATCATACCAACATTCACATTACTCACAAACAGGAGTTATTTACTTTTAAATAATGAGGATTGTTGTGGGATGGTGACAGGAATTCCTTATGTGGTTACCGTCAGTGAGCTTGTGGTCTGCTGTAAAAATGTGATGTTTCTTCCTCCGCATGGGAAGCTTGAGGTTTCCATCTGGCCGACGATTCCGACCTTGAAAGCAGAGTTCAACAAGATGAGTCGTATAAGCGCTTTAATGTCCCAGAAAGAAGTCGCCCTCACATCTGCTTGTGAAAAATGTGTCCTTCACGTGGCAAACACCTGCACAGAAGATCATGCTTTATTAAATACAGATTTGCCCTTGCATTTCAGTGAAATAATTCACACTATCTTTAATGCATCCTCCACCACAGGGCTGACTAACTTTTTTAAAGTTGTTAGCAGTGGCCTTGTGTCTTCTTTTCAAACTATATTTGGTGTGTTCCCGGCATTTTTTCATTTGATTTTTTCCCGCCTTATTGGTGGATTTCCCTTAATGCTGGCTCTGGTTGCAGGCGTACTTCTGCTGTTTGGTTTATTTCAAAATGGATGCACGTCCTGTGTTGCAAGAAGTTCTGTCACGACTGCTGCTGCTCCGCGGCCGAATGCTTGAATTTTATGGAGCGCTGCCTCTTGCTACATTGAGTGCGGCTTATGGATTATCATTTCGATTTTCCTACTTTACATGCGTCCAGCCTGTCTTTCATTGCCTGAGTTGCAATTTCGACTGGGCCCTGGATTTGTGTCTCTGCAATACGGTGTCTCCCGATGTGGATTATAATCACTTTATGAGCCCCTTAGTTGCTCATGAATTGCTTTGTTCTGGCGGAGGGATTATGGCCTTTGCAGCGATGCATGGAGTCCTGGGACGTTGGGATGTTTTCGCAGCGGCGCAAGATTTCTTGGCATGCAGCTACATTGAGGATACACCGAGTTGCCCTCTGATGGTGCTAGAGGCTCCGGTAATTGAAGAACATGCATGTTCTTTCCCCTTTGCTAAATTGGATGGCTGACATGTTTTCGGAAGAGAACAGGGACTTCCTATTGGAGGCTGTTGCTACATATTTTGCATATACAATATTGGATTGAGTCGTGTCATCGCTTCTCTCTTTTCCATGACGAGGTCACGAGTTGGAAATCGGATTTTATTTTCCGTTTCATTTTTTTTCTGCCCCGACCTATTGACTCCACTGTGTCCATGGCCATTTTTCCTTTCTGCTGCCTTTGCACACGGCACACATTATTACACATTTTTAGAGTCTAGCAGACCGTTTTGCTTCACACGAGAATAATATGTTTTCCTATAGTAGCAGCTTTGCATGGTAAGCTTTGTCTGAACAGTTAGTGCCGAGGCCTTCAAGATTATTTCAACACAGTGGTTGTTGTCCGGTCTGATCAGCGCACGTTCTAGACATAACATATATGCAGCTGTGGCCACCCCTGATTTTGGCGCGTTTAATAATGCACTGCGCAGGCATGCAAACACACACTTTGGAGAACATTCGCTTGCAGAGAGCTGGTGTAGAAAATGATGTGATCCATTTCTACTAGGACCAGAGGTATGGGGCCGCCCTTGTAAACCCAAGAGACCTTCTGTAGATATAAAATAACCTAATAGCAAGAGAGCTTGAAATCTTGGTGTAATCTAGCCTATTTCCATTTAGCATTTAAACATGCTTTCTCCTTTTGTATTTTATGGAGTAGTAACTAAGCTGATAACCTTGCACGTGTCTTCATTTACTCCCCGTTTTGGACTGATATGAGAGTATAACGAAAGAGTGTTCATGTGTTCCGCATTGCCTGAGGTATTCTATGTTCCATGTTCTGGGTTGTCTAATCATTGGGTGTATGGAAGAACCAATGAGACACTGATTGCTAGTCTGGTAGGGGATTTTGGCGACTAATGTGAGTTTTGGTACATCCTAATTGACTGAGGTTCCAAATCTCTGTGCACAGTTCTGTGTATGAGCAGAATCCCTGCTACAACCTCACTTCCATACTTGTGTGATGGAATCTACTTTAAGAAAGATGTGGGCGACTTGCCCACACTTGCAGTGGGTAATATATTGGTTGGTAGAAGAAAGGTCAGGGTTTTACCTCCACTAAAATGTTCATAAAGATAGTGGGAATGGTTTTTAGAAGATCCGAGATAGACTAGCTTTGACATGACTGATATGAGGTGTTAGGGTCCTTTTGCACTAGCTTGATCAAGCGTTTTAAATCCTGGAGATTCCACAAGATACTGGAGACATGAGTGGATAGGACATTCATTAAGTCAACTTGGAACTCAATTTTTTCTGACTGAAGTGTTAAAGCCGAGGAAATCACCTCCATTGGGTTTACTAGTGGTGACTACAAAGGCACTGCATAGGGAGAATTATCTGTGGGATGACTGTCTTCTGATGGGTGCTGCAAAGGGTCGCTTTGCTTTAGGGAACAGGTGTCCATTAAGTAATTTGGATTATCCTAGGGGTAGACTTGTTCTAGGGCTATTGTCTGAAGAAATAATACAGTTGTCGTGCCGGAGCTTAATCGCGGAGAGCAAGACTTAATCGTGGATAGGCCCAGAATTAGTGGTTTTATTTGGTTGATCCATTGCTTCGTCCTGATTATCTGAGAAAAGTCTTAGTATTAGTTTTTGCCACTATCGATGTTCTCAATGATCTTACTGGAAATGGAATGTCTTGACTGCTATGGGCAAGATGAGAGGCAACAATTTGGGGATTAGATGGACATCCTCCTGCAATGTTATGTGGAAGGAAACAGATCAGCAGCTCCCAGATCAGTGTCTTTTGCGTGCACTTTCGCGTTGACAACTAAAAGGTAATTGGAGTCCTTAAGGGGGTTGCCAGTCAAAGGCAAAGTTGGACAGAATCTTGAGGGTTACATGTCTTGAGGCCTTGGGGATATTAGAAAGTCTGTTTTTTGCCTACCTACATGGATTTGTTTTAGTAGGTTGTATCCGAGATGCTGCTAGGGCTGAGTAGGGACTTAAAATAGGTTTGTCGTTTTCTAATGAATGTGCCACCTTGACTTTATTCTTTGAGCCACACTTTTGTCGATTTGACAGCTACTCTAATCTTGACAGACCTTATTGGGGTGGCAGAGGGAATGTCTTTTTAAGTATGTTGTTATCTGTCGCTTTAAAGATAAATGAATTACTGAATGAATGAAAGATGGCCTAATTGCAACTCTCAGTGATGCCATACCTCCTTTGCGAGACCAACATATTGACCCGAGGAAGGCGGGACACAATAGAGGCACAGGAGATCCAACTTATTATGGCTGGTTAATGAATACTTTAGGTTTTACCTCCTGACGCTTTGTTGGTTCCTTCACGAAGCCAGAGTCAGATCTTAAGCTCAGGCCGTAGGCATCCCTGCAAGCGGATGGTGGAGATGGTTGACGCTTCTTCCACACCATGATTGTTACCCGAGACCAAGGTACTAGGCTGCTAGTAAGTTGCTAGCTTAAAGTAGCTAGCTTAAACTAGCTCGCCAGAGAGGGTTGGCAAATGCTGCTTTCCAATCTCTATCTCTCACTCTCACTCTCTCACTCTCTCTATTTCTATTTCTCACTCTCACTCTCTATTTTTCACTCACACTCTCACTCTCTCTATTTTTCACTCACACTCTCACTCTCTCTATTTTTCACTCACACTCTCACTCTCTCTATTTTTCACTCACACTCTCACTCTCTCTATTTTTCTCTCACACTCTCACTCTCTCTATTTTTCTCTCACACTCTCACTCTCTCTATTTTTCACTCACACTCTCACTCTCTCTATTTTTCACTCACACTCTCACTCTCTCTATTTTTCACTCACACTCTCTCTCACACTCTCTATTTTTCACTCACACTCTCTCTCACACTCTCTATTTTTCACTCACACTCTCACACTCTCACACTCTCTATTTTTCTCTCACACTCTCACACTCTCACACTCTCACACTCTCACACTCTCACACTCTCACACTCTCACACTCTCACACTCTCACACTCTCACACTCTCACACTCTCACACTCTCACACTCTCACACTCTCACACTCTCACACTCTCACACTCTCACACTCTCACACTCTCACACTCTCACACTCTCACACTCTCACACTCTCACACTCTCACACTCTCACACTCTCACACTCTCACACTCTCACACTCTCACACTCTCACACTCTCACACTCTCACACTCTCACACTCTCACACTCTCACACTCTCACACTCTCACACTCTCACACTCTCACACTCTCACACTCTCACACTCTCACACTCTCGCAATCTCTCACTCGCAATCTCTCACTCGCAATCTCTCCCTCTCTCGCAATCTCTCCCTCTCTCGCAATCTCTCCCTCTCTCGCAATCTCTCCCTCTCTCGCAATCTCTCCCTCTCTCGCAATCTCTCCCTCTCTCGCAATCTCTCCCTCTCTCGCAATCTCTCCCTCTCTCGCAATCTCTCCCTCTCTCGCAATCTCTCTCTCTCGCAATCTCTCTCTCTCGCAATCTCTCTCTCTCGCAATCTCTCTCTCTCGCAATCTCGCTCTCTCGCAATCTCGCTCTCTCGCAATCTCGCTCTCTCTCGCAATCTCGCTCTCTCTCGCAATCTCGCTCTCTCTCGCAATCTCGCTCTCTCTTGCAATCTCGCTCTCTCTCGCAATCTCGCTCTCTCTCGCAATCTCTCTCGCAATCTCTCTCGCAATCTCTCCCTCTCTCTCTCGCAATCTCTCCCTCTCTCTCTCGCAATCTCGCTCTCTCTTGCAATCTCTCCCTCTCTCGCAATCTCTCCCTCTCTCGCAATCTCTCCCTCTCTCGCAATCTCTCCCTCTCTCGCAATCTCTCCCTCTCTCGCAATCTCTCCCTCTCTCGCAATCTCTCCCTCTCTCGCAATCTCTCCCTCTCTCGCAATCTCTCCCTCTCTCGCAATCTCTCCCTCTCTCGCAATCTCTCCCTCTCTCGCAATCTCTCCCTCTCTCGCAATCTCTCCCTCTCTCGCAATCTCTCCCTCTCTCGCAATCTCTCCCTCTCTCGCAATCTCTCTCAATCACACACACACACACACACACCAGCTGTCGGTAGCTACTACCGCCACAGCTCAGACACCTCACCTCCGAGTTGGCCTGCCTCGTCTGCCTATCTTTCCTTGAGGGTGGGGCCTGGTGGTTGCTGAGCCAGTGGGGTCTGGTGGTTGCTGAGCCGGTGGGCCCAGGAGGCAGGTGACTGAAAGCGGGAGGCACGGGTCTGCGCTCACAGAGCAAGACGGGTGCAAGTCAGGTGCTTTCACTCCACGCTCTACTCCCCTTGAGCTGCTGCAGCTACCAGCACCACTCCTCATCTCTTTGCATCCTACATCACTTTTATGTATAGGGCCTGTAGAATTCCAGAGTGTGGATTGAGCCAGACTGTCTCCAAGAAGATATATAATGGAGGAGCAGCCGATAGTCTGCAGCTTCTTTCTTCATTCCTACGGTAAATGCACAATGTAGACGGTGGACTATCTAAATGAATCAATTAGTTACTAAACAGTTATACTGGTTGCATTTGTATTAAATTTCCCCTGAGAATCTCAGCAGTGGCTAAACTAGAAGCTTATTCAGGTTTCAATGAAAAGCAGAGAACTACTCTAAGGACAGAAACATTTTAATTCAGTATCCTGGTGTAATCATGAGATTCACGTTTTCTTGTAAGCTCTATTTGTTTTAATATACTGCTCTTTATTAATCATTGTGTGAATATGTGGCAGCTAGAAACTAAATACAATGAGAAGAAGCAGCTTGGAAAGAAGAAATACATGTATATCAAATCAGCACATTCTATACTAATCACAGGTTTAAGCAAGGCAAATGCAGGTCAGCTACCATGGTTTAGCATTTCCTAAAACATGTATTTATTAAAGAGAGAGAAAAACTAGAAGAGGCCTAGTCTGCTATGGAAATATAATAAAGATTATGGCTTGGTGCATTTTTTGCACCAATTGTTTGCATGTATTTTTTAAACCAAGCTGTACATTAACTCTACACACAAGCATATGAGAGTTTAATAAAGGCACCTTTTCCCTGCAGGTCTGTTTTAACTTAAAGAAATATGTTATTAACTAATGAAGTCTGGCGGTAATGTAAATACAATTTCTAAAATGTCTTTACTGAGTTATCAATTGCCCTATCTGATGGTTAGTTTAACCGTCACGCAAATTCCATTTCTCATGTGATTTGGTTCAGAGGGCACTCTCATCATCAGTTGAGTCTTGTCGATTTCTTTTCTGGCCTCTAAATTCCAATGATTTAATTTAATTATTATTCCATACAGTCTCAAATCTTTCTCAACTAACTTCCTTTGGTACCTTTCTCGCCTTTTACGCAAAATAAATGCATAGCTTTTGAACAATGTGTAACTGCAACAAATGATGAAAGACTGGTCCATCAACTTGCCAATTTTACCCCCTCTTTATGTTGCTGTACTGGCAACAGTGCCAAGAGTGCTACTGGTCTCGGTAGTCTTTCAGGCGGTAGTGGTGCAGTCACCAATTCTCTTATTTCAGGATCATAGTTTTGGAAATTAGCCCCCCCCCCCCCGGAATGCCCTAAGTCAGAGTATGAAGGGAATAAAACAAAAGTATTCTACTTCGTAATACCTTCTCCTCTTTCTTCTCTTTCGTATGTTTGTCCTGCATGCTTGGTGGGGGTGGGGCTGTGCAGATAAAAAGCGCTGATTCCATTCAGCCAGTGCTTGGTTTCTTCCCCGGTCCTGTGACCTGCAAGGTCTTTCCCTGCCGTTTTCCACATGTCCTGGATCTTCCTGCTTTGCCTTGCCTGACTTCCGGTTTTTGGGTTTCGGCGTGTACATCGGTGAAAACAGCGTCGCCAAGAGTTAACGTCTGCTGGTCATGCTCTACTGGATATTTGGATTCATTTTTCCGCCATCTTCTCGAATATCAGGACAGTACAGGTAGCCTTTGTATCGGTCCCGTTGTTTCTTTAGTCCCGTTTTTGAGATAATCAAGGGACTATTTGCTACGGTAGGGGCTCCTACCGTATGGTGAAATTACTCTGGCTTAATGCGGCTGCGTGCCCGGTAAAGGGATATTGCATTCCCCTGTTCATAGTTTACGCCACATTGATTTATGGTGACTAGAATTAAGTGCACTTATGTTTTTTAAGAGCCCTTTGTTGCTCTTCTAGTACGTGGTTTTTTTTGTCACTTTTGTTGGTTTTTTCCCCTCTTCCTTGCCGTTCCTTATTATTTTGAATTCTTGAGAATACCGATTTTCCCTCCTGGATTTTGGGTTTATAAGGATACCCGGACACTGTATACAAGCACTCTGACGAGGAACTTTGTATGGGGACTTCTATATGATGCTTAAAGAACCTACAAGGTACAAAGGAACTGTTGGACCCTTTTGAGAAGGGTAAGAACGTCCTGGTGTTTGTACATGATATTATGCCTAATCAAGCATGTATGGATATGGATGTTTGAAACTAATCCTTTCTTTCTTTTTCTTGTCTGTTGTAGATTACTGGGGTCCACAAGTCCAAGAATGAGGTCCAGTGATATCCAAACATTTATGTTTTGATTTCCCACCATCTTCTGTGATATTGGCCTGCCTTCACTGTGTCTTTTGGATAGTGTTGGTGGCTGGTCTGACGGGAGAGGAGTGGGATAGTCTTCGCTCCTGCAGTATTGGGTGGTTGAGAGTCGAAAACAGGACACAGACCACAACCACTTCCTCTGGATTTCTCACTTTCTTTGTGTGTGAGACATGTATCTAGTTTGGAATTGCAGTACATTGTTCATCAAAATTATTTGGAAGGGGCCTTACCACCTTGGTTCTAGACAAGTCTTCTGAACTTGCTTCTTGGGCATGACCCAATCACCAGGATTGAGGTGGTGAGACTGATGTGGATCTTTTGTCGCAGCTGAAACCTGACGAGACATAGACCGGACCACATCAGACAATCCTTTGCAGTAATCCAATATGATTTCATCAGTGATATTCAACAGAGCATTTTCCACGAAGAGGAGATGATCTCATAGCAATGCCCAACAATAATCTGGCGACAAACTAGTCTTCCTGTCAGGAGTACTTCTAATGCTCATTAAACACCAAAAGGTAGTGCATCTGGCCATTTCAATATTGTTTTTTTAAAATTATTTTTATGTAGTTCAAAAGAGCAAAAAAAAAAAAAAAAAAAAAAAGAAGATGCAAATGCTCAAAGAACAATATACATATAATATATTACAGTGCTGTGCGGCCAATGCAAATCATTAAAAAAGATAAACAGACAAACACTGGTTACATGGGCATAAATTAGGCAGATTTAAGAAAGATAGCTAAGACCCTTCGGTTTTTTATGATCATAAATCCCAGAGTGCTGCGGAAGCATCTAAGAGAGTTAGTGATAATACAACCACAGGTATATATACACACTTGTGAGGAAGAGCATACCGGGACTCCAGGACTGCGACACTTTCCCCATTACCTTTCCCCGTCTCCTCTCCTGTATTCACAGAACTCACCCGAAGAGCGCTGGTTACCCGAGGAGTGCTGGTCCTTTAAGACGACAGGCTTCCCAGGTCAGCTGTCGGGGTCACGTGCTGCAGAGGGCTTCAAAGTGGGAGCCGGCAGAGACAGTGGGCGTTCACTGGGACCAACGGACGGAGAACGCCAGGAGAGGACGGTTGCTCGGACATACTCGGTGTTTCCTTGGCACAAAGCAGGAAGCCTTCAGAGGAGTACGAAGATTCGCCAGCCGAGGAGAAGAACCGGAGCAGAGCGGAACCTGACGACGGAACAGACGGGCAGCCAGACCCTACCTGGCAACGCGACAACTTGAGCCACGGCCCTGGAGGGACGTGGCTCCACAAGGTACGGGGACATATTTCCTCAGTGTGGGGGCGCGCATTAGAGGGTTTTAAAGGGGGGGTAAAATCGGGAGACAAAGAGCCAGGCCCGTCTTCAGCGTAATATCGCGCAGTGCATGGCATGAGACACTGGTGACGGTAGAGGTGGCAGTTCCCTGCACTTCCCCGATTCCCTGCGCCAAAAGCTGTAGAGTGCAACAACACCCTTACAGGGTTCTTTTGTTTCTTTTTCCTTTATGGTATCAACGGGCGACGACCACCAACCCTAGTACACAGGACGCCGACATTCCTAGGAGAAACGGTGAAGTCGTACTACAACTACCAGACTCCCTTACACCGGAAGTGTGCACATTGTTTTCAGGACTTTTGTTTAAAAGACTGTCACCGTAAAGACTTTATCTATGTAGCACCTTATTGGCAATAAACCACTTCAATAGATACTTGTGCATCCTGGTCTGCTTCTCCACCACTCCACAACACTATACACCCCAGTTACAAAACAATCACAGGATTTAATATACCAATAGAAAAAACACAATTAGGAATAGCCTCGGTGTTCATTCTACCAGGGGAAGTTGAGCCATCCAGGGAAATGATGGCCCCCAGATCCTCTTTCCCTTAATCCTGCTCTTTCTACCTCTCCGATCATAGAGTGCTTTTTCCAAATTAAATATATGCAGGAAACAACCTTTCCACTGCTGAAATGTCGGGGGAGAGGATCTAGCCAGGCTGAAGCGACACAGAGTCTAAACACTGACATTGCTATAAACGTAAGCTCATTCCCAATTTTCCCCATCTTGTTTAGTGGCACCTAATAACATAAGCTGCTGTGACAGAGGGACATCTTTCAGTACATGCTGCAAAAAGCCAGATATTTCTCGACCAATAGGCTAAATTTTTGGGCATGTAGCAAAAATAGGAACCAGATCTGTACTGTGTGTCTTACACCTAAAGCACTGAGCCCCTTCCACTCCTCCCCACTTTGCTATTTTTGCGGGTGTGATGTACAGACCAAAGAAGGTTTGAAAATGTTATGTCCGCAAGTTTGCAGAACATAATATGGAGTTGCCCATCTCCAATGATACCAAGAAACGAGAGTCCTGGACCCCTAGTCTGTAATTCCATTTCTGCCCATGCTTATCCATATCGTCCGACACCTCATCCATCATATAGTTATACAGTTGTGAGATCAAAGTGCCAGATGGCCTTATTAATACTTCGCTCAAGGGTACCTTTGAGAAGCCAGAAGCTCCACCCGCTTTTTTGAGAATAAAGTTCCTTAAATGCAAAAAAAGTTAAAAATCCAAATGATCAATGGTAAATCTTTCCTTACTGTTTAGAAATGTCCTATATGGTTCCTCGCCAAAAGACCCGCTATCCGGTAAAACCCCCCTCTTTCCCACCTTGCCAGACAATCATCCTGTAGAACATTTGGTAGTTGATCATTACCAGCAAGGGGGGTATATCTACTAAACCTACCCACCCCAAGTTTTTTCTGGACCCCTGCCCAGTTGAAAAATGTAGCAGAGTCTTGAACTGTGTTCTTTTAAAATAACGTGGTTCCTAGATCTTTAATAGGCACCCATAAGCCTGTGGTCCAATCAGCATCTTGTAAATTGATGGGATAGAGCTGGGACTATGTTCTTCCCTTGACCTAATTCCAAAGAGGGACCGATAGTATTGCAGAGATGCAGCGAGGTAATATAATTTAGAGTTGGGAAGCGCTAACCCGCCTCTGTCCCACGGGAGGGACAATAATACATAAGATCATCTAGTTATGTTATATGACCAGAGAACCTGGTCACCTCTCTCTCAATTAGCCTGAACCAATCATTATGTATTTCCAAAGGGACCGTACGAAAAGCATGCAATAATTTACATAATTTAATTTTAATCAAATTGCATCTACCAATAATAGACACTTCACCACATATCGTTCTTAATTTTACCCGTTATAGTCGCTAGGTTTATATCTACCATATCTTCCACCATTGCTGAAATGTGTATTCCTAATTAAACTGCTTCCTCCACAATCCTACTGTCAGAAGAAGTGATAAATCTATTTGTCAAGATGTATTGAGTCTTTCCCTTATTAAAGGAAAAACCTGAATGTCTCCCAAGGTTTTCCGCTATGGTTTCAACCACGAGCCATGCCCTGTCCGGGTCAGAGGTGATTATCGCCACTTCATCAGCATATGCCAATAATTTCATATCCAGACCATGCAGAGTTATAGGAGCAATATCAGGAGATAACTCCAACATCAGAGAAAAGGATCTATATAGAGCGCAAATAACAGGGGAGATGAGGGGCACCCCTGTCTAGTATCCCTGCTAATCGAAAAGGTCCCAGACTCATCCCCCATTAGCTGCAATTGTGATGGATTAATATTCAGAACCTGTACTGCACTACTAAAGGAGACCCCTAGCCCACTGGCTTCCAAAATCCTCCAAAGATACCCCCAAGACACCCTATTGAAAGTTCTCGGCGTCCAGTAAGGTCACCCCATAGATTTTGTGAGGACCTCTGTGGCATCAAAAAGTGAGATAAGATGCCTAACATGATCAGTCGTCCCCCTCCTCTGAAAAAAGCCATTCTGCCATAGTGATACTAGATGGAGCATTACCTTATTTAAATCGAGTGGCGAGGATCTTTTCTTTATTGCACAGTACAGGATTGTAGCGTGACAAATTGCTTTGTTTCTTCCTGGTACAGGGCATACTGATGGTGATACGCATTGCATTATTCCTTAACTTGCAAGTACATGACTGTGGCGCTACGTACGGCATTGTTTCTCTGTTGCATAGTATAAGAGAATATTGTTACGCATTGCAGTATTGTTTCTATCAATACGACTTGCCTAACCTTTTGGGAAACGGTTAGAAGGGAGTTTAACTGTTGGTTAGAAGCGGTGTTTCTCAGACGGTTTGCTTACTTAGCCTAATGTTGAAGCAAGGGGTCGGGGACGCACGCCTCCAGAATTTGGTGGCCGCGGTAAGCGACAGGGACCTCCACTTCCAACAGTTAGTATAACATGCTCTCTCTTTCCTGCATTAATTTGTTGGCAAATACATCTGTGGTGAATTTCTTCAGCTAGCAATCAAAATCTGGGATTATATCATCTTTGCCTAAAAAGTCTATCCATGGCATCCCTTCCTAGGTGTGTGTATCCATGATAAGGTCATTGGAAACAAGAAACTATCCAGCAACACTGGGCTCCCATCAGCCGACATCCAAATTTCATTTGCATTTTTCTCACAACCATTTTTTTCCAACTGTTTTGTTCTGCTTCGGAAGCATTCTCCAGCACCCTCATTAATTCATCCATAGTATCAATTACTTCCATCAACACAGTAAATGAAGTTTCCTCCTCCAGCTCCCATGTGAAATTTCCATTAAATGTGCAGGCCAGCAAAGCACTATACAGTGCAACTAAATCCTGTATCTATTTCCCATTTAACACATCCATTGCCACCTTGATGAGCTGTACATTTAACCACTGCAATTTTGTCTGGCAGCTGCAAAGCTTCCAGCAAATCCTTAACATATATGCCTTTCCAAATCTGGGCACCTGAAGAGGTCGTGACACTTCTTTGTGACCATAATTGCCCAAAGTTGTGGACAACACCAAACCCATACTGGCAATCTATAAAGATGGTGACTCATTTGTGCAGTTCATCAGCAAGATCTGTAAGGGCAATCAATTTAGCAATTTTTGCGGAGGTAAATCTTTGAAGCAATGAAGCTTTGGCAACATCAATTATAGTGCACATGGTATATGCTGCTCTTAATGTGCCATCACACATTAAGAGCAGCATATACCATGTGCACTATAATTGATGTTGCCAAAGCTTCATTGCTTTGGAACAACAATTTCATTGACTTTTCTAAGGTCATGTACTATTCTATATATCTCTTTGAGCTTGTGTAAACCCATGATTGGAGAGTTATGTGGACTTCCAATAAGTTCCATCAAGATACCTTTTTATAACTGGTCTTGTATTAATGGTGTTATTCTGCAATTGTTTCTGGGGCCAAATGATACGTGGCTGTTCTGGGATAAACTGCATTTGTCTTTACAGTAATTCAGACTAGTTCTGCACCTTTGATGAATCCAATATCTTTGCCCGTGAAAGACAAAACTTCTATATCAACTGTCTCCCTTAAATAATCAGGTGATACTTCAACACTTAATAAGGGAAAAATTTCAACATTGTTCTGTTGTTTAATCGTCTTAAAGTCCTCTACGTCCTCATCATGGGTCTGGAAAGCTACACAGTCCGGTGTACAATAAATGGTGCAATTTAACTTGCACAGCAAATCTCTTCCCAACATGTTCACAAACTGATGGTTTTCTTTAAATGAACCTATGTTTACTTGCACCTTTTCAAAAACAGGATTTGTAAACTGTTTATTCATAACTACTACAACATGGACATTTTTCCCTGAGAGAGGTAGGTCTGGGACTTCTGCTGTTCCAACAGTGGATCTAGCAGTACCTGTATCAATCAAAATTGATACAGGGTGGCCATAGACTTAAGCATCTACATATGGACCCCTCTGGTCTACATCTAAGACCAAGTGTTCAATCTTCCTCCCCTCCCAGGCACCTTCATTGTGAAGCATCTGAACATTAACTGTCATTTTCGAAAAATGGGTATTGCTGTAAAGCATTCAGATTCTAATTTTGGAATTTGTGGCATTTGACTTTGAAATGCATTTATGTTCATTTTGGGCATTTGATTCAAATTAAAAATCGACTTACCTGCAAACCAGCCTGCCGAACTGCAACAACCTGCATGTGCTCTTGATTTCCTTCAAAAGGAGAATTCTGAAAACCTTGCTGAGCCATCTTAATCCATGCCAACATAAAGGTCGCCTTAATTTTCTTCTGCTTAATTTCTAGCTCATTGCTGCAATACTGAACATATCTCAAGATCTCAGCTAGCGATTTATTCTGCCAGCAGATCACGCTTTGGGTTATATGCAAATAGATCTTTGGTTTCAGTCCGAAGACAAATTGGGAAACAAAAACCCATATCTTTTTCCTCTGGAATCTCTCGTCCACTGTGCTACTGAAACACCTATAACAACCTCTCATAATATTCATGAACTGTTTCTTTTAACTTTTAATTTTAAACCAATCCATATACTTCAGTGGCACTCTTCCCTTTAGAAAGGTAATCACAGCTTCATATTTCTTCATCACTACATGAGATGGTGCATTTGTTCTAACATCCCTCACTGCTACTTCTTTTGGTCATTGAACCCGTCTTGCATTCAGTCCAAGTATCAACAAGTACCATAATGTTAAAAATGTATTCAAATCCAGCCACAACACATTGGAAAGGTTTATAAACCATTCTACTCGTGTATATCACTGCACTGGCTTGTCTCTCCATTTTGGAAAATATTGGTAAATTCTGCCAAATCTCCTTGATTCCAAAGAAATGTACATTCCTCCGGCTATTTTTGAGTGGGTGTGCTGATGTTTCTCCCTCCTATTCCTCACCACACTTCCCTGCTATAGCTGCTTCTCTTTATTTTCATGCTTCTTTGCCCATTTACTTTCTAATATTTGAGTCTCACCCCATTTGTGAACGCACTTGGCTAATTCCATAATGTTTCAGTCTCACCCCATTTGTAAACGCATGTGGCTAATTCCATAATGTGTATCGCATTCCTGTAATTCGCATGTTTGCTATGGCGGAATAATCTAATTAGACCCTACAACTTTTCTGCAAATGAAAATTTTGGGATATTTCACTCAATTTGTCATGTACCATAGCTGCTCTCCTTGTAATTTCCTACACAGATAAATCAATTATTATCTCTGGTGTTGCACTATGTGTTCAAATGCTAAACATCCATATCATTTATTCCAGATCCACCTTTAATTTAGTAATGTTTAAGGTCTTTCCCACCTCTGGATCTGTTTTCCCTTGCATCTCTGTTCCTTCCCATCTTTTTAATTCCCGCTTTTTCTTCCGACCAAGCTGGCATTCTCTCTCCCTCATAAGAACTGATATCACCAGGAGATATGGGGCTTGTAAAACCTAATGTTCCTCCGTCTTTTAATGCTTGTATTGTGTCTGGGGTGGCTTCCACACAACAATGAGAATTTTGTGAAGTTGGAACAAATCCTGTTGGAGGTGTACCGCCAGCAGCTCGTTGAGTTTCTGGCCTTAATTCCTCAATTGGAGGAGCACTCGCAACAACAATGGGCACTGCTTGGTTGTTTATGGGCGTTATCGGAGCTGTGCTACAACTGCAGTAGCATTAGCTCCAGTAGGAACCGTAACCAGTGGTCGAACCACAAATGGTGGGCATAATTTCAGGGGCGTAACACAGGCTTATAAAGCAAATAATAAAAAGATAATAGTCGCTTCCTGTGCCAAAAGTAACAATTGCTCAATCAAGGATCGTTACAAATTGGGTTACTGGTTGACTGGGGTGTGAGCTCTGGTTAAGAAACAATCACAATCCTAGTCAAGTATTGTAAAGGGCAGACAAACCCTAAATTAACCTGTGCTCACCTTCTGGTTCCTTGGCACAGAGCAGTCAGGCTTAACTTAGAGGTAATAGGTAAAGTATTTGTGCAACACTTCAAACAGTAAAGCAATGGAAACACCACAGAAAAGGGACCCCACAATGGGCGAGAAAAATAAAACTTAGTTTAATAAATAAAACAAGACCAAAACTTCAAAAATCCAATAAGTAGAACTGGAGTTATTTAATGTTAAAACTTCTAGTGAGAAATAGCGCAAAAAAGTATAAAGCACGATATCTGGTCACACTGGACAAGGTCACAAGTGTAGGCCATTGGCGATGCAGCATTGGGATCTTCTTCAAAATTTAGAATGTCCCTTCCAATGACCACTATTCGCAATGAAAATAAATGCCGCTGCAAGGGAGGCAAGATGGCCGCTGACAGGCCGTAGGGAGCAGTCGCTCCTCTCCTCGCTCCTGCTGGACATTTCGAATTTATGGAAAATGCCGCTGATCTCTGCCGCTGATCGAGTAAAAACAGCATGCTGTATCCATTGAAGCTGATACAGCTTTTGTTCTCCTGGATAGTGAGAGGCAAATCCAACCTTTCAAGTGTGATCTGCTGGTTTGAATCTCCGAGTAAGAGCATCCTACACCTGCGCCAGACCCCGATGCAAAGTATGGCCCCTCGCGGCCAAAACCACAGAAGGAACCGCAAAAGGAGAGAGAAAGGGAGAAAGCTGCTTCAAGTGATCCTGGTACAGCAGCTCCAAGCTCCAATTTAAACATGACGAAAGGCAACTCTGAAGATACCGAGAATGGCGAAAAGTCAAAAAAAGAACACGATGTAAAGTCAAAAGAAAAAAAAAGGAAAAAGTGCAGCTAAACAAGAAAGGAGCAAAACGACAGAATAGCGATGCCGCTGGCAAAGAAGGGAACATGCACCAGCCTACCCTCCATGAATCTTTTGCAGCTCCAGTTCCAGCCTCTGTGTTCATGTCGGATGCGGCATCTTCCCCTCTATGGATGGCTTCAGCTACAAGCAGGAATCTGTACAGCCTGGGAGAACCGAGCCGGGCCTCTGTGATGGCTGGATGGGAGCCGCAGGAGAGGTTGACGTACAGATGACAGATGAGGCACTACGATTGACGTCTTTTCCCAAGGCCGTGCTGGAGGCCGCGATGACACCGCAGCGTGAGCAGATTCTATTACAGGACCGGAGGCTTCGGATTATGCTTCTCTTTCTTATATTTGCCACTCACAGCAGCCAATGAAAAACGTTTTGTATGCAATAAAAACTACATTTCCCATGATGCTTGTACATACATCACATCCTGTATAGCCCCATAAGAGCTGCTGCATCCTGTGTCTCCTCCTCTTTCTTTGCTGCTCACGCAGACAGTTAAGTGCTCAGAACGTTATGCCATGATTAATGTCTTAGTTGACTGTTGTTTTATCTTGGAGGTCTTACCTGTATGATTGCGCTCATTTCGCGCTATAGTGAATGCTTGCGCTTATATCGCGCTGTGTGACAATGCTCTGCGCTTTTATCGCGCTATATTTCATGTTTGTGACATTGAGGTGTTTTTTGATACTGACGCATATTTGTTGTCGCCTTAAAACGGAATTGCCGTACTTTGTCTTGACTCGGCGCTCGTGAGCGCCATTGATTGTTTTCTGCTTCAGGCGGAGCGGCTCCCGCTGGGAGCGGCGTACTCCGGGGAAGCTTTTTACTGATTTGACTGTTCGGCCTCTCCGGCCGCGTTTTCCGTCCCCATGGCCTGCGGGCATGGCCAGGTTTGTCGAGGGGGCGGCTTCTGGGGGTTGAACCTATTCCCGCAGCGAGTCTGTGCTTTCCCCTGTTGGCCCGGTCGGGCGCAACTTCTGTCCCTGTTGACCGCTACACGTCTCGGCTTCAGGGCTCTCTGAACGAATTGCAGGCGCCCGTCGCCTCGTGGTCTCAGCCTGGGGCTGTCAGTACAGCGGTGTAACCGCTCTGCGGGTGACCTTATCAGGCGCCCTGTGCTCTCGCTGTTTTCTGATTCCCTGCAGGGGTCTTCAAGCCTCATTACCTTCGCCATGATTGCTTTGCACGTGGCCTCGGGGCAAGGCGGTTGCCTCTTACCGCTATGGTGCAGGGTTCGATCCCAGGTGCCCCAGTCATGTTTTCTGATTATAGGAGGTTAGGGGTTTATAATTTCTATTTCGTTTTTATTGTACTTCACGTTCAATATTTTCCTGGTACATGTTTTCATTATTGATTTTGTTAGCGTTTCTTGTTTCAACCACCAATGCAATTTCAGATCGCTCCTGCTGGAGTAGTGCCGGTGACATTGAGCCTCAGGGGAGGCCTGGACTCGGCCGCAATCTACATCAATGCTCCCTCGGGAGCTGAAATGCGGCGCTAACATTGCGCCATGATGAAATGGGTATTATGTCTTGTCTAGGCTTTTTATCATAGTTACGTTCCGACGATGCAGTTCCATGCAAGAGATTTTTAGCACTTCCACAGGGTTGTTCGAATTATGGCGCGATCTCGCGCTTCTCCGCCAAAGGCTTTCCCTAGTAGCCGAGTGCGGTTATGGAGTCATAGCGCTCCGGTATGCGTAACCCAATTGGGCACAAATTTGGGCTTCATTTTGGGCAATTTGGCTTACGCATGTCGTATGCGGCCCCTGTTTGTTTTGTTTCGAGGTCTCAGTGCCTCCTGCTTTGCATGAGCAGATTTCCTGGTAGCCTCCAGGTATAACAATTGGCTGGCCCTCGGAGTGCGCACACGCTCCTTGTATTTTACATTGACTCCGACGCCCTTTGGGCTGGTGTAATGACTACAGCTTTGCTGAGGAGCCGATACATTCTTAGTTTCTCTGTTTCGGTGTGCACAGGGTTGGCTCCCCCTCTACTCCTCCATTGCGGTGTGCTTTGCACTATAACATGTTGAATACGGATATCCCTTGAGGGTGATGGTGGTATATATGTATTGGAGGATGACACCTACTGATAGGAGCGCAAGAGCCTCCTGACCTAATTACGTTGACACCCAGGTTCTTCCAGTTCTTGTGTGGTCAACAGGGCCTCGAGTATGACGTTGCCTAACTCAGGGTGACAGGGCTTGATTGACGCCCTTTCCTTCTGCTAACACATATCATTGAGCACGATTTGTATTTGTATTTATTTTAATTTTATCTATTATTTTATTTCGTTTTTCCTTTCGCCAACACGTAAGGCGGCCGACGCGTGTGTCGGGATTTGGCCTAGTATTCGCCCGGCGGTGTCGCCAATGTTCCTTTTTTCCAGTCGTCTCGGAAAGAGATTCCCCGATTTGACAGGCTGCAAATCAATGTCGTAGTCAGCCACGATCGGCGGTGTGCGTCGGTATGGCGCAGTTTCCGCCAGTTTGTCCGAGAGGCGCAAAGCCTTTCATATGGTTGGGCCCCGGGACATCCGATCCAGATGGGCCCTTTCGCGTCAGGCCCCTAGGGGCCGGATTGTTTATCGTCGAGTGTATAAAGGGTTGCTGTTTTGCTTGTGGCACACATTCGTACTGGTTGGTCGGTTCCTTTTCCATAGCTTTCCGCGGCTTCTGGCATATAGCGTGCAGGAGAGTGTCTGGTGATCTCCTCCTTCCACACGACGGCAGTTGTTCCGGTAGCGGTTCCAATGGTTGATGCGAAGTGTGGGTCATACCAAGCTCTTAGCTCTCTAGTACCCTCCGAGTGCCGGGTTACTTTACCTTTCAAGTCACCTGGATTCATATATGTATGGATAGGTCTATCTTACCAGGCCTTGGCCTCACATGTCCAGGCTTCGGATTGATGGGCTGGAATGGCCCGGTTATAACCTTCATGCATTTGTGGCTCTTAGTTCGGGTTTATCTAAAGCCTTTGTCGTGCAACGCCTCTGGCGGCTTACTGATCGACATGCGCAATATCTCGACTGCGAGAACGATCAGCAGTTATGGGCATATGGGTCACCTTTTCGTGGACTTGTTCCAGGACTCAGGCCATTCTGCCGAAAAACTTCATGTTTAGGTTGTTGAACCGGGATACCTCTTAACCTACATGACAGTGACGGATTGTTCCATCCGGTTCCTTGTTTTCCCGGCGACTAGGTCATTCCTTTCGGGCAGGGGGGACTCCATTTGAAATTCCAATGTCCCTTGGGTCCGCGTAGGCCAGCTCTGTTCCTGCCTTACCTTACTATTTTCCATTTTTCTCATGAAGTAGCGCTCATGTAGCTCGGGGCAGATGCCTTTATGGTTCACCGGGGGCTACGGCCCGCAGATTCATCGTTGCCGTTTAGTAAGCACGGGTCTGGGTTGACATGTGGCGATGTGGTAAATGCAGTTTCCTAGGTGATAGGTATTCAGTCTTTCCTTGTTTACGATCAAGTTTCTGGTATCTCCACTACCTTCCTTGTATTTCGAACGTCCTGTGGGCGATCATTTTGTATTTCTGGGTCCCTCCATTCCCGACATACGTTTCGGCGATAGAGGGTCGCTTCGTAGTTCTGTGCGCCTTTGGCGGTTTTTGTGAGGGCTGATATCTCTACTTGTAGGTTCTTTACCAAATATTGTACGGGGACTTCGATGACGTTCACCTTATAGAGTCCATTTTGGCCGGTTTTTTCTGCGGCTCGTTCTCGGTTCGGGGCAAGTTGCTGAACTTGCGTCGGTTTTTTCTTGCAAACTCTTTGGTGGCGTACATATTTCAAACCGGACTACTTCTCGGATTTCCTTTTATTACTATACATATAATAGTATGTCGACTGGACAATACATAGTGTCAGGCTGTGTTAAGCGGCATTCCACCTTCAGGTGTTCCTAGGGCGAGGCAAGGCCGCTTTTTACAGGTACAGTATATGCTATAGGAAGTTGCTCTGTCAGCGAGGTCTGGACTACATGTGGCCAGGACCTGGTCACACAAATTCGAGATAATGCACCTTATGGGTGTCTTGGCATACCTCATGGCTTCCAAAGTCGATTCTCGGATTTACTAAATGAGGTTTTTTAGAGTACATGTTCATATGATGGTTGATGTTTATTGACATTCTATATGTGAGTACGAGGCTATTACAGCCGATAATTGAGGGCCTGTTGCCGGAATAGGTGTTAGACCAATGGTGCTACGCAGTTTGCTCAAGTACAAAACTTATCATTCTTGTTTGGATAATTCTCATTGTTGTGCAAGTTTTAACTTTTCTGATGGAGTTTCTCAGACTCTATTTAAACTGTATTATGTACTGGTGGGAGATTTCAGACTGTAGTTGTGTTACTAAGCGTTAAACTAGCATAATCCGAAGCCTCCGGTCCTGTAATAGAATCAAAAATTAGCTAGCATTCGCGCCAAGAATTTTCAATTCTATTAAGGACACGGAGGCGAGGATTATCCCACCCGGTTTATTACAGTATTGGTAATAATTACCCACCCGAATGTACTTGATATTCTGTATCAGCAGAAGTTACGGGTTTTTCCTGTCTCATTCCTTTCAGCTTCGAGTAAAGAAGAAGGAGCAGGTGTTCTTCTGGCTTAAAAGACGTGGTTCATCCAGTTGACGATGGTTCGCCATGTTGAAGGATGTTTCTTGAGATTCATATCCGTGAAAAGGACTGGATTTCTTAATGTTCGTTCTCCATGTTGAAGGATGTTTATTGTGACTCTTATTCCGTAAAATGGACTGGATTTATTAATGTGTGGACTGTATATGTTCGAGCAAAGAAAGAGGAGGAGACACAGGATGCAGCAGCTCTTATGGGGCTATACAGGATGTGATGTATGTACAAGCATCATGGGAAATGTAGTTTTTATTGCATACAAAACGTTTTTCATTGGCTGCTGTGAGTGGCAAATATAAGAAAGAGAAGCATAATCCTCGCCTCCGTGTCCTTAATAGAATTGAAAATTCTTGGCGCGAATGCTAGCTAATTTTTGATCCCTGATGGAAAAGGTCAGAAGGCTTTCTCGAGCGAAAGGCAGAGCTTTGCTGCGGACTCTGTCAGGAAACAGCAGCCTATGGATTTCTCAGCGGTGTCTGGTAAAGGGGGCAGAAAAGTACCCTTGCCTTTATGTGGTAATGAGTACGGACAAATTGCGGCAACTTTGACAAATTTAGAAACCCTGGTAGGGGCTGAGGTCACCACAGACATTCATACAGAGAATATCACGGAGGAAACGGTTCCGCATATAATATACAGGCCACAGAGTGACTCCCTAATTAATGAATGCACTGCAGCCCCCCTCGGACAGCCTAAGGAGGCCCCTGAGGAGATGTGGGGCAGGCAACACGTCTGTAGTCCAGAACTCTGGGTTAGGCTCGAAAGAACATAATAAACAGCTACCCACTTTGCAAGGTACGGACGGTGTCCCTATAAACCCGGGGTCCCCCAGTGACGATTGCTTTTTCTCCGTAAATGATGATGAGGATGATGAGGAAAAGGGGGATTCTGCCTCGATAACGGAAAGTGACATTGGTAGTTCGGAACCCGAGTTGGAGTCTGAAGCATCAACACCTGATAGTGGGGAAATTCATAAGGCATGCACCAAAAGGAGGGTTAGGAGCCTGAAGAATAGATGCCGCAACAGGTCCAAAATTAACATGAGCCCCTCACGTCCGGAAGAGTCCAAAAAACTGGACTGGGACTACTCAGCAACTTCCCAGCTTTACCAGGAGGGGGGTAACAACTTGCCCAATGCCCAGCCTAATACCCCAGCTCAAGCAACTACGATGGATATGCTGTACACTACATTAAAGCAAATGCAGGGGGGGCTAGGAGTGAATCAAGGAGGGCAAAGCAGGCCAACCAAAAAATACAGGGATCACTACGAAAAGTGAATAAGTTATATACGGACATAGCATCAAGGGTCACTGAGGTGGAAGCAAGAACTGGGAAACTGGAGGAAGATGTTGGGAAGTGGTACGAGTTCAAAAAGGAACAAGAAAAGTTGGCAGCCGATGTACATTGGAAACTAGAGGACTACGAGAATCGCCAACGGCGTAATAATGTTAGATTACTGGGTGTGGCAGATGGAAAGGAAGGGCAGGATGTGCGGGCACTTGTTATCAATTTGCTTAAGGGGTTGGAACTGGGAGAATGAGATACAAAGAGCCCATAGGTTCCCTCTGGTGCAAAGGAAAGGGCCAGCTACCGATAAGCCCAGGGCAATCCTGATATTTGTGGGAAATTTCTTATTGAGGCAAGAAATTATGGATAAAGCCAAACCTGAGTCTAGACGCTCCTACAATGGTACGACCTTTTTCGCCCGCCCGGATTTCTGTCACGCGACGGTGGAAAGGAGGTGGCGGATGAGGCAAATGATAACCCCTTTACAAAACATGGGCTGCGAGGCATATTTGATGTTCCCATGTCGCCTCAAGGTAGTGGATAACGGGCAGAATAGGATTTTCTTCTCTGAGATTAAAGCTCAGGCATATCTTGATGAGATTAAAGAAAGGAAAGGGGGCTCAAAAAACATGACTGTTGCACTAAGACAGGCAAATCAGAAGGTCTAATAATATGTGGAAAGGGGTATGGCTAAATATATGACTTAATCTAGTAGCAGCGGTAATCAGCAGATCAGATAGATATGGCAAGCATGGGATGGTAGTCAAGAGCAGGGGGGAGGGGTGGGTGGCACTTGGGGCTACAGCTGTCACGCATAGGTCAGGACTGATCTATTTGCCCGTAAGGGGGGGGTGGAGTAAGCGGGTTTGGGGGGGGGAGGGGAAGGGGTACAGGGCACGTTGTTTTTTGGTTGGATAATTACATGCAGGGAAGCATCGTTAAAGCTTGGGTGTTTGAGGGGGTGAAGATATTGCAACAAGGGAGAAATGACAAAATACTGTTTGTTACTGATCATAGCTTGCTGGGACAGTTAACTGGTGTGCATTAATGGGTACCCGTATAATTCCGGTAAATGTTTGTGGGCTAAATGATCGCACTAAGAGGCAGCGGGTTGCAACATGGTTAAGATCCTTGAACGTGGACCTAGTGTGCCTCCAGGAGACTCATGTAGAGGGAGAGCAAGGCCATTTGCTGGAGCAGTTGGGGTTCTGCATACTAGCATATTAAGGCGGCCGTACGAGGGGAGGCAATAAGCTTTAGGGTAGCAAGTCGGAGGAGGGAAAGACAAAGGGAGGCAGACCTCGTTAAAGCTGTGGCAGACGCAGAGGATGAACAAACTGAGAGTGTGGTAAGGGGCGCACCTTTAGATCAGGTGTTAATTAAAATAGCGAAAGCAAAGATGGAGGCACAGGAGAGCATAGCCAATAAGGCAGCTAAAACATACCTAGTATATAGAGAGAGGTGCTATGAGTTCAACAAATCTGTGGGCCGTACTCTTGCTATTCGCAAGAGACAGAATGTGTCTACGGGGCAAGTGAGAGAGATCCAGGATGGTGCGGGAATAATAGTCTCAGATCCAGAGGGGATACGAGAAGTATTTAGAAAATTTTATACTTCACTATATGATCAACAGCACCCAAGCGATCTGTCTAAGATAAGTGACTATTTGCAGGATATTCCAGTAGCTATCTTAGCTGAGGATGAGGCGAGGAAGCTGGAGGAACCATTTAGCTCGGAAGAGATCTTGGCCGCTTTAACTAGCGGGAAACTGGGAAACTGGGAAGGCCGCAGGCCCTGACCAAATCCCAATGGAATTTTTTTAACCTTTTGGGACATAATCAAGCAGGACTTGACCGTTACAATGCAACAGGCGCAGGCAGGAACATTGATCCAGAGTAGCTGGGCGGGGGCAGACATTGTCATAATCTTAAAAAAGGGCAAACCACCTAATCAACCTGGATCATATAGGCCAATAACCTTAATGAATGCAGACACAAAAATATACTCCAAGATCCTTGCACTTAGAGTTGCTAAAGTAGTTAATACCCTTGTGAGTATTAACCAGCACGGGTTCATACCAGGGAGAGGTACCACCCATCATACCCGAAAAGTTATTACCCTGTGCGATGCCGCAGAGGTTGCAGGAGACCAGATGGCGGTAATGTTATTAGACGCAGAAAAAGCTTTTGAACGGGTCTCCTGGGACTCTGTGGTTTATCTTGAGGAGGGTGGGGTTTGGGGAGGGGGGGGGCTTGGTGAAAGCTTTGCAGGTATTATATGCAGCCCCAACTGCTCGTATACGAGTAAATGCAGGGTACACACTCCCATTCAAGATTGAGAGGGGTACACGGCTCCTGTTTGCTCTCTATATGGACCCATATATACGGCGCATATACGGACAATGATAACATCTGTCCAGTAGATATCCATAGGGGTCAATGTAAAATGTTAGCTTACGCCGACGACGTGGCGATTGTCACTCCTAAGCCCGCAGAAGCTGTAGGACAGGTTGAGGCAGAAGCGCCACAGTTTGGAGAAGTGTCTGGTTATGCAGCGAAAAGGGTTTTTCAATACAACTCAGTAAGAATGAGGCGCTCTACCTAGTGTGTACGTCTCAAGGTGTCGATAACTTGGTGGTGGTGTGGTGCGTTAAGAGCGAGCGGAGAAGCCCCTAACCGCTCAAAGGCGAAATTCAAAAGAATCCCACTGAACTGAAACACAGCGTTGCTCTCGCACACAAAAAACATAGGGTTTGCCACTGGTGAGTGATTAATTCAAACACAACAACAGTATCATAAAAGGACAGATGCAGAATCTTGGAAGTGTGTCTCAAGGCAGGTCGTTTTAATAGGTCCACAATCAGCCGACACGTGTTTCGTCGTGTGGGTGTAGTTCACAACGACTCTTCAGGGCTTGTGGCTAGCCTGCACGTGAGCAGGTTTAGTAGAGTAAATACTCATGTAGATGTCAATCAAGTGTTCACTGGGAGTCGATAAGTTGTGTAGATTGTAAGGCAAGTGTGTATGCCTCTGTTAATAGTAAGACCGTCGAGTTGAAGATGGTCTCCGTATGCTTAATACGTGTGTGTATTAGGCTGTAACCGGGAGGGGATCCATTAAAAGTACATTTTTCGTCCTCTGGACGGTTGTATCGCACAGTCCTGGCGATTTGTTCTGATATGTGGTATCCCTCCTCCGAAGTTTCCCGGTCGCCGTTTTCCAGTGAACGTCTGGTTATGCTTTGAATACTGCTAAAACACAGATCAAAAATAGTAAACTGGACTGTTCAGATTATTGGGTGGTGCATAGTGGAGTATACTTAGGGGTAACAAGAACTGCAGATCCAGATCTAGATAAACTTGTGGAGGTAAACATAACACCGATTATAAATAAAGCTAAGAAGGATTTAGACAGGCTACATAACATTCACTCCTCAATAGTAGGTCGAACTAATATAATCAAAATGATCTTTCTCCCAAAATTTTTGTATTTATTTAGGGCCATACCTTTACTGTTTGAAGCAAAGTGGTTTAAAGCTCTTGAGCACATGATAAATCGATTTGTCTGGGCGCATGGAAAGACACGAAGGGCACTGAGATTCATGGCACTTCCTAGAGAGCGAGGTGGGTGGGCCCTACCTGATTTAAAGTTGTATTACTGAGCGGCGTCCCTATAATATATGGCAGGACTATTTGGAGGGGCAGAAAGGGAAGGGCAAGATGTGTTAGGAACTCTAGCAATTTATGCACTGGTGCTAGGAGATCACGCTGAGAACCTCTTTTTGAAGTTTACTGATTACAGTTATTTTAAGAGGACTAAATTTAAAACGGTTATGGCCGCCCATAAGATCTGGACTTCATTTGCGAAAACATTTGGCCTAGGTAAATACAACGCTTATACTAGACTGAATAACAATCCTAACCTTCCTGGCGACATATTTTCAGGGGCTGTTTTTTCTGATTGGGCAAGCCATGGGATTCGTAAAATGGGTGATATGTTAGGATCGCAGGGGATGATGCAGTTTAGTGGTTTGCAGGCAATATATGGTCTGGACTCAACCCATTTCTTTAACTTTCTGCAAATTAGGAGTTTTAGGTTGACAAAAACTGGAGGGCCGGCGGGATTCGGGTCGAACTCGATTTTGGATATTATACAGGATGGTACAGACTGTAAAATTAAAAGATTTTACTCTGAATTAATAGAACACCAAGTAGATGATCTGGAAAAATATGAAAATAAATGAATGCAGAAGCTGGGGGTAGAGAAGGAACTTTTCCGTAGGTCATTGGAATTAGGTCAGAAACTTTTGTGTTCAGCACCACTTCAGGCACAACATTATAAAAGACATTGTACTTTCTGTATCATACGCCCGCCAGGATAGCACAATGGGGAGGGGTAGTTGGTATCACGTGCCCAAGATGTGATAGTGCTGAGGCTGATTTAGTCCATATGCTTGCTACATGCACCCATTTAAAAACTACCCGGGATGACATTGAAGTATTCCTTAAGAGGTCATTAAGGATAGAGATTACCCTAACGCCAGCAGTGGTACTCCTCGGAATAGTGGATAAGGCTACGCAGACACAGCATGAGTACCTTATCTTTATGGCTATGGCTGTCTTGAGACTGTGCATTGCCACAGCTTGGTTGGATCATCTACCACCCAAATTCCACCAATGGCTACCGAAACTATTAGCTACTTACAACCTTGAGAAAGCAATTTATGCAAGGAGGGGTAGAAAAGGCAAGAAATTAGGAAAAGAAATATGGGAACCTATACACAGATGGAAGGAGAGAGATCCGGGGTAGGAGGTATTGAAAATTAATGTGTCTAGGATTTAATTTATTTTCTTGCTTTGTTGTCTCCTTGCACCGCTATTTTATTTGTATATTTTGTAGTTGTGTTTTGTATGTTTTGTTATAACCTTGCATTTTAATCCTGAATGAATATATGTGCCCTGTACAACAAAAAGGGGGGTGAGGGGGGAGAATTTGAATAAAAATATATTTTTTTTAAAAAGAAAATAAATGCCAGTATAGGTCAACACATCCTAAGAGCAGACATGACGATGTCTAGTCAAAAGAAAGACTTAACACAATGGAAATTGAAACCCATGGAGGGACACCACAAGTGTGGTAACTGTTTGGTTTGCGAATCCACTGTAGAAGTAATATAAGTCACACTCTTGAAATGGACCCTCAATGAATTTTCAAACTGTAAAACAAAAAACGTTGTGTATGCAGTCATATGACCATGTTCCAAAATGTATAATCGGAAAAGCCAACCAGCAAGTGAACCAACGAATTGTGCAGCACCGTTCAAGGATCAAAAAACAAGTGCCGACAGTCCCAATGGTTACCCACTTTCCAGAAAAGAAACATAGCGAAAAAGAACTAAAATGGACTTGGTTAGCAGGGATTAAGCTGAACCCTCGAGGAGGCAATGTTGCAGCAGCCTTATTACAGAAGGAAGCGTCCCTTATATTGAAATTTACCAGAACTACTGAAGGCTTGAACGCAATGTCTGAATTACCCAGGATGTAACAATGCGCCTGGATAATACTACAACTCCCAGCATGCAATATAATTCATGCCCATGGGTAGGCTGTCAATCAAACATGCTTGATGGAAATTTTCCTGGAAACGTTGAACGCCCTTTGTCAGTGTAAGAAGCTGCAAAAGCGCTCACAAAGCCTATGTCCAAATGCCAGAATGAGCGTTGGCCCGTCAAAACTACTTCAATACCCATAAATCATTTCGCACATTAACCCAAACAAGGTGGCTCAAAAGTCAACCAAAACCAGAAGTTAGTGTGTCTGCTGTGGGTTGGAATGAGCCAGGATTCAATCCATGTTGAAACTAAAGAAGAGCTCCGAAAATTAAAGTTTCCCGATCTGAACAAGTAAGCCTGTGTTAAGCAGCCGTGGGCCGTGCAGCACAGCAACAAACTGTTAAAATGTGATAAATATTACAAGTCAGCCTTAGTGTTTTGGGAAAGAACTGAATTGGCAGCAGAAGGGTTGCTCCACGCGGCCGACGCCTGTGCTCAAAGGAAGAAAGATACACAGGCAGATTCAAGTAAGATGTTGCACAAATTAAATATCGCAGTTGAGGCGTAGCACAGAAATAAGCTGTAAAGATGTGATAAATATTACAAGTTCGCCTTACTGTTTTTAGAAAGAACCTACACGGTAGCAGAAGGGCTGCTCCATGCGCCTGACGCCCGTGCACAAAGAAAGAAAGAGACACAGGCTGTTCCAAGTAAGATGTTGCACAAATTAAAAATCACCTTTGAGGCTCCCTCTCAAAAGCAATTAGATGCATAATGATTCTTCCTTCACTCATTATAGCGTTCTGACCAACAGTCAAGGGATTTGCTTTTAAAATACCAGAGATGAAGAATCTATCAGTCCGGTAGTAAAAGAGGCCACATTAACCAGGTACTACGTAGTATTTAAGATAAACCCACATAGGAGATATTGGGAAGGGGACGAGTAATTATATAAAAGCAACAGTGTTCATTATCTTTTAGATTACACCAAGTCAAAAGCCCTGAAGAGAGTCCCGCAAGTGTCACTGGGTTTTGAAACATGTCTGCAGATTTCCCTCCACTGAGTAATTGACAATTTATGAATGCAAGCAGCATTGAGGGATATTTAGCGTGGACTCAACCCCAGCTGATCTTACGATGGTTCCCAATGGCTAGCATCCCTCCAAGGATAATATGAACATTAGACTATGGGATTTCTTCACGTACGATGATCATGAAACTACAGTTTGTTCTATAGTTTTGTCGCATTATTTTGAAATTATCTGTATGCATTATTTGTAAAGTTGTGTGTTTAGTGTGCTTTACTTCATGTTCACAACTTATTGTCTTGGCAAACAAAAATGAGGATCAAAGCATTGCTGCCTGCACCAGTCCTGACATCCAGAAATTAGTGTGCAGCAAAAAGAAGGTGCAAGGGGGCTTAGGACACAATCCCCCACGTCCTAAAAGAGAGACAAAAGGTCAATTCCCTTTATCACTCCAAATAGTGTACACAAACTAGCCCCGCACTTTTCAAAGGTTCAAATATAGACTTTCACATTTCATTTATCTATACCAATGTAACAAGACAATCCACAATACACCATTGTGTTCCCAATTTTAAAGAAGTCGGTGAAAGCTTTTGAAGTTTATGATTCATTCTTTATTCATGTTCTTGAAATTTAAACAGCCAACGCGTTTCGTCCTTTATCAGACTTCTTCAGGGCTATAAAGTACACAAAACAAGAATACTATTTACAATGACATTAACAAACATTTAAAAATACAAACACCTTTTTTTCCTTAAAAACATATCTTTCTAAGCACAGCCTTTATTTGACATATACATATATAAATCATAGGGAAAACATTCTTACAGCATGTTTCTATTTGATAAAACCAATTGAAAAATAATTAAGGTAGGAGACTTTATGAATATCCAAACATTTTTGGTGGTTATATACCACCCAGATTCAAGAAAGTGGAAACATCACCCATTCAGTAATACAAAATATACACAGGAAAAATGAACGTTCTCATTTTAGTTCTTTGGGTTATCCCGATACTCTATAGCGAGAAAAAAAAAGGGTTACACATACCTCAAAAGGTAAGTTGTCTTGGTTCATGAAACTGTTCTTAATAGTTTGAACCCAATAGGTCTATAGAGAAAATGATAGACAGATACATTCATGTGTGAGGTTACTGCTTCCAGCTTCAGATAGTAATACATACTAAAAATCATGTTATTATTGTTTATTATTCATCCTTGACAGTTGTAAAAAAATCATGTTATTATTGTTTATTATTTATCCTTGACAATTGTAAAGAAAAAATGTATTTTCAAAGATACCCCATATATATTGCTTAATCGCACTCTTATCATATCCAACAACGGGAAGGTACCTCTAGATACGGATTAAACCCAGATCTCTGTTACAGCAATATCCCATATTCGGATTACTATATATGATTTACATCAGCTTCAACACTTACTTGAGAATTGTATGAAAAACGGCTATATATTATCAGCTTTTTTTTTTAGCTCAGAGGCCAAGGAAAATACCCCTTTGAGAACTTTACATTTAAAGATGGCGGCCAGAATGTCTTCAGTGTCGGCATCTAGATCGTATTACTTTTAAAATCGTGAATGCTAGTTAGCGCGAAATATGCTGTTCTGAAAGTTGCTCCGTGTATATATTTATGGCCACTATATAAATGAGTGGATATGATTGTAAATAGGGCATTGGAGTTAATATCATGGTCTTCTTTTAATTACTGGCGTAATATAGATGCATAAGGAATACTAAGATGGGCTCTTTGTGACATACACCTTGTTTTATCTAAATTCTTTTAGGATACTCTTTCCTTGGCCTCCGAGCTAAAAAAGCTGATAATATACAGACGTTTTTCATACAATTCTCAAGTGTTGAGGCTAATGTACATCATATATAGTAGTCCGAATATGGGATTTTGCTGTAACAGATCTGGGTATAATCAGTCTCTATAGGTAATTTCCCATTGTTGGATATGATAAGAGTGCGATTAAGCAATATATTAGGAGTATCTTTGACAAGAATTTTTTTTTTTACAACTGACATGGATAAATAATAAACAATAATAACGTGATTTTTAGTATGTATTACTATCTGATGCTGGAAGCAGTAACCTCACATGTATGTATCCATCTATCATTTTCTGTATAGACTTATTGGGTTGAAACAATTAAGAACAGTTTCATGAGCCAAGACTACTTACCTTTTGTGGTATGTGTAACCCTTTTTTTTATTTTCGGTATAGAGTATCAGGATAACACAAAGTACTAAAATTAGAAAGTTCATTTTTACTGTGTATATTTTGTATTACTGAATGGGTGAGGTTTCCACTTTTTTTTTTATCTGGGTGGTATATAACCACCAAAAATGTTTGGATATTCATAAAGTCTCCTACCTTAATTATTTTTAAATTGATTTTATTAAATAGAAACATACTATAGGAATGTTTTCCCTATGAGTATATATGTATATAATATGTCAAATAGAAGGCTGTGCTTAGAAAGATCTGTTTTATTTTTAAAAAGGTGCTTGTATTTTAAATGTTTGTCAATGTCATTGTAAATAGCATTCTTGTTGTATGTACTTTATAGCCCTGAAGAAGTCCGATAAAGGACGAAACGCGTTGGCTGTTTCATTTTTAAGAACATGAATAAAGAATGAATCATAAACTTCAAAAGCTTTCATCGACTTCTTTAACATTGGGAAAACAATGGTGTATTGTGGATTGTCTTGTTACATTGGTATAGATAAATGAAATGAGAGTCTATATTTGAACCTTCGAAGAGTGCGGGGCTAGTTTATGTAACTTATGGTCTTGCACTTGTCGCAACCAAACAGTGTTTCCCCCATTTCAGACTTGTATGAAATGAAACAAATGACACAATGAAATGATAAAATAATGGTTAAATAAATAACCAGGACCAATAAAAGTTTATATTGGCCCTTTGTCTTTCTAAGTTCATAGTAGCACAAAAAACAGTCGCTAGGTTTCTTGTTGTGTTACTTTAACTAGGCCCTATCTAGCAACTGGTATTCGGGCCTACCCCCTTTATACACCATCCTAAAAAGTGGCATTTTCAGATTTGTAATTCAAAACCCAATTTAACTATAAAGTTAGTACTCTTAAATTATGATTCCGGAGACACCAAACTTCAATCTGTGAGATCTTATCATTTGGAAATGACACTTATAAAATGTAATAAGGTTATCCTATAAGGGATATAGGCCTTGCATTAGTGAAAAAATAATCTAAGAGTTTTTCACTACCCCGACATGTAAAACTTAAAAGTGCATGCCTTGCTTTTAAATACAATGCACCCTTCTCTCTTGGGTGACCAGGGCCTACCATAGGGGTGACATATGTATTAAAAATGGTTTCGGGCTGGGAAAAGGTTTATTTTGCCAGGTCGAAATGGCAGTTTAAAATTGCTCACACACGCTGTGCAATGGCAGGACTGATCCATGTTTAAAGGGCTGCTTAAGTGGGTGGGTGCACTTTACTAGGGACGTATAGGTACATTAAATATGTCAAAGGGGTATAAGCCAATTTGTTCATGTTTTGAGAGAGCACAAGCACTTTAGCTTTGCTTAGCAGTGTTAAAGTGCACAGAGTATGAAAGCCCCCCCCCAAAAATCTGCAAATAAAGAAAGTAGGCAAAAATTGTCATTTTCAACATGAATGTTCTCTGCAGAGTAGGAGAGAACACAATGCTCTTCTTTAACATCTTAAAATAACAATGCACATGTTACTTCCTTGTTAAGAACCATGCTAACAAAACAATCAAGATTATCATTTTCTTTGATGGAACCTCTCCTGTACTGTTCACGACATGCTATTCAAACTAGTTAAACAATTGACTATATATAACCCAATCTATTGTACACATTAGCTTCCAGGACCTAGTGGTGTCCCACTGTATGGGAGTCATGTGCAACAGCCATTAATTAAAAGCAAGTCACCCAACATAACTATTATACGTCATGAATTATATGGGGTTACCTACTAGTAGCATGCCTAACCTGATAACCCCCCCCCATGCTTGACTGACAGCCATACTACCCATAAACAGGAGAACACTGATCTAAAAATTATTTTTTCATCGGTCCTTAACCAGTTTCAGGGACTCTGATACAGATCGGATACTGTAAAGCTATAATAAGAGGGAGTAATCATTTTTCTAGTCAAACTTGGTTCTAAATAGCAAAAGGTGCTCAGCAATGTATTCACCACTGCAAATACAGTCATAGTGATCATTCTGTTTTTAGTCCCTGCCACTTCTTACTAGGTGTTCCCTAGTTGGAAAGGTCCAGAGTCTAAGTCTTATGTATAAGAAGCGTTTTAATTCCTGATTGATCAGGTCCAAGTACATCTTAATTCACAGATCAGTTTTGAATACAAGGTACCTTGACAATAGACTACCCTCCCATGCTCTAGAGATATGTTCCTCTGTTTTAAAGGACCAATACACTTCTCCAGGATTTCAATTGCGTCCTGGCCAACTTGGGTCGCTTCCTTCCAATAACCCTCTAAATGTAGGGATATTAGGAGACATAAAATTCAACCAATTTCTTCCGCCTCGGTCTGCATATGTAGCCATTTCTAGAACCGATTTCAGTTATATTGCTGCATAGGGGATCCTATGTAACTTAACCCAATGCAATGCAGGTTTCAGGGCAGCCTGATTAACTGTGGGGGGTGTTAATGCCTAGCTCTAGGTAAAGGGGCCCTAATGGGGTCTATTGGCCTATTAACAGGGTCCTTAAAAAGTCATATTCTAGCACTTGGAGCGTCTTTAAATAGCCATAGCCCCTTAGCTCTGCTCCATACAGTGTTGGTAAATTGGTAGAATTCTATACTTAGGAGTGGCTACCCACCTTTCTTTTTTTTTTTTTTAAAGCCAAGTATGGTCCTAGTGGTTTGTAATAAGCTAGTAAATTAAATACACCTGGGTGCGCTATGGAGGCACATTGCTCACCGCCGAACATTAGGGGCATCTCAGGATGTTTGGTACTCGCATTACTTAATGTGACACCACGATGAACTATGCTGACCATCATGCAGTTCACTCGGAGTTGGAAACAGTTAGCACACACCTGCAGTTGGGAGGAGGAGCTGTGGGACGGCTTCAAAGGGAGTGGTCTCCGCTTCATCCGGGAGATTTCCAGCAGCCTGTGAGACTGGCACTGAAGACGGCCAAACCGTCCAGAAACGCGTCTGCCCATCACTACAGCGTTTCATGGACTGCAAAGGACTGGGCTCTGTTTTGTTCTATTAAATCCTCTGTCTATCCCGGAGCATGTGTCCCGCTTGCTTTTTTCTGTGAAGGTGAGCATTGGTGGTGTATATATATATATATATATATATATATATATATATATATATATATATATATATATATATATATATATTCACTGAAAAAACCATAGGTTTCAGGCCTTATATAGTTGGGAATCAGCATTTAAAAACCTTTGAAATTCACTGAAAAAACCATAGGTTTCAGGCCTTATATAGTTAGGAATTAGCATTTAAAAAAACCTTTGAAATTCACTGAAAAAAACCATACGTTTCAGGAGTTATATAGTTAGGAATTGGTTTTTAAAAAACCTTTGAAATTCACTCAAAAAACTATAAGTTTTAGTGGTGTTATAGTGAGCTGGACATTTTACTCATACAAAACCAATGAAATTGCTCCTATATAGTTAGTTGTACTAACTATATTTCGCGCACCCACAATCCACTGCTGATGATGTCACATATTAGATCATTCATGACATGGTCAGTGACATCACTGATGACATCTCAAATGACATCACTGGTGACCTCATCCAGTGAATGTGGTTTGCTTCGTTATTTAAATATGCATTATATATATATAGCAATTTACATTGAAGATTGAGTGGATATATATAAATAAATATTTGGATGGAGGATTTAGTAGCAGTGTAATTGACTGTTTACTTGACCAATTTATAATGTCTCACTAAATATAGTGGATAGTGACTAAACTGTGTGAATATCTGTATCACTTTGTCAGTGGTTGTGTAAACTGATTCTACAGTTGATTACTAGCTATGTGAAAGTCTATATTAGTTATTGATTAGTTAACTGAGTATTTGTATGGGAGTGTGAAAGTGTGTGTGGTTCGGTGGGGGGGGGGGGTGATCCAAAGATGTGTGAATAGTTGATTCAGTAGATATATGAAGTTAAAACTACATGTTCTAACAGTTTGGGTGAGGGAATCTTTTTATCGGTGTGGTGATGAGCAAATATATTTCTCAAAGGTACAGGTCCAACAAACTAGAAAAATAAAAGGCAGTGTATGTGTCAGTTGTTGTATATAAATAAGTATACATAAGACAATGATTGTGTGAGGGACTGTATGGATAACTGTATACTTGTAATAATGATTTTATAATTCACTAAGTATGACTTACTATCTAAATGAATAGAAGAAGTGGTTTTTGTATAAGTGTTTTGCTAAGTAAATATGTAAGTATGATCCATTGTTTGCATAAGTGAGCAGGATGACTTCATATGTGAATAGGATGCGTGCTGTTTAATGTCGATATAGATGTATAAGTATTTTTGATAGTGTTCTATTGTTCATTGACAGCATGTATGAGTGAATCCATAGGTAAGTGATTAGATGTGTGTATACATCTATGAATCACTGAGTGGATTTTTAGATACTTGTATTGCTGTGACAATGGATTTAAATATGATACTCTGTATTTTACAAACAGTGATGAAAAATTGTAATAGTGTATGAAAAGGTGTATGTGATTGTCACGTGGATGATGTCATCAGTGATGTCATCAGTGATGTCACTGACCATGTCATGAATGATCTAATATGTGACATCATTAGCAGTGGATTGCGGGTGCGCGAAATATAGTTAGTACAACTAACTATATAGGAGCAATTTCATTGGTTTTGTATGAGTAAAATGTCCAGCTCACTATAACACCACTAAAACTTATATAGTTAGGAATTCGTTTTTAAAAAACCTTTGAAATTCACTCAAAAAACTATAACTCCTGAAACCTATGGTTTTTTCAGTGAATTTCAAAGGTTTTTTTAAATGCTAATTCCTAACTATATAAGGCCTGAAACCTATGGTTTTTTCAGTGACTTTCAAAGGTTTTTTAAATGCTGATTCCCAACTATATAAGGCCTGAAACCTATGGTTTTTTCAGTAATTTTCAAAGGTTTTTTTAAATGCTAATTCCTAACTATATAAGGCCTGAAACCTACTTTTCAGTAATTTTCAAAGGTTTTTTTAAATGCTAATTCCTAACTATATAAGGCCTGAAACCTATGGTTTTTTCAGTGAATTGTCTCTGGTGGCCATCTTGGGAGACTGCATATCAGAATTTTTTTAATGAAATATAAGAGGATTTGAGAAGTCACTCAAAATGTGCCCTAATTTTTCTTTCTTCAGCACTAATCATAATTTCTATGGCAAAATGAACCCCCTCATTTTGTTCCTTTGCAAATTAAATGTTTTAAGTGTTAACACTTTATTCCAATCAAGATGACTTCAGGTGTGCCATACTTTTGTCATAAGTAAGACTGTTAGCGCTCTAGTTGTTCTTTAGAACACTCTGGGACATTCTGTCATTGGGCTATAGTTGGGCTACATCTGGTTGATATTTGGGCTACATTTGGTTTTTTGTCTCTGGTGGCCATCTTTGGGCTACATTGGGCTACATCGGGCTCTAACATATATATAGCCCAATGTAGCCCAATATATATTTTTTCAAAGTTAATTTTCGTAAAAACCACTGGAGCACATATCTTGAGACATAGCAAAGGCACATCGGGCTACCAGTCCCTACAATTTTGCCAAGTTTGGTGGAAAACCATTCAGCCGTTCGGGCTAAAAGTGAGTCCAACCGCCCTATGGAAATTAACATGGGGAAACACGTTTTGGGACCCCCCTTTTATCTCGGCCCCCGCTTGACGAATCTCCCCCAAACTTTCAGGGAAGGAGCGGAGCGCCGCGAGGCAAAGTTAAGGAAAATGTCAGGAAGATTCCTCAACCGGCGCCAAAGTTATTCCCAATAGAATGTTGCGATTTCCCTATGGAAAACAATCCTAACTATATATACCTACTGGCTATCGCCAGTAGGTAATATATATATATATATATATATATATATATATATATATATATATATATATATATATATATATATCGTGATCAAGGGAGCTTGACTCCCGAAACACTAAATAAAAAGCCTAATTGAAAGATATCCACGAATGAGTGCCGGATGACTTCTTTGAACAAACAAAAGAAATCCCATTTTGAATACATATATATAAATATACCGCCAATATATACCGCTGACCAAGGCACCCTCCATTCCTGTTGGCACTCATAATTTCAAGCACCCAGGAACCGCAGCAGGGCATCTTCGCGGCTGGACGGGCCGCTATAAATCACTAAACCAAGGTTGCCCCAGTGAAGACACCACACACGGGGGTTAAATACACACTGATGTCAGCGGCCGCAGCGATAGCAGCCGCGAAGATGCCCTGCTGCTGCTGCGGTTCCTGGGTGCTTGAAATTATGAGTGCCAGCAGGAACGGAGGGTGCCTTGGTCAGCTGTATATATTGGCTGGGGAGCAGTGATGCTGCAAATGCTTTTAACACCACTTGGTTTTACAAACTTTTGACATTTCAATTGATGGAAGTAAATAGAATCTTTGAATGAGGAACGTAACCCACTTGGGATTATATGTCGGTAACAAGTCCTAAAGACATTCAGGGACTACAAAGCCCAGAAAGCCATTGTAATGACGCTCTTTGGGGCAGGACTTGAATTTAAATAAATAATCATTGCCGAGTAAACTCAGTTTTCCTCATTCATTCAGCCAGTGATCAAGAGCACATGGAGTGCTCGAAACGCGTTTGGAAGGCATTGAGCTCTGCTGCCGCTGACATCAGTTTGTATTTAACCCCCGTGTGTGGTGTCTTCACTGGGGCAACCTTGGTTTAGTGAATATATATATATATATATATTCACTAAACCAAGGTTGCCCCAGTGAAGACACCACACACAGGGGTTAAATATATCCCACTTTAACTGATCTTCAAAGCGTATGCCCAGATAGTCATTATGATACACACTCTAATGGTATGCAATCGATCCTAGGCTCTCTTCTAAGATGCTGTGATTGTTTAACAGCAATAGCCTTGGTTTTCTTGATGGTTGTAGTTAGCTTACTACACTAAAGGAGGATCTAAGAAAACCTCCAATCATTTTTGTAATGTCGTTTTGGTTGTAGCTAGTAAGAGCATCAGCCGCAAACAGGATCAGAACCTTATCCCCTGCAATAAATGGGTACATCAAGGTCAGCTTTTAACAGATGTTCAACCACATCATTTAAAACTAGACTTTAGAGGGCTGAGGCCAGAATGCAGCCTTTACTGACTTCTTGAGGGGAAAAAAGGGAGGGGGGGCTTGTAACCCTCTAGAGCATAGACTACACCACAAAACATGTGAAAAGGAAGAATAGCTCTAGAAGGATGAATATATGCAATGAAAGAAAAAGTCCACTTTTTATTTGTGGCTTCTGGCGGCGTAGCTCGCGCTTATTTCTATTATAAAGGTCCAAGAATCTGGGGTGGATCCATAGGGGCCCCCCTGCACGTTAATAATGTGTAGCCACAGAAAGGTGGTTAGCCCCCGGACATGGGCACCCCCCACATTATTATAAAACATGCACCCGGGATTTGGCCTACCTGGGGGCTCAATGAAAAAGACGGGCGGGAGCCTAATTTTTTTTTTTTACATTTTGTCATGGATTCATGGTTCCACCCGCAAATGTGTGGCAAAATAAAAAAAATGTATGTTTTTTAAACCCAGCGAGGTCCCTGTGAACCACCACCCCCCCCTCCCCGATATCAAGGGGGAGAGAGAGATCAGGGTATTCCCAACCTGCCCCCTTTTCTTAACTTCTTACTTTTTATGTGGGATTCTGCTTCAAGCCGCGTCCCAAGATGGCTGCCAACACTTCCTAATTGAAGTGTTGGCAGCCGATCAAATTTTAGTAGGATCCATGCATCCACTGCAAAGACTCACGTCCCCAGATATCTATATTTTCAAAACTTGAATATCTCTGAAACTACTTAACGTATTTACACCAAATAACAAACAGCATACTTTCTGGAACAACATCTAGCGTTCAACCAAATTTTGTGAAATTCAATTCAATAGTTCAAGCTGCAGTCGTGTTCAAAAAATGAAAACTCCCCATAGACTTAACATGGAGAAAAGGAGTTTTGGGAGCCCCCTTTTGTCCTCAACCCCCGTTTGACGGGTCACCCTGAAACTTGCAACACAGCAGCTGAACCAAATAGGCGCAAAACGTATTGATGAAACAAAAAACGGTTTTCCTATGGAAACTTTGGTCCTTACTATAACTGTCTACTGGCGACTGCCAATAGGTAATATATAGACACACACACAGAGCACTTGCCTTATCTTAAACGCTAAATATTTTGCATATTTTGTGACCGTCTATCTTGCAAAGTGTGTAATAAAATTTTTTAATTGACTTGTATGTTCACAGCTCTTTCAGTCTCAATCTGCGACTTCATGGCTCTGTAAATAGATGTAACTATTGCTTGTTACAACCAGGTTTCAGTTCCTCTGACTGGTTAAAAACACACAAACTTCGCAGCATTCACAGCCAGTGCTTAATATGTAAAAAGGTTAAGTGCTGCGACACGATTTCTCTCAGAACCCCGCTGGTGCTGCCCCCCAATATCCAGGCTGCTCAACAGCAAGGCTGCCACCTCCTGATTTCCCCTAATGCCTCTTATCCATGAACGTGCTCCTTTATCTCACGCTTGCATGCATGTTCTTTTTCATCCCTCTTATCTTCATTTTTGGTGTTTTTTCTTATTAGTCGTTTTCCTTCTTTCCTCCTCGGTTGCCTCTCTCTTTCTTGGTAAAAGAGTGAGGATTACAAATAAGTACTAATCACCAAAACACAGAGGCGATGGGCTCCACCTGCAACCAATGACTCAAATCAAGCACTGGCATTAACCAAGTGTGCTTCCGTAACGTAAAAGAGTTAATGTCTCACCGATTATTTTAACTTGTATGCACATACATACACACACACACGTGGAAGTCAAAGACCAAATAAATGTTGCAGAATGTTTTTTTTTCCTTTTTAGCCATGGCTCTAACCCACCACTACTGTACTCGGTAGCACAGATCCGACACTTGATTTGCACCCAACAGCGGATTGTGAGAAATTCGGAGATAAAAAGTATGTGCTTTAAAGAGTGCAAAGTTAAGTTACCCACCATAAGCACTTTTTCCTTGGATAGCGGCTCTACCATCAAAGCTCAAAGCCAGCAGAACGCAAGCTTTGCAGGTCGAGTAGCGACCCGCTCCAGGTTTTTTGCTTTACATTCTGGGGCATGCAGTTTGGTTTATCTCATTATAGCATCGGATTACTAGCACCACAGAGCAAAACAAACCCCTTGACCGAAAGAGCGTCTCACTCACCCACGAAGCTGGAAAACTTTAGAGTTCTTTGCCCTGCTAAGAAGGTTGGCTCTCGCGTTGCGTTGCTGTCGGGGCCGGCGCGCTGCTTACTCTCGGTGGCACAGCAGAGATAGAAAGTAAGCCGCTTCCCTTTACAAATCCTGGCTCCGTAACCCGTGGCGCGCACTCTCCTTCATGCTTTAGTACATCAGATGAAGTGCTCACTTTGGAGCGTACAGGGCTAAGCAACTTTTCGCGAACAGATTTCAGTGCGAGCTGCTTGAGTCTCAAATAACTGACAGATGCATCAACCAGAGAACAACATTTTACATAACGCTCACATTAACAAAAAACGAATTTGTTGCTATCTCGTATCACCGTACTCGGAAAAACACTTTGTGCATAAAGCTACAATGTAAAGGGCCCCGGACCCTTCAGCCCATGCAGCGAATAAACTGACTGGGAACCCCTGGAGCGGTTCAGGGGGGCTCACAAGCACCGGCGGGGTGCACTGCCTGCTGCTAGTAGGAATCCTCGAGTTCTCCCGCCCTCAGTCAGCAGACTCCTCACCTGCACCGGGTTGGCTGGTTGCCACCGACTTCCCGCAGCCCATGCTGCTCCGGCGCGATTCTTCCCCGGTCGGTGGACTGAGACAGGGCTCCCCTTGTCTGAGGTAAGTGAAAAGACGATGCCGGCGGTTACGCTACATCTCAGGGGGTGGAGGGGCGGGGCCGAGGCTCCAGTGGATCTCTGGGGCTGGAGGAGGGGCCCGGGAAAGTGCGGCAGGTGGATGTCTCGCGCTTCCCACCTGCGAGCATCATCCCCGACTGCAAAACAAGAGGCGTGGACCTGATGGCGGCCGCACCGCAGCCACGGGAGAGCCATTCCGTACCCTACATCACCCCCACCGTCAAAAAATACTTTGGGGAGTCACTAGGGGCGGAGATTGAAAACGGAGTTTAAAAGTCAATGTATACATTTATTTTCAAAATAAATCTGCTGCAAAGAAATTGACATAAGGGACATATGTGACAGTAAATCGTTTCTAGCTTAGTTACTTGAGTTCTGTGTTTTATCCAATCACACATTTGACTTCTGAAATACCAAAGAGAGCAATGTGCCTGCTGCAAAGTACATTGTGTAAAGTAGATCAGAGATATGTCGTTTATGTAAATACTAGGTAAGACGGGCTACAGCTTTAGATAATGAGAGAATTTTATTACTTCAAGTACATAAATTGGCTATTCGGCACCTTAAGGACGAGTTTTTAGCTCAGACTCTTCGAGCTGGTGCAAGAGGCTGCCGGTTCCCAGTTGCCGGCTCTTGTTTCCGAGGCTGCTGCGGTTGTGGCCTCCTCCGCACCAGGCACCGGGGGAACCGCAAAAAAGCTCACCGAAACCAGCCAGAGCCGCGAAAGTCAGCAGGAGCCGCGGGAGGCATCCCGTGGCGGTTCCGGTTCATTCGAGGTGTCCCGAAGTTGTAATCCCGCACTGCCCAGGCCCGCCTTGAACCCTGTGCCCTTGCAATTTGAGGCTGAAGGCTGTGCTGAGGTGAGCGAGCGGGCAAAAAAACCAAGCATTTGCAATGCAATAGGTCTCGCATTAGGAAAGTGTGAGCTATTGGTATTGTAAATGACAATTTTTTAAATATGTGTTGGCTTTGAAAATATATAAATTAATAGCATTGTTATTCACAAAGCCAATGGCTTACACTTTCCTAATGAGAGTCCTATTGGCCAGGGCCGGACTGGGAACCAAAACCGGCCCTGGCAAAGTGCTCGGCCGGTCCCCCCTCCCCACTCGGGGGGTTGGAGGTGCCGCCGAGCGCTTTGCCAGGGCCGGTTTTAGGCCGATTTTGTTGCAGGGCCGATTTTGCAGCTATGCTGCAAAAACGGCCCTGTAACAAAATCGGCCCCCAGGGGCCCAAACCGGCCCCCAACCATGCGGCGCACCGGGGGATTGCCCGGTGCCCGCTATGGCCAGTCCGGGCCTGCTATTGGCTATGGCAATGCTTGTTGGTAGCAAGCAAGGACAGTGCTGTTGTGGTGCTGAGTGATGATGTGGTTCGGCTGAGTGATGTGGTGGGGCCCCTGAGTGATGTGGTGGTGCCCCTGAGTGAGGTGGTGGTGTCCCTGAGTGATGTGGTGGTCTTCTTGAGTGATGTGGTGGTGTCCCTGAGTGATGTGGTGGTGTCCCCGAGTGATGTGGTTTCCCCGAGTGATGTGGTGGTGTCCACAAGTGATGTGGTGGTGTCCCCGAGTGATGTGGTGGTGCCCCCGAGTGATGTGGTGGTGTCCCCGAGTGATGTGGTGGTGCCCCTGAGTGATGTGGTGGTGCCCCCGAGTGATGTGGTGGTGTCCCCGAGTGATGTGGTGGTGCCCCTGAGTGATGGAGGGTGGGGTTGGAGGGAGGAGTTGGAGGGTGGAGTTGGAGTTGGAGGGTGGAGTTGGAATTGGAGGGTGGAGTTGGAAGGTGGAGTTGGAAGGTGGAGTTGGGGTTGGAGGGTGGAGTTGGAGTTGGAGGCTGGAGTTGGAAGGTGGAGTTGGAAGGTGGAGTTGGAAGGTGGAGTTGGAAGGTGGAGTTGGAGGGTGGAGTTGGAGGGTGGAGTTGGATTTGGAGGGTGGAGTTGGAGGGTGGAGTTGGAGGGTGGAGTTGGAGGATGGAGTTGGAGGGTGGAGTTGGAGGTTGGAGGGTGGAGTTGGAGGGTGGAGTTGGAATTGGAGGGTGGAGTTGGATTTGGAGGTTGGAGTTGGAGGGTGGAGTTGGAGGGTGGATTTGGAGTTGGAGGGTGGATTTGGAGTTGGAGGGTGGAGTTGGAGGGTGGAGTTGGAGTTGGAGGGTGGAGTTGGATTTGGAGGTTGGATTTGGAGGTTGGATTTGGAGGGTGGAGTTGGAGGTTGGAGTTGGAGTTGGAGGGTGGAGTTGGAGGGTGAAGTTGGAGGGTGGAGTTGGAGGGTGGAGTTGGATTTGAAGGGTGGAGTTGTATTTGGAGGGTGGAGTTGTATTTGGAGGGTGGAGTTGTATTTGGAGGGTGGAGTTGGAGGGTGGAGTTGGAGGGTGGAGTTGGAGTTGGAGGGTGGAGTTGGAGTTGGAGGGTGGAGTTGGAGGGTGGAGTTGGATTTGGAGGGTGGAGTTGGAGGGTGAAGTTGGAGTTGGATGTTGGAGTTGGAGGTTGGAGTTGGAGGTTGGAGTTGGAGGGTGGAGTTGGAGGGTGGAGCTGGAGGGTGGAGTTGGAGGGTGGAGTTGGAGGGTGGAGTTGGAGTTGGAGGGTGGAGTTGGAGTTGGAGGGTGGAGTTGGAGGGTGGAGTTGGATTTGGAGGGTGGAGTTGGAGGGTGAAGTCAGAGTTGGAGGTTGGAGTTGGAGGTTGGAGTTGGAGGTTGGAGTTGGAGGTTGGAGTTGAAGGGTGGAGCTGGAGGGGTGGAGCTGGAGGGTGGAGTTGGAGGGTGGAGTTGGAGGTTGGAGTTGGAGGGTGGAGTTGGAGGTTGGAGTTGGAGGTTGGAGTTGGAGGGTGGAGTTGGAGGGTGGATTTGGAGTTGGAGGGTGGAGTTGGAGTTGGAGGGTGGAGTTGGATTTGGAGGGTGGAGTTGGATTTGGAGGGTGGAGTTGGATTTGGAGGGTGGAGTTGGATTTGGAGGGTTGGAGTTGGAGGGTGGAGTTGGAGGGTGGAGTTGGAGTTGGAGGGTGGAGTTGGAGTTGGAGGGTGGAGTTGGAGTTGGAGGGTGGAGTTGGAGTTGGAGGGTGGAGTTGGAGTTGGAGGGTGGAGTTGGAGGGTGGAGCTGGAGGGTGGAGCTGGAGGGTGGAGCTGGAGGGTGGAGTTGGAGGGTGGAGTTGGAGGGTGGAGTTGGAGGGAGGAGTTGGAGGGAGGAGTTGGAGGGTGGAGTTGGAGGGTGGAGTTGGAGGGTGGAGTTGGAGGGTGGAGCTGGAGGGTGGAGCTGGAGGGTGGAGTTGGAGGGTGGAGCTGGAGGGTGGAGCTGGAGGGTGGAGCTGGAGGGTGGAGTTGGAGGGTGGAGTTGGAGGGTGGAGTTGGAGGGTGGAGTTGGAGGGTGGAGTAGTTGGAGGGTGGAGTTGGATTTGGAGGTTGGAGTTGGAGGTTGGAGTTGGAGGGTGGAGTTGGAGGGTGGAGGGTGGAGTAGTTGGAGGGTGGAGTTGGATTTGGAGGTTGGAGTTGGAGGTTGGAGTTGGAGGGTGGAGTTGGAGGGTGGATTTGGAGTTGGAGGGTGGAGTTGGAGGGTGGATTTGGAGTTGGAGGGTGGAGTTGGAGTTGGAGGGTGGAGTTGGAGGGTGGAGTTGGAGTTGGAGGGTGGAGTTGGAGTTGGAGAGTGGAGTTGGATTTGGAGGGTGGAGTTGGATTTGGAGGGTGGAGTTGGATTTGGAGGTTGGAGTTGGAGGGTGGAGTTGGAGGGTGGAGTTGGAGTTGGAGGGTGGAGTTGGAGTTGGAGGGTGGATTTGGAGGTTGGAGTTGGAGGGTGGAGTTGGAGGGTGGAGTTGGAGTTGGAGGGTGGAGTTGGAGGGTGGAGTTGAATTTGGAGGGTGGAGTTGGAGGGTGAAGTCGGAGTTGGAGGTTGGAGTTGGAGGTTGGAGTTAGAGGGTGGAGCTGGAGGGTGGAGCTGGAGGGTGGAGCTGGAGGGTGTAGCTGGAGGGTGGAGTTGGAGGGTGGAGTTGGAGGGTGGAGTTGGAGTTGGAGGGTGGAGTTGGAGGGTGGAGTTGGAGGGTGGAGTTGGAGGGTGGAGTTGGAGGGTGGAGTTGGAGGGTGGAGTTGGAGGGTGGAGTTGGAGGGTGGAGTTGGAGGGTGGAGCTGGAGGGTGGAGCTGGAGGGTGGAGCTGGAGGGTGGAGCTGGAGGGTGGAGCTGGAGGATGGAGCTGGAGGGTGGAGTTGGAGGGTGGAGTTGGAGGGTGGAGTTGGAGTTGGAGGGTGGAGTTGGAGTTGGAGGGTGGAGTTGGAGTTGGAGGGTGGAGTTGGAGTTGGAGGGTGGAGTTGGAGGGTGGAGTTGGAGGGTGGAGTTGGAGGGTGGAGTTGGAGGGTGGAGTAGTTGGAGGGTGGAGTTGGATTTGGAGGTTGGAGTTGGAGGTTGGAGTTGGAGGGTGGAGTTGGAGGGTGGAGGGTGGAGTAGTTGGAGGGTGAAGTTGGATTTGGAGGTTGGAGTTGGAGGTTGGAGTTGGAGGGTGGAGTTGGAGGGTGGATTTGGAGGGTGGAGTTGGAGTTGGAGGGTGGAGTTGGAGTTGGAGGGTGGAGTTGGAGTTGGAGGGTGGATTTGTAGGTTGGAGTTGGAGGGTTGAGTTGGAGGGTGGAGTTGGAGGGTGGAGTTGGAGGGTGGAGTTGGATTTGGAGGGTGGAGTTGGATTTGGAGGGTGGAGTTGGATTTGGAGGGTGGAGTTGGATTTGGAGGGTGGAGTTGGAGGGTGGAGTTGGAGGGTGGAGTTGGAGTTGGAGGGTGGAGTTGGAGTTGGAGGGTGGAGCTGGAGGGTGGAGCTGGAGGGTGGAGCTGGAGGGTGGAGTTGGAGGGTGGAGTTGGAGGGTGGAGTTGGAGGGTGGAGTTGGAGGGTGGAGTTGGAGTTGGAGGGTGGAGTTGGAGGGTGGAGTTGGAGGTTGGAGTTGGAGGGAGGAGTTGGAGGGTGGAGTTGGAGGGTGGAGTTGGAGGGTGGAGTTGGAGGGTGGAGCTGGAGGGTGGAGCTGGAGGGTGGAGCTGGAGGGTGGAGCTGGAGGGTGGAGCTGGAGGGTGGAGTTGGAGGGTGGAGTTGGAGGGTGGAGTTGGAGGGTGGAGTAGTTGGAGGGTGGAGTTGGAGTTGGAGGTTGGAGTTGGAGGTTGGAGTTGGAGGGTGGAGTTGGAGGGTGGAGGGTGGAGTAGTTGGAGGGTGGAGTTGGATTTGGAGGTTGGAGTTGGAGGTTGGAGTTGGAGGTTGGAGTTGGAGGTTGGAGTTGGAGGGTGGAGTTGGAGGGTGGATTTGGAGTTGGAGGGTGGAGTTGGAGTTGGAGGGTGGAGTTGGAGGGTGGAGTTGGAGGGTGGAGTTGGATTTGGAGGTTGGAGTTGGAGGTTGGAGTTGGAGGTTGGAGTTGGAGGTTGGAGTTGGAGGGTGGAGTTGGAGGGTGGATTTGGAGTTGGAGGGTGGAGTTGGAGTTGGAGGGTGGAGTTGGATTTGGAGGGTGGAGTTGGATTTGGAGGGTGGAGTTGGATTTGGAGGGTGGAGTTGGAGGGTGGAGTTGGAGGGTGGAGTTGGAGGGTGGAGTTGGAGTTGGAGGGTGGAGTTGGAGTTGGAGGGTGGAGTTGGAGGGTGGAGTTGGAGTTGGAGGGTGGAGTTGGAGTTGGAGGGTGGAGTTGGAGGGTGGAGCTGGAGGGTGGAGCTGGAGGGTGGAGTTGGAGGGTGGAGTTGGAGGGTGGAGTTGGAGTTGGAGGGTGGAGTTTAGGTTGGAGGGTGGAGTTGGAGGGTGGAGTTGGAGTTGGAGGGTGGAGTTGGAGGGAGGAGTTGGAGGGAGGAGTTGGAGGGTGGAGTTGGAGGGTGGAGTTGGAGGGTGGAGCTGGAGGGTGGAGCTGGAGGGTGGAGCTGGAGGGTGGAGCTGGAGGGTGGAGCTGGAGGGTGGAGTTGGAGGGTGGAGTTGGAGGGTGGAGTTGGAGGGTGGAGTTGGAGGGTGGAGTTGGAGGGTGGAGTAGTTGGAGGGTGGAGTTGGATTTGGAGGTTGGAGTTGGAGGTTGGAGTTGGAGGGTGGAGTTGGAGGGTGGAGGGTGGAGTAGTTGGAGGGTGGAGTTGGATTTGGAGGTTGGAGTTGGAGGTTGGAGTTGGAGGGTGGAGTTGGAGGGTGGATTTGGAGTTGGAGGGTGGAGTTGGAGGGTGGATTTGGAGTTGGAGGGTGGAGTTGGAGGGTGGAGTTGGAGGGTGGAGTTGGAGTTGGAGGGTGGAGTTGGAGTTGGAGGGTGGAGTTGGAGTTGGAGGGTGGATTTGGAGGTTGGAGTTGGAGGTTGGAGTTGGAGGGTGGATTTGGAGGTTGGAGTTGGAGGGTGGATTTGGAGGTTGGAGTTGGAGGGTGGAGTTGGCGGGTGGAGTTGGAGGGTGGAGTTGGATTTGGAGGGTGGAGTTGGATTTGGAGGGTGGAGTTGGATTTGGAGGTTGGAGTTGGAGGGTGGAGTTGGAGTTGGAGGGTGGAGTTGGAGGGTGGAGTTGGAGTTGGAGGGTGGAGTTGGAGGGTGGAGTTGGAGTTGGAGGGTGGAGTTGGAGTTGGAGGGTGGAGTTGGATTTGGAGGGTGGAGTTGGATTTGGAGGGTGGAGTTGGATTTGGAGGGTGGAGTTGGATTTGGAGGGTGGAGTTGGATTTGGAGGTTGGAGTTGGAGGGTGGAGTTGGAGTTGGAGGGTGGAGTTGGAGGGTGGAGTTGGAGGGTGGAGTTGGAGGGTGGAGTTGGAGGGTGGAGTTGGAGGGTGGAGTTGGAGTTGGAGGGTGGAGTTGGAGTTGGAGGGTGGAGTTGGAGGGTGGAGTTGGAGGGTGGAGTTGGAGGGTGGAGTTGGAGGGTGGATTTGGAGGTGGAGGGTGGAGTTGAAGGGTGGAGTTGAAGGTTGGAGTTGGAGGGTGGAGTTGGAGTTGGAGGGTGGAGTTGGAGGGTGGAGTTGGAGGGTGGAGTTGGATTTGGAAGGTGGAGTTGGAGGGTGAAGTTGGAGTTGGAGGTTGGAGTTGGAGGTTGGAGTTGGAGGTTGGAGTTGGAGGTTGGAGTTGGAGGTTGGAGTTGGAGGGTGGAGTTGGAGGGTGGAGTTGGAGGGTGGAGTTGGAGGGTGGAGTTGGAGGGCGGAGTGTGGAGTTGGAGTGTGGAGTTGGAGTTAGAGGGTGGAGTTGCAGGGTGGAGTTGCAGGGTGGCTTTGGAGTTGGAGGGTGGAGTTGAAGGGTGGATTTGGAGTTGTAGGGTGGAGTTGTAGGGTGGAGTTGTAGGGTGGAGTTGTAGGGTGGAGTTGGAGGGTGAAGTTGGAGTTGGAGGTTGGAGTTGGAGGTTGGAATTGGAGGGTGGAGTTGGAGGGTGGAGTTGGAGTTAGAGGGTGGAGTTGCAGGGTGGAGTTGGAGGGTGGATTTAGAGTTGGAAGGTGGAGGTGGAGGGTGGAGTTGGAGGGTGGAGTTGGAGTTGGAGGGTGGAGTTGGAGTTGGAGGGTGGAGTTGGAGGGTGGAGTTGGAGGGTGGAGTTGGATTTGGAGGTTGGAGTTGGAGGGTGGATTTGGAGGGTGGAGTTGGATTTGGAGGTTGGAGTTGGAGGGGGGAGTTGGATTTGGAGGTTGGAGTTGGAGGGTAGAGTTGGAGTTGGAGGGTGGAGTTGGGTTTGGAGGTTGGAGTTGGAGGGGGGAGTTGGATTTGGAGGGTGGATGAAACCTCGAGTACGGTGGAAAGACAAAAACACTTAAGTAGTTCAGTTCAGTTCAGTTCAACTTTATTCGGATACAGTAGTACCCATAAAAGCACAAATCATTAATACATCACAAACATTCCATACAAGTGTTAAAATTCATATATCTAAAGTGCATAGTGCAAAGAACAAAGCCGTCATTGTTGCATGAAAATAGTTAAAACAATTCCCAAATTATGTCACAAATGCTCAGGGATCCATCATAGACCTACGTGTTCTGATCGCAATTTTAAGGAAGTAGTATATTTTCGGCAAAGGAATGAATGGCGGAAGGGGCAGAATGATGTTTCTGCCCGTGGAAAGAGAATGAGGACCAGATTTTCTAACGCATGCAACGCTGTGCTGCGTGAAAAATCTGCAGCGCTGCGCTGCACGAAGCAGGAGAAATAGTGCAATGCTATATATATTTAATAAGAGTTACTCACTGATCTCACTAGAAAACAAGCTCTCGGCATTGCTGTGGCGGGGGGCGGAGCGGGAGCGCATTCCTTTGAAGTCTGATGGTGGGGGAGCGGCAGCCTTTGAAGTCTGATGCGAGGCACAGTATACGCATTTGACACCGTAATTGATTAGTGAAGGAGACAGCTCGCTGGAGGTAGGTGAGACAGTCAAGATCGAGAGTTGGGGATTAGTGAAGGAGACAGTTCGAGCAAACTTTCCCGGAGAGCGTCAGCGGCTGGTCTTATCACAAGGAGGATTAAAAAAATAAGCTCTCGGCATTGCTGTGGCACGAGCGCATTCCTTTGAAGTCTGATGCGAGGCACAGACAAATGGTGTTTTGTGACGTGCCTGGTTTGTGCATGCGCATAGGTCACATGAACTGTGGCTAATCCGCCATTTTGGCAAACTTTTCGGACCGCTTACTAGAAATCTCGACAAACAAGCATTGCTAAAGCAATGCTTTAGGTCAAGACCTAAAAATGGTAGCTGCCTGGAGTCCCTCGCAATTTGCGCAATTTGTGCCTGAGCTCTGTATCCAGAAGAGCGCATGTCTGTACCTGCGCCAGTGCCTTTGCCTGAAGCGGGAAGCGAGTGCCTGGTGGTAGCCGTGGTGCCCTGAAGTTAAAGTTTGCAATCCCGCCCCGCCCTGCCTTGAATCCTGTGCCCTTGTGCCAAAGTAGCGGTCGAAGTTGATTGACCCCCCTAAGCATTCCGGGCTGCGCCTACTTTTACAATTCCCCTTCTACTATTCCCTGCAGAAACGCCCCTCCCCCCCAGGCCAGGGAGTCCAGGAGCAGACACTACAGCGAAGCGTGGAGCTGAGTGAGACGGCGCACAGCGGAGTCAGTGGTGATTAGAGCGGTTGGAGGGTGGTGAGAGGCGAGAGGTGAGAGACGCTTCTGTTGCTGTAGGGGCATTGGGACCTCCCCCACCCTTTACCCCCGCCGCCACTCCTTTCCCGCTTTCCGACCCCTGCTCCCTTGTCACCCACCACCTGTCTCCTACCCCGGCACCCTCTCACGTACACCAGAGGAACCGCACCATTGATCTAGGATTAAGGACCAAGGACCACGGATCAGGGATTAACCATGCGGACAAGGATTGCGGGTTTGACACAGCCCCAGGTTAATTACCGCTCTCACAAATCTGCGAGACATCAAAAGGCTAAGATGTTGTTTCCCCTTAGCAAAGTCAGCGTAAGAAACAATTTGACCTCACAGGACGAGTAACAACTGGGAGAGGAGCAATCAAACTCTCCTTCAACATTAAGGACAAACACAAATACAAATATAACCCAAAAACTGAGTAATTACGCCGCAACTGACAACAGCAACAGCAACAGTAACAGTAATAGAATTAATATCAGTATTAGTACCAGTCCTAAAGGCAACAACGACATCAGAAACTACTTCCATCAACTGCCTAAATCAAGCAACTCCAGTAAACGTGGGAAAACAGCTGATATATCCCGCTATGCAACTAGCAGCAAAATCGACGAAAACATCGCTAATACAGTAGCATGCACTGGAAATTATGATACTTTGAATCAAAGCTCCTTACTGATTCCATCACTTTTACCAGAAATCATTGTAATCAAGGGCAACCGCGCACAAGCAAAAGAAAATGCAATTGATTTCAGCCTGTTTCACACCAACAACTCAGGAAATAGCATATTGGGGCCTACAAATTTAGACAGCGTTCGCACGGAAGTTCCCCCCACTCCTGACCCAGAGGAAAGTGAGACAGGCAAGGAACTTCCTTTCCCAACTCGACACACCACGGTCATTACAGATAATTGTACACTTCCAAACCTCAGCTGGACCCCCTGGCCTTTCCCCTTATGCCCACTGAGTTTTGGGAAGAGGATTTTCTATTAAAAGAGAGATCTGACCCAGACCTAGACCAAAGACCATTAAGCGCAAATGATCCATGGCCGTCCAACTTGCCCAAAACGGAAATGGAAACCGGCTCGGTGCCGCAAAAAATAGAAAACCATCTTGCACTGATTAATGAAGCTTTGATTTCAATGGCAAATGCAGCCATAATGCATGCAGATAAATTAGATACTCAAATAAACATGCTACAATTAGTTACCAGCCTGATCTCTGGAGTGGATTCGAAACTGGAACATTTTAACTCCCTGATACGCAGAGCCCAGGCAAACACAGACGCAAAGGTAATACCAAACGACTGCGGGTGCTCCCCAATACTGCAGACCTTGTAAAAACTCCCAGAAATAATGAGCATTTTAGTTAGGGACCTCAAGAGTGAGGCCAACAGGTGGACGAGCAATGCATTACGCCCCCAGTGGGAAAACATTGCTTGGGGGTAAAATGGCGGCTGCTAGCTAGTAGCGGTCGCAGGCAAGGCAGTACACCCGGGGGATATGCGTGAAGGAGGTCACACCAGGATAGAGTAGAGACGGAATCATTTAAAGTGTGAAAGAGAAAATGCAGTAAATTTAAAAGTTGAACCTCTTACCGCTTGGAATCGTGGTTTGGCGTTCTGGCCCGATCGGGAGAGATTTGTGCTGTGGGTTCTTCGGCTTGAAGCTTGAGGCTCTGACGATGGCTGCGGAGTTTTCGGGATACCTGGATTGTCTTCCAGGGCGGAGGCGGGGAGTCGTGGAGAGGAGAGAGAGGAGAGACTGAGAAGTGTACAAGGACGCTGCCCCATGGTGAGTGATAGTCTCTGCATTTCGACAGGAGCCGGTGAGTGTGTCTTCGTTTTTGGTGTAGCGTTGCAGTGTTTAACCTGTAACTGACTAGAGGCTCGGTTAAACAGAGGGATAAACAGGGAGGTAAACACACGTCAGGGGGGGCACAGTGTGCCTTCATGGTGATAAAGTGTACCGAAAGGATTTACGCTCAAGCCAGTAAAACGGTATATATAATATATATATTTGTTTAACAAGAGGCAAATAAAGACACTTTTTTTGAGGAGTGTACTTTTTTGAAAAGGGCTTTTCTCTAAAGGTCTTTTGGTGGGTGTGGCAGCTAAGGGACATAGGAGATAAGGGCGCCAGGTGCAGAGGCGCCTAGCCCATTCGAAGAACAGAGAAGTGGCGGCAGGAGAGGATTTGCTATTTACTGGTTGACGCTGGTCTTAAGCAGCCGCAGGCCTGGCAATTATAAGGGGAGTTTCGGCCAGAGTGGAACTTTGCACAAGCTCAGCTCCTGCATGTCTGGTACGATTATCACCAGTAACCTGTGAACCAAATGTTTTCTGTACTTCAATGTCGACAGTAAGGCAAAAGAGGAGAGACTGGGGGCCAAAGTTACACTACGAAAGGGAGAGCGAGTTACAAGAAAACCAAGCTAGGCTTTCACTATCGGAAGCAGAGAAGAACAAACCAAACCGATATACCCTTAGGAGCAGGGAGATCTGGGGAGGGGAGAGCTCTGCCTATAAAATTGCAGATTTAAACATGGCAGGAGACCAACCTACAGTAACAATAAAAGAGATAAAAGAGGCGAAAGTAGCAAAAAGTGCAAGCTCAAACAGAAAAGTAAAAGTTAAAACTACGAACCCCCTTAATAATACCCCCTAAAAGAAGGAACGAAAAAATCTAGCCAAAAATAAAACGAGCGGAACATGCGGCATAAAAGTCACTCCATCATTAAGATCTTTTTTTTTAAGGTACAGAATACACAATCTGTATCAGCAAAAACGCGGCAGATCCAAAAATAGCAATAGCAGTAGAGGAAACCAGTCACTCTTGTCAACTAGGGTGTGCTAATAGGGGGTTAATGGAGCCAGTTCCACTGGAGAATAGGTATGAGCCTTTGACGCAAGAGGTAGATGAGGACGCAATAGACTTACCTCCTGTACCGCCTCACGCTTCTCCATGTGTACAGGCTAATATAGAAGGCACCACCATGAATGAAAAGGAATTGAAGTGGGTGCATCAAACACCTTGGACACAGCAAGGGAAAAGGGAGCGACCTCGCTAACGGAGGGACTTTTAACAACTTTGTTAACAGAAATCAGAGAACAACCAACTAAAGATACAATCTGCCTGCAAAACACTTGAAACTAAGATGAACGCAATCTCTGATAGAGTGGGCGCTATAGAGGAAGTGGTGGAGAGCCTAACAAAACAAGTGGATAAAAACACACAAGAATACTGGCATTAAGAAGCGAGGATAGATCCCTGAAAGATAAGCTAGAAAGTCTAGAAAATGCTGCCAGAAGGAATAACATTGGATTTTTAAACATTCCTGAAGATGCAGAAGGTGAGGACGTAAAAACGTTCGTAGTAAATCTCCTACTAGAGTTACATCCTGATATTGATAAGAAAAGTTTAGAGGAAGATATACAGCGAGTTCATCGTGATCCATATCTAAAAAAGCCTGGCAAGAAAAAACCCAGGAAAATCCTGGTCAATTTCAGGACATACATGTTAAAGGAGAAGATATTGGCAGGAGGATTGAAAGCTGGAGAATATAAGAGACACGCATGGACATTCCGCCTTAGATCGGATATATCCCACATGACCCAAGAAAAACAATGGGAGCTAGGGAAGGTTATGCAGGAATTGAAAAAGCTAGGTGCCTCGGCAAACTTGCGATTTCCAGCTTCCCTTAAAGTTATGTGGGACAATAAAATGTACACATTCAAAGATTCGGCCGAAGCAAACGCCCTGCTATGTAAAATTAAGAGTACTCCATCCGTATAGCACTTTTGAAAAAAAGAAAAACCCTGGGTAGAAAAAGAGCCTGAAACCGGAGGTTTTCCTCTGATAGTAGAAAGGGAGGTTTCCCCATGGGGTTGGGGGTGGTTTCTTCTGTCAAAAAATATGCATATCTTTAGTTCACAATTGGTGGGGAGCATGTGGGAAAGAAAAAAAAAAAACGATTGTCCTCATTTGAAGATGAAAGTACATTTCTGGCCTCATTCGTCAATGTAAGACATAGAGGAAGTAGACACAACATTTCATGGCTAACGTCAGGATAAAAGAATTAGAAATAACGACCTGGAATGTAAATGGTCTGAGGGTCTCGTAGAGAAGAAATAAGATCTTGGAATATATGAGACTATCAGAGAGTAACATTTTCCTTATCCAGGAATCTCACCTATTAAAGGAAGAATGGGTCTCAATTTTAAGACAACAAAAGTGGGTGGAACAATATATATGTACAAATCAGAACTGTATAACGAAAGGAGTGGCTATTCTTATTAAAAAATCAGCAGCTGCAGTACTGGAAGAAAGTATAGTAGACCCAGGAGGAAGATGGGCCGTTGCCAAAATAAAGATCAATGGAGTTGGTTTTACGCTAGCAAGCTATTATGGGCCTAATATAGATGACTCAACCCACTTGTATGCCTTGATGCCGCAGCTAGTAGAAGGTGATAATCACATAATTTTAGGAGGAGATTTTAATCTAGTGCTCAATCCAAGTAAGGATTCAACCTCTCTTAGAGCAACATTAAACACACAAAAAATTAGAAAAACTTTAAAACAAATAATGCACGATTTAGGCTTAATTGACATTTGGGGGTCCATTAGGATGGCGGGCGGATTGCCCCCGCCAGGCTGGCGGTAGCCACCGCCAGCCTGGTGGGGGCAATCCGCCCGCCATCCTTCTCTGTATTCCCCCCCGCCATATTAGAATGGCGGGGGGGGACCACGGCGGAGCAAAACACCGCCCGCCACTTTTCTGCCCCAGTCGCATTGCGGCCGGGGCAGAAAATGATTAATATGATGGCGGTGTCTGTGAGACACCGCCAGCCATATTATAATGGCAAGTGTGCAATGCCTTTCCGTGGCGGCAATGCCGCCACGGAAAGGCAGGCGGTGTTCACTCTAGGGGCCCCCTGTGGGCCCCCAGAGTGAAGGCCCAAGGGGTTGGCACACAGGGGGTACCTGTGGTACCCCCCTGCATTTGCATAGTCAAAGCGGCAGGCACCGCGCGGTGCCTGCGGCTTTGATCATGTAAATGGTGCAAAGCATTTTTGGTATTGTGGCGGGCGGAGCAGAGAGCTCCGCCCGCCACAATACTATAAATACAGGATGTGCCCGCCACTGTGGCGGGCACATCCTAATGGTACGTGCGGGACCCTTAGGGTGGGCGGTTCCGATTTCCGATAGGATGGCAAAGCCCGCCCGCCATCCTAATGTGCCCCTTGGAGCGAATTAGCCACAAAATCTAAAGTTAAGGGTGGGAATTTTACCTTCCATAACAAAAAACATAGACATAGGTCATGGATAGATTTCTTTTTGGTTGGGTTAAAAGCTAGACAAAAACATCATCCAAGTTAGGCATGTTCCTGAGCATATGTCGGACCCTTCGGCTGTAAGCCTAAAAATAAATGTTTGTAAAAATCAGACACAGAAAAGGTTCACTGTAAATAGAGCACTATTATTGGAGCAGAGTACAATCGATAGGCTGAAAGCAGAAACCAGAGAGTTTTTTTTACCTAACCCTGAATAAGGCATCAATCCAAATTGTATGGGATACATACAAAGCAGCTCTGAGGGGGCGTTATTAAGTTTATCTTGGGCACAAACCAAAACAATTAAAAGGGAGACTACAGAGTTGGAGAACGAGATACAGAGACTGTCTGATATTTTGGAGGGGGATAAGGAGAACTCGACTATAAATAATAGCTTAACAGCTGCAAAATAAAATATGGCAAACTACTTAGAAGATATATTTTAAAAAAATTGGATGCCAGTAAATTGGCACACCATGAGTACGGAGAAGGATGCAGTAAGCTTCTTGCATGGAATGCAAAGACAGAACAAACAAGAAACTGGATAAGAGACATAAGACTTCCCAACAGTGGAGGGATTGTCACTGAAAGTAATGAAATTGAAGAAGCTTTTGCCCAGTTTTTAAAAAATCTGTACACAGAAGAGGAAATTATAGCTGAAGCCTGCATGGAAGAATTTTTATCTGAGATAGATCTCCCAACTCTACAACAATCTGATAGAGAGGTCATAAATGGTCCCTTTACAACAGAGGAAATATATCAAGTAATTAACTCCTTAAAAAAAGGAAAAGCTGCTGGCCCGGATTCCATCCCAAATGAGATCTATAAGATCCTAAAGGATGAACTAACACCTGTATTAGTGCAGTTACTTAACTCCTCTTTCATTGAAGGAAATAGTCCCCCAGTTTCTTGGGAGGAAGCAATAATAATAATTTTGTTAAAACCTACTAAAAATCCGCGAGATTGTGAATCCTATCGTCCAATCTCGCTGTTGAATTGCGACCATAAAATCTATACGCAGGTTATCACGCAACGATTAAATAAAGTATTGGAGTCACTCATACATCTGGACCAAAAAGGTTTTATGAAAGGGAGACAGTTAAGTGAGCTGACTCAAGATCTTATTGGAGCTATAGATGTTTCGCAAACATATAAGATCCCTCTGGCGGTAATGACGGTTTTCTTCTAAAATTTGGCAATCCGAAATTTTTTAAAAAGGTGAAGTTGAAGACCCTACTGACAGCTATAAAACTTTGGTCACAAGTAAGTCGCCTCTTGAAAATTGCATATTTTAATGATATTACCCCGATTTGGATCTCTCCGGGAACACCAGCATGCTTGACAGATGCATTGGCATTGCCTTTGCGAAACTGTGGAATCCTACTGTGGGGCCAATTGTTAATTGATGGAGATCTTATATCTTGGCCACATTTATCAACGATAACGGGAAACTCGATCTCAAAGTTTAAGTACTACCAATTATCAAATTGGGTAAAAGCAGTGGGAAAAGATCTGAAAGGAAATTAACATCTATCAGTAAAGATTTGCTCTAAAAGCAATAAAAGAAAGGAGGTGGCAGTCTGGTATTGGTTATTGGTACAAAAGGGAGCAGAGGAGCAGGCCTCATTTATGGAAATCTGGAATAAGGACCTGCCCGACGAAGACCTCGAATCTTTGGGGCAAGTATCAATGTCACTTCTTTGGTCATGTATAAATGCTGCACCATTAAAAAAGAATCACCTTTTTACAGCCCACAAAGGATATTGGACCCCGAGGAGAATCTCAAAGATGGGAAATCGGGAGATAAAGAAATGTCCTAAATGTGGAGAAGACAACGCAAACGAGGTCCATATGTTTTGGAGCTGCCCGTTAATATATGAATTTTGGAATAAAGTGCGTAAGATCACATCAGATGTTATGGGGACAGAAATAACATTAACCCCGAAATCAGTAATTTTTGGGATTCTTCCTAGGGTGGGGGGTGAGGGGGGGGTTTAATATTAACAAAGAAACATAATGCCTTGTTTTTTACCCTGATGGTATTAGCACGAAGGGAATTGTGTATTAAATGGATATTAACATGTCCTCCCACAGAAATTGAATGGATTTATTCCTTCCAGAGGCGGCACGACTTGACCATGCATGCAATTACACAAAAAAATCTAAATATTGTGAAATTTGGGATAATTGGGTAGAGACAGGGTCTCGACACACATAATGAGGAATGGGGTTTTAAATAATACATTTTCATGGGTTTAAGTTTCTGTAACCTTAATGAAGATCCTGGTGTTTCGGAAGTCCTATGATTAATAATATGCTTCAGACATGGTCCTGGGGACAAAGTCTGAAATGGGCCAGTCATTGGGAAGTGAGAATATATGGGCCGCTTTCCTTCACAAGATCGTGGTTTGGAAATCCTAAAGAAGTGTCGAAGGTGCGGCTCTGGAGATACATAGTATCCTTTCTCCCCTATGGGGGTGTAACCAGACCGGTAATTAAAATAATACATCCTTCGGACACTGGAAGGGGCCAGAAAAGAACCATGTATCTTGTCTTGACTAAGGAAGCATATTATCTTTAAATGAGGACAAACAAAAAAAAAAGGAAAATACATTACGCCCCCCCCCTTTATAACCCAACTCAGAGTCCAAATGCGAAGACTCATCATAAACAAAAAAATATGATAAAAGCCACAAATGTCCCACCAGGGCAAACAAGAGACCAACCAAACAAAATAGGAACAAGAGACCTGCAGTCCACGCTGGACCCACAGCAATGCCCACAGGACAACCAAGACAGATGAGGAAAAACGCAGGAAAACTTCAGGAATGATAGCAATAGCCTCAAAGGCCCACACAGTGTCAAAAGCCTGGCTTTGAAACCAAACACGCAGCCCAAACGACAATCATGCCTCACTACCGATATTAGCCCCGGAAAATCAGATGATCTAACATCATCTTAGCAATTCAACCTTTATCCAGGAAAAACAAGAAAAAGTTCCACAAAACAAAAAACGACAAAGGAAATCCTAAAGGGACCATCGAGCATTGGCTTGTGCCAGAAAAACATGAAAACAAAGATTATAGCAAGGAAAATCAGAATGGCTGTGACCCCACACAAAAAGCAATTACTGCTGATCAAAACTGAGGCACACAAATTAACGGTACAATTATCTCTGAAACACCTACTCAGAGCACTTTAGGTAGCTCAAGTGGGAACTCGACTAAAACTTGGTTCATAACACCCTCCGCACCCAGGGGACTTGCACCCTGTGAAAATCCAACTCGGAACTTAACAGAGCATTTGGAAATTACCAAGGTTCCTTCAAATTTGCTCAACACTCCTCAGGCCCACGCCACAGGCCGAGAAAATCTGAAAGTTCTGCTATATCCCCAATACATCGCGCAGGGGAATTGGGATATCCTCAACAGTGGAAATCTTCTGAATCTCTGCGAAAATATATCCGGGTTTGGAAAACATCAAAACAACTGATATTGAGTCGGTGGCTTTTTCAGGTCCAGGGCCGAGCGAATTCAACAAAACAGCTGAGATAACCTTCTTCAACCCGATCATGACGGACACTTTGAGAGCGTACAAAACGCAACTGGACAACTGGAGCATAAAACTCAAGCCCCCACCCGCCAACAAATATCCAGAGATTTTGAAAAACAAAGCGCCATGCGGTCAACAGCGAGAACAAGATCTGAATAGACAGAAATGGATGAACAACAAACGTCCAACTTCATTAACTACTGGATCGATTTTACATGGCTCTATAGGTGGCACACAGGCAACACAACGAACCAACAATTCAATTCAAATCACCAAACATGTAGACGGAGGCAATCGCTTAAGCGCAACCAAGGTGAACAGCATCAAAGATTGGTCCTGGCTCCTACTGGCTTCAAACCCTAGCTCCTAACCTTAGACCCTTATTGGGCAATCAACTGATACCAGCAAAGACCACTTATGCCGCAAACATCGGCTGTGCTCAGCACAGTAGCCCCACTGAGACCAACCAAACTATAAATATAATGACCTGGAACGTCGCAGGGATACACAAAGTCTTGCAGAGCCCAGGGGCAATTACATTTCTTGCAAGAGCAGATATAATCTGCGCCCAGGAACCATGGGACATCTCTTTAACACCAATAGGAGAAAATGCTGAATATTTCAAACCCGCAATTAAAACCAACATCTTCGGGAGACCATCAGGGGGCATTTCAATATATATCAAGCATGCACTGAAAGTTTACTTCTCAGTAATAAAGAAATATTCAGATATGCTTTTGGCTGGAACTTTAAAAGGCTTGAACACGACAGACGGCCCAATATCTATACTTCTAACCAATGTCTACTTTAACCGCCATGGGCCCAGTTCGAAAGACAAACTTACTCGGCTGTTAAACAAGATCAAATCTCTGCTATTACAGCATGCAGACATGGATTCCATCTTTCTTGGTGACTTTAACACGCATGACATAGGGCTAAATGCACCTGAAAATCTCCCCAATGGGAGCACCGAAAGATTCAATGCCCTATTGCAGGCATATAACCTGGTAACAACACATTCTTTAACTACAAAAGTCAACCCAACAGCATTGATAGCACCTACTTACAACAAACACATCACAATAGACTATATTCTATTAAGTGAGAATCTACAAAAACATATGTTAAGCTATGCGGTCCAATCCCTGAACGAAAGTGACCATGCAGCCTTAACCTTACAGTTGTCCATTACTGGGAAAACATGTTACACTCTCCGCTGCATTGGAGCAGCAAAGGGAGAAGAGCTATATAGACTCCTCAGAAGAATAAAATGGGGCCGCTCCCGAGTCACAAGTTTGTCTCATGGAAAGTAACATGGAAAGGCTGGCAGACAGGCCTTAATTACAAGGGACGTATAGGGGAATGGGGCTCACTCGCCTATGATTTAGCATCTCAGCTTCGAGAGCGCAACATTCATAGAAACTATGTTAACTCCGCATATAAATTGGGACATTAACCAGCAATTAAGAAATCCTCCAGACAACTGAACTCCAAACGCAGGGCCTATCGAGCAACTAGATCCGAGTCTGCAAAAAAAGAATCAAAACTAGCGGCTAAGAGCCACTCAACACTGGTCTGGCAGGTAAAACGCGAACTCACAGAGGCAAAATGGCTGAAGATATTCGAGCTGCTTGCTCCCAGCATATCTCAAGAATTCTGGCAATATTTAAACAAGGTAATCCACGGGTCCTCCAACAGAGAGAACCCACTTGACGCAAGCACTTGGACAGCCCATGTAAAAACCCTCTACACCGACGACTCGAAGATAAAAATAACAGAAAGACCAACAACTTTCGGGGAACGACCAAGTAAAGGGACAACTGAATCCATGGATCTTTTGGCCGGTTATACCCCCTCAGGAAAATGGGCATTACGAATTATTTAAAAAATAAAATACGCCATAATGGAACTCCTGACCCTATTGGATTGCCCGGTTCCCTCTTCAGGGAGGACATCAACTTCTGGGCTGAAAATCTGGCACAGCTGTATGCAGAGTGCAGGCTCTTGGAGGATGTCCCAGATTCCTGTAGAGGATCACTACTACACCCAATTTACAAAAAAGGGCCAAGCACTGACCCTAGGAACTATTGCATGATTTCCTTGTTGGACATTGAGGGCAAGGCTTATGCAAGCACTCTCTTGAACGATCTAATAGACTGGGTCAGCAAGGAAGAACTGATCCCTTTCTACCAGACCGGGTTCCGAACAGGTGCTTCCACTTTAGATAACATTATTGCCCTATCATACTTAGTACACCAAACGATGGCTCACGGCAACCAGCCTCTTTTTGCTTGCTTCATCGACTACACAGCAGCATTCGAAGGGGTTGATTGTAACATCCTATGAAAGAAGCTGACCAGTTGGAACATCCGCCCAACACTGCTACAGGCCATCAGATCACCGTACTCACAAATTTGGGTAAAAGTTAAACTCCTGTGTGAATCTGCTACTGCAAAAATCATCACAGACCACAGGCTAAAGCAGGGCTGTGTCCTTACCCCGCTGCTTTTCAACTTCTACACAGCAGACTTGGGCAGCGCTCTGCACGGAGCCACTTTAGCGACCCCAAGGATTGGGAGAATCAAGATCCAGCTGATACAATATGCAGACGACTTGGTCCTTTTCGACCATGCTAAAGTCGGCCTCCAAAAAGCTTTAACAGCACTCTCTCAGTATAACGCTAAAAACAAGCTGGTTGCAAACCCAATGAAATCCAAGATAGTGAACATGGGACGCCATCCGCAAAAGAAATTGATGAAATGGAGTTTGGGCCTACTAACACTGCACAATACACAAATGTACAACTACCTCGGAATCTGGTTCAGTGAAACTGGCCATTCACAGGTCCACCGCCACAAACTCCAGCAGAAAGGCAAAATGGTTACCTATGCCATCTGTAAACTTTATGCCACTTTAGAAAGTCCAACAACTACGGCCATTCAACGAGTCTTGAGGGCAAAATTATTACCTTCTCTTAATTACTCAATACAGGCGTTTCCAAGCAACTTTGCGCAGGACCTTGTAAAGATCCACTGTGCAGCTTATAAAAAAATATTTTGTCTTCCAGCATGCACTAGGAATACTCTAATTCGCCTGGAATTCAACCTTAATCGACAATCCTTGGAAGAACTGGCAAGTCTGGCAAAATACTTTTACCTAACCACTGTGGCCCCAGAGAACTCAATGAAGACCGTTGTAACAAAATTTTCCAACAACCAGGTAACCCGTGGTCAACTGGCCTTCCCTCAGCCAAAGAACTGTTGAAATTAGCCATAGAGAACTGGGATCCGAATATAATTAAGTACACCACCATTAAAACATCAATAAAAAAGCAAGTAAGATCATGCTCTCGTATATTGGACTTTGAAACTCTGACAGCTAAAGGCTTTCATGAGACCCAAAGCTCCCCGCATACATCATATGGCCTTAAACCACATCTCACACAGCAAGTGGGGAGGCAAGCCCTACATAGGATTCTAGCAGCCAGACTACATTCGCTCCCCCTAAAATTTCTGTATCCCTCAGTGAAAGTAAAACCAGCCATTACAGAGTGCCGCCTTTGCTATTAAAAGCGTGAAACACTGGCCCACATCTTGCTATGTTGACCTGCCCTGTTGCCAGTCCGCCGAATCTACCTTAGGCCCATTCTCCTCCAACTGGGCTTGCGGACGGCAAATGAGGCTGTTCAACAGTTATATCTGCTGGACACAGTGAAGCATATGGCCATCTTTGCTAAGTTCATCCATCTCGCCCGCCAAGCTCTTATGGACAGGTCAACCTTGGCACCACACGGGAACTATCTGGACGAGGGACCCACACAGTCTGGCCCCCACTCAGAGTTTGCTTTGGCGCATCTAAAGGACTAACACTAATTGCATTTTTTTAAAACAAAAACACCAAATGGTGTTTTTTTTTAAAGAATTGTATGTATATCACTCTATTTTAACTACTTCTTTTATATTGATCGATTTCTTTTTTTGTATTGGTTTTTATTAATCATACAAATAAAGTGTCATTGTCATTGTTGTCATTGTCATAGGTTGCAATCCTTCTAATGTAGCCCGTAAGCAGCAAGGAACTGCATGCAAATTGTAAGTCACAAGTTTAGATCCTTATTGTTTTTCTCAATCTAAAATTTCAAAGAAGGGTTACTTTGGGAAGTAGCAAAGTCACGTTAGTACAGACAACCACAATCACTGCGTTTGATTTTATAGTCTGACGTGTTCTTCCGGACCATTCACTCTGAACATATAATATCTACAAGCTTGGATAATATGTGATTCCTGCCCCTTATAGCTCTCATTGTCTTATGTAACACTTTCTGTACGTTAATTTATGCACTTGTTTGATTTATTGTACCTCTGTGTGTGATGTAAAGAGCTCAAACACCCCACAGTGGGATGACTAGCACTGTAAAAGGATGATACAAAAATAGTAGGTGCCAGTTAATTCATCATTTGTGTAATTACTCATGCACACAGATAAATCATCATAGCTTCTTTAAAGTATTGATGAAGTGATAAGCTGTGTGTCTTTGTTTCCATCCATTGCTTTGGGTTCTTAGTAATAGGCTTCAGATAGCTCCTATTCAGGGTTATATTTGAAAAAAGAAGGGCTGATGGCCCTTTAAATCAGACTTTTGTTTTTGGCTCAGCTGGAAGTGAAATTAAGAAAGTCCCCGTGCTACCTGCAATTTGCAACTTCTCTGAAACACACCCGACTAAAGAGCCGCAACCAGGGTGAAACCGTTCTTGGGTTGCAGGGCTGGTCTAGGGTTTGTGGGACCCTGGGTATAATACAAACATGCAAGGCACAGGAAGCGACATCACAGAAAGTGACAGTAATTGAACATTAATTTTCTGGCATTTGTGGAATGCATCGGTAAGAAACTACTTCCCCAGTGTGGCTATCACTAAAATGGCTACAAATATAAATAATAATCCTAATAAAAAGGTACATATATTTTAAAGCTGTAGAACAAGAAATACATTACATTAATCAAACTGGCCGAAAAAAACAGTTCTAGGTCTCTTACAAATTGATATGATTACTATGATATTAACTAATTGTTTCCAGAATAGGGCATGATTAAAATTCCAAGTCAGACTGTCCCAGAATTATACAGCTGGACTTCAAGTGACTCTCGATCCCTCTCTTTAATCTGGTGACGTTCAAGATAAGGCATGTGGTTTTCAGCAGGCATGGGGAATAAACACAAACAGATACCTTCTAAATCGGATGAGTGACCTGCAAGAACTGCAGAAAACAAGAGAAAGCTTAGATTCCAAAAGATAAGAAGAGGAGACAGCACACATGTCATTCCCAGATGGGGTGGACCACACCTGCACATTGAAGACCTAAACACAGTAATTACTCTCAAACTCCATTTTTAAGAGATGCAAAGAGCTGAACTAACTTAAAGATATACAGAAGAGATGGCTGAAAAGGGAAAACAGTCTGTGACCATGGGAAAATAGATTACCAATGTTATACTAGAAGCCAGTCACTAAAGAGATACATTAAAGCAACAAAACAACTAGCATTGCAATGCAATAGGCCTCACATTTGAGCAAGTTTAAGCTATTAGCACTGTAAATGACAATGCCTTTTATTTACATTTTAAAACCAAAAACATAAATAAAAGTCATTGTCATTTACAATGCCAATAGCTAAAACTTACGCAAATGCGTGACCTATTACATTGCAAAAGCCTGGGGCCTATGCTAGATACCAGCTGGCGGGAGGTATCTCCTGAGCGAGATGTAGCTGTGGCAGCTAGTGACTAGGGTCAAAGGGGCTTCATTTCAGTGCGTCATTCACCAGAAGTGCAAACCGATTTGTTACAACCTAGCAGGTGAAGAAAAATGCAGTGATACCTGAAATTCAATAGTAGGGAAACCTGCATAACATAGTAAAAGGGAACCCTTCTTAATTCTAACATGGATGCACATCTAGAAAACAATGTCATTTGGTGGTATGTATAATATTGACACACCTTGATGTCCTCTTGATTGTGCGCACAGGCCCTGCATGCGTCCTGTCACCTGGTCTATGGCCATGTTCATCGCCATTGACTACAGAACACTGGTGAGCAGTGACTTTAGCTGACAACCGGCTTGCCTAATGAAATACATGAATGTCACATGAACAAAGCATGTTTGGGAAGCTGCGTCAGCAGGCAGGGTGATAACCGTTGTTATATTAGTGCTCTTAACATGTGCTCGGCACACAAGGACTCTCTGCACCAATTAATCTGGCACACGACATCCCTTGCAGGTGTGGACGAAAGAACTGCCACACAGCTGTGCGCTTATCAGGGTGTCAAACAGACCACGCGTCAGAATCATGGAAAGGTATACATGAAATATTATTAGAAATTCCCTTTTCAGTATTTTAAGCAGCTAATATTTAGACACACATTTGTAACTGAGCAGCATACTGCCTGAAAATTGTGAGACATGCGGCTAAATTACAGCAGATGATCTCGAGTGTCTCGCGCATACGCAAAAGTCCATTCCACTTTCTATGGCGCTTAACATTTAAGAATCTTAGAAGCATTGACCTTGTGTACACAATACACTTATATCAATCCTCACTGTGGATCATTTATGAACTTGCATAGCATACAAACTTCATCACTTTAAAAGGTGGAGAAAGTTGGAAATAAAGTTGGAAATAAACTACTTTTAGAGGATTTGAAACACCTTTGCAAAGACAGTCATTATACAGTCAGTGACAGAAAGCTCAGGAGAATTACGTTGGGTATTCGATAAAGTGAATGATGACTTGTGCACTTAGGGGACCAAGGACACAGTAGTTTCCAAGCAGCAACTAGGAAAGTAAAAGAGCGCCATGCACACATTGTCCACGAACAACGGGAGTGGGTGTGTACAAAGTAAAGCACAACACTGAAACTAACTAGGAACGTGAAAGCGCAGCATGCACGCGTTGTGCTCAAACAACGCAAGCCGTACACATGCACATCACCTGTCCGGGCACATGCTCATCTCCTGTCCCCCTTCGGAAGCTAAATCAACAACAATAGATCTCGCAAGCGCGCAACACATGTGCTGCGTTGCTAGGTGAGACCTAAAAATGGCATTCTATAGTATACTCTGTGCAGTTTAAAACTATATGGAAAGGAAATGTAGCGGAATAAGTAGGTTGGGGGAGGTGGTGCATGACTTGCAAAGTAACTCTAAAGTAATACCCGAGACTTACAGTTTAAACAAATATACATCACATATCCCTAATATAAGAGAAGACATTTGCCAAATTGCAAAGGGACCAGAACCATGCTGCTCAACGCATACTTAGCTTAAGAAGCAATAACCAAATTGATCCTGCCCCTTGGGTAATCCATAGGATTCTTGTTATAGAAATAATTAAATTCAAGACTATTTCCAAAACACAAAAGTCATTCCAGTCACTCCCCAGGTACCTAACCAAACACTTTCAGGTCTTCCAACCTACAATGCAAGATTTGCCTGCTTGGACCTGCTGGTTACCTACTTGCATAGGCTCAGTGTTTAGCAAATCACTGCATGTGCATTGATGTACTTTATGGAATGCCTCCCTCGCTTCTAACTGCTCTCCTCTCCTGCAGCACCTATTTCCTGTATTTTACCTCCACCTCTTTTCCTCACCTTCTACAGGGGGACAATTCTAACTGTGCTCTGGAAAATCTGCCATTTTCCTGGGCCTCACTGTCACCCCCTGGGATTTGAGGTTATTTGTTGTGAGAGGAGGCAGACATAGTGTGCTTGCCTAGGGCGGCCCATTGTCATTCTGCAATTGACAATGAGCTGGCTGGCTTTGCGAACAAGATCAGACTGACTCTGTGCACACCAACCTTAAATCTGTAGCAGCCTTTTGGGTTGTGCATCAGCAGGGAAGCCAGCCTAGGCAAGGAGCCCAGTTTATCCACAGTAATAAAAAATACATTTCACCAAGTGTCCAGGCCATAGCCTGTCAATCAACTGTGGAATCTCTGCCCTTCCTACCTGAACCTAGTGCCTTCCTTGGGCTTTGCAGCACTAAAGCTTTGCAGGGTGTGCTATTGTGCTTTATTAATTTGCAGGACACTTTGTACACACAGAGATATCATAAGTCGTTTGTTGAGTATTGGGGGACTCTTTGTCACAGCACACATTTTTGGGTGTTTCATTCAGTAACCACCTGCCCTAAATCAGACCCTTTTAAAAGCTATAGCTAGTGCTGTCTCTTCCCAAGACAAAAAGTTGTTTAAAAAACGATTTTCACTTTCTGTATTTACTGTCTATGCCTGTGGTTGTTACAGTTAAAAATTGTAGTTTTAGCCTGTCTGTAATTGCATTTTTTATCACCTGTGTTGTGTTTTAAATTTGTGGTTTTCCCTGCCCATGATTGCCTCCATTTAGTGTGTTGAATTGTGGGATTTGCAGTCCAACCTCTGTAGTTTGTCCCTCTCATTCCATGGTGACAATTCTGTTTTCCCTCCAAATTTCTCCTTTGCTCTGTGCTAAGACCTGTATGTTAAAACAGTACACTCCCAGCCACCATTTTGTGTTCACAAGCCAGTGAAACCAGCCCCCCTGCCCCCCCCCCCCAGCAACAGGGATTTGTCTACATCAGAGGGTGCTTCTGTGAGCTGGTTAAACTGTGTTTTACTAGGGCATGTGCACCTAGTTTTTTGGCAAGCAGGGGTAGTAAAGTTTTATTCAAACAGTATTATTAGATTTCAAGCTAGTGAGGCCCTTACCTGCTGAAGTCCAAAGTGTGGATTGAGCCTGTCTGTCTCCTAGGAGATTCTGACCAGGAGAAGCAGCTGCCCAGCCCCCACCACCAGGCCAGCAGACCATTGGCTATTCAGTTACCAGGCAAGTCTGAGCCCTCCTCTCACACCTGCCCAGGCCCCTTACAGCGTTGCTGGGTGCACCCTAAATCATTCTCCTCCATCGTGTGAGTTGCAGCCTACCTGTGCCCCAGACTGCAGTGAGCAGAGTCCAGGAAGTCGTAAGGGGACAGACTAGTGCTGTCTCTTCCCAAGACAAAAAGTTGTTTAAAAACAATTTTCACTTTCTGTGTTTACTGTCTATGCCTGTGGTTGTTACAGTTAAAAATTGTAGTTTTAGCCTGCCTGTAATTGCATATTTTATCACCTGTGTTGTGTTTTAAATTTGTGGTTTTCCCTGCCCATGATTGCCTCCATTTAGTGTGTTGAATTGTGGGATTTTCAGACCAACCGCTGTAGTTTGTCCCTCTCATTCCTTGGTGACAATTCTGTTTCCCCACCAAATTTCTCCTTTGCTCTGTGCTAAGACCTGTATGTTAAAATAGTGCACTCCCAGCCACCATTTTGTGTTCACAAGCCAGTGAAACCAGCATCCCTGCCTCCCCCCACCAACAGGGATTTTTCTACATCAGAAGGTGCTTATGTGAGCTGTTTAAACTGTGTTTTACTAGGGCATGTGCACTTCGTTTTTTGGCCAGCAGGGGGAGTAAAGTTTTATTCAAACAGTATTGTTAGATTTCAAGCTAGTGAGGCCCTTATCTGCTGAAGTCCAAAGTGTGGATTAAGCCTGTCTGTCTCCTAGGAGATTCTGAACAGGAGAAGCAGCTTCCAACTCCCTGGCCAGCACACCTTGTCTGTGGTCGCTGGGACCTTATATGGTCTGCTAGTGGTTGGTACATGTCTACACTGATTGGTGGTTGTATCTGGTGTTTCTATTGAATTAGGGTTAATGTCCTCATTGGTTGGGTATTTGAGGGTTCTGATTGGTTTCTGGGTCTGTGATTCAATCATTGTAGGGTTGGGACTAGGGCTAGGGTTAGGATTTCTATTGGAAATAGGGACTAGGGCTCCCTATGTTATTGGTTGTTGGGAGTAGGGAGGGACTAGGGCTAGGGTTAGACCTTTAATTGGAAGTAGTGATTATGGCTTCTGGTGTGATTGGGTGCTGGATTAGGTGTGGGACTTAGAGTAGGGTTAGGCTTTCTATTGGAAGTAGGGACTAGGGCTACCTGTGCCATTGGTTGCATGGACTTGGGTTGGGACTACTGGTAGGGCTAGGGCCTTTATTGGACGTAGAAATCCGGGTTTTTTAACTGATTGGGTGCTTGGACTAGGGCTAAGATTGGCTGTAAGGTCCTGGTCTCCTATTGGTTCTAGATTTTAGGGCTAGTGTTGTGATCGGATAGTGTTAGGGCTAGGGTTCCCATTGGCTGAAGGGGTCACCTGATTACTAGGGCTATAAAAAAGGCCAAGCTTAGGGCGTCTCAGCCTGGGCGTCGAGGCTAAGGGCAGAGAGGACAAGGGCAGTTTCCTGTTTGAGCCTGTTAAGTGCAGAGAGGACAAGGGCAGTTTCCTGTTTGAGCCTGTTAAGGGCACAGAGGACAAGGGCAATTTCCTGTTTGAGACTGGTCAGGACTAGGGCAAGAAACGCTGCCCATTTTCCCATTTAGCAATACCCAGCCCACACCATCCACATCCACAAACAGAGCAACGCACTCACACCAAATGTACACCACGCACAACACTATGCACAGATTAATGTACCAGCCTGCACTACAAACCCAACCAAACCACATCTACAGACCCTACTATTCCAACTGCCACACATTTCCACCATCACCTACAAACAGTACACAACTCTATCCTATACCACTAACCAATACACTCATCACTAACACAACGCCAATCAACACCATACATAACTACATCCCATTCAGACACACTCTCCCTGCTGTAATTACACCTAACAGACCACCTTTTATCACTAATCATCCTTCCATCAGTTGTCCAACAAACACCCTCCTTTCCCTTCTACCATATAACACTAACGCACAACACACACACTGCACACCACCACACTTTGTAACTCTTGCAACAAACCAGTCTAAGATAAACACTCTCACCTCTACTTCATTCCCTCCTACACACAACATACACTCTACTCCTAAACACATCACTACCCCCTCTACGTCACATCCTCCTCTCACAAACAATAGTACACAACCAAATCAATTGAATGAAACATATACATCAGCACCCTTTGTCACTACTCCTCAAAAGCAAAACCAATCACACACACCATCACAACAAGATCTTCAAAGCGCAACACCTCATAATACTTACCATCACAAAATACAAACATATACCCACCTTTCAAACCACACAAAGGAACAAACTCCAATGCCAAGCTTTCACTCTTCCACCACACCTAACACAGATACAGCAATACATCACCTCTCTTTTAACCGCCTCTCATCCATTGGACAATTTAGAACATTACTACATGACCCACGTGCTGCACCACCTCCCCTGACTCATACTCCTTCCCCCTTAAACACACGCAAAAAATATAAGCAACATGCCACACGTCACAACTTTGATTCCCCATGTCTACTTGACAACAATGTTACACCACAAAAGCAACACAGAACTCCAACTCACTCTCAAACACCATCTCCAGCACATACACATGCGGACCCATCAAAATGCCTTCTTAGCATGCTGGATGAGGAACACGATACAGAACAGCTACACGATTGCTATCCTAATATAGCTAATACCAGCACTAAAAACACACCTGCTACAAACCCACACAATACTGATCACTCTTCTACCAAACAAAGTCCCACTATCATCAAAGGCCACTCACTAAACTGTCTACTAATAAATGCTCGATCCCTCTCTAAAAACAAGCATCACATCTACAACCTTCTCACCGATGCAAAACCAGACATACTATTCATAACCGAATTATGGTTGGGAGAAGATATGGCTCCATTCCTGAATGAAGCCATTCCTCTAGGCTATTAAATAATCACCCAAAATCGTATAGCTAAAAAAGGAGGTGGTCTAGCTGTTGTATTCAGGCAAACAATACATATCACTAAAATTGACAACATCTCCATTAAGAATTGCGAGGCTCTTCTAACAAGATGCAATCCTACACCATCTTCCTCCTGTAACTTTCTGCTCCTTTACAGACCTCCACCTAGCAAGGCAACATTCCCAGACGCACTTCTAGACACAGTTTCAAACCTGATAACAATACCCCCCTCCTATGTGTTCTGGGTGACCTTAACATTTGGTGTGATAAACCCCATATGACCCATCCAAAAACTATAATCACCGGCCTAGGCGCATTGAACCTGCATCAGATTGTCCACAATCCAACACACACCGCTGGACATATCCTTGATGTCATTTTTGCTAATACTGAACTAGTTACCTTTCAAATTATAACTCCAGTCACATGGTCAGACCACCACTTGCTTGCCTTCCAACATAAAACAACGCTAAGCGACTCACCTAAAACTACCTTTCATCTATCCATCCTCCTATAGGCCGTGGAACAAACTCAATTTGGAACACTTGGAAACACAACTAACATCCAGTACAAATCTGGAAAGCATAAATTCTGTTCAAAATCTATATGAGTGGCTACGGGAAGCTTTTGACATCCTGATACCACTCAAAACCACGCAACAGAACAAAAGAAAAAAAGCACCTTGGAGAAACATAGAAATAAAAGATATAAAACAACAAATTAGAAAGCTGCATCGTACCTGGCTCAAAACAAACGCCAAACAAGATAAACTTCACCTACAGAAAATTAACAGATTATACAAGTCGGCTATCAAAAAAGCTAAGAAAAGGTACTATTCAGACAGAATTCAAAACGCTAAATGTGCAAATAAAGAATTCTATAAATACTCAATGAATTTCGCAAACCAAATTGCCTAGAAGGAACTCATCCTGTTACTCAAGATTTCACAGACAAACTGGCAAATCATTACACGGCAAAGCAGACACATTGGAATCGTACTTAAAACAGAAACAAAGCACCAGCACTAACCCTTGTACAAAACAACAATCCAAGAATTCTCTAATCAAGCCTCTTCGTTCCTTCCAACACATCTCACACGATGAATTGATGGACCTGGTCAAAGCAAGCAGGTCTGCCGGCAGCCTCTTCTGACCCCTGTCCGCCACAAACTTTCAAGACAATTCTTTTAACAACCTCTGCTGCCACTCCAGCAAGAAGAATCATCAACGATTCCTTAACTACTGGAATATTTCCTGAAGAACTCAAAAAGTCATACATACGGCCTTTACTGGAGAAAACAAACTTGGACCCGCTGAACCCTGACAACTACAGACCCATTACAAATGGACAGTTCCTGGGCAAACTGATAGAAAGAGCAGTGTTCGCGCAGATGTCACAATTCATTGAAGAGAATGACATACTTTCAGACTTCCAAACAGGATTCCGTCTGGGAATAGGCACTGAATCTGCCCTCCTTGCCATCTGGGATGACCTAAAGAATACAGTTGACCGCAACGGGGTTGCTGCGCTACTCCTCTTGGACCTCTCAGCTGCCTTTGACACGGTTGACCATGACACTCTGAAACAAAGACTCTATGAAGCTGGCATAGAGGGAACTGATTTAGACTGAATAGCATCCTACCTTCGAAACAGAACTAATAAAATCCATACCCAACCTTTCTCATCCAAACCATACTCCACAAAAGCAGGGGTCCCTCAAGGTTCTATCATCTCGCCCATGCTTTTCAACATCTACATGAAGTCATTACCAGTACTGATCAATAAATTTTACCTCACGTGCTATAACTATGCAGATGACACGCCTTCAACTGGAATGCCCCAAAGACATTGGAAAATCACCAATTTTCAGCTGTCTCAGAGCCGTGGATCAGTAGATGACCTGGAGCTATCTCAAATTGAATGCTTCAAAAACTGAAATACTCACATGTGGCGATTAGAAACATTACAACCCGCTTGCCGCATGGCCTGATGAACTGGGATCACTGCCTAAAGTATAGTAGGAAGTAAGAAACCTCGGAATGACCATGGTCTCCAAGCTGTCGATGAATGCCCAAGTGGATAAACTAGCAAGATCAAGCTTTGCTACTATAAAAACGCTGCGACGAATTTTCCCTCATTTGGGATTTCCACACAAGGTCCAAGCTACCATCTCCCTTGTTCTGTCCAAACTCGATTACGCCAATAGCCTCTGCCACGGATCACCTTTAACAACCATGAAAAGACTACAACGGATTCAGAACTCGGCTGCCAGACTACTCTTGCATATCAAACCGCGAGACCACATCTCCCCTGCTTTGAAAGCCCTGCATTGGTTACCGTTTGCCAGAAGATCCACGTTGAAGCTGCTTTGTATCACCCATAAAGCAATACATGAAATGGGACCGCTCTTCATCAGGAATAAAATCACCAAACACATTCAACAAAGGAACCTCCGCTCTAAAGGAGCATCTCGCCTCAAAATCCCACCATACAAGAAAAAAACCATGGGTGGCACATCCTTCTCTGTTCAAGCAGCCAAACTATGGAACTCTTTACCCCCCAACATAAGGTCCATCGACAACCACCTTATCTTCAGAAAACGACTCAAGATTTGACTCTTCCTCACATAAGCACCATACGCAAACAAAAAATTTACAATATATCCCTCTGTATACAAGCATTTTTTTTCCACTATAGATATGTACCTTTCTTTGTGTATTACTTTGTATAAACATGTAAAATAATTATGTTGTTGAGAGAAAAAATAATAATAAATAAATAAAAATCATCTTTGGTCTACATGTACATACTTCCATTGTGCATCAATGTACCTTCCATGTACTTGGATCTGTGTGTCTGTTACTTTTCTCCTGAAAAAGCATATCCAATGCACTACCCTATTTCTCATCCTGTGCCTCTATCAATATCTTTAATCTACATGTATTTACCTCCTTTATGTATCTATATACTTTCAATGTAATTATGGATCTATAGATTTATCACTTTATTCTAATTTAGCATTTCCAATGCACTACCCTATACTTCGCTCAATATATATTCTAGCCCAACCTTCTGACTCATCTCAAACTTCTTCTACTACTCCTTCCAATGCACTACCCTATCTTTCATCCTATACCTCTATCAACATATCCTCTACATCCACTTTCTCTTTTATCCCAAAACACTACTATGATTGCCAAAATAACCCTTCCTAGACTCTCTCCTACTCTACCCCTCCTTGCATCATCTGACACCTCGTTTACTATATCGATCCCCTAAAACAAACCTTTCTAAACTCTTTCCTCTGAGTCCTCCCCTCCAAAACTCCTTTTTACTCATCCAAAAGCCTCCTCCTATTGCTAAAACCTAAAAAATAACTTTCACTCTTTTATCCCTCCACTATCCTTTTCAATCAAAATTAACAGACTAACATGTTCACTTCTCAAATTCCATATTAAACTATACTATTATACTACCCAAATAACTGAATAACATATCCACAACTCAAATTACTTCATTTGTTTTTTTTACTATACTAATTTTCAACAGTAATCCTTTATAGGTTCCGGCGTGGCGTGCTACTCGCCAGAAAAGCGATTCAACACCCATCAGGGGTAACAAGTGCTATATGAATGCAAATCTTTCTTCCCCTTTTATCCCTCCACTATCCTTCTCACTCCAAGTAACTGACTAATATCCACCACTGAAATTACTTCATATTTCACCATATTAATTCACCACTAATCCTTTGTAGGCTTCCTGAATAGCGTGCCTCAACAAGCGCTATATAAATACAAACCTTTGTCCTCCTCTATCCTTCTGCTATCATTCCAAATCCAAATAACTGACTAACTTATCCACCACTTAAAATGTACTTGCATGTTTCACTATACTAATTCAACACTAATCCTCTATGGGTCCCGGAGTAGCGTGCTACTTGCCGAAAAAGCGATTCGACGTCTCGTCAGGGGTAGTAAGCGCTATATAAATGCAATTACAATACAATACGTTTATCACGCCCTGGAGTAAGCTTTGACTGCTCGCTATTGCCACCTTTGGAGAGGCAAGTTTCTAAAAGGAATAACACTTATCCAAATGAAATGTGTTAGTTCAGAAACAGCAATCGTAAACAACAGTATCTTCCACAGATGCTGCCAATTAATAATCTATTGCCCCTGTCCCAGAGACAAGGAAGTTTATGATGAGGCAAGCAAGAAATTGCAAAGGGAGTTCAGGGTAGGAGCTGTGATCTCTAGATCTTTGGTCAGGGCATGTGCAAGAAAGTGTGAGATTTAATTGAAATGCCAAGAGAAGTAATACAGTGGTTCAAGATCACAACCCTTTGGGAAGGATGACACATGCGCCTCAAAACGAAGACAATTTTTTACATGTCGAGATAGGTAATTACAATATTTGACAGAAGGCTCAACTGACTTAGCTGCAGACACTCGTTCATTACATTTCTACCTCTTCTCCAGCCTTTTTTTTGCTGATTCTCCCCACTTATAACCACCTCTCGCCCCCATTCTCTACTTTTCACATCAACTCTTGCCCAACCTATTACCCACTCTTGCTGGTTCAGATCCCTCTTATATCCAGCTCACCCCTGCATTATCTCATCTTCACCTATCATTTCTCTCCAAGCATCTTACCATCTCCCTCTGATTGTGTCACACTTTGATCCATCTTTCCCCTCAAGGCTCTACTCCTTTCCTCTCATCTTTCCACCCAGCCTCTCACCTTCTCTTGCCTCAACTTTTGTTTACTGGTTCTGCCCCCTATGTACCAACCTTTTCTTTTTCCAGCCTCTTCTAGCTGGTTCTGCCCCTTTTACATCCCCATCTTCCCTGCCAAAATTATAACGTGGACCCTGCCTGTCACCAAGTTTCTAGTCTTTATCCTTCAAGAATTAAAGACATGTAGTAAGCGTTAATGCCATAAAGAGATACCTATGTAGTGGCTGAATTGCACAATGAGAAACTGGAAAATATAGGATCAACCCCATCTTCCCTGCATTATCAAATTGTGTGATCCTATGCACTGCTTTTTTCACCAACCCCCATTTTGTTTACGATCAGATCAGAGCATATTCAGATATGTGCAGTCAGGGTCAACACCTCTTGTGTTTGATCCAATAGATTATCATTTTGCTCCATGTTAAATAAAAATCTAACCGATACATGGGGTACATTTGAGCCCTGACAAGCTTCTTAGTCAGGGCCACAGGAATTATGCGATTTTGCAGACTCTGCATTTGCCAAATTACGAAACTCGTTCCCCCAGAGCTTGGTATCAAGATCACAGGACACAGGGAGCGCAGCTCACATCGCACATAGAGGAGGTGCATACAACAGAACTAATGACAAAAAAAGGAACTTGGGAAAAAATCACAGATCTTAAACACGGGGACTGAAACTGCAGATCCTGAAATAGGCAGATGCGTTCTCCTGATACGTCACCCCAGACTCAGAGAGAAATTGGAAAATTGAAGCTCTAAAAACACAAGTGGGCAAGTTGTCGCAGGACATTCTAAGCGCACTGCAGGCTATGGAAAAAATTCTAGAAATATCTGAAAGCACTCACTCCAAAGTCGAGCATATCCAAAGATTTGTGCATAATTCACAAGGAAAGAGCAGTGAGACAGCCATGCCATTATCAAAAAGGCATAATCGACCAGATAGAAATCTTAAATACTTAACAGAAGATGAAACCTTAACCTTACTCCGGTCATATGAGTTTAAAGACAGCAGCAGAGGTGAAGAAATTCGAACAGTCCCGATCGATCCTAATAGAACATCCTGGCCTAAGAAGAGGAAACCCAACCTACAACAAGTCAAGCTAACCGCTAACTCTCAAGAGCTGAACCCTAGTAGCTCAGGGAAGCCACTAATATGCCTACTGCTCAACTGTCGGTCCGCAGCAAAACATGCCTCAAACATCGCTGCCCTCGTCATTAACCAGGAAATTGATGTGACAATCCTAACAGAAACCTGGCTTACGGAATCCTCTTCCCCTTTCATGGATCTACTGGTGCCCCCACATTATAACATTGTGAGATTAGACAGACTAAAAAAGACAGGAGGCGGTATAGCATTCATTCACTGTTTGGGTATAGAGGTCAGCCAAATACAATCCGACCCACTCGAATCCTGTGAATACCTCAATGTCAGTATAAGGTCTGCAGACAATCAGAGGTGTAACCTGCATGCGCTTTATCACCCACCACACAATAATACTACTTTCATAGACCAGCTAATGAAGATCATCACGGCTAACTCTAACATTCACTCTAATAACAAATTCCTAGGCGATTTTAATTTACACTGGGACGACAATAATGACAAACAGGTTAACGCACTTAAAGACTTTTTAACTGATCTAAACCTTGCCCAAGCCTGCACAAAGCCAACACACTTGAAAGTGGCAACTTTAGACTGGATAATCTCGAGAAACAAAGATATTACAGTCCACTCAATTGTTCCGTGTGACTGGTCGGATCACCATGCTATAATCTTCCTGATACCCACCTTGAAAAAGAACAAGACCACGCAGCGTATCAAACTCAAAAAGTGGACTCGGGACACCAAAGACCCTAATATTGAGCTACTAGTAGAAAGATGTGAGAAGGACCTAAATCCGCCTAACAACTTGCTGAATGTGAACGAACTAACAGATTACTACACTACTTCAGTGTCTAATATAGTCTACTCCACCGTGCCACTAAAGCTGAAAAGAGTCACAGAGAAAGATAAAAACCCATGGTTTAATGGGACACTGAATGAAGATAGGCAGAAATTAAGACTTGCAGAAAGAAAATGGAGACATCACCCATCATCCACCCAGCTGAAATCTCAGAAAAATCAGAAACGAGTACAACAAAAAGGTCCTTAACTACAAAAAGGAATTCTTTAGATGGGAACTGGACAACACCAAAAACTGACCACGAATACTGTTCGAGATCCTAAAGCAACAATCCAATAAGTTGGCCAAATCTGCCCAGGATACTACTAAAACTCAACAGAGCTGCGAGGAATTCCCAACATTCTTCACCGGCAAGGCCAACACGCTAGAAAGAGAGCTCAGGATGGCAGCCGACAACCTTGCCAGCCAACCACCCACACTGAACATTGCTACCAAGACAAACGATGATGATAGGACGAAAAACAAAGGACAATGGGCAAACTTCAAGCTATATGACCAGAATACCATTGCCAAAACTCTCTCAGATATCAAAGCTAACAACCACTACAACGACCCACTCCCCTCTAAATGCCTAAAAAGAATCAGCCACATTGTTGTCCCAATATGGACAAAAATAATAAATGCCTCACTATCTCAAAAAACAGGTCAACTCCTCCCCATCATCAAAAAACCTACAGCGAACCCGGCAGAACCTAACAACTTTCGTCCAGTAACCAATATTCCATTACTTGCCAAACTAATTGAGAAATGTGTGCAAAATCAACTGAGCCATCACATCGCTAATTTTAAGCTGCTGGACGACTGCCAATCAGGATTCAGAACAGGCCACAGTCAGCCGCGGTGCGTCCATTGGGGCGTAGGGGCGTAGCCCCACCAGCCCATGGACCCGCGGCTGCCAGTAAATAATTAAAATAAATGTTCCAACTTCCTGACTCCTTTTCTCATCATGATATTTTCCGCGCTGCCGGGCAGCACCCGACTGAAACGGGAGTGCGCAGGGGGGCGGGCTGCGGGGCTGGTGTGAGTGATTGACAGGCGACGAGTCGAGAGTCAGTCGAGACGTCACGATGAGACGAGTCAGAACGCGCATTACAGCTTGGGGCAGAAACTTGCCCGAGCATGCGCATATTAAGCTGCCCCACATAGTGACTAGGGGGGGGGTGCAGGTTTATTCGCGTGCGGCGCAGCCCTGGCGTTAAAAGGGCGACAGGGCGAGCAGTTAGTGTGCCCTCCAAGCCAATACTGGCGCTGCATGCATCACCAGGATTGGCTGGTCACCGTTCCGCAGAGCAGGGGCAATCCATATTGGATGCCGCGCATGGGTGGCTCAGCCGCAGTGCACAATGGCCAATCACTGTATCTGACTTCTTGTAGTCATGCAGTGATTGGCCATCGGCGCGCAGCGCTGCTGTAGTCGCGTAACGGTTCACTAGTCCGACTCGCCTCGTGGTTGTGTGTGGAGTGAGTCGACTCGTGTGCTGCTCGTGTGGAGTGGAGACAGTACTGTGTGCGCATCACCGCCGGCAGCCTGTGCTTGCCTTTTGCTGCCTGTTCCTTTTGCTGCCTGTTCATCGTTGCCTTTCTTTCCGGCAGCTCGACCCGTCGGCCGTCCAGTATATTGACTAGACTGACTTCTTCTTTTAGCTGGCGAGTGAGAGTAAACATACGCCGTAAATTATTTACAGGTCTTTATGTTATTACACACAACTGCACCCAGGCGCCTTTGCCGACAATGGACATTAAAAATAATACGTAGAGTCCATATATGCCTTAGACATGGGCTGGTTGGTGTCTGGGTGGTATTCCATCTTCCTTTGCATGCAAATTTGTTGCAAAGTGATCTGTCTCGAACTAGGCTGTGGGCCGGGTTTACGGGAACGGTCCATGCTGAGCATGAATGGCTGCGCGACCACACACCGGCTTATCATTGACGGGCCCTCTAAACTTAAATGAGTGCATTCCATTCCAATGTTTAGCAATTTCCCGCTTGGCGCTAGACAAAAGGCTTATTCGTACTGTACATTAAGGTCTGTAACAGTTAAACCCGGTGCACAGTTTAATTCTCTGCTGAATCGAACACAACAATGCTAATCAGATCTGATTTTATGTTTTTAATAATTAGACAAATAACCCATTATGCAATCAAGATTTTTCGCTGGTTGATGCAAATTGCTAGTGGCTAAATTTGTAAATTGCATTCATACTCAAATACGGGAAAGAAGATTTATTGTAAAAAATGATCTATTGCATTGTATGATACTGTACTCTTGGATATTTGGGGATTAATAAATACAAGTGGAAATGTATTTCCCTTTGGGAAAAACTTACGGTTTTATTATTTCAAAAATTGTCTCTGAAATATTTAGTCTTTTTTTTTTACAAGTTCATGCACCATTTGTTAGGGCAACAAGAGAAATAAAAAGGTTCTATTAGGACTTGGGCTATTGGGGCCAAACATGCTCCTTTTGCAGATGCAACAAGGGTTGTGGCTGAAAAGGGATGCTCGGGATAAAGTACAAATGCAAAAAGAACGATTGATGGACAGAATGTTAAACAATGTCAAACATTCTCCCCAGTACAGAGATCTGGTACTAAATCCATCACCATAAAGTACAGGCCGCTCCCCTTCTGGTCGAAGAATATGCAGTGTGTAAGCCATGTCGTGTGTCCCCTAACACTTTCTGGGATATAAAGTGCTACACAAAACATAAATTAATAAATATATCAAATATTACCTAATTTTCCTCATAGATACTGTACAAGCTTTTACAAAGAGTGTCAGAGAAGCCAATATGCTATTGGAAGATTTGCAAAAAGACTCTTCTCTGATACCTGCCTCCAAGACTGAGGTTTTCGGAGGATCTTTGTTAGATGCTTTTAGAAGGCATCCGTGAGAAGACCGAAAGGATGTGATGGCTGTTGAATCAGAATATTCCAGACTTCTTTTTATTATACCCTATCTCAAGATTTAAATTAAATGTGCAAATATTTGTTGTTCCAGTGCTTATTAACTGAACATGTGGTTCCCCCAGCACTGAATTTATAATGCGTGTATGGGCTGAGGCTATAGGCAAAGATTGACCCCCAGCCTGATGCATTAATATTCATAAGGCGGTTAGTGATTGGGTGATGCACAGTTTTGATGTAGAGCGGCAGAGATGGATCAGGGAGTTATTTGCTTGCTGCTGACATCTGGCGAGGCCCATAAATCACACGTTTGAATCTCAGGAGGGTGCACAAAGCCCTTTCTCTTTCCGATCCCAGTAAATGGAGTTTTATCCAATTGGGTAACAGTAACAAGAGTTATGGAATGGAATGCAGCTGCTTCAGAAGTGAGACTCAGTGTCATGTGGGAGACATTTGGTCTACTAATGCTTGGCATCTTCAAGAACAAAGCAGAAGTGGGCAACAATGCACCAGCATTACTTTGCAAATGGTTTGCGCTGGTTGTTGACTGACACAAAACATTGATCTCCTTGCAATTGCAGCTGCAGTTTGAAATGTTCCATGTATTTCTTAGAGTAGGGAAAATACCCTAATGTGGTAGTTGGATAATGACTCTTTAAGAAAATGTGGAATTGTCATGAAGTTTGTGGAGCCTGCACCCTTGTGCTACAGCATCTTCACAGCGATGTAAATCATTTGAACACCTGCCACTTAGAATTCTAGTGTTTTTTGGACTATAGTAGCTTTTTGAGCCTGAATATGAATTGCAAGGAATTTTACGGGTAGAGTTCCTGCAATCACAAGTTAGACCCCTTCGAATAGAGACTAAGCGTATGGACCTGGATGTACCAGGCAGAATTCCGCGTAGTAGTCCCAATTCAGGAGAGTTTTATATAGACATTTACCACTTGCTGTGAGTGGATAGTAAATGTCTGCAAGGGCTCACATGCAGGTTGAGAGGATGAGTAGGGACGAGAGTCAGGAGGATGGAGGGGGTAGGGGAGCATGTTGACTGACAGTCCCCCGTGCCAAGGCAGAATGATAATTATATTTTCCAACTGGTAAAATTGCAAAATCATGGTGCGGAACAACAAATCACTGATAATTGTGCAAAACGTGGGAAATATGCTTTGCAATTCATATAATCGGTTCCTATGTGTTTCCTTTCACAAGTACTTTGCTGTCAAATATTGGAAAAGTTTAGTTTTAAGCTTAAAACATTTTGTGGTGATGAGCCTCTTGCAAGAAACACTTTCTGCTGGGTACGTGTATATTCTAATCTGAAAGAGGGCATTGGTGGAGAATCACTCTGCTCGACACATCTTTTGAGTTGAGTAGCATCTTGAGATGAAGACAATGCTGGGTTCAGGCTAAGACACATTTAGGGGATCATCTCAGTTGGGGACGAGTAGCAAAATTCGCCCCATTGCCTTGGGAAGTAAGAATCAACAAAATGTCCATTTGACTAGGCTGGCAAAATCCCCTCCATCACTCTACACAAAAAAGATTTCATGTTTGCTCCTTCACCGCCCTCCATAGTGGAATCCAGGTGGGCAATCTGCATTTCCACAATGAATAGTCAGGATCTAAATTGTGCATGGAATGAATCTGTATGGTGGTTATTTGCATTATGTTTGGTTATGCTGTAAAAATAAAACCTGGTTCGGCACTCGAGGTTTGTCAGTGAATAGGTGTCGATGAGACAGAATTTCCTCGAAATGGTAATCTTGGTGTCAGCATCTAACAGAGATAGTGGTCAAGCTCCAGAATCGTTTCAGTCGGACAAACAAGAAGTTGATGTCCAGTTAAAAAACATTAAGTAGATACCTAGAAGTTCTGGCTAGTCTACTGTTCGAAATCTAGTTCTCAGCTCTTCTCTGACAGCTTTCACCTTTCCTTCTTTCCCCACCTTCCTGTTTTTCTCTGTGTAACAACTCTTTATCACACGTCTATGCCTGTGGATGCCTGTGCCAGCCACTTCACCTTAACTAAGCACCTTAACTAAGCAACTTACACCCTGAGGTTAATATGTTTATTCTGTTGAGCCTCTAGATGTGTCTGTCTCGCAGAATGCTGGCACCTTTCTTTTTCTAGTGGTATCCATTATCTGCTAGGATGTGTAAATGCAGCCATGCTGGCGGACAGGATTCGGTCACTTAGGACAGCTCACCCTCTATAGGGTTTGCGCTTTCTGCGTTGTTGAATGGCTGTCTCTGCTACCTTTTAGAGATTGAGATGATTGTCTCATCCGCGCCTTGCTTATGTCTCAGAGGTCCTTACTTGGTTCTGTGTTGGCCTCCGCAGAGGCCGGCGGGACGGTGAAGGGTGTCCAGCACGGTCCCAACTTCTTCTACTCTTAGAGCTGAGATTTCCATGAAAGTCTTATAGTCTGAATTCAGCACCTGAGCATAATAGGACGGAATGTATGAAGCTCTGTGGTTATACTGAATAAGCAGCTACCTATGTTATGCCATCTATTAATGTAATAACTGCACTTTCACAATTGCTTTATTAACCTACCTGCTTTCTCAAATTTGCTTGAAAATGCACGATTTTTCTTCTTTTTTTCCAAAATTTTCTTGAGTGGGGGTAACCCCCCAAACCTCCCTTTTAGGGTCCGGGCTCGCTCGCTCGCTACGGTGCTGTATGCAAATCACTTTGCGCCCCACCACTTTAAAATCTCACCCACCGCCCCTGGCCACAGTATGGAAACAGCAATCCTACATATAGTGGATGAAGCGCTACAGGCCCTGGATCACAATCAAACATGTCTACTAGTCCTTCTTACCTGTCGTCTGCATTTGACAAGGTAAATCATGAAAACCTACTAGCCAGGCTTCATGACAGGATGGGTCTATCTGTTAATGTGCTGAAATGGTTTGAATCCATCCTTCAAAATAGAACTCAAAGATTCCTGGTCAATCAGACACTATCCCCATCATGCCCGAATTCAATTGGAGTCCCTCAAGGATCTACACTATTGCTATCACTATACAACCTGTACGTCGAACCCCTAACAGAAATCCTCAGAGACGCAAACATATCCTACCACATGTACACGGATGACACTCAGATCTACATCAAGATCGCGTCACTGGAAGACATCAAGCTAACGAATGATGTCTTAAAAGTATCATTAGACTGGTTAACTAGCAATCATCTGAAACTAAATGCACAAAAAACGGAATTACTATTAATTTCACCACCAAAGAACCACGCAGAAGTGAAGGAATGGACCAAACTGATCACAGCCCTAAACTGCACCCCTATTCTAGTTGACTCAGCGAAATCACTAGGAATCACCCTGGATAAGAACCTAGACATGAAAGCCCACATCAAATCAATGGCAAAAAGTGCCCGTTATCACTTGAACTATATTAGAAAAGTTAAACCATTCATTTCTACCGTGGACCTCAAACTGGCAGTCCAGTCCTTAGTTATCTGAACAACTTTAGCAGGTCTACCAAAAATTTCCACAGCACCACTAAAAGCATGTCTCAATGCGGCCGCAAAACTCGTCACAGGATCTACGAAATACGACCATATCTCCCCACACCTGAAAGCGTTAAACTGGTTACCATACGATGCCAGAATTCAACTTAAACTGGCATGCATTACCCACAAAGCGCTCCACTACAGAACACCAAGGTAATTAGCCCAGAAAATTGAGCAGGCAGGGGGAAGCAGACCAGCCAGGAGTGCCAAGGAGCTGTTGCTGAAACCGCCCTTCTTTCAGAAGAAGAAAACATATAAGAGAGCTTTCTCAGGAGCAGCCCCGTGAATCTGGAACTCACTCCCACCAAACATTAGGAAAATTCCACACATGGCAACAATCAAGAGGGAAGCAAAGATCTTCCTAATGAGCAAGTTCCTTCCGTAGGCAAAACTGTTCATCACCAACACAGTGATATAGGTGTTATTAACACACAACAACAAAGTATGTTAAGATAAAGTCACCAGTTATGCTGAGAATAATCTTAAACGGTACTGTACTATCCGGGACTCGTTTTTGACGTAGAAATCACGGAAAAAGACACATTAGAACCATTTATATAGAAATACTGTTACACCTGTACAATAAAAAAAATCAGAGGGGGAACGGATCACTTGTACTGGGTCACCAGGGTTTCTTAGTTCTTTCGTTTCACGGTACCGATAAAAAACCCTCAATCACGTGCCAAGGTACGGATGGCGGTATATCTTGGTTCTCCGCATTTATAGGTACGTGGCAGCATCATCATTGGGTTAGTGGTTGTGCTTTCCCCACCCAGAGGTAAACCACTGGTTAAGCCAGTAGTGCTCAGTGATCTCTTAGTCTATGTATATTAACCTGACTTTGGTGAGGTCTGAAAGTACCTGCAAAGACCTCAAGTGGACAATCAGGTACCATACGAACTTTAATACCACTCATGTCATCTACATTATCACCTGCCCATGTAGTTTACTCTATATCGGGATGACCTGCCAGCTGTGCTGCCAGCGCGATCGTGTGTGTGTTTTTAACTGTTTCCTTGGAACTATCTGTATTTTTAAAATACTTACTTGTCTTCTGATTCTAAACTTTGCTCGAGGCTCGTGTGCTCCGACCCCGGTCCACCACAGCTTACGCTGCTTGAGTGGAGGGCGGACACACACGGCCTGACACTCCCCCTGGCACGTCAGACGCCTCGGTGAGGTGGCAGGCGGAGCTGCATATAACTCGGAGAGAGCGCGCAGCAGATTCTTGTGAGTGCTGCCAGCGCGATCATGTGTGTGTTTTTAACTGTTTCCTTGGAACTATCTGTATTTTTAAAATACTTACTTGTCTTCTGCTTCTAAACTTTGCTCGAGGCACGTGTGCTCTGACCCCGGTCCACCACAGCTAACGCTGCTTGAGTGGAGGGCGGACACACACGGCCTGACACTCCTCCTGGCACGTCAGATGCCTCGGCTAGGCGGCAGTTGGAGCTGTATATAATCAGCATGAAACAACCGCGCAGCGGGCACGCCATTGGCGTGCCGAAGGAGAGCCAAAGGTAAGCCCCTCTGCACCCGTCTGCGCCAGAACGGGTCCAGGGCCAAGTACCCCTGCCCCTTCCCTCCTGTCACCCCTATACTACTCCAGGGAAGGCCTCCTTCAACTCAGACAGGCTCCCCAGCCCAGTGTGCTCAGTCAATCTCCGCTGGGAATCTACTAAGTTGCCGCCCCCACTGCTCCTACAGATTTCCCCTTCCAGATCCATGCCAACCTAAATGTAATCAAATTCGCATGGCCCTGCTTAACTGCAGGTCCTTGCCTAAACATGCTGTGCAAATCTCCATGCTCCTACAGAACTCCTGCCTTGAAGTTCTGTTTTTAACAGAAACATGGCTTTCCCCAGAGGCTGACTCAGACGCTGTTCAGGCCTTGCCCTTGGGCTACCTGATTCAACGCTTCGATAGACCCAACAGCAAGGGGGGGGAATAGCAATGATATACAAAAATCACCTCACCTGCCGCATTCGTGACAGCCCCGTCTCAGACTGTGAAAATTCTCTTTTTACTATTCAACTCTCTCCCCTGAGGTCTCTGGGCTTCTTATATACCGCCCCCCGGGAGCATTAGGGCAATTCTGTACAACACTTATGGAATCTGCCCTCTCTCAGGCCAGCACCCTACCCAACTTCACTATCTTAGGAGACCTCAACCTCCACTTTGACAATCCTGCAGACAAAGTGGCGAAGGAACTAGCACTCGACCTCGATGTATACCAGCTTCATCTCATGAACTGTCATCCCACACATACCAAAGGACACCTCCTTGATCCTATCTTTTCGACTCTCTCTGAACTTATTGTGTCAGAGCCGATACCTGTGCCTTGGTCAGATCACTTGATAGTTCCATTTAGCTGGTTCATCCCCGATACCCCCCTCCCCAGACCTACTCCCAGCGCCCCCGAACGACCCTGGTCAAAACTTGCGCTGGAGGACTGGAGACAACATCTGGAACTTGCTCCTCCCCCGCACGACCCCGACCCCTCTGTGGCAGAAATGAAGTTCTCCGCATGGATTGAGGACTCGCTGGACATAGTCCTTCCGAGGAAAGCCGTCCAGAAACAAGTTAGAAAGACCAAATCCCCCTGGTTCACTCATGAACTTCGCCTCCTAAAAAAACAGTGTAAGAAATCAGAAAGGGCATGGAGGAAAGAATTTGCTACCTCAAAGAAAACTGAATACCGACATTCTATTTTGGCCTATAAAATGGCCCTCAAAACTACCCAGGCTGCCTTCTTTGAGGAAAAAATCAGATCTTCTACCTGCTCTTCCAGGGAAACCTTCCGGATCGTAAAAAAAACTTTTGAAAACTCCCGACCCCCCCCACCCCCCACCCCTCGACCCCTCCAGTCATCGCTGCAATGAACTGGCAGAATTCTTCGCCAACAAAGTTCATAATATCCTTAAAGCTCTTCCGCCTAGCAACTCTGACCCACTTCCTGAATCCCCCCCGCTGCACCTCACCTTAAAGGCCCCAGCCTAGACTCATTTTCCCCTATGTCGGAGGATTCTCTCCTTCCCATTCTTCAATCAATCAAAAGCGGCTCCCCACTAGATCCTGCTCCGCTACACATATTAAAATTAGTCGCACCCACTACCAATCTCCTTATTATAACATTGATCAACTCCTCCCTGGCGCAGGGCATTGTTTCCCTCAATTGGAAGAAGGCCATAGTCAAGGCACTCCTAAAAAAGCCCCACCTGGACCCAACTAATCTAAGTAACTACCGCCCCATTTCCCTTCTGCCTGGGATCAGTAAAGAGGCGGAAAAATTTGTCAACCGCCAGCTCTCCGTATTTCTCGAATCCTGTGACTTACTCCACGTCTCGCAGACGGGCTTCCGCCCCGGCCAGAGCACCGAAACTGCGCTGATAGCAGTCATGGAAGAGGCAAGAAAGATTCTCGATTCAGGAGGATCGATAGCTGTGATCCTCCTTGATCTGAGCGCAGCCTTTGACACGGTGAACCACAATACCTTGGTTCATTGGCTCAGGGAAGTGGGAGTCGTCGGCACGGCCCTGTCCTGGCTGAAATCCTTCCTACATGACAGGAAATCCCATCCTACTCCACTGCACTGTGGCGTTCCCCAGGGCTCCTCCCTAAGCCCTACACTTTTTAATGTTTATATGTCCCACCTGGAGAAAATAGTCACCCCCTATGGGATCAAAATAGTCACCTACGCAGACGACACCCAGCTGATCGTATCTCTGAATCAACTGGATCGATCCCCCGAAAACCTATGCTCCTGTCTTAAAGACATCACAGTCTGGATGACCAACTCACACCTTAAATTGAACAGTGAGAAAACGGAGATCCTGATATTAGGTAACCAATCTAACTTTTCACCTGAGACTATGTGGCCCGCCTGCATGGGACCGGCACCAACTCCCAAAGAAAACATAAAAAGTCTGGGAATATGGCTCAACCATGACCTCACTTTGAAAACCCAAGCTAGGAAAACCGCGGGCGTTTGCTTTGGTCTCCTTCGAACAACCCACAAAATCCTCCCCCCCCACCCCCCCGACTCTAGGAAACTTCTCATCCAGGGCCTCATTCTATCTAGACTGGACTATGGCAATGCCCTGTATCTGGGCACTCCCAAATCCGTCATTGCTAAACTCCAGGTCGTTCAGAACTCCGCAGCCAGGCTGTTGACAGGCACAAAGCACCGGTGCTCAGCTAAACCTGCCCTAAGATCGCTCCACTGGTTACCAATACAGGAGAGAGTCCATTTTAAATCTCTGTGCACCTCTTACAAGATCCTTCATGGCAAGGGCCCACCCATCCTGAAAGAAATGATAAAACCATACAAGGCCAACAGAAACCTCCGGGGTGACCTTCTACACTTAGCTTGTACCCCCAGAATTAAGAAGGTACGCTCAGGGGGCCGTCTCTTTTCTTACATCGCCCCTAAGCTCTGGAACTCCTTGCCACTTGCCATACGCAGTGAAGCCAACCTTCTCTCCTTTAGAAGACTCCTGAAAACCTGGTTATTCCCTTAAACCTCACCTTTCCTGCCGGCTTACTCTCCAGCGCTGGGACGCCCCCCGGTAGCCACGCCCTCTACAAATCCTCCTTTCATTTCATTTCATTTCATTTCACCTGTCGTAAGGTCAAACAACGGACCATAACCCCTTGGCAGAGCCAGTACAAGCAATGTACACAATTCCTTGCAAGGGATACCATTTCAGAGATTGCAGAAACAATATAATCAATATCCTTTTTCCTTTTTTATTATTTGTTTAATATTTTTTCAAATCAACGCTGGACTAATTTTTTAGGAACTTAAAATCCCAAACTGGGTACTCTACACCGATGAATAACGTCACTGTTTATAGAACGCATAATCTTTCGTCTATTTTTATCCTTTGTCCCACACACATTAAAAGTACAGGAAATGAATCCCCCTCCACATTCGGGGATCGAGAGGGAGAGACAGCACAAGTCGTGCACACCCTGCACATGAGGTAGACACGATGTTTGAATGGAGTCTTCACATCAGAACCGTAATGTATCAAGCGAATGCCGAATGTGACTTTGAAATATATACATGTCATCTTTTCCAGCAGGCATACCCCTCTGTGACCACCCGATGAAGTCGGAAATTACTGACTAAGAGGTACGCTTCAGAGGGACAGCTGTGGGGTACCATCACATAACTGTGGATCGCCCGTTGAGAGTCATTTATCCATATTAACCTTTTGTCACTGTCCACACTACAACATATTGATACAGCGAAGCTGTAAGTTTCTAAAAAGCCCCAACATGAGTATCTCCTGTAATGTTTGACAACCTTTTGGTATGGATGTATGTATAGACGAAGGAGTTAATCGGCAAACATTATGCTTCAAGCAAAAACACTTGGGTTGGTAAAGTGATTAACGTTGATTCAAGAACACAGCTTTAGATGAGCATTTTGACATATCTATTTAACAAAAAAAACTGATGCCACTGTTATGCACCATAGAATCTACGAAGCTAGGTTGGAGGTTCCCCGCAACTTCCATTTGCCCCGATAATGGAAACCTCAAATGGCGCATACAAAACAGAATATTTAGTACGTTAAAAACTATTGCGTTACGGCAACACAGTTTTTCACGCATTTAATGAATGAAAATCTTTGACAATAGAACGAACGATTGAAGGGACTTCATTAGGGAACACCTCAAAAATAGACCGCACGGGCATATGATGACCACATCATACCAAAAGATCTTAAGTATAGAGTGCTCTGGACACATACAATTGAGAATTAATAACTGAACAATGAGAGATTATTTGCCATTAGGAATCATACCAAAAGATCTTAAGTACATATTGCTCTGCACATACAATTAAGAATTAATAACTGAACAATGAGACATTATTTGCCATTAGGAATGAGCGAAATTATGTCATGTTAAGTATGTAGAGAATTGCCATTTTTTAGTTTCTTTCTTTATACAGAACATGCTACAAATTGTTACAAGTGCAGCACTCTTGTAAATGTACAGCATTCTGACACAATCTGTATATGTTTGTACGTCTTGTCTTCATCCTTTTTTGCGGGTACTTTCAGACCTCACCAAAGTCAGGTTAATATACCTAGACTAACAGAGACCCTAATATAAAGGTCATTATCACATTTCTCACTATTTTTAGGTCCTGATGAAAGCCTATCTGACCCCTCCTGGGCAACCAAAGGCTGAAACATGTTGACCTTTTTTATGGACTAAGATCAGTGCGGAACACCCCTAACTCCCCTTCCAGTGGACGCCTAAGATTTTAAAACAGCCGGAACCCAGACCCAATACATTTTCTATTTTATCTGGCCACTCATGCTTTTTAACATTTTTCACTCACTTGTAATTCACCGTTATTGATCACTGATCACTACTGGCTTAACCAGTGATTTACCTCCGGGTGGAGGAAGCATAACCACTAACCCAATGATGATGCTGCCACATACCTATAAAGGCGGACAACCAAGATATACCGCCATCCAAACCTTGCCACGTGATTGAGGGTTTTTTATCAGAACAGTGAAACTAAAGAACTAAGAAACCCTGGTAACCCAGGACAAGTGATCTGTTCCCCCTCTGATTTTTTGTATTATGCATCAAGGAAGCTGAATGGATCACGACCACTCCCTTCTCCCCCTTTTTGATTCAATACACCTGTACAATATTCAGTTCCAAAAATTGTTATTTGAAACTGAGAAGATAGACATGTACAGGAATATTATATATATTTAGGTTAATGCTGCTATACAAGCTGTATCTCAAACCTACCTCATGTCAATGTGAACCGCTCTGCTTACTAACTGTATCCCAATCCTACCTCAGGTAACTGTAAAGCGCTCTGATACCCAAGGGTCACGTCCGCGCTATATAAAACTCTATAAATGAAATAAAAATAAACATGAGGCATCAGCTGTATAATCTGTCGCTTTTTTTTATTTTTATTAATTTGTTTATTGGCATTTCAAGAACAAAGAAAGACAGTAGATCAAAGCATCATTATGTACATAAATTGTGCAGTATCATAGGCAAGTGATTATAAGTTACACATATCCGGTAGTACATTTATAGACCAGCTCCCCTCCGTGCAAATACATCATACCTGATTAGATAGTCTTGTGGCAGTGTTCCTCTCAGGCATCCCCCGTTTCCCAGTCAGTTGTGTAATCCGTACTTGAACTCACCCCTCTGCATCACCGGCGTACAGTCTGATAGACGGGTGTGGCAGTCGAAGGGCCAGGGGCCTATAGTTGGGTATTTAAATGTCAGCCAAAGGACAATTTCCCTCCGTCAGCGCGGCATCCGTGCCCCGTTGGACGTCTCGTGTAAGGGCTCCCTAGTGAGGAAAAGGGACCAAAAGTTCTTAGGTTTGTTGCGCGGGGGTAGCAATTCGCTTTATAATTCCGTTTGTGGGCTGCAATAGAGCATGTCTTTAGTCCACTGTGTCAGTGTGGGTGTTGGGCCTCGCAGCCAACAGAGGGTCACACATCGTCTGGCAAGGAGAAAGGCCATATCTACTAGTCGTCTAAGGCCCTTGGGGAGTGGCTTTGAGTAACCCAAGATAGATAGGAGCGGGTCTGGAGTTAATGTCAATTCAGTGACACGTTAACTTCTGCATATACCTTGCCCCAGAAAGTTGCGATCCCCGGACAGGCCCATGCAACATGGAGAAAATCTGCGACCATCACCCGCATCTCTCACATTGCGGGCTCTCTCGCAGACCGTATCTGTATAGTTGTTCAGGTGTATAATACACCCTATTCAGAAATTTGAAGTGAACTAATCTGTGGCGTCCATTGAGTGATATTCGTTTAGTGCTTGAGCAGCAGTACAGCCATACATCATCCGTCAACTCCACCCAAGATCTCTCTGACACTCCATGCAAGGTTTAGTGTATTCTGTGTCCCTCTCCAAAAGGGCTATATGGTACAGCCTGGAAACCATTTTAGCGGGGGATTTAGCATTGATAACGAAAGTTAAAGCCGTAACCTGCGGGGGTTCCTCCATATCCTCTCCCAATAGATCTTTGAGGGCATGTCTTACCCTATGGAACTGAAAACGCGGCATCAGCGAATGCAACTCCCCCTCCTCTACAACATCCCCCCAGGAGCGCGCAATGCCGTCTGCAAAGAGGTCCCCCACAGTGTGTAATTTCAGCGTTCTTAGTGACGCTATTACTCCTTTGTCTTTGCATGGGTCAAGCCAATAGCACCATTCAAGAGGAGCTAGCGGGGCGTACAGCAAGTTGCAAGCTTGGGCTTCTAGCATATGATGCCACGCGTGTATAACCGAGTTTAACAAATCTAAAATGCCAGTGCGCCGATCTCGGGGTAAAAACAACAGTGCAGGTAAGGGGGTAAAGGTCGGCTACAATAGTTTCTATTCGAATGAGTGGGATCTCTGCAGGTCCGTGTATCCAATGATAGGCATGGGAGCTTTGTGCCGCTCTATAATAAATTTCCAAGTCGGGGGCACCCAAGCCCCCCATCGCATATGGCAGGGTGAGTATATTCCAGGCCACTCGTGGCTGCTTGCCCCCCCACGCAAGTCTAATCATCAGCGAATGCAGTTGCTGAAAGAAATCTTTGGACAGGACCATAGGGATATTAATGAAGAGAGAAAGGAGACGTGGTAAGACAATCATTATCATGAGGGACACCCTCCCCATCAGCGATAGAGGCAGGCTAATCCATCTCTCAATGTCATCCTCCAGTTTGCAGATTGCAAACCCGTAGTTTTCCCTCAGTACCACCTCAGAATCTGTATACAGTCGGACTCCCAGGTATCGAACCGCGCCTGTGGTCCATAGTAGTGGGTATTCCGGGTCCACCCGCACTGTGGCTGGCGTAAGAGGGAAGATAGTGGCCTTATGCCAGTTGACATTAATACCGGAGAGGGAACCAAACAGCCAGACATATAGAAGGGTGTCATACGCATAATTGGATACTATTAGTCGATAGTTCGGGAACTGTATACCCCTCTGCCCGTGATATTCACGTAGTGCACAAGCCAGTGGCTCCGCCGTCGGAGCATAGAGTATAGGAGATAGAGGACAGCCCTGGCTCGTGCCGCTGCAAATGTGTATAGGGTCAGTAACCAAAGAACAAATCTGGATACGAGCCGTGGGGGCAGAATTCAATGTCACCAGAAGCTGGAGGAAAACAGCCCCAACTCCCATTCGGCCAAGAACTAGCCACATGAAAGGCCATTCTATCGAGTCAAAGGCTTTTTCCATGTCAAGAAAGACTGCCACCGTGGGAACCTCCGGACGTGTGTGCTGCATGGCCATGAAGACCGTCCTAAGGTTATATGTCAAATTGCGACTGGGCACAAAGCCCGCTTGTTTCGGAGCTACCATCGTAGTGACCATAGGACTGAGACGGTTGGCCAGTAACTTCGCAAAGATCTTTGCATCGACATTCATTAGCGATAAAGGTCTGTAGGATGCACAATCCTCCGGTGGCTTCCTTGGTTTGAGTATAGCCACCAGTATCGCCTCCCGCATGGTCGGCGGTATCACCCCAGAGGTGCAAATATCCTCAAAAAGCGCAAGCAGTTGCAGGATCAGTAGATCCGAGAATGCCTTGTAAAAGGCCACTGTGAGGCCATCACTACCCGGCGCGCTCCCAGCCTTCATCCCCGACAGAGCCTAAACTATCTCCTCATGTTCAATTAGTCGCATTAGAAATTTCCTGTGTACATTAGACAACCACGGTAATTCAATGTGTGTTAGGTAGTCTAGAATACGCTCCTCCGGAGCAGGCCCTCCGGAGGCATACAAGGCTGCATAGTATTCTCTGAACTTCTCCGCCACCTGTGTCTCAGTAAGAGGCGGGTCTGCTGGGAGTGCCCTCATATCCGGAATCGCAGTTCTGTCTCTACGTTGTTTAACCGTCTGTGCCAATACCGTTCCCGGACGCTCCCTTTCATCATAAACTCTGGCAGTGGTATACTTCCCAAGATGTTTTATTTCTGCATCAGCTTCCTTGTGGTATTCGCGGAGCGTCCGCGCTTGCTCGCAAGTAAGCGCTTCACTTCGATCGGTGATGCGTAGTGCCTCCAACTCTTTCAGATTTTTCTCTAGAGTCTCTAAGCGGTTCCGAATCGATCGGAGGACACCCGCATGTTTAGCGATAGCTACCCCTCTAATATACGCATTGAAGGCCTCCCATACCGTCTGGAACGAATCGACCTACCCCACAGTATTCTCGAAAAAAGTCTCAATGGACATAGCCATGTCTTCTCTAAATACATTGTCAAGTAGTGAATAGGGTGGGAAACGCCACATAAACGGAGGAATACGCTTCTTGGGCGAGGCAATAGCCAGTTGAAGTGGAGAGTGATCTGAATAAGTATGGGGCAATATTGTACAAGCTCGGACATGTTGTTGTAGGGATTTAGAGGCCAGCCAGTAGTCAATTCTAGTGTGAACATTATGTGGTGGGGAGTAGTGTGTGTAACCGCCCTGTTGTGGGTGCCTGTGCCTCCATACGTCGCAGAGATCAAGCCACAGCATCAACGTCTTTAGTACCCTGGCAGCAGCTGAGGGGCGTCTGTCTGGGCCATCCGATCTATCCTTATCAGGGTGTCTGACTAAATTGTCTCTTCCTCATAGAACGTAACCCTGTGAGTGTAACTGAGCTTTCTACGTCAAACTAGCGTAGAAACCTGGGTGATCGTAGTTGGGGCTATATATATTCATCAATAAAATCTCCAGCCCTTTCCCGCTGCATCTGGAAATAGCAAAGCGTCCCTCCCCATCCGTCTCTAGTGGTGTCAGTGTTATCGAGGTCTTCGAGTTCACCCACGTCAGTACCCACCTAGCATGCGAGGTGAATCCTGCTGCGTGAACAATGCCCAGGAGGCCTTTAGTGCGGAGAACTGGGCTGTCCGGGTGGAGATGAGTCTCCTGAAGGAGTGCAATATCGACATGATGTCTCGTAAGGTAGTGCAGTACCTTCCGGACTTTTCGGTGGTCATTAAGACATTCCAAGTCAATAGGACCAGAGAATCTAGGGGTCCTTCAGGTGTGCCCACCGAGGAGTCCGTCATAGGGAAGGGAGTCACAGTGTAGTGTCAAGAGTTTGTACATCTGTACCGTGCCATGCCTCAATCGTGCCATATAGCCAACCAGAACCATAAAAACAAAATTAAACCTCCCCATCAGATGCTTCCCCCCTGCTTGCTTCATAGAAACAGAAAGGGAAAGTTCGCTAAAGGACCTGAGTCTCGGCGATCCAGTATTCAAAGACAGCATTGAAAACCACCAGAGGAACATAAATTCACAATCTAAACCCCCCCATTCCCCTCCCACGCCTGCCCAACCCCAACTGGGCTGCGATATTCATCCCTCCCATCCAAACAGTGAACACCCACTTCCCCCCCCACATCCCTCGGCAACAAAAAAACATTCCACATGTGCTATTCACACTGGGGTGGATGTAGCTCGCTAAAAAGAAAAAAAAGAAAAACTCTTTTGTGGTCCCTAACAACCGTTCCCCCGCTCCACTAGAGCTGGGTATTGTGAGCCGCACAATAGTGCAGGGATAGTCTTCAATCAGCACCCTAATCGCAACCCACCATAAGGGTATCTTAATGCGATGAACCCCCCCACCCCGGACCACCTTGCAGCTTTAGAGATCAAAGGATAACCCCCCCCCCACCCCGAGAGGCCACAAATCTGAGCAGCAATGTATCTAACGCACACAATATATGGTTCACAACCCTACCCCACCTCCCCGACCACCCATCCCTCGGGTAGATCCAAACATTGCAAGGTAACTAAAGGGGATCAGCCACACCATGGCAGTAGGGACCCTCTTGTGAACCAATGCCAGTAACGTCCCTCCTGATCACCCAGCATACACAAAAAGTAACGTTAGTGTTCGTATTTCGTGGTTAGTCCTGTTCTTCTAGTAATCCTCCAGCCGCCTCATCCAGAAGTGCCCTCTCGGGAGAGGGCCGCCGTTCCTTCCTCCATTCTTTGAGGGCTTTCTGTAAAGCTCTAGGGTCAGTGAAAATCAAGGATCGCCCCTGTCGGTTGACCTGCAGTTTCGCCGGATACAGCATCACGTAGTCAGCTCCAATTTCTCGGAGTTGTCTTTTCATTGGAACAAACTGTTGCCTCGCCTCCTGTACTTTGGCTGTGAAATCCAGAAACAGGGAAATCGTCAATCCCTCGAATTGTAATGGCTGTTTCTCTCTGGCAAGTCTGAGGGCAGTGTCACGTTTCCTGTAATTTAACAATTTTGCAATTATAGGTCGGGGAGGGGTGCCCGGCTTCGGTCTTGGACCCAAAGATCTATGGGCCCTCTCCACTACAAACATTGCAGAGAAGGCAATGTCCCCCAACAACGTATTCAGCAACTTTTCTATGAAGAGCTCCAGATTCCCCTTGGGGGTAGTTTCCACCAGGCCAGTAATGCGGAGAATACAGCGCGAAGAACGGGCCTCCAAATCCTCTGTCTTATACTGAATGACCTGGAGGACCCTCCCTAACTGTTTATGCTCCACGTCTAGGGTTGTGTGAGCCTCCTCCACGTCCGTCAGCCTTTGCTCGGACATATCAAGGCATTCGGCGTGTTTATCAACCCTCTCGGCCATGTGGTCCATTCAATAAGTGACCGCATCCATCTTGGTTCCCAATGAGGCGATCCCGCCCTGAAGGTTTTTCTCCATAGCTATCAGCAGGCCACGGATGTCTTGCTGTTGGTCCCCTCAGGCCGGATCCTGGTCACCGACCCCCTCCTCCAGGGCCGTCTCGCTCGCCTTAGTTCTCTTAGGGTCAAATGATAATTTCGGTTGAGTTCTGTCCACCCGCCCCATTGCTGTACCACAGGTCGACTCCCCCCTAGCAGTAGTCCGCAGAAGCCGGTAGACGTCAGGCCGGGCAAGCCACTTATAGCAGGATTATCAGGGACAGGGAGGTGAGGTACTGGAGATCGTATCTGTCAGGGTTGCGCTGTGCCCCCACAACGGGATGTCCCCTCACCCCAAACCACCTTCACCAGCTCTCCAGTTGGCCTCTCCCCAGACGTAGTGAGATTCGCCACCAAACCAACCAATTGTCACCCTAAGGTCTCTCACCACAGTACTGCAAGTCTCAGAGGGTCTATCGGTCCCAGGGGCCGATGTGGCTGTGCGCCGCGCGTCGGTATTGTACCATCCAAAGGTTGCATGGACCGTCTGCCGCCTCACTTCTCTCTCCACAGGGTCACCCAGAAGCAGATGTCACAGGAGAGGGTATGTACTCCTCCCGGGAAGGGGGGCGCGTATCTTCAGTACCCCCCAGAGCGACTGTGGTAACACTCAGCAGGTATACCTGAAAGGCAGCAATGTGGTTGTATGATGATCCATCGGGAACACTGCCATCGCGCGACTTCACATCGCGGCAATTTCACCGCAACGGTATTCACACCGGCCGTTTTTTCACCGCACGTCGTTGCGACGCCAATGCGGGCCTGTAATTGGATCTCGTGTCACATCGGCGTCCATACATCGCGCGACATGACAACGCGATGTTTGAGGCCACACTTTTAAAAATCATCTCAGCCAATGGGTTCGTGGGGGTTGGGGGTATATATGGTCCTGCTCACCGTGTCTGCAGCATTTGTGCCTGTGTCGTGACCCTGTGCCTGTGTTGTGACTTTGAATTCGGTAAGTGTCCACTGTTGCCCTTGTATTTCGTGGCGTTCTGCCCTCTGTTTTCATCGTTTTTTGTGCTGTTGTGCCCTCTGTTGCCCTCATTTTTGCATGTCCTTCTGCCATCTGTTTCCTACGTTTTTCGTGTTCTTGTGCCCTCTGTTGCCCTTGTATTTCGTTGCCTTCTCCCTCGTTGTAGCGTGCCCTTCTGCCTTCTGTTTTTCTAGTTTTCCGTGCTCTTATGCCCTCTGTTGCAAGTTCTGCAAGAGGAAACTCACCACACAGGACGAATGTGATGGCCTAGTGTAAAGGAACCAGAGCCGCAAAATTAGGCTTCTCAAAATGAAAGGGACATTTAAACCACTTCCCAATATTTCTGACCTTTAGTTGCCTCTTCAAGTCCCCGTCATCTCGTCCAGAGTCATCATATTTAACTTCACGCGCACCATACTGTGTACTATGCCATCTTTAAGCTCAACTGAGAACGCACAAGTGCCTGTTGCTATCCACAGTAAACAACATGGTCAAACCCCCCCAAAAAAACGCTCACAGAAAAGCTCACGAGCTAATAAAAATAAAAGGGAAACAGACAAAAAAAGCCGATTATAAAACGGGCTAACAAACTAACAAAAATAAAGGGAAAGGGGTTGACAAACCCAAAAGTAAAAACGCTCACATATCCATCCATCAATCCATCCATCCGCCATGCATTCACCCACCCATCCATGCATCCATCCGCCATGCATTCATCCACCCATCCATGCATCCATCCATACACCCATCCATGCATCCATCCATACACCCATCCATGCATCCATCCGTACACCCATCCATGCATCCATCCATACACCCATCCATGCACCCATACACCCATCCATGCATCCATCTATACACCCATCCATGCATACACCCATGCATCCATCCATCCATCCATCCGCCATGCATTCATCCACCCATCCATGCATCCACCCATCCATGCATCCATCCATATGAGGAAAATGAAATTTTACATGACCAATATGTCCCCTGCGTGTACCCTATGTTTAATGTATGTGCATGTCATACATGCATTTTCCCTTAAGTGGCCTGAATCACAAGGCCTCTGCATTTACGTCCTGCATTAGGGTGCCTGCCATCAAGTTTCCCAAACGTTAAGCTAACATGAAGGTCCATGTATTTGCATTGTGCACTTTTAAATAAATATCGTAATGAACCCTTTTTGTGGTTCAGTCTGAGCCACTTTCTGAATTAGGGTTTTCATGACTCCTGACACACTGAAAGCTGCAGTTACGTATCTCTGACCTCGCATACTTCTAGCTCAGCCGAAAGAGACCCAGCAAGGGTTGCCAAGACTGTATTATGAATAACAGTTATCTGCCTGCTGTACAGAGTCACATTCCTGCCCAGTGAGGAAGGTAAACATAACCCGTCCGCGGAAGATAGGGCCTAGCCTCTCTGTCTCCATTGAAGTAAATCACAGTGCTTGCATCCATAGAAAGCTCACAGCCCCCACGCAATGAACGAAGAAATATATGCTTTTTCTGATTCTAGTGATGAGCAACCTTTGCTTCAGATAATACATCCCCTGACTTAAGATATCAGTTAGTACCAGACGTGCAGGGTCGCCTTGACACTAAAGTTCTCTCTACTAGACTGAAAGTCAGCTCTCCTCCCAGTTACACGTCAATTGCACGTCATGCTCAAATTGCGTGCACAAGTAGGGCAAAGTTCCAGCCTGCCATGTAACCCCTCCTCTATGTAGCCACCCACCTGTGACTCATCAAGTGTACACCCTCATGCACGCCCACATGCTCTTATCTCTTTCTTTCATGCTCTGCCTGGAGCGCTCCTCCCTATGTACAAGGAAAAATGTATATATGTGTTGTTCTTTGTAAATAACGTTAGAAGACCCTTCCTGAACCTCAGTGGTGATGGAACAGATTCTCCCTTAACTCGAGTTATTGGAATAAAGCCCTTTTAACTTGGACACCACGGACTCTCTGCCTCTCATTTGATACATGCTAATTGTTAATGCCTAGAAATTATGCCAGGGTAATATTTAATTTACCACATTAATTTGGCGCCCTTACAGGGACATATCCCTTTCCCCACGCGCCGGAGTTGTAGGTCCAGCTTTGCCCCCTTCTACAGCCGTGACGGACTTTAAAGTGTACACGCCATCGGGATTTCCCGTTACTCCCTCAGGCCCAGGAGGAGGACGGACTGTGACCAGGCATCCATACAAGGCGGTGAGGATTGCGGATCGTCTCAACCAGAGCCCGACCTGTGAGAGAGCAAGGTCCGAGGTTTCCAGAGGTCCACCCGTTCCGAGGCGCATGCGTAGACGTAGACGTAGATGCGTAGAAGTCCGAGGCCTTCAAGTTTCAAGTTTTGCTTCCCGGTGAGTACCACTGTGGGGAATGCATAAAGTTTCAAGACGGGTTCATTTTATATGAACACGGTCAAGACGGGTCCACGGTAAAACGTGGGCACGGTAAAGACGGGTTCACGGTATTCGTGAAAACGGTAAAGACGGGTTCGTTCACATGAGCACGGTCAAGACGGGTCCACGGTAAAACGTGGGCACGGTAAAGGCGTGTCTCATTTTTGAGACCGGTATGGTTGTACTGTATTCCAGTGCATAAAGTTAACTGTTTTCAAGTATGTGTTTTATTCCATGTATCAGGTTAGACTGTATCTGTTTTAGTGTTTTAATGTTGTAGTGTGAATGATTGTTTATTGTTTCAGTCTATTCTATGTGTATTGTGTTTCTATTGTGTTGGTTTCAACATGCCACTGTTTTCAAAATTGCGTCAAATAGGGACCAGAAAAGGTATACTAGAAGAGTCAGTTAACATCCCGCCTAGAGACACACCTGGTCATTATATGTATAATAAGCATGGATTAGACGCCATCTTGTTTTTTGATTTATGGGTAGACTATACAAAGGACCTGGAGGAAAAGTATAGATGGCCTATCTCAGGAACATGGGATTCAGAATGCATTATGAGAGTAGAGGAAGCGCTATGGAAAAGGAAGTCAAGACCCTCTCAGAAAGATGCCATTGAATTATGGCGCAAAGAGTCACATAGGAGAACAGAGAAAGACTTTAATAAAGTAGAGAGAACTAAACAAGCAGCGGAATAAGCCAAAGAAAAAGAACTGCGAGAGGAGGGGGAACGGGTCAAATTAGAACAGGTTGATAGAGAAAGAAATGCCGTCGTTACTGGTATTTATCCCGTCCTCTCAGAAGAACTAGCTAGAGTGACCACCTCAGAAACACCCAGTAGGTCGCGAACGCCACCACCTGTACCCTTTAGAGTATGTAGAAAGAAGCCGACAGCATCAGAGGCTTTTTATTTCCTCCTATCTAGAAGAGTCCCCATATATATAAGTTTACTGTGTAGTTCCTTGTAAATAGCTCCTTGTAAATATGGTTTATGAAGAGCATGTCATTATTATAACTTGTTGAGTTTCTTGTGAATATGGCTTGTGAATAGCGCCATGTGGTTATGGTTTGTGCAGAGCATGTTATCATTACGTTAGGCAGGAGAGAGCTGGATCTCTTTCAAGTGCTTGGAGAAAACGTTTTGAAGATGTGCGTACGTGTTATGTGATAACGTGGAGAGATGAGTTCATGACTTTCCCATGTACTGCAGTCGTTGGGGAAAGATTGTACTTCAGCTGCCAAAGAGTTGATATCTTGTATTGAGAAGGCAGTATTTGTTTTAACATGCTGTTTAACATGCATGGTTATGTGAGCTGACACTAAAAGTCAGTGAGTGATTAGATGAATGATGGTTTGATTTAACTTTTTCATTGGTTGCTGGGTCTGCCTATGTGCTTTGTCAGTTTGCTGACTGAAATGGTAACGTCTTGCATGGAGAGTAAAGAAGTGTTCATTTAACATTCTATTTCAAATGCGTCCGTGTATTTGTGTGGGTTTGCCTTGGAACACTTGATTTAATGTGTTTGACTCAGAGGTCGGTAAGCTGTAAATAAACCAGTCGGATTGAGATAAGGGTTTGCACGGAGGGTGCTTTAATGTTTTCACGGTTGAGAAGAAAATATAAAACAGACCCATCATAGAATGTGCTTTTAATTAGTGTAATGCAACCGTGTGTTGTTTTTTTTAAAATTAAAATTTGTTCTACAAAATATACATTATTATGTTTCCCAATGCAAGCTGCCCTTTAGAATAGCGTGTGACAGTTAATCCACTCAATTAGAAAACATGGCTTTTTGAAAAATGATGAATCTGGCCCTTTTAATAGGTAGAATAGAAAAGCTTGCACACTTAATTATGAAAATCTTGGTTCTGCAATGCAAAAATTGTGGTGTTTCACTTGTTATTTTCATAAAGTAGAATGTGATGTGTTTCCATGTCATGTTGTTCTGTTTCTTTTTTTCCTTTGCAGCTAGTAACAATATTTTATGATATAATTATTTTAAAATGCTAGCATGTGTCTAGGTTACGAAATAAAATATGTCCTTATTAATTACTGATTTTAGGATGCTTTTTATCACGTTTTGAATTTGCTTCAGTTAAGTTAGAGAATGTTGGTTAGCTCTCTGGCCTGGGTACAGATATGTTTTGAATTACAGAGAATGTGTTTTTCGGCCTTGAGGGTGGCCTGACTCCCAGGGAAAGATATTTTGTAAAGGGAGGGCTTTTCCCTCTTGGAGCACCGAGCAGTGCCTGTCTTGTTATTATTGGCCATACTCCAATTCTTTTCCGCGGACAAGTTGTTGGCAGTCCTCCAACTGACTCAGGCTTCCTTCGCATGCAGATAAAGGATGCTTGCAATTTGACCAAGTTCTCTCTCCAGTAACTTGGCAACTGTTCTTAGCTCTCAGTGTTTTGAAAGGGTGGAGTAACAGCCCTGTGGGTGACATCACGATGAAGGGGAAGGCAGTGTAGTGTAGAGAAAAAAAAACTTGATGAGCCACAGAGAAAATGTTTGTAAAAGGTGGGGGTCAAGTTGCTCTTCCTTACAGCCAGCACTGAAAGCTTCATTGGCTTCAGATAAGGCATGCTTGCAAATGAATAGTTATTCCCTCGTAGTGTAAACAGAATAATTGGCAGGAGTTTCGCTCTTGCAATGAGTCCTAGCATTTACAGTCAGGCATTAAATTAAATAAACAGCTGGACAGTATTTATATGCCTCCCAACACTGCCTTACTACAGTACGTAGATGACATCCTAATTACAGCACGTTCAGAACCAGAATGCGCAAATGCATCACTGACAGTCTTCCTTTCTGGCTGACAAGGGGCGCAAAGTGTCCCCTTCATAGTTACACTTCTGTGAACAGCAAGTGGTGCACCTTGTACACTTGCTGTCCAAGGATGGGTGACAGCTAACACAAGAACGTATACATAGCTCATTTCTAGCCTTTCACAGTCCGAGACACAGAAAGAAGTACGTGCATTTATTGGCCTCACTTCATACTGTAGGCAATGGATTCCCCAGTATGCCTATCTAGCCAAACCACTCATACAATTGACAACACAGGAGGCAGCGTCTTCAACTGTCCTCCCTTGGACACAAGAACATACCTTGGCATTTGAGGAATCAAAAAGAGCATTATGTCAAGCGCCAGTTTTAGCGACTCCATGTCACAGTAAACCTTTCATGCTTTTCATAACTGAACGGGATGGAACAGCATTATCTGTCCTCACACAAGATCAAGCAGGACAACACAAGCCTTGTGCTTATTTTCCTAGTGCCTGAAATCGGTTGCAGCAACAGCCCTAGCCATAAGACAAAGTGACTCAATAGTGCTTGGACACCCCCTGACAGTAAAGGTACCACATGCAGTGGAAGTTCTCTTAAACAGGACACAGACACAACATTTGACTATAGCGAGACTGACAGGATATGAACTGACATTGTTTCAGCCACACACAACAAGCAAATAACTATTTTGCGCGACAGTTTGACAGACCCAAGTGCCTTGATTACCGTAAACAAGGACCAGCTATAAAAGAAAGGTATTCCCTTGAAGCTCTATTCCAGGCTACTGAAAAAGCACTGAAACAATGGATAGGGAGCGAGCGACCTCCCACACAACACGAAATAGAGTTGGCCCGGTCAGCCACCCAGTGGGTGTCCAATTCCAATATATACAGCAGTGATATAGTGGCTCAGACTTTCTTAAGCCTTCCACCTAACGAACAGCGTTTGGCTGGTATTTACATGGTCCAACACTTGATAACGTTGTATGAGAGTCAATATTCTGATCCTGGTCACTTGCATAAATTACTAGACGACATTTTACTAGACAGATGGACAGGTTTAGGTACCGAATTAATTAATGTTATTCTGGATCAACGACATAAGTACATAGATTCTCTGACTACATGCATGCCCCCAGTCTCACACCACGATAGACATAACGTACACATAGAGATCAGACGTTGTAATATTCTGAATCCTGCAACACTCTTGCCCTCAAGTACAGTAAATGCACCGCCACACGACTGTGTGGAAGTAATGAATATAGTGACGAAACCAAGACAAGACCTGACAGATATTGCACTTCCAGACCCAGACTTAACGCTCTATGTAGATGGATCATGCATGAGAACGAGTGCAGGAGAATTAGTAGCAGCATATGCTGTGACCACTGCTACTAAAGTCATAGAGACACAGAAAATAGACACACTATCAGCACAAGCAGCAGAGCTCATCGCCCTGACACAAGCCTGCATAAGAGCTAAGCACTTGAAAGTAAACATTTATACTGACTCACAATATGCTTTTGGCGTTGTTCATGATTTCGGGGTCTTATGGAGGGAGAGGGGTTTCTTGACCTCCCATGGGACCAAGATCCAGCACGGCCAGCTCATTCAAGCCCTGTTGGAAGCAATACATTTACCTACAGCCATTTCTATCCTGAAGTGCAAAGCTCACACCAAAGTTACCATTTCCCAGGGTAATGACCTGGCAGACCGAACAGCTAAACTTACAGCCCAGACAGCCCAGACACCAACAGACACGACAAGGACAGAGGTACCATTACTGACAACATGTATGACAGTCAGGGATCCCACTCAAGATGTACTCGACATAGAGACACATGCCACTGCAGATGAGATAAAGAAATGGACTGAACAAGGAGGGGTCCAGACTGAACAAGGTTGGATGACTAAGGGAAAAGGTACATGGTTTCTTCCAGATTCTATGGTACAAGTAATCATAAACACAGCACATAGTCCAGCACACTTGGGAGAAAAGGCAATGATAGACAGCTTGCAGAATATCTGGTTTAACAAGCACATGCGTGCAACAGCGAAACAGAAAGTACGAACATGTATGATCTGTTGCCAGTTCAATCCAGGTAAAGGCATTCCGGTGGAACAAGGCGGATTTCATCCTCCTGACCACCCTTTTGAGGTCCTCCAGATGGATTATATCCAAATGAACAGATGTAGAGGTTACAAGTATGTCTTGGTAGTTGTGTGTGCACTATCTAGATGGACAGAAGCATATCCAGTTCCAGATTATACTGCTGTGACAACAGCCAGGCAATTAGTGCGCGAGTACTTCCCCAGGTATGGATTGCCTCGGGTCGTATATTCCGATAACGGTCAGCCATTCTCCTCTGAATTAATGAAACAAGTGTCTCTTCTGTTAGGATATACTTGGAAATTCCATTGTGTAAGACACCCTGAAGCAGCAGGCCTTGTGGAAAGACATAATCAGACAATCAAAACAAAACTTGCTAAGATATGTGCAGAAAAAGGCGTGGATTAGATGGTAGCCTTACCGGTTGCCCTCTTTTACATGCGTATGGTAGCTCATTCCAGAACAGGCCTATCCCCGTATGAAGTAGTCTTCGGTAGACCGCCAAATATGTGGGGTACGCCTATGCCTAAAAGAATAACTGATGTTGACAGTAACATGCTGACAGATTACCTGGCTTCCTTGATGTCTGCACTACTTTCTTGTCGTTCACAGGTTGCTGCCGCCTTCCCTGACAACACCCAGGTCAAGGAACATGCGATAGTCCCTGGTGATTTCGTGTTTGTGAGGAACTTTGATCGTTCAAGCCCCCTTGAGCCACGTTGGAAGACGCCGAAGTTGGTGTTACTGACCACGAGGACTGCGATTAAAGTAGAGGGAAGAAAGGGATGGCTTCACGCTCATCACTGCAAGAGATACTTTGGACAATCTGGAACTTTTGAAAAGAATAAAAACATTAAAGACAATACAGACTTTGCGCCGCTTGCGCCGCCTGTGCCACCTTTACTAGAAAAGACTCCACAGCAGGAGTATAGGTCTAAGTTGAGATCTAGTAAGTCAGACGTAGTTTAATTGTTTAAGTCCACTCGGTGGTGAATCGGTTAGACTAGATTTCTGACATGTATAAGATCACAGACGAGAATAGTAAGAAAAACAAGATGAAAGCAAAATACTGCAAGTTAGTACACAGTAGATGTATAGTTACTTTGATCATTCTTTTTATTCTGTGCATTGTTATAATCTGTGTCAGTTTATTACTACATGTTTTCTTTCCTATTTCCTCACATATACACTCTTCCAGTAACAGCACCATAGAGCATACATTTAGTGAACTGCCACCTCATGAATTGTCATATCGACTTGCATTGCGTAACAATACTTTTATTCAAATGTTACACCATTCTCACCAGACCAGCAATGCGACTGATTGCTGGGTATGTGGCCAACTGCCACCTTATCAAAGGGCGAAGGGAGTTCTGCCCTTCTATCCTCTACCGTTCTCACACAATGGTTCATGTGTAGCATGGTTTGCCTTAATGACCTCAATAGATAGAAAGTACATAGCTTATCCAGGTGGCTGGATATATGGGAACTTGAATAAAGTAATGAATAAGGCATGTTTTCCAGACAAAGACGGATTTCCCCAAAGGAAGGGAACTGATCTAGAAAATGAAGAGTACGAGCAGGGAAATGCATCCGTTAATTTTATAATGTTAAACGTTCAGCCCAAGCAAAATACAGGTCCACCGTTTATTTCAGTTCTACCAGCAAAAGGTGATTTATGTGTTAATAAGAAAGGCTCAGTACATATGGGACACAGCGAGTGTAAAGCTGTAGTAGAGTTTAACGATAAAGGACAGTCTTCTTTCCAAACATCACGCCATACCTATTTCATTTGCGGTCAGACAGCCTATGTACATCTGCCCTTAGACTGGGGTGGGACTTGTTATATAGCATTCTTATTACCACCTGTCTTCTTGGCCCCATCCCATTATCATAGAGATTCACGACTAGAACATGTTAGAGTAAGGAGAGAGACAGATGCCTCAGGGATTGATCAGACCGAAACAGCTTGGGAGCAATATACAGATTTCAACAAAGGATTCTTTTTCTTCATAGGTCCCGTCCAAAACAGTAAACTGATACGCAAGTTAACAAAGACTCTTGAGGCAGTAGTGAATGTGACTGCATCTGCCCTGGCAAACTTGACCCAGGAGCAGTCTGCTATGAGACTTGTTGTTCTTCAAAATCGCCTCGTTCTAGACGTCATCTTGGCGGATAGGGGCGGAGCTTGTAGCGTGATCCGATCTAGTTGTTGCGTTTTCATCCCAAATAACGCGCCATCTGTGTATGCAGCGATAACAAGGCTCCACAAGATTGCTCATGGCATACATCAAGACCCAGGCACATGGACTTGGTCCAGTTGGCTCTGGGGTGTGATATCTGCTTGGGGATGGAAAGTGTTGTCCTTCCTAGGACTGATCCTACTTATGATATTTGGTTGCTGTCTCTGTCTGCAGTGTGGCCCGGCCATTTGCGGCCTGTGTGCAACTGCATGTGTTCCACATCCAAGTATACAAAGGGTTAAGGACGAACAAATGATGCTGTATGATCAACTATACGGTCTCATGAATATAGATGTATCCTGAAGGGTTAAGTAGGGGACAAGGAGGGAATGAGGAAAATGAAATTTTACATGACCAATATGTCCCCTGCGTGTACCCTATGTTTAATGTATGTGCATGTCATACATGCATTTTCCCTTAAGTGGCCTGAATCACAAGGCCTCTGCATTTACGTCCTGCATTAGGGTGCCTGCCATCAAGTTTCCCAAACGTTAAGCTAACATGAAGGTCCATGTATTTGCATTGTGCACTTTTAAATAAATATCGTAATGAACCCTTTTTGTGGTTCAGTCTGAGCCACTTTCTGAATTAGGGTTTTCATGACTCCTAACACACTGAAAGCTGCAGTTACGTATCTCTGACCTCGCATACTTCTAGCTCAGCCGAAAGAGACCCAGCAAGGGTTGCCAAGACTGTATTATGAATAACAGTTATCTGCCTGCTGTACAGAGTCACATTCCTGCCCAGTGAGGAAGGTAAACAGAACCCGTCCGCGGAAGATAGGGCCTAGCCTCTCTGTCTCCATTGAAGTAAATCACAGTGCTTGCATCCATAGAAAGCTCACAGCCCCCACGCAATGAACGAAGAAATATATGCTTTTTCTGATTCTAGTGATGAGCAACCTTTGCTTCAGATAATACATCCCCTGACTTAAGATATCAGTTAGTACCAGACGTGCAGGGTCGCCTTGACACTAAAGTTCTCTCTACTAGACTGAAAGTCAGCTCTCCTCCCAGTTACACGTCAATTGCACGTCATGCTCAAATTGCGTGCACAAGTAGGGCAAAGTTCCAGCCTGCCATGTAACCCCTCCTCTATGTAGCCACCCACCTGTGACTCATCAAGTGTACACCCTCATGCACGCCCACATGCTCTTATCTCTTTCTTTCATGCTCTGCCTGGAGCGCTCCTCCCTATGTACAAGGAAAAATGTATATATGTGTTGTTCTTTGTAAATAACGTTAGAAGACCCTTCCTGAACCTCAGTGGTGATGGAACAGATTCTCCCTTAACTCGAGTTATTGGAATAAAGCCCTTTTAACTTGGACACCACGGACTCTCTGCCTCTCATTTGATACATGCTAATTGTTAATGCCTAGAAATTATGCCAGGGTAATATTTAATTTACCACATACACCCATACACATATGATTTGGCACCTGCTTCTTACATATTTAGATCAGCGAGGCTGAGCAATTTCTTGTCGACACATCTCATGTCGACACTTCTCATTAATATTAATTAATATTCACCTGTCTCTTATAAATACTTACATCTGCGCCATTATAACATATCTTGTAATATCACTGTAACTACATAAAAAGTAAATATAGCGCTGAACTTGTAAGTGTGCCGACTTGATAGGAGGCTCGAACCTTGGTTAACAGCACTAAAGTCGGCAGAGCTAGCCGTCAGACCACACGTCCTGCTTTCATGAAATCATCGTTTCTGAAATATTGGCACGTGCTTCTTGGCACCTGTTTCTTCTTAAATCTTGCACACCTTTCATGAAATCATCGTCTTCCTTCTGCCCATCCATTCACCACCCATCGTTTCAGTGTATATATGTTATCCCGTTTCACCCATCCATGTTAGGCCGTTTCCGTGTCTACATGTTATTTTATGAAAAGCCCACTTTCTTCTTTCTTTCATTTTCCGTGCGTTGTAATGGCATTTTAACATCGCATGCCTTGTAATTGCATGCGATGTTAATGCCATCGCGCCGTTGTTGCATGCGCACTAAAAGGCTGCGATGTGAACGAGCATGCGATGTGAACATCGCGGTGCAACAGCACCGCGATGTATTCACATCGATGTAATTGGTGTTTCCCAGCAATGTCCAGAGTCTTCAAAATGGCGGCCAATCCTCCACCCAAACCGCCTCTAGGCCCCAGAGCTTGCGCAGCCCCAGGGGCCGTGCAGTCAAAGGGCTCACCTCCAAGTTAATTACCCACCGATCAGCACACCACGCTGGAGTTCATTTCCGCGGCAGGGTGCACCCTGGAAGCGCCGCCGGTTGCCGCCTAGAGAGGGGGATGCACCGCCCGTGCAGGTCGAGGGCGGAAAGGCCTGTCTCGGAGGCTCCTCTGCCATGCAGGCGCTGATTATCGATGTTGGGGCACCGGGGGGCCGCACCGGCAGCGGACGGCCTGGCATTATTCCTACGTGTTCTCCAAGGGCTACAAGGCCCCCCAGGCCTCGCCGCAGGGGTATGCCGCACTGCTCCTCTGGGTGGGGACAGTCCCCCATGCTGCCGTCATTCTCCATCCCCCCACCTACCCTCACCGCGCCAGGTGGGGCGGGACACTTCGCAGCCTCCAAAGCGGGGGGGGGATATGGCACATCGCTCACCCCCCGTGATCGTGTCTGCCTCCGCATTCCAGTCGCGCCGCCGTCCATCCGCCGGGACAGAGCCAGGGATCTCCTCGAGCCGGAGCAGGCCACACTTCACCCCCGGCTCCAGAGCCCGCAGGCACCCCAGCCCGGAAAACGGGCTGGGAGCAAGCCAGAGACTCGCTTCTTTGGCGATGCACTCCCCAGTATTTCCGGAGTCCTACGGTGGGCACAGGACCGGATCTGGACACGCAGCCCACAGGATAATTTCAAGGATTGTGGCGTGAAGCGGGGGAACTCTCTGCTCAAGCGGCCATCTTGGTCGCGAGCTTGCTCCGCACCATCTGTCGCTTTAACTCAAACTGATTGAAAGTTACCAAAAAACAGCTGCACTTGTTGCTGCACAGTGGAAAGCCCTTCGTAAAGGTTGGGAAGTCATCTTTCTGTTTCTTATTGCTGTATTTTGGTGTCAGACTAGTTTTTAACTGTGCCCTGAACTTTGTTTTGGTTGGTTTTAGGACTCTGGGCACTTTACCACTGCTGAACAGTGCTAATATATGTGTCTAAAATGGAATGGCATTTGGTTTCTCCATTATTGGCAAATTTGAATACTAGTAAGTTTCTAGTACAATGCACTACGTGTGCCCAAGGCCTGTACTCAAATGCAACTGGTGGAACGCAGCATGGATTGTGCCACCAACATGAGTATATGTGAGAAGTTGGCCTGATGTATGATATTCACTATTCTAGTGAGCACCTTGTATCAGTCCAAACAACCCTTATGGTGGTGGTTGTAAGTCAACTTTATAGACTAGCTATCCTAGGGGTAGCATAGACCTAAGCAGTCTTAGGCTTAACTCAAGAGGGCATGTGAAGCCAGCTGTTTTACCATATGCAATCCTGTAATACCAAATGAAAGGACACCACACAAGTTATATATTATAAAAAGATATGTATTTATTACTAGAATAATCCTCTGTACTCTTTATGAGTGCAGAGGCACAAGCGTTTAAACAAAAGCACAGTTAAACATACAAAAGTTGCACAATTATGGATAGGCCGGGTGGCCACTCAAACCATATATTAAATAAGTGGTATAAGAACCGCTTTACGAACAATGGTAAGGCCTAGGGCCTTGGGAATCGCTGGGACTACACTGGACTAACTGTAGTTAGGACGGGAGTAGCCCGCCGGATTCGGGTGCAGCGCTAAAAGCACACACATGCACCAATGCAAAGTCAATGGTGCGTAAAAGTTACAAAGTTACTGAAGTCTTCCGACTGGACTAGAACTTAGCCACTTAAAACTAGGACACTAGAGGTGTAAACCACTACAGGAGCACCGGCAATCAATCGTTACCTCACCCACAGGAAGCGGGTGCATAGGTGGCAAAGTGTGTCGGGTTTCGTCGTGGAGATCTATGGAGCCTGGAGATGAAGATGCTGCAGGCGGCGAGGAGAGAAGAGTTCGGTTGGATCCAAGGGTGGATTGAAGATGTAGAGTACCTGAAAGCAGAGGGGACAGAGTCTGGGTCACTAGCCAGTGACCAGGATGGAACCAGGAAGGAACCAGGCAATGCCGGGCGCAATCAGGTGGTTGTTGAGAAGCTTGTCTCCGCTGCCACGTGGACTCTGGGGCACCGAGGATGTCCAGGAGTGGATCACAAGCTGTCCCACAAAGGCTCTCGCTGTCGGGGGTGTCGGCTTCCGGATCAGAGTCAACAGGCCTTGGCAAATGCAACCCACGCAGGATCTGAAGATAGCTTCTTACTCGGACCAGCAAGGTCAGAGAGGTTGCTCCTTTTCAGGGGAGCGAGGGCCAGTCTGGAGCAACCAGACTAGCAGAGTAGTTTTAAAGAATCATCGTTGTAGTGACCACTAGGCAACGGGCAAGTGACCGGACAGACGCGTCAAGCAGGAAAATGCAAAAAGGCCCCATGCAGCACTCGGTGAGTGTGGAGGGGTGATCTTCGGTGCACAAGCTGCTCGGGGTTGGGGCTTCTCAATCTCCAATGCACAGCTTCGAGGGTGCCTCGGGAGCTGCACGGTCAGCACTTCACAGTCTTTTCAAGATGGCCGGTCCCACGTCTCACGTCGCCTCCACGGGTCTCAGCTTTGCTGTGGCTGTGGATCGGGCTGTTGGATGTCTGGGAATCCGGTTCTTGTCGATCTCTGTTGCTCGAGCTCCGGATGGAGCTGCAACAAAGCAAACAGTTGGGCGCTGGATGGTGCCTGTTTGCACAGGGTGGTCACTCCTTGACCACAAGGGAGATTCTTCAGTCTTCCACGTCGAGTGGGATGTCGAAGGGTCCAGAGTTCTGTATCAAAGTTTCAGTCAGGATTATCTGCCTTCAATGGGCACAGCTCCTACCTTTATTCCAAATCAAGGGGCTGGACTTGTGTTTGTGGCAGCAGCATCCATTTTGTCATGCTGAGGCTCTGGTTAGTTTTAACCGCATTTACTGTTACCCACATGTCTTAGCCCTCTAGAAGGGTGGAATGCTACCCCCGTCGCCAGACCTGGCGAGGGGGTAGTATTCCAAAGTGTATGACACCTTACATGACATGTTTTGATAAAGCCAAACCAAAGTTAGCAATAACCGCGAGGATTATAATGCACTTAAGAGTATATGGTAGGGCAATATCCCAGAACAGCTATAAGGACATGGTTCCGAAAGCTGCAGACAGGCTCAGCTCATGCTAGAGCACCATCTCACATAAAACCAAGCACTCTGCCTCCAGGATTGTTAAGGCCTGCCATAGGAGTGACTTATAGGTATATATGTGTCCAGATATAGGTTTAGATATAGGTATACTATATCTAAGCAAGGGGTGATTACACGACCTTGCCCCAGCTGAGTGATCAGCCAGTTGTGTCAGTTTGGATGGCCAGCCAGGGGTGGCAAAAGATGTGCTGCAGCCCCTGGTAGGCCTTGGATGCACCTATGCCCTGGGTACCTATAGTACACTGTACAGGGGCTCATAAGGTGACCCAATCCAATTAGTTATGCACCTAGGGTACATGGAGTCCATTTTAAAGAGAGAGCAGATAGCCTGGGACCCTGATTAGCAGGATACCAGGCCAACTAAGTCGAAAACCAGCTAAACACAAGGCAAAAAAATCTGGGGTAACCATAGTCAGGTATCCACCTTCCTACAGTAGCCCTTCAGACATGTCACAGGCCTACCACCGCAGAGCCTTAGTGGGCGGTTTTAAACTGCCATGTCGACCTAGCAAGTCCACCTACTTGCCAGGCCAAAACCTTCCCTTACATTACGTGTAATGCACCTCTAGGGTAGGCCTTCGGTAGCCCCAATTGGCAGGGTGCAGTGTATTTAAAAAGGTAAGACATGTACTGTTAAGTTTTACATGTCCTGATAGTGAACAACTGCTAAATTCATTTTCACGGCAGCTGTCTCTCCCATAGGTTTGCATTGGAGTTGCCTTGTAACATCCTAAACGTGTATCTGCCAGTCAGGAGCAACTAGAAACCTTTAGTTTGGTGTCTGGACTTGGCTTTTAAATAGCCAGTCTGAAAATGCCACTTTTAGAAAGTTGTAAATGTCTTACTTAACCATTCAGTGCCTCTGCCTATCCTCACAATACATGTCTGGGTTGGATGGTAGTTGGGCTATGTGAATTCACTCTAGACAGTCATTCACACCGGAACTGAGATGTGTCGTGCATATCCTGATGGCCCATCACCAAGTTGATGAGTCTTCCTGAGCTAGAGTGAGAGGGAGTATCTGACACTTGCACCTGATTAGGGCAGTGCCTGTCTTCACACAAAGAAGACGCCACCCCATGTAGTGTGTCTGGAGCAACTGGGCAAGGAAGAGCAAGGTATTGTGCATGACAAAGACCTTTCTTTGAAGTCTCCCTAGTTCAAAAGCATATTGGGTATAAGTACTGGATTTCTGACACCATACACTCAGAACACTTATGGACTGAGGACATTCTGCCAGTAAGAAGAGCTGTTGTGCTGCCAGGAAGGACTGCACTGCAGCTTTGCTGCTTGCTTTGCTGTGTTGGCCTGCTGCTTCTGTCCTGGTAGTGAGAGGACTGGACTTTGCTTTCTACATCCTGCTTTCTAAAGGACCCCAAGGGCTTGAGCTGTTCTTGCCTCCTGTTGAAAGTGTCAGGGCCAGCAAAGACTTAACCGGTAGCACCTGGACTCCTTTGCTGAGAGTCCGACTTGCCAAGTGGTGCTAAATCCAGTTCCTGGGCCCTTGGAAGTGAGTGCCTGTGCTTACAAGAAGAAACCAATGGGGGGGAGGAGCCAAGATGGCGTCCGGAGCAGACCTGTAGGCTCCCGGCTCCTTCAGCCTGTTACCGCCGCTCCGTGATCCTGGCATACATCCTGGCGCACTTCACTACCGCATGAAGGGCGGCGCGGCGCTGATTCCAGAGGTGTGATCCTGGTCTCTCGACCTGCCCGGCGGCCGGAGATAGCCGCGGTGATGCCCGCAGCCCGGGAGCCCGTCTGCACAGGGGCTCTTTGCCGCTCCCCGGAGACCTGATGGCGGCCAGGATACCTTATCGGCGTTGAAGACCTGGGCACCGGTGGGGACCTTACGGCGCACTGTCTGTGCTGCGACGCGTACGGCGATTGCAGAAGGAGGCCAGGATCGAGCGCTCATTGAGCGGAGGCACCCTATCGCAGCACATCCTTTGTTTGGGGCAGGTACGGACGGAGAGTGTTGCACGGCCATGTTTGATAGCCTGTGCTTGCCTGGCCCCGCGCCTCGCTACCCCCTATAGTACGGGGCGCCTCTCCGCGCTGTGTGCCTCACTGGTGCTATACTCTGTAACTGCTTTAGCCCCGCAATGACGCTCGCCTGGGCCACGACTATCCTGTGATTTCCCCGGACTTTCGCCATGATGGCTTTGTTGGAGGCACCGAGGTGTGGGGGAGAGCGCCCGTCCCTGTCACTGGCCTGTGTTACCCCGCCTGCGACGGGGTTAGATTCCCGAATACCTTCCTTGGGAAGTGAGAGCCGGGGGCCTCAGCCTGCAATTTCTCTCCAAATCCTCCTGACTGCCCTGCATGGCCTCCGCGCTGATATGCGCCAAGACTGCCAAGTGCTGTGGAAGAAGCTGGACGACATGGCGCCGTCGCTGCGGCGGGATTGCAATGTACTGACCCCGCCACATCTACCCTCGTCTCCGCTTGCGCTTCATGGCGATACAGTGCTTCCTTCTGCCGACTGGACAGAGGTGCCCGCTCCCGAATTGCCTGGTGCCCGAGATTGTCTGCCTGCTGCCTTTATCAGGGATACTTTGTGTCTCCTTTCACCGGGGAGTGTAACATTGTTGGACTGTTCGTCGCGAGTGCCTTGGGACATATCTACACCATTGTCGACCTCATCACAGGCCCCTGGGTTGTGCCCTCCGACTTTGAATTCGAAGAACTTGTATGCTCTGCAGGTTCCTAGGGAACTCACTACTACAGCTGATGGAGTTACTGTTGGATCTCGACGGCCATTTTGTGTTTCTGCGACACTCTCACTCTCTCTGTGGCCATATTGTTTCTCTGCTTCGCTGTGGCTCTGCCTGGTGGGATTCCGACGTTCGGGACAGGGCTGATGACTTTTCCCTTATTGGCACTGACTGTCCACCTGGTTGTGACCCCGGACTGAAACATTGTCGATGTGTTGATTATGCACTCAGTGAGACTTCTACCTATTCCATAACCCGCGTTTCTGTAGTCTGTTTACCTTTTGGTTTTTCTGTTTTTAGGGGCATCTTTGCTAAAGCGCCGGGACACCCTTTGGGGTAGCCGTGCGCTCTAAAAGTGTGCCTAACATTAACATACTGTATTTCCTGTTCTGCGCGCTGGCCTCTCCCTTCATTTCCAGTCGCAAGAATTGTGTTCTATCTTTTTTGGTTCCTCTCTATGGGATGACTGTCGTTTTGCGGGCGGGTTGCTCAGGGACGGAAGATGCGGTTGATGGCTGCTGAGCCTGTATTTGTTTCCATCTTATTCCTATGTTGTGGAGGGGATCGACACTCATGGAGGGTTATGTACTGGAGGGCGTCTGAGATCGGGCCAGGGTTCGGCGGTCTCTTTGCTGTACTGTTCTCTTACCTGATGGGAGTTGGGTTTGGGATGTTGTAAGGGGGGCTGTGTGACCACACGCAGAGCGCGACTTGATTTTCCAGCTGGTTGGATGTTATTGGTTATGGCTCAGCTCTCGCTCGCAGTGCATCCATTATATCATAGCACTCTTGTCTGCGGCGTAGTCGGCGCTACAATAGGCTATCCTGGTACCTAGTGTGTTGCCGGCTCTGTTGTATTTGTTTCGGTTGCCTGACTTGTCATTCATGTTCAATGGGACGGGGGTTTGCCTGTAAAGGGTGGCGTCCATTTTATTTCTCTTTGTCTCTGCACTGCCTGGGGCGGCCATCTTAGTCTTTGTTCTGGCTGGGGCGGGTTTCGGGCGGGTACCATGGTGTAGTGATCGTTTGCGACTTATATAAAACTAGGGGGTTCCGGGTGTTCACTTGCACTGGCCTATTTTCTGTGGTTTATACCTATGGCGCCTTTTTGGCGCGTATCAACGATTCAGTTCCTCACATTTGTTTTGCTTCTTGTTTCTCCTGACACCTTCGACTGTGATTTGGAACTGCTCATATCCGGTTGTCTACTCTACACTTGGGGTGGTGTTTTATGGGTCCGGTTCGCGCTCTTGTGTACCGCATTTGTAACCCCCTTGTTTCTTGGCCTTTGTCCTTTTAGACTCTAATGGCGTATGGATCCTTTTTGGCTGGATGTCCGGGAGATCTGTTATTTTATTGGCTCCTCCCCACCTTCTTTAATGGGGATCCGGGACTGTCCTTCCTTGCTCCCTTTATCACTTGTGAAAGTTTTTCTTTACCTTTTCTCCTCTTCATGAGTGAGAATCTTTATTTCTTTTCTTTTCTTTTCTTTCTCTTCTCTATATTTCGGGTTCTTTAAAGGGCGACAGGCACTTTACCGGGGGGGGGTAGGCCGTAGCCTCCGGATTGTTGTAGGGTGGGGGGGTGGATTTAGTTTTTCTTTTTGGTTTCTATCGGCCTTGTTTTTTCTATCGTTTCTGCGCTTTCTTGTTCCTTTTTCCGCTCTGGGTCTGACATGGGATTAGTGGGGAGTGGGTGGCGCTGTAGGTGATGCGTAAATGTGTACTGATACTCCTGCTGTTCTGCATTATACTGCCATACCGTGGAGTGTTTATCTCTACTGTTGTTTTTAATTATGCTACCTACCCAGGTTGTGAAGCTACTGTACGGACTCAGCTCTTCTTGCATCTATTCTTCACTGATTTTCTTTAGATCAAACTTAAAAACTTAAACCTCATTGCTCCTACCCTTGGCGACGTGTTCCTGTGTATTGTAATTGCTACTGATTGATGCTATATTGTTTGATGCCGCTGAGGAATTGCATTGCTTACATTTTGTGCCTACAGTATCGTGGCCGGCCTGCTGGTTGTAGGCCCGTATTTGTTCTCCTTCTCAAGCACAATAAAGGTTTTAAAAAAAAAAAAAAAAAAAAAAAAAAAAAAAGAAGAAACCAATGGCAGCCGACTTTGGAGCCAGCACCTGTCTGCAACTTTGATGCCGTACTGCTGCCTGCACCTAAGCCGTGGTCCCTGCGTGATAGAATGACCGTGACTTACAACCCAGGCTCCGACTATGCCACAGCACCTCTGAAGAACCACCCCTGGGGGAGTCTCGAGCACCGCGCCACTGACGTCAGTGACACACTGCTCCTACCTCGACACCTCAAACCTTGCGGCTTGACCTCCGGCTTGATCATTGACCCCACACAGCAGTAAAAAACTTAGGGTCAGCTTGGCAACCGCAACACCAACTCTCCTGCACCCTGCAACGTCCCCGGGCATCAGTGACTCCCTGATTCTGTACCGCTGCCAGGAACTGACACCTCACTTGCTCAATGATGACTCACCTCCTTCGTGCAAAGTGCTGTCCTTGAGTACCGACGTGCCAACAGCCTGGCAGTAAGAAACAGACGCAGCATTTTCCTCCCCGACGTCACACCTCACCTGTGTCTTGCACAGTCTTTGATATCCAGCGACTGCAAGGTATGGTCCTGGGGTCAGCGCGACCCACGATTCCAGTCCTCGCCCCCGATGCCAGACTGATTTTGTGGCGTCGTCAACGGCAAGTGCAACCAGATATCCCTGTTGGAGCTATTTTGTTTCTTAAAATCATACTTGATCTAATTTTGAAAAAATTGTCTTTTAATTTGAGTATGTTGGATTATTAATATTTTTAGTGTTTTGGTCTTGCTCTACTCAGATAAATATTGGCTATTTTTCCAAACTGGTGTGGAGTACTTTTATGGTGTTTTCACTGTGTTGTTGTGTGCGTGTGCAAATACTTTACACATTGCCTCTGGAGATAAGCCTGACTGCTCTTCCCAAGCTACCAAGGGGTTGAGCACAGGTTATTATTAGCGTGTACCTTACCTACCCTAGAGAGAGGGTCCCTACTTGGATAGGGTGAGAACCACCGCCAGCTAGAGACCTAATTTCTAACATTGGTGGTAACGGGGATAGTCTCTTTATTTGAACATTGCATACACTGATTGGTGTACTTCCATATCTCAGAACAATTCATACCAATATACAGCTTTGTTTCCTTTTCATTTGTTGGCAACCCTTTTGGAGGTTTTTCGAACATCTCTCAGTCTGGAAAGCCATCAGCGGTACCTGAAGATTTGGAATTTGAGCAGGCGAGGTTGGAAACCTACATGGTACCTCAGCTCAAAAATGTTTTGCAGGGATTTCAAGCGCTCTTCTAAAGTCCTCACTTGAAAGAAGGAGCTAAAAAAGGCACCAGGGAGTCTGGTGAGCTGCCAGAGGAGGGGATTGTGGAGGTGGAGGAGAAGGAACACAGTGTACCTGGTGATTTGTTGGAAAATCAGAATCTGCCTGGGTGAAGGTGCATTCCAGGGCAGTGAGAGGTGTTTCTTCTAAAGGCCTGACTGCAGCCGAATTAAAGGACAGGCAGGAAGACCGAAAGCTCCAATTGGATCTGGCTAAACTCAGTGGGGATGTGAAAAAGCAAAAACTAGAGATGGAAAAAGAGAAGCTGGCCTTGAAAAGGAGAGGCTGGCTATAGAGGAGAGAAAATGCGTTTGGCTCAAGAGCTGAGCTTGAAGGAGTTGGATTTGAAATCAAAGAGAGCTGAATCCAGCACAGATGGTGGCAGAATTTTGTCAGTACACTCAAAAGTAAAGGTACACACACCCAAAAGTCTGGTGCCTGATTACGGAGTGGGAGATGACATAGATCAGTGGTTTCAGGCCTATTGAATTGCTTTACAGTTGCACAGGATTCCAGAGAGAGAATATGGTGCAGGTTTATGGGAGCATTTCACATGGGAGTAAGGGGCATCTTATTGGCACTAGGAAATGAGGACAATACAAGGTAACCCACCATGAAGGAGGCCCTAGTAAGGAGATATGGTCTGACCCCATAGAAATACAGGTAAAAGTTTAGGACAAGTGAGAAACTTGGCCCTCAGACATGGGTAGAGTGTGGATTTTTTCTGCAGAACACTGGATGGTTGGGTGAAGAGCAGTAAGGTAACAGACTATGAGGCGCTGTACAATTTGATTGCACAAGATCACATGTTTAGCCTACATTTTCCAGAGTTATGCCAGCACTTGATTGATAGTAAGCTGACTACCCCTAGGAAACTTGCTAAGGAGGTGGACCTCTGGCTCAGCACCAGGGTCCAAAAGATGTTGTATGTGGGAGACTCCACCAAGGTTGGGCAGGATTCTGAACAGAAGAAGGGGGGGGACAAAACTAAAAGTAAGGACTTCTCTAAAGTGTCCCAAACTAGTTCCCAGGGTAAGGATTCCCAACCCCCTGTCAAAAAGAAAAGTTGGTTCCCTTCAGGAAAGCTTGCAGGGAAGGGACCCCTGAAGTGTTTTATATGTAGTCAGGAAGGGCACTTCAAGAGGGATCCCAAGTGGGTACAGCTCCCCACCGGTGGGCAGTCACTGGGGATGGTGAGTGGAGCGCTTGTGGAGGAGTTGGTCCCAGTTAGTGGTGGGGAGCCAGCTGAGATTACTCTTGTCTCCCCTGGTGATGGTGAAATGGTCCAGAGAACCCTCATCCCTGATAGCACTAAGAAGTACAGGCTGTGGGTGACCATCAATGGAAGGAGGGTGGAGGCTCTGAGAGACACAGAAGCCAGTATGACAACTGTCTGGTGTCCGGTGTGTGAAGAGCAGTTAGTCCCTAATGTGGTACACCAAGTAGTTGCAGTAGACAACAGTGAGTGACACTGTGTGGTGGCTCAAGTTCCATTTAAATGGGGGGGTCTTGGGTTCCTTCAGGGTAGCTGTGAGTCCATCCATGCCTGTTGATTGTCTGCAGTGCAACAGCATGATCATACCACCTGGAAGGAGGTGGAGCTCAGGTCGCAGTTGGAGATGTTGGGATTGCCATGATGGGTGTACCTGACCACACACTCCATGGCAGCCAGGAGAGGGTGATCAAAAAGGCCTGGAGCTTGAATCAGAGGCCCAGGTGCCTTCCAGGAAGAGGATGGGCAAGGTGTGCGGGAAACCCCCTCCTGAAATTCTCATGATCCGGGAGGAGGCTGAACCTGGGGGGCCGCCCTGGAACCTACAGGGGAAGATGTGACAGAACTGGGGGACCTGCTTTAACTGACCCATTGGCAGCATGAAGGAAGCCCACCACGGAGGAATTCTGCATGGCGGAGAAAGAGTGTCCTATTCTTGTGGGTTTTCAGAAACGGGCAGAGGACCAGGCAGCTGGTAACACCTCAGGATCTCGGATGTATGACATTACAATGCATGCTTTTACCACGCATGCCTTTACAACGCGGTTTTTACAACGCAAACCTTTACAACGCATAGCGCTTTGGGGTGCTGGATAGTGAATAGTTTAATTTACTATTCCAACTCCAGTCCCCGTGGACACTAGGGAAGGTGTTGGATAGTAAATTAAACTTATTCCCTATCCTAGAGCGCCCCCCAGCGCAATGCGTTGTAATGGTTTGCGTTGTAAAAGTTGCGTCGTAAAGGCACTGCGTGGTAAAAGTTGCGCTGTAAAGGATGTTTCCCCAGGATCTCACCTGGGAAAATGATCTTCTGTATAGAGAGCCTGATTTCTGGTGGTACCCCAGCACTTCAGAACCTACCTAAAGGGTTTAGCTCATGGTCTGCCACTGGCAGGTCATTTAGGGTAGGACAAAACCTTTGACAGTCTTGTCACCCACTTCTGTTTGCCCAAGATGAGGAAGACCTCAGATGTGTTATGCAAGACTGGTGTAAGATGCAAGACTCCCCGGCAACCGTATCCTGTCATGAGCACCCCTTGGAAACAGGTGGGCATTGACATTGTGGGGCCTCTGGATCCCAAGACAGCCATAGTTAACAGGTTCATACTGGTCTTGGTGGACCATGTTGCCCGGTATCCAGAAGCTATCCCTCTGAGGATGGTGACTGTGCCCACCATGGCCAGGGCACTGATGGGGATCTTTACATACATGGGTTTCCCCAAGGAGGTGGTATCAGACTGCAGTACCAACTTCATGTCCTTCACCATGAAGGCCATGTGGAAGGCATGTGATATTACCTATAAGTTCACCACCCCTTAACACCCTTCAAATCAATAGATTGGTTGAAAGGTTCAACCGTACCCTGAAGGGCATGATTATGGGTCTCTCCGACTCCCTGATGTATAAGTGGGTCATCCTCTTGCCATGCATTCTGTTTGCTTACAGGGAGGTACTGCAGAAGATGGTTGACATCAGCCCTTTTGAACTTCTGCATGGGCACCCTGTGAGGAGACCGCTCAGTTTGGTAAAGGAGAGCTGGGAGCAAGCTCCTAAGTAGCCACCTCATAGGAAGCCACCCTATGATGTATTCAGTTACATGCTGGCCTTCTGGGACCATACTAACCCACTTCCGTTAACTTGCCCATGAGAATCTTGAAGCTAGCCAGGAGGACATGAAATGGTGGTATGACCAGAATACCACTCTGGTTGAGTTTCACTCTGCCCAAAAGGCATGGGTAATGGAGCTAATAGAGGCACATGCTCTACAAGATCATTGGTTGGGCCCATTTGAGGTGAAGGAGCACAAGAGTGACATCACTGGCCAGGTTGTCTTGCAGACTACTAGGAACCCCTTGAGGGTACTGCATGTGAACCGCCTCAAGCGACATTTTGAGAGATCAGAGTTGACCATACTCTTGGTCAAGGATGATGGGGTGGAAGAAGAGAGTGAACCTCTCCTCAACCTTCTGCTGTCCAAAGAGCAGGATGGGTCAGTGGGGGGTGCGATCCTCTCCCTTACACTGACCCCAGAGCAGCTGAAAGACTGTCACCAGGTGGTGACACAGTTCACCTCTCTGTTCTCACTCATCTCTGGAGTCACCCAATGGTGCACCCATGATATTGACACTGGAGAGAGCCTGCCTTACAGGTTGTCTGGCAGAGTGAGAACCAACATCAAAGTGGAAGTCACCAAGTTGCTGGAGTTAGGGGTTATTTAGCCCTCCAACAGCCCCTGGTCCAATCTAGTGGCTCTGGTCCCCAAAGGGTGCCCTTCCTGGTATTACAACCGAACACCGACTCTGTGTGGCTTACCCCCCAAGCTGATGAGCTTATTGATCGGCTTGGATTTGCCAAGTTCCTAAGCACGTTTGACCTAACGTCTGGGTGCTTGCAGATTACCTTGACCAAGGGGGCCCAAGATGAGTCAGCATTCTCTACCCCAGAAGGGCACTATCAGTTCTGGTTCATACCGTTTGGGCTGAAGAATGCCCCTGCCACACTCCAGAAGTTGGTCAACCAGCTCCTCACTGAGTTGGAGCACTTCAGTGCTGATTACCTTGACGACATTGCCGTCTTCTGCTCCAGGTTAGAGGACCACTTGTACCCCCTCTTGGAGGTGTTGATGGTCCTGCAGGAGGCAGCCTCACTATCAAGGCCAGTAAGTGCCAGAAAGGGCATGGGTCTGGGGTTTACTTGGGACACCAAGTAGGGGCGGCACGATGCAGCCCCTACAACTAAAGATTGATACCATTCTGGCTTGGGCCCCTCCATGACCCAGACAGAGGTGAGAGCCTTTTCAGGTCTCACCGATTACTAAAGGAGATCTGTAAAGGGATACAGCATCATTGTTGCTCCCTTGACAGAGCTGACTTCCAAGAAGCAGCCCCGTCAGGTGATCTGGACAGAGGCTTGCCATACTGAAGGAGGTCATGTGCATGGCACCCGTGTTCCTGACTTCTCCAAGGAATATGTGATGCAGACTGATGCCTCAGAGCATGGTGTGGAAGCCGTTACTTCCCAGATAAATGGAGAGGGCCTGGATCAACCTCTAGCCTTCATTAGTAGGAAGTTACTTTTCAGGGAACAGAGGTGGAGTGCCATAGAAAGGGAAGCTTTGCTGTGGTCTGGGCACTGAAGAGGCTAAGAACCTACTCGTTTGGGACTCACTTCCAGGTTCAGACAGATCACAGGCCCCTCAGATAGTTAATGCAGATGAGGGGTGAGAATCTTAAACTGTTGAGGTGGTCAATCTCCCTACAGGGAATGGACTTTATGGTGGAGCACTGCCCTGGAACAGAAAACGCTGATGGTCTATCCAGGTTCTTCCTCTTTAGTGATGAGAACTCCCAAGTGGTTGGGTAGTGCCCCCATTTTCAGCTGGGGGGGCACGTGTTAGACCTGGCATCTTTTGGTGTGATTTCCCTGTCTCTTTTGCTTCTGACCTCCTGTTTTTAACTGTTTACTGAACTTCGTTTTTGATGGTTTTGGGACTCTGGGCAGTTTACCACTGCTAACTAGTGCTAAAGTTCATGGGCTCCGTGATTAAAACGGAATGGTATTTGGTTTCTCCATGATGGGCATATTTCTTTAGTACAGGGCACTATGTATGCCAAGGGTCTGTTACTCAAATGCTATTATAGGGCACAGCTCCACCATTAAGTGAGGCCTTCCCTCGAGCCCCTGCAATGTTGAGTGTTGGTGTTCGAGGCCCTCCTCCACCCACAGGTTTTACCTGCACCTCATCACTGGTGGTCCAGTGGACCTCTGTCTCCTTTCTCTTGCTCTGCTTTTTCTCTTCTTTTTCACTTGTTTTTTCCCTCATTTCTATCTCTCCCTTTCCCTCTCCTTCTGTGTCTTTCCTCCTTTTTCACTAGTTTTTCCCTCATTTCAAGCTCCCCTTCACTCTCCTTCTGTGTCTGTCCTCTGTTTTTCACTCGTTTTTCACCCTCATCTCAATCTTCCCCTTTCACTTTCCTCTGTGTCCTCTGTGTCTTTCCTCCACTCTGCTTGCACGTTTGCTGCCTTATTTGCACTTTCCCCTCTCTTTTTGACTTTTTCCTGTGCCTTTTCCGCCTGTTTTCGCCACTGCTTCTGCCCCCGCACCCCTCCCCCCAGCACGACCAGCCCAATCCAGCTCCCCTCCCCACTCCCGCCTCCCAGCTGTTCAGCCCTCCCCAACCCCTACTTAATGGCGGCCACTGCGGGGACGGGCGAGCAAGACCACTGACTCATTGTCAGTGAAATTGCTCTCCCTCCCTTGCAGCTCCATCATTAAGTGAGGCCTTCCCCCGAGCCCCTGCACTCTTGACTGTTGGTGTTCAAGGCCCTCCTCCACCCGCAGGTTTTACCTGCGCCTCATCCCTGGTGGTCCAGTGGACCTCTGTCTCCTTTCTCTCGCTCTGCTTTTTCTCTCCTCTTTCACTCATTTTTTCCCTCGTTTCTATACCTCCCTTTCACTCTCCTTCTGTGTCTTTCGTCCTGCGTCACTCATTTTTTCCCTCATTTCAAGCTCCCCTTCACTCTTCTTCTGTGTCTTTCCTACTTTTTGACTAGTTTTTTTCCTTCATCTCAATCTCCCCCTTTCACTCTCCTTTGTGTCCTCTGTGTCTTTCTTCCACTCTGATTGCACTTTTGCTGCCTTTTTTGCACTCTCCCCTCTCTTTTTACTTTTTCCTGTGCCTTTTCCGCCCGTTTCTCCCTGCAGCTGCTGCCCCTGCAGCCCCCCAGCATGACCTGCCCAATCCAGCTCCCCCCCACCTTTCAGCTGTCCAGCCCTCCCCACCCCTACTTAATGATGGCCACTGCACGGCACCACAGCGGGTGCGCCACCGAGAGCACGCCCAAGGCAAGCCTGTCTGTGCCCCTCTGTGACCCGAACGTGACCAGCGCCAGGAACCCTGGATCTCTGCACCGCCAATGCTACAACCCAACGCCACTCCACGCACTCAACCCAGCCTGCAACAACACAACAACAACTTCAAGCTAGCATCACCGGCCGACACCAACGGACCTTTCAGCTGTCACCGCTGCTGGCACACCTGCAGCACCGCCAAGACCGCGGACCCAGTGCAACTCGCCATCATGAAAACAACCGAACCAAAGACCTTGCAATGCATCCTCCTCAACGTCCAATCCCTCCACAAACACGCCACCGAAATATGGTTACAAGTTCGCCAAAAAGGACCAACCCACCCGCCCAGGAGGAGGAATCACCATCGTCCAGAAATCCACCCTCCACCTGAGCACACTCCCCGACGAGCCCACAGACCTGATGGAACACCTTCACTTCAAGATACTGGCCAGCACCACCTCCACCCTCCAAGGAACCCTCATCTACCGACCCCCTGAACCTCACGGACTTTTCGCCAACTCCATCACGGACATCATCTCCCTGCATGCCATCGCGTCCACCAACTACACCCTATTGGGAGACCTCAACTTCCACCTCAACAACCATCTGGACCTCAGCACCACATCTCTCCTAGACAACCTCCACAACATTGAACTCCGCCAAATCGTGACCAAACCCATGCACTCAGCAGGACACACCCTCGACCCCCTCTTCACAACAGGAATCTCCATCACCTTCAGCCACACCACCGAACTCCCATGGACTGACCATCAATGTGTCCACTTCACCTTCAGAACACCCACCATCCACAGACACCAGCACCTGCTCCCACGAAGAAATTGGACCAGAATCACCGACGACCAGCTAACCTCATCACTCAGCAACTCCACCCCAACCATAGCTGAAAGCGCCGACCCCAACACCGCAGCCGAACCCCTACACAGATGGATCGCTGACAGCACCAACTCCATAGCCTTCTCAAGAAAAACAACAACACCCACGCCAAGAAAGTTAGATGGCTTACCACCGAACTTCGAGAGTCCAGACGCACTTGCCACCACCTCGAAAAGGCCTGGAGGAACACCAAATCCATAGAAGTTCACAACAACTTCAGAGCCGCCACCAATGCTCACCACCAACTCATCAGAAAAACACACAACAGCAAAGAACTCTTCAACATCATCAAGGAGTTCGCCCAACCCACCAGCGAGTCCACCGACATCCCTCCCTCACAACAGCTCAGTGACAAACGCAGCATATTTTTCCACCACAAAATCAAGAGCATCTACAACAACTTTGATGAAGACAACCAACACAGTGAACACTCACCAACCATCCTGACACCCTGAAGCCAGCAGTCTACAACTGGGCAGCCCTCACCACCGAAGGCATACTGAAGACGATGAAGGCAATCCACTCTGGGGCCCCCATGGACCCCTGCCCACCACATTTTTAACATAGCCACCAACACCATCGCACCCATGCTCTGCCACACCATCAAGCACTCCCTGGCAACCGCCTCATTCTCTGATGACTGGAAACACACCAAGATCAACCCCCTCCTGAAGAAACCCTCGGCGGACCCCACCGACCTAAAAAACTACAGACCCATCTCCCTGCTCCCGTTCACAGTGAAAGGCATTGAGAAAGCCATCAACAACCAACTCGCCACATTCATTGAAGAACACAACATCCTCGAGTCCTCCCAATCCAGCTTCAGAAAAAACCACAGTACGGAAACCGCCCTCCTCACCGCAACAGACGAAATCCGCACCCTACTGGACAAAGGAGAAACAGCAGCCCTCATCCTCCTCAACCTCTCAGCAGTGTTTTATACAGTCTCTCACCGCACCCTAATACGCAGACTCCACGATGCAGGAATCCAAGCCAAGGCCCTAGACTGGATCCACTCCTTCCTCTCTGGCAGAACGCAGTGGGTCAGACTCCCCCGTTCCTCTTGGACCCCACACCAACCACCTGCGGAGTCCCCCAGGGATCCTCCCTCAGACCTACGCTCCTCAACGTCTACATGGCTCCGCTCGCCCCCATCGTCAGAACCTATGGACTCAACATTGTGTCATACGCAGAGGACACCCAACTCATCCTCTCCCTATCCAACAAACCCAACACCGCCAGACACAACTTTCAAGAAGGCATGGAAGCAGTCGCCAAATGGATGAAAAACAGTTGCCTACAACTAAACACCAACAAAACGGAAGTACTCATCATGGGCCCTAACCCTGACGCTTGGAACGACACCTGGTGGCCCCTCGCCCATGGACCACGCACGCAACCTGGGAATCATCCTGGACTCAGAGCTCAAAATGGACCGCCAGATCAACTCTGTCTCATCCTCCTGCTTCCACACCCTCCTCCCCCTATGTAAGATCTTCAAATGGATCCCCCTCGAACACAGAAAGACCATCACTCACACCCTGGTCACCAGCAGACTCGACTACGGTAACGCACTCTATGCCGGAATAAACAAAATCCTCACCCGCAAGCTAAAGAACATCTAAAATGCCGCCGCAAGACTGGTCCTCAACCTGCCAAGACACTGCCACATCTCGCAGCACCTGCGCACACTCCACTGCCTCCCCATGGACACACATCGATATGATCACGTACTCTTACGAAATGCACAGGAGGCGTCCATTTGCCATTTGAGTTTTAACTCCGCCTTGGAGGCCACGTACATTACATCTTGACAAAGGATACATAGGCACTTCTAACCGGCCTAAGGCCTCTTCTCTGGAGATCACGCCCATGATAAGGACGTATTGCATGTATTATACACTACAGGATTGAATCCATTGGAAAATATACTTCATTACCCCATTTTATTGCCCTGAAGAAGCCCTTGCTAGGGTGAAACGGATTGGCTGTTTCTACAGCTGTACACAGAGCTTGTGTTAAATAAAGACATACAACGAATCCTACAAACTACTATTGAATGAATATTACTTTGTGCACTCTGTAATTTGCTGATCATGTGTAATGCCTCTCATCTACGTTCTTCAAGCTGTTGCTGTGGTCTGGGCACTGAAGAAGCTAAGACCCTACTTGTTTGGGACTCACTTCCGGGTTCAGAAAGATCACAGGCCCCTCAGATGGTTAATGCAGATGAGGGGTGAGAATCCTAAACTGTTGAGGTGGTCCAGCTCCCTAGAAAGAATGGACTTTATGGTGGAGCACTGCCCTGGAACAGAAAACACCAACGATGATGGTCTTTCCAGGTTCTTCCGCTTTATTGATGAGAACTCCCAAGTTGTTGGTTAGGTCTCCACACCTTCACCTGGGGGGACACATGTTAGACCTGGCATCTTTTGGCATGGTTTCCTTGTCTCTGTTGCTTCTGACCTCCTGTTTTTGACTGTGCGTGGAACTTTGTTTTCTCTAGTATTAGGACTCTGTGCACTTTACCACTGCTGTCCAGTGCTAAAGTGCATGTGTTCTGTGTTTTAAAACAGAATACTAGTTAGTTTCTCCATGAATGGCGTATTTGATGTACTAGTTTATTTATTTATTTATTTATTTTTGCAATTTGTTCAGCGCGCAAATACCCAAAGGTGTCTCGGCGCTTTAAAGATCAGAAACTGCACAAACCAGACATCTATTGTGCAAACAGCTACGTCTTAAGTTGTTTCCTAAAGCTGAGTAACGTTGGACTGGTCTTAATGCACAAGGGGAGTGAGTTCCAAAGTCTAGCTGTGGCCACTGTAAAACGTCTGTCACCCCAGTTGACTTTTTTTGTAGGAGGGACGTTCAAGAGATGGGCTGAGGATGAACGGAGGGTTCTTGGTGCCTCTAAAGGTCTAAATGCTGATTTGAGAAAATGAGGTCCAGTATTGTTAATGGCTTTGTATGCTATGCATAGAGCCTTAAACTTTGTACGACTTCTCACTGGGAGCCAATGCAATTTGTATATAAAAGGTGAAATGGAGATGTGTTTTGGAATGTTGAGCAGAACCCTAGCCACCGCGTTCTGCACCAACTGGAGCTTATTTAGCACCTTTGCCTGAGCATTAAGAAGAAGGGCATTGCAATAGTCTGTTCGTGAAAATACAAGGGAGGTGATTAGGGTCTTTGCCGCCGAGGTAGGTAAATAAGGTAGCATTTTTTTGATTTTCTTCAAGGTGAAGAAAGATGAAGAAACAACATTATTTACATGATGTTGAAAAGAAGCCGATCATCAAAGATGACTCCAAGGTTTCTTACCTTTTTGACAGGTATAGGTAAAGGGCCTAGTTCACTTGGCCACCACTGAGGGGACCAACAGGGCTCTACATTGCCAAAAAGCATAATCTCGGTCTTGTTGGAATTCAGTTTGAGACAGTTGGCCGCCATCCAGGAGCTGATGGCCAACATTCCCACCCGGAAATTGGCGGCCACCCTGTCTCCATCTCGATGTATTGAGAGGACTAACTGAGTGTCATCAGCATAGGTGGTAAGGCTGATGTCATATTCCTTTATCACCCTCGCTAAGTCCGATACGTAGATATTAAAAAGAGTCGGACTTAGCGAGGAGCCCTGTGGGACACCACATGGAAGAGAAAGGGGCGATGAGTAAAAGGAACCCAGTTTAACAGTTTGAGACCGGTTATGCAAGAAAGATGAAATCAGAGCCTTGGCGTTGTTTTACCCCCATGGCTGCGACACGGTCGATCAAGATGTTGTGATCGACCGTGTCAAAAGCAGCTGACAAGTCCAACAATATCCGGACTGCCGCTCCTCCCTTGTCCAGTGTGTACCTGATTTCATCTGCTGCTTTAATAAGCGCTGTTTCAGTTCCGTGTGCAGTCCTGAAGCCAAATTGTGTATCATCCAATAGGTTGTGGGTATCGATGAAATTTGATAGTAAGTCCCTAGTACTGTGCACTATGTGTGCCCAGGGCCTGTAACTCAAATGCTGCTGGTCCCTGCAGCATGGATTGTGCCATCCAAATGAGGAGCCCTTCAGATATGTCTCAGGCATGCTACTGCAGAGCCTGTGTGGTTGGTTTTAAACTGTCATGCCAACCTGGCAAGTCCACCTACTTTCCAGGCCCAAACATTCCCTTTTATTACAAGTAAGGCACCCCTACTATAGGCCTTCGTTAGCCCCATAGGCAGGGTGTAGTGTATTTAAAAAGGAAGGAAATATACAGGTGAGTTTTACATTTCCTGGTAGAGAATAACTGCTTAATTGGTTTTCACTATGGCAAGGCCTATCTCTCCCATACGTTAGCATTGGAGTGATCTTGTAACACCTTACAAGAGTATCTGCCAATCAGGAGCAAATAGAAACCTGCAGATTGGTGTCTCTGGACCCACAATTTAAAAATCCATCTATTAGTGAAGTTGGTTTTTAAATTGCCAGTCTGGAAATACCACTTTTAGAAAGTTGCCATTTTCTTATTTAGGCATTTGGTGCCTCTGCCTGTCCCTACAATACACGTCTGGGTTGAATAACAGTTGGGCTTTGTGAATTCACTCTAGACAGTCACTCACACTGGAAAATAAGATGTGACTGCATATCCTGATGGCCCATCAACAAGTCAGGGGCGGGGGGGCCCGAGCTACAGGGCCCCCCCCCAGCACAGTAGTCAGGCCTGAGCGCTCCAGATTAAATCCGGAAAGGGACCCCTCCAGGTACATTACAGGGGGTCCCTTAAACTTTTGTTACTCCACTGCAACAAGTTGATGACCCTTCCTGAGCTATGGAGGTGGAGGAGCTGACACTTGCACATAAAAATGGCTGTGCCTGTCCTCACACAAAGTAGTCACCACCCCATGTAGTGTGTCTGGAGGTAGCGCAAGGAAGGGCAGGATCTTGTGCACAACAAGGACCTTTCTTTTAAATTTCTCTACTTCAAAGGCCAAATTGGGCATTAGTAATAGACCTCTGACACCATACACTCAGAACACTTCTGAACAGAGGACATTCTGCCAGGAAGAAGAGCTGCTGTGCCACCAGGAGGGACTGCCATTATGCTGCTTGCTTTGCTGTGTTGGTCTGCTGCTTCTGTCCTGGGAGGGAGAGGACTGGACTTTGCTCTCTACATCCCTCTTCCTAAAGGTTCTCCAAGGGCTTGAGTTGAGCTTGCCTCCTGTTGGAAGTCTCAGGGCCATCAATGACTTCACTGCTAGCACCTGGACTCCTTTGCCCGTAGTCCTACTTGCCTGGTGGTGCTAAATCCAGTTCCTGGGCCCCAGGAAAGGAGTGCCTATGCTGCAAGAAGAAACCGACGGCAAGCAACTTTAGAACCAGCACCTGTCTGCAACTTTGACGCCATGCAGCTGCCTGCACCGAAGCTGTGGTCCTTGCACGATGCAACACCCATGACTTACAACGCAGGTTCCGACGATGCCGCAGCACCTATGAAGATTCACCACTGTGGGACCTTGATCACTGCGGCTCCATTCCCAGCTCTGCAGCTGTGGCCCAGTGATTCGACCTTAACACCGTACGCCTGAAACCCGCGGCTTTTCCTCCAGCTTCATTATTGACCCTCACATAACAGCAAGAAACTGAGGGTCATCTCGGCAAATGCTGCATCAACTCCCCTGAGCCCTGCAACGTCCCCGAGCATCAGTGACCCCATGACTTTGCTCAGCTGCCAGGAACTGAACCCTTCCCTTTTACTGTATGTAGGACACCCTTAGGGTAGGCCCAAGGTACCCCCATGGGCATGATGCAGTGTATGTGAAAGGTAGGACATCTACTGGTGTGTTTTACATGTGCTGATAGTGAAATAGGACTAGCTCTCCCATGGAGGTGCCTTGTAACATGTTACAAGTGTAACTTTCAGTTGGGAAGATCTAGAGATTCGCAGTTCGGGCTCCCTGAGCTCAGAGTATTTTTTTTTTTTTGTGAAGTTGGTTTTTATATTGTGTGCTTAAAAATGCCACTGTTAGAGAGGGCACTTCTCCTCGTACCTCCACGAGCCCGCACTGCATTGACTTGCCCACCGGCTATACAGCTGACCCTTATCATTCATACATAGGCATGCTCCAATTGACTTCCGCATCCTGGATATTTACCATTACATACAAATCCAGGCAGCCCTTGGACACCCTTACCAAACTGGCGTACAGATCCAGGCAGTACTCGGACAACTCCGCCACCTCCTGTACTATTTTGATTGTTGTCTGGCATCAGGCACCCATTATGCCAGGGGCACCCCCCACCCCCTCCCCCTCCCCCTTTCATAACATTGCCAGGCTGTCCGTTACTACACGGATGATTACTGACCTAGCTTGGACCTTCGTGGCCTTACCCATCATAATTTCTGCTTGATAAGCAGGCATTCTTCTCAGGCAACACACTCCCTTATCTTGATGATGATCCCACTAATTTCTAAGGGATCAAAACACCGTCGACTTTAGCACCTTGACACCGAATTGCTCAATAGTACTACTGTAGACCGGTGCAATGGTGCTTTTACTATGTTTTTGGTCTAACTGTTGATTGCATCTTGGCCATGTTTGTTTGTTTATGCCTGAGCTCTTCTAACTCTATTTCGAAAATATCCCACTTATTTTGTGTTTTTTCCATGTTTTTTATGATGTAAAATAAAAATGTTTATTCTCCCATAGGAATTATATGGCACAGTCTTTATTATATCACTGTGTTGATCTGCTCTACTTATTTGTTTTGTAAGGGACCACTATTCCTTTATAATTACTCTCACCCAAGGTCCCTCTCAAATCCATTGGGTTCCCTTTTCTCTTGAAAATATACCTTTAGATAGTGGGCATTTTCTTGCTTTACCATCCTGTGCCTCTGCCTCCTGTGGAATCAAAGTCTTGTTTTGACTGACAGCTGGGTTGTTTGTGCATTCACTGTAGACAGTCACACAAATGGAGCTGGGGTGTGCCCTGCATATCATGATGGCCCATCACCAGGCTGATGGGCCTTTCTGTGCTAGAGTGGTGGTTGGAGTTGCCACTGACACCTGAATAGGGCTGTGCCTGGCCTCTCATAATGCTGTCTCTACTCCCCTGTTGCCTGTCTTGAGCCAAGGAAAGGCAGAATCTTGTGGACAACAGACTTTCATTTGAAGTATGCTTACTTCAAAGGCTAAAAGGGGTGTAAGTATTAGACCTGTAATCTGACATTTTGAGAACACTTCTGGAATGAGGACTCTGCCAAGAAGAGGAGCTGTCAGGAGGAGCGCTGCTTCTTTGCTGTGTGGTGCTTTGCTGGGTTGGCCTGCAGTTACTGCGGCATTGAAAAAAATGATCTTTGCTTTTGAATCATGCTTTTTCAAGGTTCTCCAAGGGCTTGTGTGTGCTTGCCTCCTGTTGGAAGTCTCAGGGCCAGCAAAGACTTAACTGGTAGCACCTGGATATTAGCTTCAGTATACCTGGACTTTACTGCTGGAAGATCTGATCTGCCAAGTGGTGCCTGTTAGACCTGGCACTCCCTGGCGCGATTATCCCTGACTTTTTGCCTCTACCTCCTCTATTTGTGACTGGCTTAGATGCTTTAGACACTGCCACTGCTAAACAGTGTCAAAGTGTAAGTATTCCCTGTATAACACAATGGTAATTGGCTGTCCATGATTGATATATTTGCCTTATTAGAAAAGTCCCTAGTGAAGGGCCCTATGTGTGCCAGGGCTGGTAATGCAAATGCTACTACTGGGCCTGCAGCACTATTTGTGCCACCCACACAAGTTTCCTTAAAAAGGGAACTCAGGCCTGCCATTGTAGGGCCTGCGTGCAGTTTGTTAAACTGCCTTGTTGTTCTGTCAAGTGCATTCACTTACCAGACCTTACCCTTCCCTTTCTATGCACATCAGACACCCCTATGGTAGGTCTAGGGTACCCGCTGGACAGGGTGCAGTGCATATGAAAGGTAGGACATGTATAAGGTGTGTTTCATGTCCTGACAGTGAAATAATCTCCATTTTGTTTTTCACTGTTAAAAGGCCATCTTACCCATAGGACAGAATGGGAAGGCTGGGTAATATGTTTTCCAGCCTATCTTCCTAAAAGCTTAAGATGGAAAGGTGAAGTTTAGTATGCCTGAACTCACAATGTACAATGTAATAACGGAACGTCATACATTCTGTAATAACACATCAGTTTATGTAGGTGGTTTTTGCATTGTGTGTTCAGTAGCCACTCTTTTAGAGATGGCAGAGTTTTTGTTTGTGCTCTAACATTTCGGTGTGTCTCAGCCTGGCTATGGATTGACTGTCTGGATTTGGAAGCGATAGGATCTGGGGAATGTCTTGACTGAGGGGAGGAGGTGAGACAGCAACAGGCTGATCTGGAGTGTAGGGGGAGGAGAAGCCCTCAGGGGTGAAGAGGCCTGGGTTGCTGCTATGAAACAATTGGCTCATCTCCTGCTGAGTGATTGAGAATCCAGACCCCTATTAATCAAAAGAAGAGAGGTGTCACTGGCAGGAAGGCACCCAGAACTGGTTTGAACAGGGGTCAGTGCCCCTTGGAACACAAAGACTTCAAAGCCATTGAGGGGTATAACTATGAGAGCTGAAGCCCCTGAACTTTGAAGAATGGCTTGATCAAGTGTGAACAAGACTGGAGCTACTTCGTGGTCAAGAGGACCTTTGCCAAGGAAGAAACAACTAAAGAGACTGAAGGATAGGACTGACCCTTGCTCTGTGCTCTGGGGCTAGCCTGCAGTTTGCTGTTTTAACCAAGGAAAGGCTAAAGGGACTTTGCTGTGTGCTGTGCCCCCCTGCTTGAAGTACTTTGCTGTGTGCTGTGTCCGGAAGTAAGTTATCCCCAAGGGCCTGAGGTGAGCTGTCTCCCTGTTTGGAAACACAGGAACACAAAAGTTTCCTGGAGAGTCTCCGTGGCGCTGTGTGAGCATGCCTGTTGTGGTCTGAGACCCTTGTAAGAACTGCCCTGTGATCGTGGGCGCCTGGAGTCCAAGTGACTCTCATCGACGCTGTGAGCGTGTGCTGAGTGCACTATGAGACCTTCAGAAGGATCAGCCTGTGATCGGGGGCACCTGGAATCCAAGCAAGAATCAGTGACACTGCGTGCATGTGCTATGTGCAGTCTGAACCCTGTTGTGAGGATTGTCCAGTGATCGTGTGCCCCGGAATCCAAGTGAGTCTAATCGAAGCAGTGTGCATGTGCGTTGTGCACCGTGAGACCTTTGTGAGGTTTTGCCTTGTTATCGTGTGCACCGGAATCCAAGTAAGTCTCATCGACCCTGTGTGCATGTGCGTTGTGTACCGTGAGACCTTTGTGAGGATTTGCCTTGTTATTGTGTGCACCGAAATCCAAGTGAGCCTCATGGCCGTTGTGTGCGGGTGCATTGTGCGCCGGGAGACTTTCGTGAGGATTTGCAGTGTTATTGTGTGCACTGGAGTAAAGTGAGTCTCAGCGACTCAGCGTGATCTTCGTGCAGCCTGACACCTGTGTGTGGAGTGCCCAGTGATCGTGCACCCGGAGTGAAGAAAGACTCAGGGACGCTGTGTGTGTGTGATTTGTGGCAGCCTGAGATCTTCTTAAGTGAAGTGGCCTGGACCGGCAGTCCTGGAGGAGCTGAGTTGCCGGCCCGAGCCGCCGTTGCCATTTCACAAAGCTGCATTGGAGGCCCAGCCACTGGACGAGGAGAGGAGAGTGGGTTGGCGTCCCCCAGGTAAAGAGTGTCGAATCCTGGGGCATTGCACGTGCTTGGAAAGAGACGCTCTCGGCCTCTCTCTCGTGTTGGCTTCACAAGCCTCTGCTTCGGCTCGTATAGTGGCCCATATTGCCAAAGGAGTGGCGGTACAGGGACCGGGGTGCAAAGCTACACTTTGGGATTACATCGTACTGTGTTTGGGGCAACTGTGAGAGGCAGACTGCAGGTCAGAAGGGGAGGCGGAGAGACCGCCTGAGGTCCGGTGATCGGGGCCTGAGTGTACTATGTAGTATTCCATCTCTGCAGAACGGAGTACCTGACTGACGTATTACACATTGCATAATTTCTGTATAACGAACTACCTGATTGTCGTATAATGCATTGTCTTGTTTCTGTATAACAAACTACCTGATTAGCGTATTGTGCATTGCATTGTTCCTGCGTAACAAATTACCTGATTAGTGTATAAGCATTGCCTTATTGTTACAAAATGACCTATCTGGTGGTTGTATTACGCATTGCATTATTTTACCTTGCAAAGTGCCTGAATGTTGCGTTACGCATTGCATTCTTTTCATTGCGAGTGTCTGATTGGTACGTTATGCATTACAATATTTTTACATTACAAAAATGCCTGATTCTAGCATTATGAACTGTATGACATGATATTAGGAGTATAGGAGAATGTTTAGAAGTGCTCATTGACATCGCCTGAACTTACAAGGGCTGGCTGGCCTAACAACCGGCCAGGAGAAATATTACACAACCTCATATGTTGGTTTCACATTGTGTGGTCATATCGTATATTATTTTACATAAAGTTTAGACTCGTTTTATGAAACTCGTGTGGAGTCTATTTGTGGTGTCATCATTGGATTATTGTGAGCGTGGTTGCGAATACTTTACACATTTGCCTTGAAGATAAGCCTAGCTGCTCATGCCAAGCTACCAAGGGGGTGAGTGGGGCTATCCAAGAAGGTGACCTTCCTTTCCCTGACGTTGGAACGGGGGAATCCCGGGTATAACAGTGCCAATCCCAGTTCTGAGCCCTTGGAGGGTGTTCCTGTGGCAAATTTATTATTTGTTAAATTTGTAAGGCGTGACAAACAAGAACCCAGGAGGTCTAGAAGCCAAGCATCTTGCTGTCGAACACTGGCAGAACTATCTCTATGTCAGTGAGTGCTACAGTCACCATATAACAATGTCTAAGGGGAAGAGAGGGAGAGAGAGAAACACATGTGTGGCAACAAAGGAGTCGTGATAACTAAGACCCAATTGAGAAACTGGTCAAACCAGATCCAGTACGCATAGTTTGTGGATAACCATCAAACAAACCAGGTGATCGGTCCTATCATTTGGCGGTCCACACTGTGACCTGGCAGGTCCTTCGATCATCAAGACCTCATGCCACACAGTCAAAATAAGTACTGGATGCGGTCTACAGTAGATACTGAACCTCCAATTGTTGGTCTGATTGTGATAGTTAGTGAAAAAAGAATAAGCAAACAGTGCAACACACAATAAGGTGGTGAGACTAAAATAGGGTGATGTGTCTAAACAGACACTTTAATCGAAAAACAGGCACATTCACTAACTAAAAACTAGGAACAGTGCAAACGACAGTGTGGAACAAATGACTGTCGCAATTCGGGCCAACATGTTTCTGCCTATCGGGCAACTAGTCCCTTGGCTTTCATCAGGGCCACTGCTCTAAAATAGTTGCTACTGTTATGTGTGAATGAAAACAAAACATATAATCAGTGAAAAGTTATAAGTAGAACCGATACAACCTGTACCTACAGTTATATACACATCCTCCTTGTCAGTGGACGCTCAACGTGATCTGAAACAACATATAAGGGACATTGATATCACACACAAATGTACTCCCAAATCTCTCTTCTACATTTGATAGACAGTTCGAAAATGAAGAAAGTAAAATACTAATTGATTGCTCACCCAGCAAGACAGGGGACTGGACCTCACCTCACCTGGACCGTGCTCAGGTATATGAGGCCCCGCACTGTGTGTAGGAAGGTGGCTACCTGACTATGGTTACCCCAGATTTTTTGCCTTGTGTTTAGCTGGTTTTCAACTTAGTTGGCCTGGTTCCCTGCTAATCAGGGCCCCAGGCTATCTGCTCTCTCTGTAAAATGGATCTTATGTGCTATAGGTACATACCACAATTGGAAATGAACTCCTTGTCAGCCCCTGTACTATGCGCTATAGGTGCTCAGGGCATAGGTGCCACCAAGACCTACCAGGGGCTGCAGCATATCTTTTGCCACCCTTGGCTGGTTCTTAAATTGACACAACTGGCTGATCACTCAGCTGGGGCAAGATGGTGTAATCACCTCTTGCTTAGATATAGTATACCTATATCTAAACCTATATCTGGACACATATAAACCTGTGAGCCACTCCTATGGAAGGCCTTATCAATCCTGGAGGCAGAGTGCGTGGTTTAATGTGAGATGGAGGTCTAGCATGAGCTGAGCCTGTCTGCAGCCGTCGGGAACAAGTCCCTAAGCTGTACCGGGATAATGCCATACCATATACTATTAAGTGCATTATAATCCTCGCGGTTATATGGCAACTTTGGTTTGGCTTTATCAAGACATGTCGTGTAAGGTGTCATACGATTTGGAATACTATCCCCTCGCCAGTCCTGGCGACGGGGATAGCATTCCACCCCTCTAGAGGGAGAAGACATGTTACTTTGCTAAAATGCGGTTGATTTTTAAAAGAGCCTCAGATCCACAAAATGGATGCTTCTGCCACAGACACGGGTCTGACCTCCTGCAGCTGACCGAAACTCAGCCAAGGAGGCCTGGACAAAGGGTTTCCTGTCGCAGGGAGGTGTCACACCCCCCCAGACAGGAGATAGTGGATTGTAGCAGGGAGGTTTGAAAGAAACCAGACACTGCATGGGAGAGCACAAGGCTGCCCCTTGCATAATCCGGCCAAACCGGTTCTGGGGCACACCAGCCCCCGTCCCAGCACGGCCTGGATCAAAGGAAAGGGGTGTACCCACCCCCTTCCTGGGTCCCACCCATAGGAGGGGACCTAGCAGGTAATCCAGCCCCCTAGATTCGAATAAGAGTGGGAGCAGTGCCAATGCACTTCAGATTATCCTGATGAAACATAAGAAACAAAACTCTGGACCCTTCGACATCCTACTCGACGTAGAAGACTGAAGATTCTCCCTTGTGGTCAAGGAGTGACCACCCTGTGCAAACAGGCACCATCCAGCACCTCGACGTCTGCTTTGTTGCAGTTCCCGCCGGAACTCGAGCAACAGAGATCAACGAGATCAAGCTTGCCTGACTTCCTACAGCCCGATCCACAGTCCATGCAGAGCTGAGACCCGTGGAGGTGACCAGAAGCGTGGGGCATGCCATCTTGAAAAGACCACAAGACGCTGACCGTGCAGCCCACGAGTGACTCTCGAAGCTGTACACCGGGGTTTAAGAAGCCCCAACCCTGAGCCACTCTTGCACTGAAGTTCACCCCTCTACCCTCAACGAGTGCTGCGTGGGGCCCTTCTGCTTACTTTGGCTCAACGCGTTGGCCTGGTCACTTGCCAGCTGGCTTGCAGCCCCTGTACCGGCGAAAACCTAAATACGACTTGTGATTCTGGTTGCTCCAGACTTGAACCCGCTCCTCTGAAAAGGAGCACCCACTCTGACCCTCCTGGTCCGAGTGAGAAGCAATCTTCCAGTTCTGCGTGGATTGCTCTTGCCAAGTGTTGTTTGCTCCAATCTTGAAGCCGACGGTGTCGACGGTGAGAGCCTACGTGGGACAGCTTGTGACCCGCTCCTGGACGTCGCAGATGCCCCAGAGCCCATGTGGCAGCGGAGAGAAGCTCCTCAACAACCACCTGATTGCGCCCGACATTGCCTGGTTCCGTCCTGGTTCCACCCTGGTCACTGCTGAGTGACCCAGACTCTGTCCCCTCTGCTTTCAGGTACTTTTCTACTCTGATCCACCCTTGGATCACACCGGACACTTCTCCTTCACATCGCCTGCAGCATCTTCAGCTTCAAGCACCCAGAACCTGCGTGACGAAACCCGACGCCACTTCGACCCTATGCACCCGCTTCCTGTGGGTGAGGTAAGATTGCAACGCCGGTGTTCCCACACTGGTACACACCTCTAGGGTCTGTGACTAAAGTTTTGTCCTTCTAGGTTCAGCGGAAGTATCCTAAAACTCTGTTTGTGTAACTTTTACGCACCATTGACTAACATTGGTGCATGCGTGTGCTTTAAGCACTGCACCCGAATCCCGCGGGCTTTTCCCGACTTCAGCATTGCTTGTCCCGACTGCTCCCAGCGATTCCCTAGGCCCTAGGCCTAACCACTGTTCGATTGGTATCTCTTATACCACTTTCTTAGTATATGGTCTGAGTGGCCCCCCGCCCTCACCCATAATTGTGCAACTTTGTATGTTATACTGTGCTTTTGATTTAACGCTTGTGCCCCTTTGTTCATAAAGAGTACAGGGGATTATTTTTAGAAATAAACACATATATTTTTATAATATATACTTGTGTGGTGTCCTTTCATTTGATATTACAGGACTGTGATTGGTAAAACAGCTCGCTTAACACGACCTCTTGAGTTTAGCTTTTAAGGCTGCTTAGTCTATGCGACCATTAAGATAGCTTGTCTACATGGTTGACTTACAACCAGACACCATAAGGGATAGTTTGGACTGATACAAGGTGGTTCCAGAATTGGAAACATCATATATCAGGCCAACTTCTCACATTGGTGCGCAGCGGTGCAGATTTGAGCTTGCTGTTGTTTTACCATTGCAATCTTTTTATCAAATTGAAAGATCACATCAAGTACCTTAGGTACATATAAATCAAAAGCTTAGCGATTCGATTCGATTAGCTTTATTCGATTTCAGTAAAAAAGAAATCATAAAAGCAACAACAGTACAGAAAAATACACCAAAACATTAATACATTTCATTTCATAAAAGAATTAAATAAATTTAAAAATAAATTAAATCAATAAGATGAATCGGCTAATCAGTATACGAAGTGCAGCATGAACAAATTAACAAATTAAAAAGCAGGAGAAAGTTGGCCACACAATACGAAACCCCTGTGTTGCCGTCTGGAACTTAATCTATGTTATCTGACATTATGACGGCACATATAATGTTCTGGGGTAAAAGTCACTTAGAGACCAAACTGATATGGGACCATCCCCTATTTGTGGCTGCCAGGATTGCAGATATGGTACGACATATTTATTTCTGAACTTTACGAGTACCAAGTCACCCACAGTGTTTTTTAAGAGAGGTCCTAGCCAGCCCACCCTCCGGACACTTAATATGGTCTCGTCTAAATTGGAGGGCAGAGATCTATTTTTGGTGAGCCAGTACACTACCTTATTCCTTAGGTCCTGCTGTCTCTCGAGTTTTCCCTTTGGGAGTTCAGGTATTCCTGACAGGACACACACAATAGGAGCTGCCTCAGGAGGCAATTGTAAGTGGTTAGTTTTGTGAGGGGAAGTATCATGACTAGACGCTATTCTCTTATAAGATGACTTGTCTTTATTCTGCCCAGCCCTAAAGTAAGAAAATTGTGGTGGCCTAGCGGCTTTAGCGGCTTTTGAAGTATTTACAGCTTTGTGTGGGGCAAGTGGTTGTATACTGGAGAACTTGGTTTGTGTGGTGGAAATTGGCATATCTCTAGGGGCTGTGTGATGTGATAGTGCGGGTCCTCCCATAGTTTTAGTAACTATTGAGTTGACTTTTATAGCTTCCTCAACTCCCCTAAGCCTGTCCTCTAGGCTAGTTATTTTTACAATCAACGGAGTTATGATCGACTTAATCATGGTTTCAAGCTCCAACAACAGGGAGGCCTGTGTAGGCGTTTTCAAAGTCGTGGTGCTTGGAGTTTTGCATGAGGGTGGAATACGATGTAACTTTTGTAATTTGGCCTGACTGCCCGTGTGTATTGCCTCATCTCTCTTCCTTTTTGCAGAGAGCACCAGGTTGGGGATTACCGGTAGGACATTTGCTGTTGATTGTATTATTTGGGGCGTCACCTGTGGCGTCTAAATTAATTGGCTAGACCCCTTATTAGGCGTAGAAAATGAGGAAATTGGAGCTATTTCTGGAACCAAAGGGACGTAAGAGGATTTGCACAATAGATTTAGTTCATCCAATAAAGATACTGCCGGGGCTATATTGGCAGTCTGAGGCGGAGAACCCAGAGCGAAAGGGCTGTCTAGAACTGAGAATCGTTCTATTCTATCTAGATCGCTTGCAATGGGCAGTATAACACGCTTAAAGTACGTATCCAGTGTTCCCCTGTTCAGATCACCCTGGGAGGAGAGATTGATAAGGTCCGCTTTGCAAGACATAGCGATGGAGCTATCACCAATAAGACAGTTTTGTACTATATCGAGAACCTTGGAAGGGGCTTCTTAGAGGGAGCGCAGATAGTCAATGGGTAACAGTACCTTTAATCAGTGTTCCTGGAATGATGGCATGAGAACTAAGGGGGGTGGCCCGACCCGGCCTCCTCTGGCCTTTGATGGCCGCAGATGGCCCCGCCCTTGTCCCGGGCTTCTCCCTGGCGCCTCCCGCGCGCGACTCGCGGGGCGAGAGGGTGCGTCTGCTTTTCAAGCGCCTCCGTGCGCTTGCCTCGCGTCACGAGCGCCCCTTAGGCTGCTGGGGGTTGTAGTGTGCAGCAGTGCTGCCGTTTCCCTCACGGCTCCGCCCGATGGCGTGACTCACTCTCCCTGCAACAATGCTCCCTGCAACAATGCTGCCGTTTCCCTCACGGCTCCGCCCGATGGCGTGACTCGCTCTCCCCCAGGGGCTCACGGGCGCGTCTGCTTTTCAAGCGCCTCCGTGCGCTTGCCTCGCGTCACGGGCGCCCCTTAGGCTGCTGGGGGTTGTAGTGTGCAGCAGTGCTGCCGTTTCCCTCACGGCTCCGCCCGATGGCGTGACTCACTCTCCCTGCAACAATGCTCCCTGCAACAATGCTGCCGTTTCCCTCACGGCTCCGCCCGATGGCGTGACTCGCTCTCCCCCGGGGGCTCACGGGCGCGTCTGCTTTTCAAGCGCCTCCGTGCGCTTGCCTCGCGTCACGGGCGCCCCTTAGGCTGCTGGGGGTTGTAGTGTGCAGCAGTGCTGCCGTTTCCCTCACGGCTCCGCCCGATGGCATGACTCACTCTCCCTGCAACAATGCTCCCTGCAACAATGCTGCCGTTTCCCTCACGGCTCCGCCCGATGGCGTGACTCGCTCTCCCCCGGGGGCTCACGGGCGCGTCTGCTTTTCAAGCGCCTCCGTGCGCTTGCCTCGCGTCACGGGCGCCCCTTAGGCTGCTGGGGGTTGTAGTGTGCAGCAGTGCTGCCGTTTCCCTCACGGCTCCGCCCGATGGCGTGACTCACTCTCCCTGCAACAATGCTCCCTGCAACAATGCTGCCGTTTCCCTCACGGCTCCGCCCGATGGCGTGACTCGCTCTCCCCTAAAGCTTAGCATATTTAAGTTCTACTGAACTTAGTAGTTGTAGATTAAAGGGAGTAGCACACCCTGACTACAACTCACTAGCAAGGTACAGTAGGAAAACACTTAGTGTAGGTAAGTGCACCACTTACACCTCACTAGCAGTCATGTCTGGCACAGGCGAAGCTCCTGGCTCTCAGCCTGTGATGGTTGACCTTACCAAGGCAACCTCCAGCTATGACAAACTTAGCCATAAAGACTTGTGTGCCTTGTGCATATCAAGAGGGCTAAAAAGGGGCAGAGGCCCCACCATTCCTACCCTGATAGCCATTCTGGAAAAGGATGACTTAGATAAGGCAAGTGCAGCTCCTTTAGACTCAGGAGATGGAGTGAACCCCCCTATAAATGAGACCACTCCAGGGGAGGAAGAAGAAGAGGAGGAAAAGGAGGAGGAGGACTCAGAAGCAGAGGATCCTGAAGATCAGGATCAGAGGGGTAACCAGGTTGTAGTTGCCAGGCTTTACCAGGCCAACTTAGACCTACTTGGGAATGGAGAGGGCCAGCACCTCCCCAGATCCCACAACATCATTCTCCCAGGCAACAGAAGGGTGCGATCTCCATCAGGGGACTCTCATATTTCTAGTGCCTCAAGGGAATCTCAGAGAGGAATGACTCCCTCTCAGAGGAAAGAGCATAGGGCCAGGACGAGGGCTGTCAAACTCCAGATAGAGAGGGAGGAGGTAGCCCTGGCTCAAGCTAGACTTGCTTTAGCAAGAGAACAGAAGTTGTGTGGCTTAGATGCCACTGGTGGCAGCATAATTCCTAGAGAGAAAGACAGGAGCTATGATAATAGAAACCTGACACAAATTGCACCCCCCTACAAGGAAGGGGATGACATCCACAAATGGATGACTGCTCTGGAGAGAGCCTGCATGGTACAGCAGGTTCCCCAAGAACAGTGGGCTGCAATTTTATGGTACTCCTTTTCAGAGAAAGGGAGAGATAAGCTTCTCACTGTTAGACATGAGGATGCAAACAATTACAATGTCCTGAAGAGTGATCTGATAGATGGGTTTGGCTTAACCACTGAACAATACAGGTTAAGGTTCAGAGACACCCAGAAGACAAAGACTCAGGACTGGACTGATTTTGTAGATTGTGCTACTAAGGCTCTGGAGGGTTGGCTACATGGCAGCAAAGTACATGACTTCACAGGATTGTATAATTTGATTATGAGGGAGCAGATCCTAAGTAATTGTCAGAACCAGCTCTTACACCAGCATCTGGTGGACTCAGATTTGACCTCTCCCCAAGAATTGGGAAAGAAGGCAGATAAATGGGTCAGAACCAGGATTAGGCCTAAGAATCAGGACAGTAACCAGAAGGAGTCTACCAAGCCTCAAGAAAAGGGTGGGGATAAAAGTAAGGAAAAGACTTCCCCAGGGCCCCAAAACTCCAAGAATGGGGGTGGGTCCCAAGACACTTCTTCAACTCAGAAAAAGCCTTATTGTCATGCCTGTAAACAGGTTGGGCATTACAAAACAGACAACTGTTGTCCCAATAATGGCAATAAAGAGAATATACCTCCAAAGCCAGTTCCAACACCTCCTGTTACAGTCAGCAGTAATCCCCCAGGAAGTGGGAGCACACCCAGGAATCTGGGTGGGTTTACTTTTGGAGCCCAGATGGACCCTGGCCTATCCAGGTCCCCATCCCCAAATGATCTTGTTTATGAGACTGGCATGGGGTTTGCCAACTTCTCTGACTGCCCAAATACCTTGAGCAAATATAGACAAGAACCCATCATCAATGGTTTGAAAGTTGAAGCCTTTAGAGACACAGGGGCTAGCATCACCATGGTGGCTGACTGTATAGTCCCCTCTAAGCAACTTTTACCTGGTGCCACATACCAGGTAACAAACATTGATGGAATCCAAACAAATCATCCCATGGCAGTAGTAAGTCTCAGCTGGGGAGGTGTCACTGGCCCAAAGAGAGTGGCAGTGTCATCAAACTTGCCTGTAGACTGCCTACTTGGTAACGATTTAGAAATCTCAGCCTGGGCTGAGATTGAACAGGAAACCCATTCTAGAATGGTAAATGCCAATGGAAAGGTTAGTGGGGCTGTGATGGCTACAGCCCCAACCCAAGATGTCCTTCCTGAAAAGGTTGGTAGGGCTGTGCCAGACTCAGCCCCATCTTTAGCAGAAGCTCTTCCTAAACAGAATAGCAAAGCTGTTATGATAACAGCAGAAACCCAAACTGAGTCTCCTCCTGAAAAGGTTGGTGGGGCTGTGATGGCTACAGCCCAAACTCAAACAGATATGTGGGTTGTGAAGCCTGAAATGATGGATCACTCCACCCAAACTGAGAGCATGGAGGAGGAAGAGAAATCTCCCCCTCACCAGACATTAGGACAGGATCAGCCTCCTCAGGGAACTGATCTTACCCCTGATGAAGGAACTGCCCCAGAGGTTGTTAGGCCTGGCCTGACAGAGCCTCTGATGGCAGTGGACCCTTCTCAGGTGGGACCCAGTCTGGAGCAGGTAACCTGCCCCTCTCTACCTTGCCTTAGTCAGCCCAGGGCTGCAGAGGACAAGAAGGACAGTGAGACCCAGAGGGCCCCCTGTCAAATAAAGCACCCCCATCAACAGATTAGGAGCACCATAACTAGTAGCCCTAGTGAGGTGAAAACTTTAAAAACTCCTGAGGGAGCCCCCTTAAAAATAGTTAGGGACCTCCCACAGATGTATTCTGTTGGGCACAGCCAAACCTGGGACCCAAAGGGCCCAAACCTGAATTGTCCCTCCAGCAAGCCAAACAGAGGGACCCAGCCTCCAGCTTTAGGTAGCCAGAGGTTGACCCTGAGAGCTCAGTGCAACTCAGTTGAAGAAAGAAAGGCACACATGTTGGAAGATAATTGGAGGAAGTTGAGCCCTAAATTAGTGGAGCCTCACTTCAATACTCCATATCAAAACCAGCCTTTTTCCTTGCATAAACACACCCAAGGTAGTGATTCCCTATGGTGGAGACCCACTAATACCCCAAGGGTGAGGGACTGCTTAGTGGACCATGAGACAGGGGGTACCCATGCTAGTGCAGGTACTTCCTTATATGGCCACTCAGGCAATATAGGCTTACCTGGCCAAGGATAGCCTTATCTCCTTTCGTTTGGGGCGGGGGGGTTGTGTAGGAAGGTGGCTACCTGACTATGGTTACCCCAGATTTTTTGCCTTGTGTTTAGCTGGTTTTCGACTTAGTTGGCCTGGTTCCCTGCTAATCAGGGCCCCAGGCTATCTGCTCTCTCTGTAAAATGGATCCCATGTGCTATAGGTACATACCACAATTGGAAATGGACTCCTTGTCAGCCCCTGTACTATGCGCTATAGGTGCTCAGGGCATAGGTGCCACCAAGACCTACCAGGGGCTGCAGCATATCTTTTGCCACCCCTGGCTGGTTCTTAAATTGACACAACTGGCTGATCACTCAGCTGGGGCAAGATGGTGTAATCACCTCTTGCTTAGATATAGTATACCTATATCTAAACCTATATTTGGACACATATAAACCTTATAAACCTGTGAGCCACTCCTATGGAAGGCCTTATCAATCCTGGAGGCAGAGTGCGTGGTTTAATATGAGATGGAGCTCTAGCATGAGCTGAGCCTGTCTGCAGCCGTCGGGAACAAGTCCCTAAGCTGTTCCGGGATAATGCCATAACATATACTATTAAGTGCATTATAATCCTCGCGGTTATATGGCAACTTTGGTTTGGCTTTATCAAAACATGTTGTGTAAGGTGTCATACGATTTGGAATACTATCCCCTCGCCAGTCCTGGCGACGGGGATAGCATTCCACCCCTCTAGAGGGAGAAGACATGTTACTTTGCTAAAATGCGGTTGAATTTTAAAAGAGCCTCAGATCCACAAAATGGATGCTTCTGCCACAGACACGGGTCTGACCTCCTGCAGCTGACCGAAACTCAGCCAAGGAGGCCCGGACAAAGGGTTTCCTGTCGCAGGGAGGTGTCACACCCCCCCAGACAGGAGATAGTGGATTGTAGCAGGGAGGTTTGAAAGAAACCAGACACTGCATGGGGAGCACAAGGCTGCCCCTTGCATAATCCGGCCAAACCGGTTCTGGGGCACACCAGCCCCTGTACCAGCGCGGCCTGGATCAAAGGAAAGGGGTGTACCCACCCCCTTCCTGGGTCCCACCCATAGGAGGGGACCTAGCAGGTAATCCAGCCCCCTAGATTCGAAAAAGAGTGGGAGCAGTGCCAATGCACTTCAGATTATCCTGATGAAACATAAGAAACAAAATTCTGGACCCTTTGACATCCTACTCGACGTAGAAGACTGAAGAATCTCCCTTGTGGTCAAGGAGTGACCACCCTGTGCAAACAGGGACCATCCAGCACCTCGATGTCTGCTTTGTTGCAGTTCCCGCCGGAACTCGAGCGACAGAGATCGACGAGATCAAGCTTGCCTGCCTTCTTACAGCCCGATCCACAGTCCCTGCAGAGCTGAGACCCGTGGAGGCGACCGGAAGCGTGGGGCATGCCATCTTGAAAAGACCACGAGACGCTGACCGTGCAGCCCACGAGTGACCCTCGAAGCTGTACACCAGGGTTTGAGAAGCCCCAACCCTGAGCCACTCTTGCACCGAAGTTCACCCCTCTACCCTCAACGAGTGCTGCGTGGGGCCCTTCTGCTTTCTTTGGCTCAACGCGTTGGCCCGGTCACTTGCCAGCTGGCTTGTGGCCCCTGTGCCGGCAAAAACCTAAATACGACTTATGATTCTGGTTGCTCCAGACTTGCGCCCGCTCCTCTGAAAAGGAGCACCCACTCTGACCCTCCTGGTCCGAGTGAGAAGCTATCTTCCAGTTCCGCGTGGATTGCTCTTGCCAAGTGTTGTTTGCTCCAATCTTGAAGCCGACGGTGCCGACGGTGAGAGCCTACGTGGGGCAGCTCGTGAACCACTCCTGGACATCGCAGATGCCCCACAGCCCACGTGGCAGCGGAGAGAAGCTCCTCGACAACCACCTGATTGCGCCCGACATTGCCTGGTTCCGTCCTGGTTCCACCCTGGTCACTGCTGAGTGACCCAGACTCTGTCCCCTCTGCTTTCAGGTACTTTTCTACTCTGATCCACCCTTGGATCACACCGGACACTTCTCCTTCACATCGCCTGCAGCATCTTCAGCTTCAAGCACCCAGAACCTGCGTGACGAAACCCGACGCCACTTCGACCCTATGCACCCGCTTCCTGTGGCTGAGTTAACATTGCAACGCCGGTGTTCCCACACTGGTACACACCTCTAGGGTCTGTGACTAAAGTTTTGTCCTTCTAGGTTCAGCGGAAGTATCCTAAAACTCTGTTTGTGTAACTTTTACGCACCATTGACTAACATTGGTGCATGCGTGTGCTTTAAGCACTGCACCCGAATCCCGCGGGCTTTTCCCGACTTCAGCATTGCTTGTCCCGACTGCTCCCAGCGATTCCCTAGGCCCTAGGCCTAACCACTGTTCGATTGGTATCTCTTATACCACTTTCTTAGTATATGGTCTGAGTGGCCCCCCGCCCTCATCCATAATTGTGCAACTTTGTATGTTATACTGTGCTTTTGATTTAACGCTTGTGCCCCTTTGTTCATAAAGAGTACTGGGGATTATTTTTAGAAATAAACACATATATTTTTATAATATATACTTGTGTGGTGTCCTTTCATTTGATATTACAGGACTGTGATTGGTAAAACAGCTCGCTTAACACGACCTCTTGAGTTTAGCCTTTAAGGCTGCTTAGTCTATGCTACCATTAAGATAGCTTGTCTACAAGGTTGACTTACAACCAGACACCATAAGGGATTGTTTGGACTGATACAAGGTGGTTCCAGAATTGGAAACATCATATATCAGGCCAACTTCTCACATTACTGTGGAACAGAAAGTGCGAACAGGGGAGACATCAAAAACTCCATACTTAATGTAGAGTCTACAGATGTCATATTTAATTCCCTGCCTAATACGTCACTTCTGTTCTCCTTTAGAATCAATGGTGAAAGACCAAAACAGGAATCTGGCTAGGACCACATAGACCAATGCGAACACTCAAAACTAACATTGTATATGTACTCGGTATCAGTACAATAATTCTTGATGTATATGTAAAACAAAGTGTCTATATACAGAATGAAAGCTGCAAAACAGTTTATTTAAACTGCAAACGTTTGCCATAGACTAGCAAAATAGCTGTGATTATAGACATCAACGACTGTTCTAGAAATCATCCTCAGTAATCTAGGTAGTGTAAAACCAGTATTTTACCTAAGCCATAGCATAGATCATGCAGTTTGCTTTGTACAATCTTCCTAAAAAACGTTCCTAAAAAACGACTAAGGAGGACTCACCTCTCCGTCGGTGCCACCAAACTAGCCTGAGGTTTGGGGGAGGCACCGGAGAGATGGAAGCGTGAGTTTAAATTTGAAACGACCAAGGGGACTACTTTACGTTCGTTTTTGTATTAGTGTTCACCACTAGTGTTGTACCTCAGTGTCGAGTCCCACTCTGAAAGCTAATGTGTAGGCAAAAACATGGCATACTTAAAGATGATTCGCATTATGTCCATGAAACACTGCTGAGAAGATCGCAATGTTTCCACAAACACCAAGCGTCCATATCACTCCGCGGAACTACAGAATGACGTCACGACGCCCATTACTGTAGTTCCAGCGGAGCGAGTGTTCGGAGCGCGCCGAAAGCGTTGCTTGTCTAGTCAGCACGAAATGTGGAATGACTGCTCTTTTAACAGAATCCACAATCAGTGTCTGTTAATGTATATAATGTGTACTAAATTATTTAAAGCGGCTCGCCCATCAACATAGAAAAAATACTCTTTGATGAGGTAGAAAATAGAAGTTGGAATAAAGGCACTACATGATGACAATAAATCGGCCATTTTGGTAGTTCCAATCATATATGGTGCACTTCTGTAGAGCACTATAACTAATAACCAGTTGGAACAGAATCAAAAACCACTAGTGCACAATTTTACCTAGTCTAAATTATAAGATATAAGATATACTGGTCAGGAGGGAGACTATATTTCCATAAATAGGAGAAGGACACGTGGAACAAAAGATATTCCCACATAGAGCGGTCCCGTAGTGGGCACATCTCATTGATGTCTCCCTATGTGTTGGAGATTACAAACTGTGCCATGGTATCTAGTCACTGAGTCCCTTTGTGTCTGCCGAAAGTTTAAAAACCCATCTTTGCTCTCTCTTGAACAGGTATTTGGAAACATTCTTCACATCTGAAGGTATGAATGGTTTCTCCAGGACCGTCCATACAAAATCCGATTCACCATGTTGTTTCTCAAGAAAGTGTCTTGTAAGTTGTGTCATGGATTTTTTGCACCGGAACGAGCTCTTGTGCTCAAGCATTCGTACTCGAACCTTGCGGGTAGTCATCCCTACGTATTGACAGGAACAGGGACAGGTCAATAGATAAACAAGGTTATCGCTATTTCAATTGGTAAAGGGATTTTGTGACCAAGGCCTGTCAGTGCCTATGTCTACTACAGTAGAATGGTTAGTCTGTGGACATACTGAACAATTACCATAAGGATGATGACCAATCGCAGGTGGTAAGTCCCATAAAGTGCCCAAAATTCTTTTAGGCATCTCTCTCGGGCGCGTGTGTATTAGGCAATCCCTGATACTGTTAGATCTTTTAAAGACAAATAAAGGTAGTGCAATCTTATCACTACCGTGATTCAGGATCCGCCAATGCTTCCTAATGATTTTCTGTAGACTATTACTTTTTGTGTTAAATGTACTCACAAGTGTAAGTCTGTCAGTAGAAGTCTTAGGGACTGGTGGTTCTAAGAGCGCCTCCCGGTTGTTATTGTGCGCTCGTTTTAGAGACCGTTTGATAAGTGGTCTCGGATAATGTCTATCCAAGAGTAGAGAAGACAAGTTGCTGGCATGAGTCTTGAAATCCTCTACTCTGGAGCAATTCCTATGAACACGGAGGAACTGGCCGTATGGTAAATTGTCCCTAAGCGATTTAGGATTGTGACTCTCGTATAAGAGTAGCGAGTTTCTTGCCATCGGCTTCCTATATAACTCGCTCTGCAAGCCTGCAGATGTTGCAAAGATAGAAAGATCTAAAAAGGCCAATCCATCTTTGTGAGCCTCAAAGGTGAATCTAAGGAATTGATTCCTGCCATTCAGCCACAGATGAAATTCACTCACTGATTCCAAACTGCCTCTCCACACTACCAACACATCATCGATGTAGCGTTTCCACCACACTATTGATGATATGAATGGGTTGGTAGGTGTGAGCACATGCTGTTGTTCGAAATGGTGCATGTATAAATTCGCCAGGCTCGGCGCGAAAACGCTGCCCATGCTTGTTCCGGAGGTCTGAAGGTATATAGTGTCCTCAAAATGGAAGTAGTTCTCTTTCATGGCCAGAATCGCCAGGGCCATAATGAAAGTGATGGGAGTAATGGTGTCACCAATATTCTCCCCCAGGATGGATATAACCACTTCCAGTGTTTCATCCTGGGGGACAGAGGTGTACAGAGATTCCACATCGAAAGAGACAAATAGGTCTCTTTCCAAGTCAAAATCAATTTCAGGAAGTGCCCTCAGTACGTCTTTAGTATCTTGCAGGTAGGTGGGCATCCTCTGCACAATAGGCCTCAGAAAAAAGTCTACAAAAGTAGAGAGTGGTTCTAGAGCAGAACCTAGGCCAGCTATAATAGGCCTCCCTGGAGGTGGTCTCTGTGGCTTATGTACCTTAGGCAGAAGGTAAAAATATAGCATCACCGGGAACTCTGTTATTAAGAAGGACCCTTCATTGGAAGTAATCCATCCCTCTGATAATGCTTCTTCTACAAGACTTTTGATCCTAGTCATGAGTCCCTCAGTAGGGTCTTCCTGTAGAGGTGAATATGCCTGCCTGTCGCCAAGTTGTCTAAGGCATTCTGACCGATAGTCGGTGGTGTTCAAAATGACTATCGAACCGCCTTTGTCGGCAGGATTGATCGTTATGAGTTGATCATCTGACAGACTCTTTAAAGCCTTCTGTTCTAGGCTTGACATGTTCTTGAAGGACCCATCTCGTGTCATCCACAGATTAGATACTTCATCACATACAGCTTTCTCAAAAGCTAAGACTTGCGGGGGGACAGTGTGGGTGGGTGGTTGAAATTTAGATTTAACTTTCAGGCCCGTATTCTGATCATGAGGATCCTCTAGGTGCTCAGATTTATTTTTGAAGAAATAGTGAAGTTTCAATTTTCTGAAGAACTGACTCAATTCACATTGAAGTGTGAACGGGTCTCCGTTGCTCGTCATTACGAAGCCCAACCCTTTATTGAGTACTTGTTCTTCCAGAGGGGTTAATATTTTAGTCGAAAGGTTCACTATGAGGGTAGATTCCCCAATGTTCCCGCTTTCTGGAGGTTTTTGGCTGTCTGGCTGTTCCTGTGTGAAGGCCTGTTTGGTCTTGCCACTGGACCCCTGGTTGTTGTGGGGTCCGGAGTCTGCCCCTGGTTCTCGGTGTGCCAAACCCTTTAAAAGGCTGTGTATTGAAAGTGTTGGGGAACCCTTGGAAATGTCCAGGTGGTGGTGGATACATCATTTGCTATTGTGGTGGATAACCCCAAGGAGTAGGTGGCCACTAGTGTTGGAAATTACTGGGTGGTTGGTTCCCTCTATTCCCTCGCCCACAACCCCTAGGTTGAAAGTGAGATGGATTGGTGTTGGCCAAGTCACTATCTTCAGAACTGGAGCCTGAGTAGTTAGACCCGAATCGTTTCCCATTGTTTCTAAACATGGGAGGGGTATAACTGTCACTAGTATAAGGGTATACCCGCTCGTGCTTAAACTTAGAGAGGTCCTTTTTGAACTTATCCAGCTTGGACTGTAGGATGGTATCTTTAAATTCTGTCATATTTTTGTTGGATTCGTCCTGTTGTTTTTTAAACACCGTGGGTGTGATGGTAGCTCTTATTGAAGCTTCAAGGATCTGGATTTCTATAAGTATAGTGTCAGCTATACGTTTTGCTGTGCTGATAATGAGGATGAGCCAGTCTCTTGTGCACCGCCAGGCTATCAAAGACCAATCCGTGAGAAAGGCCTTGTTCTGCAAAAACAAACGCGGTGCGTTTGCAACAATAAGACCTGGAGGTGCACAGCTGGCCCTCAAATATTCAGCCATAGCTATCCCATGTACAAGGGTCCGAGAATGAGACTTTTTCAGAACTAGAACCTTAGTCCAGTCGTCTGTCGAGACACTAGTCGTGGTGGGTAATGGTTCAAGCATGCTAGGCATGCTGTCCAGTATGGACTGATACATCGAATCATCATAGGCTAAACCGCTGATTTCTGCCATGATGTGAGAACTAAATGGTGAGTGTCGCTAAGTGTATGTTTGTAGCCAAAGAACAAGAGAGGCCTCTACAAACCTCTGAATCTAAATCAGTCTCAGAGTTCGGGAAAAACCGTAACTATGAGAACTAGTCGATAAGAGTATCAATCTCTCAGTAAAATATTGACCCGCAGCCAGTAGCTGCTCTAAAATACCAAAAACCAAACAGAGAGAATAGGGTCAAAGGGAATAGTTTAAAGACCTACTCCTGGTTCATTTCCCCAGCAACCACGTATGAAATAACAAACAAGAACCCAGGAGGTCTAGAAGCCAAGCATCTTGCTGGCGAACACTGGCAGAACTATCTCTATGTCAGTGGGTGCTACAGTCACCATATAACAATGTCTAAGGGGAAGAGAGGGAGAGAGAGAAACACATGTGTGGCAACAAAGGAGTCGTGATAACTACGACCCAATTGAGAAACTGGTCAAACCAGATCCAGTACGCATAGTTTGTGGATAACCATCAAACAAACCAGGTGATCGGTCCTATCATTTGGCGGCCCACACTGTGACCTGGCAGGTCCTTCGATCATCAAGACCTCATGCCACACAGTCAAAATAAGTACTGGATGCGGTCTACAGTAGATACTAAACCTCCAATTGTTGGTCTGATTGTGATAGTTAGTGAAAAAAGAATAAGCAAACAGTGCAACACACAATAAGGTGGTGAGACTAAAATAGGGTGATGTGTCTAAACAGACACTTTAATCGAAAAACAGGCACATCCCCTAATTAAAAACTAGGAACAGCGCAAATGACAGTGTGGAACAAATGACTGTCGCAATTCGGGCCAACATGTTTCTGCCTATCGGGCAACTAGTCCCTTGGCTTTCATCAGGGCCACTGCTCTAAAATAGTTGCTACTGTTATGTGTGAATGAAAACAAAACATATAATCCGTGAAAGGTTATTAGTAGGAATGATACAACCTGTACCTACAGTTATATACACATCCTCCTTGTCAGTGGACGCTCAACGTGATCTGAAACAACATATAAGTGACATTGATATCACACACAAATGTACTCTCAAATCTCTCTTCTACATTTGATAGACAGTTCGAAAATGAAGAAAGTAAAATACTAATTGATTGCTCCGAGCACTCGCTCCGCTGGAACTACAGTAATGGGCGTCGTGAAGTCATTCTGTAGTTCCGCGGAGTGATACGGACGCTTGGTGTTTGTGGAAACATTGCGATCTTCTCAGCAGTGTTTCATGGACATAATGCGAATCATCTTTAAGTATACCATGTTTTTGCCTACACAATTGCTTTCAGAGTGGAATTCGATACTGAGGTACAACACTAGTGGTGAACACTAATATAAATACGAACGTAAAGTAGTCCCCTTGGTCGTTTCTAATTTAAACTCACGCTTCCATCTCTCCGGTGCCTCCCCCAAACCTCAGGCTAGTTTGGTGGCACCGACGGAGAGGTGAGTCCTCCTTAGTCGTTTTTTAGGAACGTTTTTTAGGAAGATTGTACAAAGAAAACTGCATGATCTATGCTATGGCTTAGGTAAAATACTGGTTTTACACTACCTAGATTACTGAGGCTGATTTCTAGAACAGTGGTTGATGTCTATAATCACAGCTATTTTGCTAGTCTATGGCAAAATTTTGCAGTTTAAATAAACTGTTTTGCAGCTTTCATTCTGTATATAGACACTTTATTTTACATATACATCAAGAATTATTGTACTGATACCGAGTACATATACAATGTTAGTTTTGAGGGTTCGCATTGGTCTATGTGGTCGTAGCCAGATTGCTGTTTTGGTCTTTCACCATTGATTCTAAAGGAGAACAGAAGTGACGTATTAGGCAGGGAATTAAATATGACATCTGTAGACTCTACATTAAGTACAGAGTTTTTGATGTCTCCCCTGTTCGCACTTTCTGTTCCACAGTGCGGGGCCTCATATACCTGAGCACGGTCCAGGAGAGGTGAGGTCCAGTCCTCTGTCATGCTGGGTGAGCAATCAATTAGTATTTTACTTTCTTCATTTTCGAACTGTCTATCAAATGTAGAAGAGAGATTTGAGAGTACATTTGTGTGTGATATCAATGTCACTTATATGTTGTTTCAGATCACGTTGAGCGTCCACTGACAAGGAGGATGTGTATATAACTGTAGGTACAGGTTGTATCGTTCCTACTTATAACTTTTCACGGACTATATGTTTTGTTTTCATTCACACATAACAGTAGCAACTATTTTAGAGCAATGGCCCTGATGAAAGCCAAGGGACTAGTTGCCCGATAGGCAGAAACATGTTGGCCCGAATTGCGACAGTCATTTGTTCCACACTGTCGTTTGCGCTGTTCCTAGTTTTTAATTAGGGGATGTGCCTGTTTTTCGATTAAAGTGTCTGTTTAGACACATCACCCTATTTTAGTCTCACCACCTTATTGTGTGTTGCACTGTTTGCTTATTCTTTTTTCACTAACTATCACAATCAGACCAACAATTGGAGGTTCAGTATCTACTGTAGACCGCATCCAGTACTTATTTTGACTGTGTGGCATGAGGTCTTGATTATCGAAGGACCTGCCAGGTCACAGTGTGGACCGCCAAATGATAGGACCGATCACCTGGTTTGTTTGATGGTTATCCACAAACTATGCGTACTGGATCTGGTTTGACCAGTTTCTCAATTGGGTCTTAGTTATCACGACTCCTTTGTTGCCACACATGTGTTTCTCTCTCTCCCTCTCTTCCCCTTAGACATTGTTATATGGTGACTGTAGCACCCACTGACATAGAGATAGTTCTGCCAGTGTTCGCCAGCAAGATGCTTGGCTTCTAGACCTCCTGGGTTCTTGTTTGTTATTTCATACGTGGTTGCTGGGGAAATGAACCAGGAGTAAGTCTTTAAACTATTCCCTTTGACCCTATTCTCTCTGTTTGGTTTTTGAAATTTGTAAGGCGCTCAGCTACCCAAGACGGGTTTCCCGGTGCCAAAAGACTGCAAAATCAACACATCGCCCTTCCAGCGCCTGTTTTTTCAACGAAGCACCGCCATGTGGCAGAAGTTTCCATGCACTGCCACCATGCAGCCGATGAAACCGAAGCAACGACTGCTCATGGCCCGAAGAACCACCACAGCCTGAGTCAAGCACCCTGTGTCTCTGATGACCACCGTACTGACTCTGACGCAGGCCCTCCAGCACATGCGGGCATCCTTATCTGGATTTCCACGCATTGCACCTGTCATGAATGATGTAATATGTGAGGTCATAAGCAGTGCATTGCGGGGGTATAAGTTATCGTTAGCTCAGGTAACTATATGTCAAAAGCCAAACACGCACGTGCACTAACCTGGTGGATCTGGGTCTACGAGAACGATGCAGAGGACAGTCTGAACACTCCCAATTATGGTCTCTGTTAGACTTGGCATCTTTGGCATGGTTTCCCCTGACGTTTTGCTTCTTCCTCCTGTATGTATGATGCTGTGCTGGATTGCATTTTTGCTGGTTTAGATGCATTGGGAACTCTGTCTCTGCTGATCAGTGTCAAAGTGCAAGAGCTCCCTGTGTAAATTTTGATTACCATTGGTTCTCCCTGATCGGCATATTTAATTTACTAGTAAGTCCCTAATAAAGTAAACTGAGTGTGCCAAGGCCTGTAAATCAAATGCTACTAGTGTGACTTAAAAGGGCTCGTTATATCGAGTAAGTAATAGCAATTCATAATGGATATATAGAGAAAAAATATCTGGTCTTATCATTCTTTGATGTAGGGGCACTATGGCTCTTATAATATTACTGTTCCTTTCAGAGTTCTGTCCTTTGGCCATCATGTTATATAGGAATGTACCCAATACAACAAACTTTATATGGAATGATGGTTATGGAATTATCCCACATGAACTGACCATCTAATTGCAGACACATTGTAAGTACTTTCATCTAGCGAGTCCATGTAAGTTCATGCAATTATGAACCAGAGTGGTTCATACCAACATGTTATAGCGATACGAGCCCCTAATCTATGCCTGATCATTATCTTTACAGATCCTATATCTTGTTCAGGAAGTCATTCAAACTCTATCACCCCTATGCTGCAATAGGATCGATTTTAACCAGGTATGTAGCAGCCTACTATATCTAGCGTATAGTCACAGATGTCTAGTCATCTAAAAAAGGAAGTAGTTTGATCTTTTACCCCTTTCTCCCATCTGTTATTATCACTTTATGTGCTTTTCAAGATACCACAGTGTTAGTGGTGTGCCCTGAACTACGGAGAAGTCCTCATTCATTCTGGTCGCTATCATCAACTTTGAGTTCCAGAGCAAATAATAGGTATATAACACTGCTTTATTATGCTCTAGCAGTTTCACTGAAGGTAATTTTGAGGCTAATTAGAGCTGCTATTGATTTACCTTGAAGAAGAACTATATCTCTTCATTTATCATCACTTCGTTAAAAACTTTAGAGAATAAACCTCACACCTTTATATTCTATTCTGCTAATCAAAGGTGATCAATTCAATGCTCTGCATCTTTTTCTCTATGGAGTGATAAAAGGTATATTCACTCCAATGCTCTCTAAAATATCTTTATACTCTCATGCTCCTTTTCTTTCTTGTTAAATAAACATAGATTGGTAGTTTCACTGGTGGAAATAATGTATGTGCAACTTGTAATTGTAACACAAACTAAGTAACAAATATTTATGCATATGTCTTTGGTTATGTGGACTTAGATATTATAGTAACAGAAGCTTAAAATGCTCAAATGTATATCAGCATTATATGCAAAACACACAAGATGATGGACGGAATGTTGCACAATGGCAAAACATTCACCCCAGTCACAGATCTGGGTTTAATCCATCGTTATTTTGCTCACCAAGCCACCCCAGTTCAGATATGGCCATATGCAAATCAATCTTGACCCTGTGCCTCATGGGTACAGTCCAGACCGAACTGCCAAGCCATGTCTTCCCTGGGCCAGAATCAAGCATCCTAGGATCGGTTTCTGGCTATCAGCCGTCTTAAGCCAGGATAGCTTGACTCCAGTGGCGCAGTGAGCACGGGACCCACGTCTGGGCATACCCTTCCCACAAAGGGTGAACAGCAAAACACACAAGATGATGGACGAAATGTTGCACAATGGCAAAACATTCAGCCGCAGTCACAGATCTGGGTTTAATCCATCATTATTTTGCTCACCAAGCCACCCCAGTTCAGACATGGCCATATGCATCTTGTGTGTTTTGCTGTTTTATCAGCATTATATGATCAGGCCAGAAATGTTTTTAGCTTAGCATTTTAGTATTTGATTGTGTCCATTTTTTTAACTTTTATAGAGAAAGTTGAGACGGTCCACCTGACGAAGGCTTTTATGTCGAAGCGCGCGTCGTGTTTTCCTTTCATCGACCACCAGCCTTTGAAATGTTCAATAACTCCTTCTCTAGGATTTTAATGGAAAAATAAATGTTTGGTGTATTGTTTTGTTGTGTTTGTGAAAAATAATTTGTGCTTATTGGTATTTATGTGTAAAAAGTTTGATCAAAAAAATATAAAAAGAAATATATATTTGATATATCTGATGAAATTATAAAAAGATTATGAACCATAAAAACAATTGATTATAATAAAGAAACATAATTTTGTATCGAACAGCAAGTGCTTGTAAATTTCGTTAATATGCAAATCTAATGTGCACTGTTTTCACATAGATCAAGGCCTGACACGTTTCATTGTAAATGTAATATATATCTTGTGGTTAGCTTGTCATCTTACCCCACTGATCTTGCGCCCTACAGCTAGCAAGATTTATTGTTTTTTCGTAGGGGTCCCCTTTTTTCAAAGTGGCAGCACTGATTGTGCCATCCACGTGAGTAGCCCTGAAAAGGTATCTCAGACCTACCACTGCCGTGTCTGTGTGCAGTTTATTAACTGCCATGTCGACTTGGCAAGTGCACCCACTTTCCAGGTCCTAAGCTTCTCTTTTCTTACATGTAAGGCACCCCTATGGTAGGCCCAAGATACCCACATGGGCATGGTGCAGTGTGTGTAAAAGGTAGGGCATGTAATGGTATGTGTGACATGTCCTGCCAATTTCGTTGTTCACTATTGAAAGGCAATCTGTCCCATAGGATGGAATGGGAAATACTTTGTAACATCTTATAAGTATAACTTCCCATTGGGACAAGATAGAGTAATCATGTTTAGGCTCTCTGAACTCAGAATCTTTTTTTTTAACAAACTTTATTGCCATTTACATATCTTTCAACCATTCCACTGATTGTGGTACAAGTAATTGCATAGCATTTACATGGTCAGACTATCTTATTACATATTGTATGTATCCATGTCTGTATTGAGCCCTTTGTCATCTGTCTCAGGCTTTGCTTAGTATGTATTCTTCTATATGGGTCTCAGTTCCCCTCCCCACTCCCCTGCCCCTCCTCAACAAGGTACCTACCCCCAACCCTCCCCTTCCCGCCCGCACTGCTGTCTCCTAACTGCATCTATTGAGCCCAGTAAGTCCCTTCCTTTGTACCTTGCGGTGTGCTTTTGCGTTTCGCAGTCGCCTCATTTTCAGGTCCCGGCCCTCACTTGTGTAAAGGTGTTATATGTCCCCATCTCCCGGGATCTGCATTAGTACTCCATCCTGGTCTGGCCTCTAGGGGTTCTCCTGTTGTGACTGTCTCTCTGGAATGGAAGCTTCAGATGTCTGACAATCTCTCTACAGGTCTTTCATCAGCACATCCGGCACCCAAGCTCTTTCCATCTTGCTTATTTCCAGTCCCGCATTTCTAAGCAAGACCCTGCCCTCGCATCCAGCCCATTTCACCAGCTCTCGCTTTCATGTGTGTACATTAGGGCCGTCTGGATTATTCCATCTGCTAGTGATTTCTCGCTTCGCAAGTATGAAGGCGAGCTCTTGGAACCTCTCCGTGGTTTTAGATGTGGCAGTGTGTGGGAACAGGCTGAGAAAAACATGTTCCGGTGTCCATGGGATTACCCTCTCCGTTGTTCTAGCTGTCTCCCGTGTCACTTTCTGCAAGTAGTGCATCAAGGATGGACAGCTCAATATCATGTGAATAAAAGTCACACCCCTTGTGTATTACATCTCGGGGCTCTGGCATCCTCTCTAGCAAAGTATTGATTAATACGTTCTGGGTTAATGTATGCTCGGTGAAGTATATAAAAGCCAATCAGGCTCAAACGTACGTTTCAAGACACTGGTTGTCCGTACTAGTATGTTCTCCCAGTCCTTGACCTCCAGTGGTCTGGCAATGTCATCCCCCCATTAGTTTCTCACCCGGTCCAGTAGCTGTATGGAGTCTCGTCCTATGGCCCAGTAGAGGCATGCAACAGCTTCTATAGTCCAACCTGCAAGATTTATGTACTCACAGGTGGCATGTTGTGGCGGTTCAGTCAAGTCTGTGCCCCAATGTCATCTTATGGCCCGTAACTGCCCTGTGGAGTAGGAAGTGCCCTTGTAGTATGTCCCATTCGGTGCTGAATTCCTCAAAGGAAAATAGTTTCCCGCCCCGGTAGAGATCTCCCACCTTCGTGGCTCCTGCCTGTGCCCAATCACCTATCTCCCTCCATTGTCCCCCGTGGGGAAAGGCCCCTAGCCGTGTCATTGCTAATTCCAGTGAATATTGGTGTCTTGTCCTAGTCTTCTGCAGGCACCTACCCCAGCACCTTCGTATTACTCTATGCTCATTACTGCAGACCTGCTGAGGTTTGACGGTCCCTAGTAGGGTGCCTGAACTCAGAATTTAATAACACATCTTTTACTTAAGATGGTTTTAAAGTGTAAGTTTGAAAATGCCACATTGAGAAATTAAAATAAAAAACAACCTGAATGCACTCGATGTATGAGATTAAACTAAGAGTAATACAATCAATTTAATTTTTAACAATGTTTTCAATTGCGTGCAAAAAGGAACAGGCCCTGCAAGCCTGTGTTCATACAATGAGGAAAATCACCAGACATAGGTCTGGACGTCTAATGCACTGCTCAAATCACTCAAGTGAGTGTAAATCAAAAAGTCTTTTGTGAATAGTCAATAAAGTTAAGCTGTTGAACACGATGTGCAGATATCAACAGAATATGAGACATAAGTTTCATTCGTTTGAAAATGTTTCTTTTTATGAAATCAAAGGATTATCCGAGGAAAATGTTCAAAGTTCACATGATCCAAACGTGGAGTTTTCAAACATTTCTTCAATAACAGTTCAATTTACAAATCCCAATGCATTTCGGGCTTAACAAACAGCCCTTCATCAGGGGAATCTAAAGAAACAATACCAAGTATTACTGGAAACTATCTTCAAAGCAGACATTAACTGTACACTAGAGAATGCGAGGAAGGCGGATTAGTGACTGAGAGGAGGGAACTGAATGGAGGAAGAGGAGTGGGTTTTAGTAGAGAAAGATAAATAAAAAAGAGAAAACGCGGGAAGATGGTGCTCAATAGTGCAGTATACGCAAGCAGTGCGATAATATAGTGCAAACGGCAATTGAACAGGCAGTTGAGGGTTAGTGAACGAAAAACGTCAAAAAAGATGTGCATGCTAAAAAATAGATGGTAAATATAAAAGTGAAAAAAATGTGAGAAGCCAATGAGAAGGACCACTAACCATGCTCGTGTGCGGTGTAAACCATTTAAATGGACTTACTGGACTGAGCAAAAAGCTCAGTAAATCAATGGCAACGGGTCAATTTCGCAGTGAGCAGAAGTTTTAAGGCTATTAAAGGAAAATGTGAGATAGTGAAAAAACACGTTGACCAGACGTGAAATAAACGCGATTAAACAAACCGACGCTTATCAAAAAGCAATCTTCGTAAAGGCGCGAGCAAAATTATACTCGCTGAATCAAAGAGGTTGCACTGCAAGTAAATGTGCAAATCGTCAGTATCACATGAGGATATACGTATAGTTAGCGAGCAGAATACAGTGTGGCGACTCACCAGTGGATGTTAAGAAAGCAACATGCCGGGAACCCGGCAGCAGCGAAAACATACAGGGACAGTTACTGCAGTCAACCGTTCGTGCAGACGGCTCCGTAAAAAGTAAAGAATGAAACAGAAAAGAGACTAACAGTGCTTGGAAAAGGAATCGGCCAACTTCAAGTGGCAGTCATAAAGTAAAAATATGGAAACACAAGATATAGGAGTAGGCAGAAATAAATGAAAATGAGTGAAAATAGAAAGAGAAAAGAAAGGAAGAGGTCCAGAGGGCAACATTTCAAATGAGCTTATAAATATGACGCTGACAGAATTTTTTTTTTGATGTGCATATCAGTTAGATACTGTACATGTCAATAATCATAGAGAGCAAATCAGAAACATCTGTTTAAAGAAAACATGCTAATTCAAATTTGTCATTCAGTCCTAACGGTGTGAGTGTTTGCATAAACCAAATCCAGTATGTTTCTCGCTGGGACAGGAATTTATTGGTGTCACGATCTGAACGTTGTTCAATGGTCTCTAGAACCCCACATTTAAGTTGCGCAATATTATGTCTCTTATCACGCCAATGTTCAGCTATGGGAGAACTTGTGGTGGGTGTCCTAATGCGGCTTTTGTGCTCTGTGATCCGAATGCGTAATGCTCTCTCAGTTTTGCCTACATAAAATAAATCACATGGGCATTTAATGAAATAGACAAGATGGTGACTATTACAGGTCTCATTGAATTTAAGATGGATGGGTTTCCCAGATCTAGGGTGATTGATGGTGTTGCCTTTAATCATATTACCACAGTTGGAGCAATTCATGCATGTAAGCATTCCTTTGTACACTGTTTTAGAGCGTGGTGGTTTATTCAGTATTTCTTTCAGATTACTAGATCGTTTATATGCAAACATGGGGAGGTCACAGAACATGCCTTTGAAATCTGGTTCTGATTGTAACAAAGACCATCTATCTTGAACGATAGTTTTAAGCATTTTCGATTGAGTGGAGTATGTGGATACAAAGACTTCCCTTCTGGGGGAGTGAACTTTGGATGTCTTGGTGAGAAGTTGTTCTCTTTTGAGAATCGAAGCTCTGTCGGCGGCTTGTTGGATTACTTTAGGAGGGTAACCTCTTGTCAAATATTTATCTTTGAATTTCTCAATTGTCGACATGCCAGTTTGCTCATCAGAATGTATTCGTTTGATACGTAGAAATTGGCTGTAGGGTAGGTGGCGTTTGAGCGACCAAGGGTGAAAGCTCTGGTAGGCCAGAGCATTGTTTCGATCAGTCTTTTTAGTGAATAAAGTAGTCTTGATTTGATGTTCATGGAGGGTTATGAGGACATCAAGAAACGGAATGCTCACAGTTTCAATTTGAAAAGTAAACTGAATCCGAGGATGGATGTTGTTCATTGCAAGAATGTTATTGACAAGTGTGGCTCGTGAACCTCGCCAAATGATGAGTATGTCGTCGATATACCGTTTAAATAATAGTAGATGTTCTGACCATTCGGGTTGCGACAAGATGTTCTCAGTTTCAAATTTCATCATAAAGATGTTAGCGTAGCTGGGGGCTCCCGAAAATCCCATTGAGGTACCGTTGGACTGTAGGAAGAAGCGTTCTTTCCATTGAAAGTAGCTGTGGAATAAACAAAACTGTAGAATTTCAATCAGAAATACTTTATTGGCTCTCAGGTCTTCAGTTCTTAGTAATGCCCATTCAATGGCTTCAATTCCTTCAAGGTGAGGGATGGAAGTATACAGTGAGACGACATCTACTGTGCATAACAATATGTCTTCATTAGGTGGAATGATGATACGATCCAAAATGTTCAATAAATGTGTGGTATCTTGCACATATGTTTCACAGACTTTTACAATGGGTTGTAGAAAGGTGTCAAGATATCGTCCTGGGGTATCGTGAATGGAACCACAACCTGAAACGATGGGTCTCATAGGGGGATCCACAAGGGAGTTGTGGATCTTTGGCAGCATATACAGGCGAGGTCTTCGCGGAAATTTTGTGAATAAGAATTCTCTGTTTTTTTGAGTTATCTTTTTGTAATGCACATCCCCAAAAATTTTCTGGCAGCGTCATATTTATAAGCTCATTTGAACTGTTGCCCTCTGGACCTCTTCCTTTCTTTTTCTATTTTCACTCATTTTCATTTATTTCTGCCTACTCCTATATCTCGTGTTTCCATATTTTTACTTTATGACTTCCACTTGAAGATTCCGATTCCTTTTCCAAGCACTGTTAGTCTCTTTTCTGTTTCATTCTTTACTTTTTACGGAGCCGTCTGCACGAACGGTTGACTTCAGTAACTGTCCCTGCATGTTTTCGCCGCCACCGGGTTCCCGGAATGTTGCTTTCTTAACATCCACTGGTGAGTCGCCACACTGTATTCTGCTCGCTAACTATACATATATCCTCATGTGATACTGACAATTTGCACATTTACTTGCAGTGCAACCTCTTTGATTCAGCGAGTATAATTTTGCTCGCGCCCTTACGAAGACTGCTTTTTGGTAAGCGTTGGTTTGTTTTATTGCGTTTATTTCACGTCTGGTCAACGTGTTTTTTCACTATCTTGCATTTTCCTTTAATAGCCTTAAAACTTCCGCTCACTGTGAAATTGACCCGTTGGCATTGATTTACTGAGCTTTTTGCTCAGTCCAGTAAGTCCATTTAAATGGTTTACACCGCACACGAGCATGGTTAGTGGTCCTTCTCATTGGCTTCTCACATTTTTTTCACTTTTATATTTACCATCTATTTTTTAGCATGCACATCTTTTTTGACGTTTTTCGTTCACTAACCCTCAACTGCCTGTTCAATTGCCGTTTGCACTATATTATCGCACTGCTTGCGTATACTGCACTATTGAGCACCATCTTCCCGCGTTTTCTCTTTTTTATTTATCTTTCTCTACTAAAACCCACTCCTTTTCCTCCATTTAGTTCCCTCCTCTCATTCACTAATCTGCCTTCCTCGCATTCTCTAGTGTACAGTTAATGTCTGCTTTGAAGATACTTTCCAGTAATACTTGGTATTGTTTCTTTAGATTCCCCTGATGAAGGGCTGTTAGTTAAGCCTGAAATGCATTGGGATTTGTAAATTGAACTGTTATTGAAGAAATGTTTGAAAACTCCACGTTTGGATCATGTGAACTTTGAACATTTTCCTCGGATAATCCTTTGATTTCATAAAAAGAAACATTTTCAAATGAATGAAACTTATGTCTCATATTCTGTTGATATCTGCACATCGTGTTCAACCATAAGACTCAACAGCTTAACTTTATTGACTATTCACAAAAGACTTTTTGATTTACACTCACTTGAGTGATTTGAGCAGTGCATTAGGTGTCCATACCTATGTCTGGTGATTTTCCACATTTAGAAATTAGGCATTTTCTTGTTTAACCATTCTGTGTGCCTCTGCCTGTTGATGGATTGACTGTCTGGTTTTGGAGTGACTGGGGCAGGGGATGTGCATTTACTGAAGACAGCCCCTGGGGAGCGTTGAGGTGTGCCTGGCCCTTACTGGATGACTCAGAGCTGAGCTGAATGGGGCTTGGCTGCATTTACAGTAGTGGGAGGAGATTTCCTTGAACCGAAATAGGGGCTGTCTCCCTTGCACAATGCTGTCTCCACCCCCTGTTGTCATACTGTACCAGTAAGGTCAGAACTGGTTTGGACGGGGCTCAAAGACCCTTGCACAAAGAAAACATTTTGGAGATAAGTATTACACCTAAAACCCCAGAACTTTAGATCACTTATGGACTTAAAAGGAACCTTTGCCAAGGAGAAGAGCTGAAGAGCTGTGAGGAGGAGTACTGCCCCTTTGATGTGTGCTGTGTGGGTTGGCCTGCACTTACTGTTTCTGCCAAGGAGAGGACAAAGACTGGAACTTTGCTTTGTACAATCTTGAACAAGATCTCCAAGGGCCTGTGTGTGCCGGCCTCTTGTTCTGAAGTCTCAGTGACACAAAGACTTTACCCACAGCTCCCCTGAACTCTGCTGCTGAGAGTTCTGACCTGCCAGAAGATGCCTATTTCAGTTGTGGGCCTCTGGAGGTTGTTCCTGCTGTTGGGAACTAGAAGATAAGAAAAACTCAATAAATCAACGCATCACTCTTCTTGTAACAGTTTTTCCCGATGCAGAACCGCTGTGCGAGAATAATCTCCACACATTTCTGCGCCTCAGCAGAACCGATGCAGGGCCTTTTATGGATGCAGGAACCGACATATCGAGCGATAGCAGCTAAAGAAACCGACGCAGTGCCACTCGACGCCGCTGCAACAATCGCTGCCGCATCCCGGATTTCCACGCATCATACCTGTGTGGCAAGTTTTCCCGACGCATCACTCGCGGACCAGAATCATCTTGGAGTCGACGCATCACTTACCCCTACAGACCGGATTCGACGCATCACTTCTCCTGCATGCAGCAAAACTGTTGCACCACCTCCCCAAGGTCTCAGGAACTGACGCATCTCTTTGTTTCTTGACGCTTCCCATCTCTGTGGCTGTTTGGCCTTGTGAATTTTGACGCATCTACAGGTACTTTGTGAGAAATCAAGCATCCATAGTTTTCTATGGACCAAGTTGTTTGAAACCTTTTTAAAGTCATATTCTTATTACTTCTATGTTGGATTTTTGTTGTTTTGTTCTTGTTGAGTTTAGATAAAGATACTATATTTTCTAAACTGGTGTGGTGTCCATTTGTGGTGTTCTCACTGTATTACTGTATGTTTTGAGTACAAATACTTTACACATTGCCTTTGGGATAAGCCTGTCTGCTCGTGCCAAGCTACCCAGGGGGTTATGTTATGTTATGTTAATAACAATTTCTTGAGCGCACATACACCCTTGGGTTTCTTGGCGCTATAGAATCAAGACAACCGACACAATTCTTAAGCGTAAGCCTGTTGAAAAAGCCACGTTTTTAAGGACTTTCGAAATGCCAATAAGTCATTGCTCTGTCTGATAAAGAGTGGAAGAGCATTCCAGAAAGAGGCGGCCAGATGGTAAAAGCAGCTCCCACCCTGGCGTTTTTTCTTGAATGAAGAGACATTTGCAAGATTTAGATGTTTGGAACGTAGGTTGCGCTAAGGTGTATAGTTAGTGATGGATTGCCTAATGAATATAGGGCCATTATCATGGAGCGCCCTGAAGGTAATGCACCCTGTTTTAAAGGCAATTCGCTGGGCCACTGGCAACCAGTGAAGTTTTTCCAGCCCAGCTCTAATTGATTGCCACTTCGTTTGCTTCCAAATCAGCCTTGCCGCCTGGTTTTGAACCATCTAGAGGCGTTTTAATAGGCCAATCGGAAGACCCAAGTAGAGGCTGTTCGAAAAATCTAGCCGGGAGAGAACAAGGGCAATCACTACTTGAATGAGTGCAGGGTGTGTTAGAAGGTGGGCAATTTTCCCGATCTTCCTAAGTTGAAAAAAACTAGAGGAAACCACCATTCCCACCTGTCCTTTAAGGGATAAATCCTCATTAAGTGTTATCCCTAAGCTTTTGACCGATTGGGTCTTTATAGGAGGGATTCCCATATCAGTTGGCCAGCACAGTCGCCCCCAGCTCAGTCCACTTTCCCCAGGCAAGATCAGTTCTGTCTTGCCTGGGTTAAGTTTAAGATGGTTTAGAGTCATCCATCTCTGTATATGTGACATTATGGCTGAGCATTCGGCGGCTGAGTTCGGGGAATTCAAGGGAATGATTAGCTGAAGATCATCAGCGTAGTTGTATATGGTTAGTTTGTAGTTTTTTAAAGAATAAATCAGGGGGCGAAGATAAAGGTTAAATAATAAAGGGGAAAGTGACGAACCTTGGGGAACATCACAAGTAGATGACATCTTGGGGGCTGTAAAAGATCCTAATCGCACTGACTGTGTGCGATTTGTGATAAAAGAGGCAATCCAATTCAGAGCAGGGCCCCTGAGGCCGGCCTGCTCGACACGGTTGATCAAGATGTTATAGTCAACCGTGTCGAACGCGGCCGACAAATCAAGGAGCACCAGGGCCTGATGGATGCCTTTATCAGCATTAGATCTTAGCGTGTCTTGAACGGCCAGAATGACAGTTTCCGTTGAGTGAGATGGACGGAATCCCACTTGGTTTGGTTCTAAATATTCAGAATTTTCAAGAAAATTGGATAAACATCTGGATACATATACCTCCAGAAGTTTAGAAAAAAAAGGAAGAAGGGAAATAGGTCTATAGTTGGCTAAAATGAGGGGATCGGCTCCTGTTTTTTTCAATAGTGGAATCACAGTGGCATTTTTAAACCCATCAGGAACCTTGCCCTGTCCGAGTGATTCATTCAGAAGAGGAAGAATTCCCAATGGGATAGCTAAGCAGACCTCCTTTAGAATATGGGGGGGGCAGCTATCAAAAGGCGAGCCCGATTTGACACGCGAAAGAAGTTCTGAAAGGGTCTTCTCATCAATAGGAGGTTAAGTGTCTAGAGTGGCTGGATTAAAGTAAATGTCTTCAATAGGATCCCCACCAGGGAGACTTTGAATGTTCTTTTTTATAATGGCGATTTTCTCTATGAAGAAATCGTTTAGGGAGTCACAGAGCTCCTGCGAGGTCGTCAAAGGAAGCGCAGTTCTTTCGCTATTACACAAGTCATTTACTATGTTAAAAGTGTCTTTAGTTTTATTTTGGGAATTTAAAATTTTCCCAGAAAAGTAATTAATTTTACTTTGTAGAATAAGCTTCAAGTACTTTCTGCGAGCCACAGTGTATTCCTCCTTATCTTGGGACTTATATTTTGCTCTCCATTTTCTCTCTTTTTGACGTACCTCGAGTTTTAGATTCTTAAGATCCGAGGTAAACCACTTGTGCTCGTCTCTAGTGCGTGCACGTGTGAATCTTGTTAAGGGCGCATGAGAGTCAGTAGCCTTTGAGAGCCAATGTGAAATCTCCTCTTCCATAAGATTTACCGCCTTCTTGGATGCTGGTACCGTGGATGCCAGTGTTTCAATGAAGGCAGGTATATTAGTGGCTTTCCATTTCCTAGTTTCACCGCCCGCCAGAGGTGGGATTTTAGTATACCCACCAATAGTTAGCGCAAACTGGATAAAAAAATGGTCAGACCAAATGCAAGGCATTATAGATGTTTATGTGCAGGATAAGTTATGTGACCAAATTTGGTCTAACGTGTGACCTTTCTCATGCGTAGCCACATGTATATTCTATTCTATTCTATGGTTTTGGTAAAGCGCAAACAGCTGCCCCAGCGAAGGGGCGTCCCGGCGCTATAGAAGCCACAGAAACCCTACCAAAGCTAAGTGGTCAGGGAGAGAGGAGAGCTAAAGAGAGGGGAACATATGAGTTTTAATGGCCTTCCGGAAGGTGGAAAGGTTATCTAGGGAACGGATGTTTAGAGGTAAGGTGTTCCAAAGCTTGGCTCCCAAAACTCTAAAGGAGCGGCCGCCAACGCGACAGAGCTTTGGGCGGGGAACGCACACTAGGTGCTGGCTTGAAGATCGAAGTTCACGTCGCGGGACATAGGGGGTAAGAAGATGACGTAGCAGTAAAGGGCTTCCAAGTTTGTGGATTTTGAAGGTCATGACGAGTGTCTTGAACTGTATTCTGGAGTTGACGGGTAGCCAGTGCAATTTGCAGATAGTGGCTCTGGCCGAGCATCTGCGAGGGAGGCCGACCCGGGCTCTTGCCGCTGCGTTTTGCACGCGTTGCAGTCTTGCTATTTCACTTTTGGTAGCGCCTAGGAGGAGAACATTGGCATAATCCAAGCGGGAGAGGATTGTCGCTTGGATGATAAGTTGGCGTACTTTAGCATCGAAAAAGCCAAGTATGGGGCTGAGACTCCTCAGCAGGCCAATACAGGTGGCGGCCACTTTCTTAGTGTGGGTCTGATAACTAAGTGAAGTATCCATCCAGACACCCAGATTTTTTACTAGGGACTTGGGAGGAGGGATGGAGCCTAAGGATGAAGGCCACCAGTGTTCATTCCAGTGGCTGATGTTTTTGCCCAGGAGTAGCACCTCCGTCTTCCCGGCGTTAAGCTGTAGACAGTTATCTGTCATCCAGCGGGCCACTGCCGCAAGACCATCCTTGAATCTAGAGGCCGAGATGGAGGGACCTTCCGTGAGGGTGATGGGCAGCTGTGTGTCATCGGCGTATGACACTAGTGTCAGGCCCCACTCTTTGGCCACTCCTGCAAGTGGTTGCACATAAAGGTTGAAGAGGGAAGGGCTTAGTGCAGAGCCTTGTGGGACTCCCTGAGCGATGGAGTGAGGTTTGGATAAAAAAGGGGGGGCTGACACTCGGAAGGATCTGTCTTTGAGGAAGGAGCTGAACCATGTCAGAGCAAGGCCGGAGACTCCAATCGTCTCCAGACGATTAAGAAGGATGTCGTGGGATACCGTGTCAAAGGCTGCGCTGAAATCAAGAAGGATCAGCGCAGCACTTTGACCGGAATCTAAAATCGTCCGGAGATGTTCGGATGTAGCCAGGAGAGCAGACTCCGTGCTGTGGCCGGGTCTGAACCCATTTTGCGATGGGTCCAGAATATTGTTTTGGTCCATGTGTTGGGTTAGGATACTATTTACATGGGCCTCTGCAAGTTTGGATAGCCAAGGGAGCAGAGAGATAGGTCGGAAGTTTTCCGGTTTAGAAGGGTCCAGGGAGGGTTTTTTAATAATGGGTGAGACACAGGCTTGTTTCCAGGCAGTCGGGACCCTAGCAGCGGAAAAGGAAAGGTTTAATATGGCAGCTATGGAAGGAAGGAAGAAGGTGAGTAAATCCAGGAATTGAGTGGGCCTCATTGGATCTGCAGGGGAGCCAGATTTAACCTTTCTGCACAGTTTTGTGAGGTCATCGTAAGACATTTCTGGGATGTAAGTTAAGGTGGTACAGTTAGGGGTGGGATTGATGGGGTTGGTAGGATTGGGGGAGTGTTGAGGGAAGGATCTGTAGATTTTTTGAACTTTCTCTACAAAGTAAGTGGCGAGGTCTTCGCATTGATGCGCGGACGAGATGCTGGGGGAGGGAGACCTGCTACTCTGTAATTCTTGAACCAGTTTGAAAACTGTTTTGGCTGGGTTGGGGCTCGAAATGATTTGGTCTGCGTAAAAAGCCGCGCGTGCTGCGCGAATGGCTTTGTGGTATATTTTTAGTTTTGATAGATAGTTGATTCTTACCCCATTGTTGTATTCTTTTCTCCAGAGGCGTTCTGCTTTTTTACAGTCCTTGCGCATGGATTTGAGGGTGTCGTTGTACCATGGATTGGAGGGTGAGGTACGCCCTTTAGTCCATTTGGCAGGGATGAGAGAATCTAGTCCTCCCGTGATCCAGTCGTTGAAGGCGCCGTAGGTCATGTTAATGTCCTGGTCGGCCTCCTGATGGAATTCACTGAGAGTGGCGTGGAAGTCATTAGTGGATAGCTTATACCACGGTCTTTTTAGGCGGCGAGTTGGTTGGGTTTTATGCGCTAGTTCAATGACTGGTATAGTCAATTTAATGAGGTAATGGTCTGTCCATCCCATCGGTACAGGCATCTCTGACGTGATTTCCTGGATATTAGTAAATACCGGATCAAGGGTATGGCCAGCTGAGTGTGTTGGGGCCTGGATAAGAGAGTTAAGTTGTAAGGCCGCAAGGTCAGTGAGGAAGTTTTTGATCGTGGCATCGTTAGACATGTCAAGATGAAGGTTGAGGTCACCCAATATAGTGAAGTTAGCGGATTTAGTCACTAGTGAGTTTGTTGTTTCAAGAAGGGCTTCGATAAATTTAGATGCCGATCCAGGTGGGCGGTAGATATAGAGGCCTGTCAGCGCAAAATGTGGGCTAGTTGTGATTCTAAAGCGCGCGCATTCACATCCCGGAATATCTTCCTTAGTGAAAGTGCAAGAAAACAGTTTTTTGTAAATTACCGCGATGCCTCCACCTCGTGTATCTCGATTCAAAGTCGACATATGGCAGTCGTCTGGAATCGTGAGGTTGGGTATGGCAGAAGTACCATCACGTAGCCATGTTTCACAAAGGAAGAGGATGTCGGGGTTTTCATCCAGAATGAGAGAGTTGACCTCAAGGTGGTGTTTAGTGAGTGACCTAACGTTGAGTTGGAGGATCGTAAGGGAGGTAAGTTGTGGAGAGTCACGGTCTCGCCGAGTAGGGCGGGGACTAGCTGTAGAGAAGAGGCATGATTTACATTGGAGGCGCGTATGACCAAGAGTACCTGTAATGTCCGCGCAGCTCCGCCCAGGGTTCAGGGCAATGACGAGATCTCTATCGTAAAGATAGGATTCCTGTGAGGGTCGGCCAGGGGAACTGGCGAGAGGCGATGACCTGGCGATGACGGGCAAAGACGGGCTTGCCTTAGGCGCGCCTTCGGCGCGCAAACGGCGCGCCCGCTGCGCCCTTCCGCTGCGCGTCCGGTGGATGCACATATTATGAAGGGGGGGAAAGGGCGGAGGGCGTGGCCTCAGAGTAGGCGCGGCCTCGTACCTCGCCGTCAATGGCGGCAGGAATTGTTTGTAGTTTTAGGCGATTCCGCAGCAGCGTTAAATCCGCTGTGCGGTCGGCCCAAGGGACAAGATCTGGAGGTGCCAGGAAAAGTAAGTGCAAGATTTTAAAAATAGACAAGTTATTCGTGACACAACAAGATTAAAATATGCAGTTCAACTCCCGGCTTCCGCCTCAGGAGGGTTAGTGGTTCTGTATAGAGACGCTCACAGTCAGCGCTTTATAGACAGATGGGCGGGGGGGCGTGGCCTCAGAGTAGGCGTGGCCTCGTACCTCGCCGTCAATGGCGGCAGGAATTGTTTGTAGTTTTAGGCGATTCCGCAGCAGCGTTAAATCCGCTGTGCGGTCGGCCCAAGGGACAAGATCTGGAGGTGCCAGGAAAAGTAAGTGCAAGATTTTAAAAATAGACAAGTTATTCGTGACACAACAAGATTAAAATATGCAGTTCAACTCCCGGCTTCCGCCTCAGGAGGGTTAGTGGTTCTGGTATATGCTGAGTTAGGTTGATGTTAGAAAGTAGTTCTGAGACTTCCTGCGCCTGGGGGTCACTGGTAGTGTTATCAAACCAATAATTTAAGTCCCCAGCCAAGAGTATTTTTGGGTATTTAGTCACAAGATGTGCAATCTGTTCTGCCAATGACATAGGGAAAGTAGTCATAATTTGGGGAGGTCGATATAGCAAGACGAGTAACAGCGCCCCACCAGTTGTATCCATTTTCATTACAATATTCTCTGTGTCACTCAGAGTAAGAGAGGGCAGTTGTATGAATTTATGCTCTTTACGAATAATAGCTGCCACTCCCCCACCCCTTTTACCCACGGACGATTCTCAGCTATGATATAATAATCAGATGGAAGTGCTGCCAGAATGTCCGGCAGTGAGTCCTGGGAAAGCCAGGTCTCTGTGACCAGAAGAATGTCCGGTTTTTCAATGGAGAGTAATAAAAAAATGTCAGTTTGGTGCTTAACCATAGATCTAGTATTAAGATATATGCACCGTAGCTTTGTTAGGGAGACATTAGCCAATGAGGTGTTACGAAGTGTGGCACTTGGGTAGGCTACCGAGTCCTGAGAGATACCATACGTGGCCGTGCGTCTCCGAATATGAGGAGCAATAGGAGGACAGAGGTGGGATAAAGGTCTAAGGGCGATAAGCTCTTCTGCTGAGTAGGTATATTTTTGAGCATAGCCCGTGGCCCCTGGTCCCGTTCGGGCTTGGACGGGCGCAGACGGGCTTGCCTTAGGTGCACCTTCGGCACACCATCGGCGCGCCCGCTGCGCTCGTCCGCTGCGCGTAGACGTCATGGTGTTATATAGACGTATGTAAGTGGTTGAGCTCTAGAGTGCCAGGGCTATCTAAAGGGTTATCTAAAGTGTTTATTGCCCTTACCCTGACTAGAAGCAAGGGTTCCTATTTGGACAAAGGTATCTACCTTTGCCGACTAGAAACCCCCATTTCAAACAATTTCCAAGGCGAACAGCTATACTGTTCACCAAGAAATGCACCAAAGGGAATGGGGGTTGAGACAAAATAACAAAGACAACCTACAGGGTGTAGTTGTTCTCTGTCTCCAGCTGGTCCTAGACTTTATCAGCATGTTCAGCCTCTCTTGCACTCTCACTTGTACTCTGATGCTCCTTCACACTAACATGGGTTCCGGACTCATGCACACTACACTCACTTTAAAGCAGAAGCTGTGTAGTGTCAATGCATAGGTGGAAAGCGAAGCACAGCTAAGCTGCTTTAAACTTAAGTTCATGGAGGCCTTTGGTTCGCTCAGGCCCCTCATAAGCTGATAGATGACCTCTATTAAAAGTTCTCCATGCTTGCAAGCTAATAATGTGGCAACTTTATGGTTTTCTCAGCATTCAATTAGGTATCTCATGACTGGTTAGTAACACAGTTGCTACATTCACTCATGTTTCTCATGACAACTATGTGCGCTGTTCTTATCACAGCGTCTTCAGGGGCTTGTGTGCACTATTAACCTTTCATAGCGCCTTTGCAAATCTTGTGCTTGGCCACCTTCTTGTATCGTGCAGAACGCATATGCTACCCTAATGTGTCCTCTATCTCTGCCCACCCTTCTTCACTGAGTGGTTCCTCATGGACCTTGTTGTGGTGTAAATTGCGACAGCGCTGAGTGCGGTAGGCCCAAGTGAGTTCTTTGGGTGGGATGTCATGGTCCACCTCATGGGACAAACCTCATGGGAACTTGAATGCCCATGACCCTATAACTACGAAATGTTTGTGGTTTTGAGCGCGCCAAATCATAGCCTAACTATAATGTCCCTGCAACCGTTGAATTTTTCAGTGAATTTCTAATGTTTTTTAAATTCTATTTCTGAACTATAATGTCCTTGTAACATTTGTTTTTTTCAGTGAATGTATATGTTTTTTAATGTTATTTCCTAACTATAGCATCCCTATAACATTTGTTTTTTTTGTGAATTTCAACGGTTCTTGAAAATGTTATTTCCTAACTGTAACCCATAACCTTTGAGAATGGGTGTGTGAGTGGATGTATAGGTCCGTGAGTAGATGTTTGAGTGGATGTGTGAGTGGCTGGATAGGTGTGTGAGTGGCTGTATGGGTCTGTGGGTAGGTCTGTGAGTGGCTGTATGGGTCGGTGACTGAGTGTGAATTTCAAAGGTTTTTGAAAATGTTATTTCCTAACTGTAACCCATAAACTTTGAGAATGGGTGTGTGAGTGGCTGCATGGGTCGGTGAGAGGGTGCGTGAGTGGCTCAATGGGTGTGTATGTGGCTGGATGGGTCTGTGAGTGGGTGAGTGAGTACCTGTGTGGATTCATGAGTGGCTGTATGGGTCTGTGAGTGGGTGTTTGAGTAACTGTATGGGTCTGTATGAGTGGGTGTGAGTGGCTGTATGGGAGTATGTGTTAGTAGTTTTGTGGATGTGCGAGTGGCTATTTGGGGTATGAGCAGGTGTCTGAGTGGCTGTGTGGGTATCTGAGTGGGTGTGTGAGTGGCTGTATGGGTCTGTGAGTGGTTTTGTGGGTACGTGAGTGGGTGTGTGAGTGACTGTATAGGTGTGTGAGTGGTTGTGTGGGTCTGTCAGGGGACCCCATGCCCTGGGGCACGGCCTCTTGATGCTGGGTGCCCAGGAGCCCACCCAGACCAACCAGTGTGCAGTGTTGGGAACTGTGGGGGGAACCTCCGTGCCCCAGCGGTCCCGGCCACCTCTTCGCCCTCAGAGGGAGCCAGCATTACTCCCACACATAGGGAAAAGCAAAAAATGCTGCTCCCTGCGAGTGGGAGCAATTTTCATGCCCCCTGCTGAGAGCAGACTTACTGTGTGCTCTTGCTTGGCGGGAGCTATCAGAGCTCCCACCAAGCGAGAACAAACACGGGAGAGGATGTAGCCTTATGGCTAGAGCGGTCAACCTCAAAGCTGGGGAACCGGGTTCGAGTCTCAGCAACAACGCTCAACATCCTGTGATTCTGGGCAAATCACTTAATCTCCCTGTGCCTAACAAAAATTAATGTGTCCTCATGTAATGAAACTGGTGCTCATGTAAAGCACTCTGATACCAATGTCTCGGGTCTTGGTTGCGCTATATAAATCTCTAAAAACAAAACAAAAACAGCTATGTCCTGGGGGTGGGCACCCCGAGACAGAGAGCCAGCCCTGGTGAGCTCCGCCCCCTTCTTGCTCATTGCAGGGTCGCCCCTGGGAGGTGGTGGTTCCCAGGGCCGAAAAAGTCCCTGGAGGGGGGCAACATGCCCCTCTCTCACTTTAAATTGTACTGTGGCCACGGGGAGTTGGGGGTCCCTTGAGCCCTTAACCCCATGGGGGGAGGGGTAGCCGCACGGCGCCGCCATGCTCGTGACGGACCCACTCCATCACGAGCCACGGGTTCGCTGTGCTTGTGACGGATTGGTTCCGTCACGGCCCCGCCCGCTTAATAGAACGCGCCGCGCAGGTGCGAAATTGATGCTGCGTAGACACGGCGGCCGGGCCGTGACGGAACCATTCTGTCACCAGCACAGCGCGTCCGTGGCTGGTGATGGAGTGGTTCCGTCACCAGCATGGCTGTGGTTAATGGCAATAGAGGGGGGGGGGGTCCGCGTAGCCGCTCTCCAATTTATTTAATTACTTCAAGTTCATTAAAGTGCCAAATGCAAGTAAAAAAAACAGCAGCACATTGCATACATTTGAAAACGATTGAAATTTTAATTGAAGACAAATAATAACATCGTAATAAGTAGATTGCAGTCAATTCATGTGGAATAAAAGCAAATAAAAACTTGGAGCGTGCAGAATTTTAGATGAATCATACTGATGCCATGTGCGTAAACATAAAGGGATCAAGCTTGGGCCTTATGGCGTGAGTGCTTGCAAAGGCTTTTAGCAGACATTTAGATTTATGTGTCTTAGTCTGAGGTGATCTTTTGCATTTTTTGCTGTGGAGCAGTTTGCTGTTTAAGCTTCATGAGGTAGGAATTAATAATATACCATGTTAATCAGTGCAAATTCGTGATGAGGCAATTAAAGTGACTCTCCACAGTTAATTACACATGCATCAATCTAGGATTTTGCATTTCTTAAATAGCGAAAATTAAGGAATCGCTATTTAGGAAATGCAAAATCCTATGCATCAAGAAATCCTAAAAGTTTTTAGGATTTCTTAATTTTCGGAAATTGCGATTCCTTAATTGCGAATCGCAATTAAGGAATGGCATTACATTGATTCCTATGGGCCTACAGGCCCATAGGAATCAATGCCGTTTTGCATTTTTTTTTTCTGCACTCGCAATTTGTTGATGCATTGCAAGGGTGCAGAGGGGGGTCCAAAGGACCCCCCTCTGCACCCCTGAAATGTATTTTCAAGTGCATGTTTCACACACACATGTCCAAAGGACATGTGTGTCTGTAACATGCAAGTTTAAAAAATGCATTTTTTTCCTTTTTTATAAATTTTCGCAAATTAACACGAGGGTCAACCTCGTGTTAATTTGCACTTCCAATTTCAAAAATCGCAATTTTTAAAAAAGTGATGCATTGCAATTAAGGAATCGCACAAATGCGATTCCTTAATTGCATTTGCATTATTAAGAAATGCAAAAAATAGCGAAATATGGCACTCTGTTTGATGCATCCCAAAAACGTATTTAGGAAGTGCAAACGGCCGAATTTACCGATTCGCACCGTTTGCACTTCCTAAATAGGTTGATGCATGTGGGGGTAAGCTTCTTAAAATAAGAACATTTGCAGCGTATCACGATAAGCAGTGCAACTTCATGACATGGCAGTACAATTTGCTCTTTGCAGATGTTTGCTAAAATGTAAAAAGAAAATTAGAATGAAGGGCTGAGGGCGTTAAGCAGTTAAAATATTCCCTTCAGATCCACTAAAAAGTATAATACAAGCAAGCGCAAAGCTATGAGTTTCAGTGAGGGCAGATAGAGTTTGTCAAGGGTCGGCAAAGTATGATGGTAATCACTATTGAACCCACATGTAAACTCCCAACAGCCTGCCCTTTTATTCCCACTGTGGGTTGGATTTTACAGGCAATAGCTGTACAAAGTTAAACAAAAAATTGGTTCTGTTGGGTAAGACAGATTATTTCAACAATGCTCATAGATGCAAATGGAAACAAATCAGCTCTCTGATACAAAGACTCGCGTTTTTGAGAAATGAATACTCAAACACCAGAAAACAAAGTCATAAGGTCAAAGCATTGTATTATATACATTAACACAAAATTGCTTCCATATAAATCCGAATTACTTCATTCAGGGATAGATTTTGAAAACATGGTAAGACCGTCATATAAATGTGCAAATTTGTGACTTTTTCGTGAAAGAGGTGCTCAGTGAACGTGATGGTATATACAGTGTGGGGAAATAAATCTTATACACATATATATATACAAAGGTACAGTTCAAGTTGGCCAGAAGATGGTTTGATCTCAACCAGGGAATCCTATGGTTTCTGTGGGGATCCTGGTGATTCTGAACCTATAGTTGCGTCGATGTTTCGACCCTAATGCAGGCTGCACTCTGTCCCAGCCGATGAGAGGGATTCTGTACCTCCGTTTGTGCCGAATTGCTAATACTAGAGACACGATGGGCCACTGAGCCATACTAGATCAATCTGAGGAATCCCTGCTTTGATCTTGAAACTGTCACTACCTCCCTGTCTTGAGAAAGACCCGCCGCGACCACCTACAGGGACGCATTAGGGTCGAAACGTCGACGCAACTATAGGTTCAGAATCACCAGGATATGGAAGCAATTTTGTGTTAATGTATATAATACAATGCTTTGACCTTATGACTTTGTTTTCTGGTGTTTGAGTATTCATTTCTCAAAAACGCGAGTCTTTCTATCAGAGAGCTGATTTGTTTCCATTTGAATCTATGAGCATTGTTGAAATAATCCGTCTTACCCAACAGAACCAATTTTTTGTTTAACTATTACATACCCAGGTTCTGAGGGACACCGGGTCACCCCTTTTTTGTAAATCAATAGCTGTACAAAGACAAAGACAAAAAGTATGCTGAAAAAACTAAAAAGTAGAGCGGCATTGCCAAAACCACCCAGGCTTAAAGCACCTTCGCTACTGACCTACTCAGGGAGTATAAAGGTGAAAGTCAGTAACGATGATGCCCTCCGGGTGGTCTAGTGGATTCTATTATCGCCGAAACCCTAGGTAGCTTGCCACACAGCCCCCCTCCTTTCTTATTGCAGGGTCACCCAGGAGGTGGTGATCCCCGGGGCCAAAAACAGCCCAGGAGGGGGACTGCTTTAAATTTTATTTGTGGCCCTGGGGAAGTGGTGGTTCCCGGGGTGCTTAAGGGCAATGGAGGGGGTTCAGCCTGGCCCCTCTCCAATTTATTAATAAAGCCCTGGGGAGGTGGAAATCCCCGGTCTCTTAAGAGCCTCAGGAGGGGGGCTGAACAGCCCCGCCAATAAAAATAACAATTGACTACCCCGGGAGTTGGTGGTCCCCGGGGCTAAGATTGGCCAAGAGGTGGCGGGTCACATGTGCATACTCCCCATAGTATATATATTAATAAGCCCCCGGGACCCGGCCCACCCTGGAGCTCAAATTCAAGCAAGCACGGGAGACTGCCCTTGGCTTTTTTAAAACAATTTTCACTCGGATTTATAACTGTGATTTGTTTCTGCGAAGGTTTTTTTTAATTCTGTTTGGCCCTGCAGGGTCCCTGGGGGAACCCACCACCAGACCTCGGTGGGTCAGGGCAATACCACCCTGCTCCCTTCACTTTTTTCTAACCTTTTTGTTTGGGATTCGGCTGAGTCTGAGTCCCAAAATGGCTGCCAACACTTCCTGGTGGCAGCCAAACAGACCTATGCACGAGATCGGTTGGATTTGCTGAGCGTCCACAGCTGTAGATATACAAATTTGAATTTCTTTTAATATCTTGAGAACTACAATACTGATTTATACCAAATCACAAAAAGCACAATTTATAGACCAAGATCTGGCTTTCTGCCAAAATTGGTGTAATTCCGTTCAGCAGTTCAGGCTGAAGTTGTGTCTAAAATTCCTATGGGAAATTGCATGGGGAAAACTCATTTTCGGACCCCCCTTTTTTCTTGGGCCGGCTTACGAATCACTCCAAAACTTTCAATACATTAGCTGAAGTGAGTGGCAAACTAGTTTTTTTAAATTTTGTGATGATTCGTCGAACAGTGCCAAAATATTAGCAAAACAAAAAACACTTTTCCTATGGAAACGAGGTCCAAACAATAACTACCTTCTTGCGACCGCCAAAGGAAAGAAAAGTTTTGCTTATTCCTGCTGTCAAACCCGACACAGATGTAACTAACTCCTTGGAAAAAGAAGCTGATACTAATGAAACTACGGTCAGACTTATCACTATATATAGCGAACAGGCCAGCAAGATCAGACCTCTTATAAATCAACAATGGCCCATAGTCCTCACTGATGCTCCACTTAAACAAATGTTACCAGATAGACCAGTGTTAACTTTCCGCAGAGCACCATCCATGCGAAATGAACTAGTGAAAAGTAGTCCAGAAATTGACATTAAAACAAGTTGGCCCAAGCCCAGCTTTTTTAAATGTAGCACTTGTCGTGCTTGTAAATTTGGTATCAACACCTCATCTTACTGTACAGCCTTTTCAACGAAAACCATTTAATTTAAAGGACATTACACCTGCAGAACTGAGTGTGCAGTGTATGTGCTGCAATGTTGCAGCCTACGCTATGTGGGAAGTACAAAATTACAGGTACATGCCAGAATTTTGCAACATCTACGAGCAATCGTCAACTCTGACCCTACATAGCCTGTAGCTAGGCATTTTAAATCTATGCATAATAACAACTTGAATTCTATACATTACTTTGTTATAGAGGCTGTACAGGCAGACAAAAGAGGAGGTAATGGTGAAAAAGTCTTACGACAACTTGAATCAAGATATATTTTAGAACTTGACACCAAAACCCTGATGGGTTTGAACACTGGGGATGACCTACCCACTTTTTATAAACTGTGATATTTTGTCCTCTATGTGACAGCAGAAGAATAATTAATTAGTACTGTATGTTTGACCCTCTTTGCCAAATGTATGCTGCTATATGATACACTGAATTCAATATGTCATAGTAAGTCCTTCTGCATTATTATTGTGTGTTATTCCCTAGCTGCTTTTGCTCATTGTATATATGTTTATAAGTTAGTTAACACCCTATAGTTCTAATGGGTAATATTTCAATTGCCCCTTACATATAGGACTTTAATTTCAAGGCACTTTAGACACATTTCCTTTAGACGATTGCACTTTAATATGGATACCATTATTGCACTTTAATAAGAGATCTAGTGCAATATAAATCGTGGCAGCAGTAGTTAGGCTTTAACTGTATGAGTTTCATTCTTAAAAATACGTTGTACACTAGGCAACGTACTAACATGATTGATATTACAATATGTATTTGAACATATGTATTTGACAACAGTTTAATATTTAGTCCTTTGGATGATTAGCAGTTTTTGCACAGTAATCGTAAAGTACTTGAATTGCAATTTTGCACATTTAAGCACGAATATGGATGCCTAGATCTCTGAGTATATCTTCCTTTTTGGGCTTTATTACAGCGAGTGTTTTTGAAAATATTTGACAATATTTAAAATATTTTGAAGGTTTATGAGTAATTTCAAGCATTTTTTAAATAGAGGGATATTTGAAAATACTCCCGATAGCTTATGTCTAGACAGCTGCTTGAACACTCAGTATTTGTCCAGTTATACTTTTTTCTTATTGAAGCTTTCTTGTTTACATGTATATATGTTTACATTGTGAAGATCTATAATATCTCTTGAGCAGGCAGCTTATATAGTTATCTAATTGAAAGTACTTCTTCTGTGCGGTCATAGTTTTTTTTTAACTGTTCAGTCTTTCTTCTTCGTGAAGTGAAAGTAGTCTTTTTTTCTATGCACTTTAAATTGGTAAAAGGTCACAGGGTATCTTGGCACTTCAAATACACCTCCTATTAGTAGCGCGATCATGTGATCAAGTCCATAGGAAGTGGTCGAAATACGTCATGTGCAACACGCTATATATATATATATATATTCACTGAAAAAACCATAGGTTATAGACCATATATAGTTAGGAATTAGCATTTACAAAACCTTGAAAATTCACTGAAAAAACCATAGGTTATAGACCATATATAGTTAGGAATTAGCATTTAAAAAACCTTATTTTACTCACACAAAACCATTGAAATTCCATATATAGTTAGTTGCACTAACTATATATCGCGCACCCGCAATCCACTGCTGATGATGTCACATATTACATCATTCATGACATGGTCAGTGACATCACTGATGACATCACTGATGACAACATCCAGTGATTATGTGTTTCTGTAAAGTTTAAATATGTTTTACATATTGAAGAATGAGTGGATGTATAAGTGTCTGAATGAAGGTTTTAGTAGGTGCGTGATTGACTGTATGAGTGAGTGATTAAATGCGTCTTACTGAATGCACGGGTTAGTGACTAAACTGTCTGAAAGTGTGCATCAGTATCTCTGTTGTTGTGCAAGCTGCTGCATGTGTTGATCAGTAGCTATATAAGTAGCTATATGGGTTATTGATTGGTTGCACAAGTATTTGTATGGGAGACTGAGTGTGTGTATGGCTGGCTGGGAGGTGTGTGACTCTGTGCAGATCAATGTGTACTTGTATCAGTGATTCTATAAGAGAGTAACTATGTGTTAGTATATGTTTCAAAAATGTAAGGTGTTCTGTGTTTAACTGTATAGATGAGAAAATGGAAGTGTGATTGATTCTTTTCAGGACTGACTAGGTGTGTGAGTAACTCCATGAATGAGTGGCAGAGTGTGAGTGTCTGTATAAGTGTATGAGTGCATATGATAGTGTTGTAAAGATGAGTGATTGTATGTATGAATGATTGTATAAGTGAATGTGTGTGTAGACATAGGAATCAGTGAGTGCGTATGTAGTAACTAGTATTGGTGTGTCAATGGTTTCAAAAATGATACTCTCTATTTAACACTGGGTGTAACGGAGGTTATATTACAGTGTGAGGAGATGCATTGTATTATCACATGAATGATATCATCAGTGATGTGATCATTGATGTCAAGTGTGATGTCATCAGTGATGTCATTTAAGATGTCATCAGTGATGTCATCAGTGATGTCACTGACCATGTCATGAATGATGTAATATGTGACATCATCAGCAGTGGATTGCGGGTGCGCGATATATAGTTAGTGCAACTAACTATATATGGAATTTCAATGGTTTTGTGTGAGTAAAATAAGGTTTTTTAAATGCTAATTCCTAACTATATATGGTCTATAACCTATGGTTTTTTCAGTGAATTTTCAAGGTTTTGTAAATGCTAATTCCTAACTATATATGGTCTATAACCTATGGTTTTTTCAGTGAATTTCAATGGTTTTTTAATAGCAAATATCATAAGCTGTCGAATGTCAAGTACGTGGTAAGTAAAAACATTTTCGTGTTTATGCACACTGATCTGCTTTGAATGCTGCCCCCCACCCCTCATTTCTATTAGGAGTACTCTCTCTTTGCAGATAGTGAAGGGTAGTTAACGCAGCCCTTTGCCCCCTTTGTAATCCGTCGTGCCTGCTTCTCTCTCCATTTGATTGATTGTTCTCTTTGGTTCATTCTCTATTTACAAACAAGCACAGAGTCAAAATACTCTGTTTAGTCTTTGCAGATAGCGAAAAACCGTGTAAAAAAACAAAAGGAATCGAGCAAAATCAGTAGGCCACTAATGGGATCTCTTTTTGACCTCGCTAAAATAGAAACATTAGGAACAACCTGTTGAAAATAGCAATGCGTATGTACATAAGCGGCGTTCATTTGTGTTCACAGTACCCCTTGTTGATTGTTTGAATCGAGCATTGAATTGTTCGAAGTTGGTTCTCTTAAGGATCTTCTCTGCCTGCAAACGAGGAAGAATAGGAATATTCTCTCTCCCTTTGCAGATAGTGAAGGGTAGGTAACGCAAGCCTTTAACACGTCGTACCTATTTCATTCCTCATTGATTGATTGATTGTCCGAACATTGACTGTTTGGGAATTAGTTCTTTTTGGAGGTATTCCCTGTTTGCAAATAAACGTAGGAAAATCTTTGCAAGTAGTGAAAGGGTACGTAATGCGGACCTTTCTCCCCCATTGTAATCTGTCATGCCTATCTACTCCCCACTGATTGATGCACCTGTTTCACCCGGACCATTTACTAGACATACGTCATCTGGCCCGACCAGAGAGCACCCCTAGTGAAAAGGACATATGCAATAATAACGAAGTGATCACTGTATCCTGTTAACAGAAACTTTAGCATGAAACAACCTGGAAAGAAAAGAATAGGAAATCGAAAATCAGTAGGCCACTGATGAACATGAACTTTTATTAAACAACGAACAAAGAAACGATAACATAACGTAATGATAAAACCTATTAATGTCCTAGAAACAAGAAAACGTTCGAAATATGCCAGTGGTGAGAGACCAGAAAAACAGTAAGAGAAACCAAATCACCCCTCGCTGTCCCACCGCCTGCCACGCCAAAAAAATCGATAGACTAGGGAAAATGCAAGTCAGTAGAACATCCGCCCCCACTCTGGAAACTTCCAAGGTGGGGCAGGGTTCCGGCTACGCCCAGCCGGGAGCAGCCCATATAAGGCAGGTCCTGCTGCCACGCCTCGGCCAGGAGATCCTAACGTAGGGTGTAGCCGGAGGAGAGGCCGAGACCAGCGGGACCCGGCCAGGGGATTGCCTTTACAACGCTGAACAGTTGCAGGGGGGGGGGGGAATGTCTCCTCGACCCTCCCCTCTCTCTCCCAGTCCGGCCGCGGTGGCCCTTGAGAGTTGCAGGTAGTCCCGCCACATGCTCTTCCGGTCCAGCCACCAACGGTCGGGGGGCCGAGGCCGACGGGATCCGGCTGCAGCCAATAAACCAAGAAACCCGTTCATGGGGCCAGAGCCAGGGGTGTCCGGCCGACATCTACCGGAAGCCCGGCCCGAAGACGGATGGGACACTTCTTCTTTCTTGTATAATTGCTGCAACAACCCTGGGGGGGGATGTCTTGCACATGCCTCCGACCCCCCCCCCCTCGTCCTCATCGCCTGGTCCGGCCATAACAAATCTCAAGCGAGACGCCGTGGGGTGCACTGGGAGGGAGAGACGGTGCGAACAGGCCTCTCCCGCCTCCCCAGGTGGAGGCTTCCCAGCTGCACCCTCAGCGCTCCAGGCGCCCGGAAAAGGGTTCTTCCACTGTGGCCATGCTGCAACGTCTCGCCCGGCAGGGTGGAGCCCGTCCGCTCATTTGACCCCGCGATCGCCAGTAGCTACCGAACTCTCAAAATGGCGGTCGACCTGGCAAGAGCGGGCCCAGCATAAAGAAATGGCCCGGTCACTGGTTGACTCCACCACCGTAGTCCTCCACGACCTTGAAGATTCTAGAGGAGCCGCGGGAGTCTCCGACCCCCGATGGGGAATGACTGCCATGATCACCCGTGGAGTGACGAAACTGTATCCGCGGGACGTCGGCGCCAGCCTCACTTTGAATTACTAGAATCCTGCAGACCTCACTTCCGGTGAAAGCACAGTGTGACCCGGTAGGAAAAATTGTTGCACCCCCTCCCCTTTTTGACTGATAGTTCAAACCACCGATCCTTTCCTTTGCCCTTTTAACGGAACTTTGGACTGCCTCCCCCTCTTTTACATTTTCTAGAGAAAACAAAACATTAACCACTACAATAACATAGCAGTTGACACCAGAACTGTTTTCAAATTGAAAACCAACAACATCTTCAACAGAATCCTTTTTGTTTCTGCTGTGACCCTGCTACAGCACAGGCATTGTCCCCAGCAGTAATTCTGCAATGCCGGTAAGAATAGCTGTGGTGCCTACTGGACTCACTCACCCCCGCGGCGCCCCACGCCGTTATTTGCTGGGCGGCAACTTGCTAGACATCACTTTCGTGCCATCTAGATTTCAGCGCGTTCTGCTGCCTTGGAACTATTCGCACAACAGACCGCTACTGACAAGAATATTTCATTATTGGTGCTGTCAATTTCAATAAATCTATTGGATAATTCAAAAGAAATTGCCACGGTCTCTTCGTTGTTTAAATGTTTTTACTGTTTTTGTTTTGTTGTATATATTTATATGTTATTAAAGTTTTATATTCCTACTACTTTGTTGGAGTGCTATATATTTTTAATGTGACACATAATTGTAAAAACTTTGATGTACAAAGAGTGATTCCTGGAATCTTCCGCTTCAGGCTCGGTCCCCTCCCCAATCACAATACAGGATGGTTTTCAGATAGTAGGAACACGTGTGGTGTGACGGATCTCATCGGGTGTGGGCCTTCATCTACTATAACTCCTTTGAAGAGGGGTGATTCTTTACAGCTGGGGCCATAAACTACATCTGCAGGGCTAGCTGATAGCCTGGACAATCGGACACAGAGGAAGAGGAGTGTCAGAGGGTGCGGTAGTGAATAGGGCGAAAGGGAGGTGTCGGGCGGGCACAGTGTGATTCTCAGGGAAGAGCAGCGCAGATGGGGGGAGGTTTATTGCCCATGCATAAGACAGAGAGCGGGGGTGACCAGTGCCTGGGGAAGATACTTGCGAGGGTGAGGAGCCATGCTACGAATCGACAGCGTGCAGAGAGTGGGTCTGGTCAAGACATCTAAAATGGCTGCCGTGCACGACAAAAGTGTGGCATTTCAAAAAAGGCAAGATGGCGCAGACAATGTTTTTCAACACTTCCTCATTTCCTTCGAATCGAACGTTAACAGACGTTGGGGCATATTACCAAAGTTAAGCGATATTTATCGCTAACGATGCTTACCAACTAATTTTTTACCGCTAAGCATCATCAGAAATTATCAAAGATAAACCTTGCTATTATCAAGGTTTATCACAAATGCGATAATAAACGGCCGCAATGCATGAATATCGCTAAAAACTCAGCGATATTCATACATTACCGAGCTAATGCTCTTAGCCATGTTATCCACCTCCCATTGGATAACATGGCTAAGAACTGCTCAGGGCAGGTGTTACTTTTTGGAGATATTCGCGCTTAGCGCGAATATCTCCAAAAGTTGGTAATAGGAGATAGATATCTTGCATGTTGTAATGCAAGTTATTGTGGTATATGGAACTCATACCATAATCTCTCAGGAAAGCAGAAACTGATCCTTTTGGGACCGCCTAAAAAGGCCTAGGGGGTGAGGAGTACTCTACTTTGCCCCCTTTTCACGTTCCGAACTATTTTATTTTACTCTCTTCTGTAATTACACAAAATAGCAGCGATAAGATGCATCGGAGACACACAGTGAGAGAAAGGAGGCCGGAGATGAAGAAGAGATGTCAAATACACATTGGAGATAATATAGTGGCAGAAGGGAAGTAAATATGAGTAAACTTACCATGTAACATAAAAATGTTGCACTCTATACTATAAGTCTCATTTTATACTACAATCACTTCGCTACAACCTCATAAATTAAAAATAAAAATGAATAATGTCTCAAACAATTTTTGATTTCTAAATATAAATTTATTCTTCAGAATTTTCTAAATTTGAAAGAACTAGTAACATGTCCTCATCAGCAATGTCCTCATGAAAAGTCTCCAATAATGATTCTTGTAACTCTATGGTCTCCAAACACTCGATAAATTCGCCATCAAGAGATTGATCAAAAAAATCATTCAAGTCATCTCCTCCTTCTGACAATATTTCATTATTGGTGCTGTCAATTTCAATCAATGTAGTGGAATCATTCAAGTCATCTCCTCGTGACAATATTTCATTATTGGTGCTCTCAATTTCAATCAATGTAGTGGAATCATTCAAGTCATCTCCTCCTTGTGACAATATTTCATTATTGGTGCTGTCCATTTCAATCAATCTAATGGAATCATACAAGTCATCTCCTCCTTGTGACAATATTTCATTATTGCTGCTCTCAATTTCAATCAACGTAGTGGAATCATTCAAGTCATCTCCTTGTGACAATATTTCATTCTTGGTGCTGTCCATTTCAATCAATCTAATGGAATCATACAAGTCATGTCCTCCTTGTGACAATGTTTCATTATTGGTGCTCTCAATTTCAATCAATGTAGTGGACGATTCAAAAGAAATTGCCACGGTCTCTTCATTGTGAGCCATTTTATTTTGAAATTGCTTGCTGTAAATTGCAGAAAAAAATAATCACTTTCATTTATTGTTTTTAGTAATACATAATATAAAACTAACTTTATCAAGTATTTAGTATAACAGAAGGACTGCAAATAAATAACAGAAAACATTTTTCAAATTATCTTCAAGTGTACAACATAGTTCCCCTTACAAATTAACAACTCACCTTTTCAAAAGTAGGAAAAGTGTTAGTACTGTGTAAATCAAACACCAGAAATTCACCACCAAAAATTCCTCACAAATGTACCTCAGACAGTAGTATCACAAAATGGCTGTGGTTTCCTCTCATTTGACATATATACATAACCAATTAACTTTCATCACACACAAATACAAAACCAAAGTAACATTTTAATTGGTTCTAAATTTCAACACTTTCAAATGTGTTTTCCCCATGCAATTTTCCATAGGACATTTACATACGTCTACAGCCTGAATGGCTGAACGGAATTACACCAAACTTGGCAAAATGGTACATCAAACCTAAGAGGTCAGGAAGGATCTACTATGCCCCCTTATGGTCATTTCCCCCTTCGCTTTGGCCTCCTCTTGTCTCTCAATCCTACCGAGAGACAAGATGGCGGCCGCTACGGACTGTTTGGAATGTTGACAGACGCCGGAGAACCAATCAGCTTCGCAAAGCTCCGTAACGCGAAAAGTACGCGAAGCGGAGCGCTGTTACAGATATATATCTTTTTTTGAACGTTAATTTCTCAAAATCCACTGGAGCACATATATTGAGACCTAGCAAAGGCACATCGGGCTACCAGTCCCTAATATTTTACCAAGTTTCGTGCAAATCCATTCAGCCGTTCGATTATTATTATTATTTTTTTTTTTTGCCCCGCGGGGCCCTTTTAAAACCTCCACATCAAACCTAGGGGGTCAGCGAGGATCTACTATTCCCCCTTATGGTCCTTTGCCCCTTCGCTTTCGCCTCCTCTTGTCTCTCGATCCTACCGAGAGACAAGATGGCGGCCGCTACGGACTGTTTGGAATGTTGACAGACGCCGGAGAACCAATCAGCTTCGCTTCACAAAGCTCCGTTGCGCGAAAAGTACGCGTAGCGGAGCGCTGCCCAGTCCGCGGTTACAGATATATATCTTTTTTTGAACCTTAATTTCTCAAAATCCACTGAAGCACATATATTGAGACCTACAAAAGGCACATCGGGCTACCAGTCCCTACAATTTTGCCAAGTTTCGTGCAAATCCATTCAGCCGTTCGGGCTAAAAGTGAGGCCAACCGCCCTATGGAAAACTCAATGTTAAAAACACGTTTTGGGACCCCCCTTTTTTCTCGGCCCCCCCTTGACGAACCCCCCCAAATTTTCAGGGGCTGCTCAGAAACAAAATGTTCCATTTTCCTGAAAATTTCAGCCAATTCCGTCCACAAACGCCAAAGTTATTAGACATAGAATTTTCAAAAATCCCATAGAGAAAAAATCCTAACTATATATACCTACTGGCGACCGCCAGTAGGTAATATATATATATATATATATATATATATATTTGGTGAACAGCCATTACAATGCAGCAGTTTCACCGCAAGTCATTACATTGCATGCGTTACAATGTATGCGATGTAACAATGCTTATCCATTACTACGCATAACACTACATCGCATGCGCTTTTACAATGCATGCAAAGTAATGGCTATCCACATCGTTGTGAGGAAACTGAGGCTCTTCCGTTTCCTCACAACAACGTGCACCGCCCTTGAAACCGGGAGAGATGAACCACGAGGCGAGAGAGGTAAGGGGGATTAGGGGCAGGGGAGGGTTGTGTTGGGGGTAGTGTTTTAGGGTTTAGGATAGTGTTGTGGTGTTCGTATAGTGTAAGGTAGAGTTTTAGGGTTTAGGGTAGTGTCAGGGGTCGTGCATGGTAGTGTTTCAGTGTAGGGACCGGACTGGGGGCTGGGGAGGGTTGTGCTGGGGTTAGTGTTTTAGGGTTTAGGGTAGTGTTGTGGTGTTCATGTAGGGTAGTGTTTTAGGGTTTAGGGTAGTGTAGGGGGGCCTGCAGGGTAGTATTTCAATGTAGAGACCGGACTGGGGGGTGGGGAGGGTCGTGCTGGGGGTAGTGTTTTAGGGTTTAGGGTAGTGTTGTGATGTTTGTGTAGTGTGGGGTAGTGTTTAAAAGTTTAGGGTAGTGTCAGGGGTCGTGCAGTGCAGTGTTGAGTGTAGGAACAGGACTGGGGGTCAGGGAAGGGTCATGCTGGGGGTAGTGTTTTAGGGTTTAGGGTAGTGTTGTGGTGTTTGAGTAGTGTAGGGAGGTGTTTAAGGGTTTAGAGTAGCCTTGAGGGGTCGTACAGGGTAGTGTTTGAGTGTAGGGACCGTACTGAGGGTCGGGCAGGGTCTTGCATGGGTACTAAATTAGGCTTTAGGGTAGGGCAGGCTAGAGTCACTTACCTTTCAAACTTTTACCATGAGTCTACCTTTACCACGCATTCCTTAGCATTGTAATGGCATCCGCGGTAAAGGTATAGTCGTGGTAAAAATTTGCGATGTAATGGTATGTTGTTATCATTAGCATCGCGTAGTAATACCCGCGTTGTAATGGCATGCGTGGTATTAGTATGCGATGTAATGAGTCATATTCCAATATATATTTGACCAAATTGCCACTAACTGCTGTCAAACAGCAACTAACTGCCATCAGGAGAATTGATTAATGTTTGCCCAAAACCACTGTGGAGAAACAGCTACCAAGGGCTATATAACATTGGGGCCAATGAAACTAATGTTCTAAACTATATGCAAAGATGGCAGCAGTCAATATACACTATTTATTGAGAACTAATAGCCCTTCTTTTAAAATCTGAAATGTCTCATCCAATGGGAGAGAGTGAAGCTGCTTAAAAATGAAATATGATATCAGCAAGCCATACAAACATTGATAAAGGTGAGGATGCCGAAACGCGTCTGTTTGGGCTAATAAATCTATATTTGGAACATGCTGAGTAGTCCACTTTGGTGAACGATATATATATATATATATATATATATACATATATATATATATACGGCGCTATCCCTGCACGGGAGATCGGGGTCCGGGATCAGATGGTCAAAGACAACAGGGCCACCAGGACCACAGCGCATCAGCCCACATGGGTTCACAAACTTTGTTTTAATTTTCTGCTACACTGCTACACTGAAGGGCTCACATGAGATTTACTTCCATGCACTACAGGAACCAGAATTCCGCGTGTAGCGGACACGCCCACTTGGGCAGGACCTTTAAATTGAGTGCATGGTCATCCTTGAATGTATGCAGACGCCATTGAAAAAGGGACAAGATTCCGAAACCGGTCTGGCGAAAGACACGAGATGACTGTTTTTCCTGTGTTCCCTGCTGCACCTGATCCCCATGAAATGGATGCAAGTTTTCCGATTAAGTGGCTCCTTCTTACGAGGGCTCAACTCATCGTTGGTATGTTTTTACGGCATGAGTCCAGCCGCTGGAGGGAAGCCTGCCGCTTCAGTGCGGACCCGTGATGGCTCCATACGGCGCTATCCCTGCACGGGAGATCGGGGTCCGGGATCAGATGGTCAAAGACAACAGGGCCACCAGGACCACAGCGCATCAGCCCACATGGGTTCACAAACTTTGTTTTAATTTTCTGCTACACTGAAGGGCTCACATGAGATTTACTTCCATGCACTACAGGAACCAGAATTCCGCGTGTAGCGGACACGCCCACTTGGGCAGGACCCTTAAATTAAGTACATGGTCATCCTTGAATGTATGCAGACGCCATTGAAAAAGGGACAAGATTCCGAAACCGGTCTGGCGAAAGACACGAGATGACTGTTTTTCCTGTGTTCCCTGCTGCACCTGATCCCCATGAAATGATGTTTCCCTCTGATCCCGGACCCCGATCTCCCGTGCAGGGATAGCGCCGTATGGAGCCATCACGGGTCCGCACTGAAGCGGCAGGCTTCCCTCCAGCGGCTGGACTCATGCCGTAAAAACATACCAACGATGAGTTGAGCCCTCGTAAGAAGGAGCCACTTAATCGGAAAACTTGCATCCATTTCGGGAAACATCATTTACCACGAAGGCATTACCACTACTAACATTTACCACGTGACACTTACCACGCAGGGTGCCTTCCACGCAGGGTGCCTTCCACGACGTCTTTACCACGGGCTGGGGGGGAGATGTGGTATTCCTTCGAGTCGTTCTGCGTGGGCTTGGGGGGCAGAGGGGGGCTGGGGGGGGGCTCCCCCCCCAAAAATAACAAGCGGGGGGCAGAGGGGGGCTGGGGGGGTCTCCCCCCAAAAAAATAACAAGCAGTTTACTTTAAAAAAAAAAACGAACATAATTTTAAAAGAAAAAGGAAAGAGCCTCCCCCAAAGACGTGCCGTGTACGTCAAAAAAACAGTCCTTTTTTTATTTTGGTATACGTGTTTTGACGCTTGTTTCAATGGAGGATGGAAGTAAGGGCTCGTAGAGAAAGACGTGCAGGTAAGACGTTTCTAGGCGTAGTAAAATCCTACGTTGTAAATACCAGCGTGGTAAAGCCACTTGCGATGTAAAATTCGCGTGGTAAAGCCATGCGTGGTAATTGAAATCGTGGTATAATCATATATTCGGGATCAGATGGTCAAAGACAACAGGGCCACCAGGACCACAGCGCATCAGCCCACATGGGTTCACAAACTTTGTTTTAATTTTCTGCTACACTGAAGGGCTCACATGAGATTTACTTCCATGCACTACAGGAACCAGAATTCCGCGTGTAGCGGACACGCCCACTTGGGCAGGACCTTTAAATTAAGTACATGGTCATCCTTGAATGTATGCAGACGCCATTGAAAAAGGGACAAGATTCCGAAACCGGTCTGGCGAAAGACACGAGATGACTGTTTTTCCTGTGTTCCCTGCTGCACCTGATCCCCATGAAATGGATGCAAGTTTTCCGATTAAGTGGCTCCTTCTTACGAGGGCTCAACTCATCGTTGGTATGTTTTTGCGGCATGAGTCCAGCCGCTGGAGGGAAGCCTGCCGCTTCAGTGCGGACCCGTGATGGCTCCATACGGCGCTATCCCTGCACGGGAGATCGGGGTCCAGGATCAGATGGTCAAAGACAACAGGGCCACCAGGACCACAGCGCATCAGCCCACATGGGTTCACAAACTTTGTTTTAATTTTCTGCTACACTGAAGGGCTCACATGAGATTTACTTCCATGCACTACAGGAACCAGAATTCCGCGTGTAGCGGACACGCCCACTTGGGCAGGACCTTTAAATTAAGTGCATGGTCATCCTTGAATGTATGCAGACGCCATTGAAAAAGGGACAAGATTCCGAAACCAGTCTGGCGAAAGACACGAGATGACTGTTTTTCCTGTGTTCCCTGCTGCACCTGATCCCCATGAAATGGATGCAAGTTTTCCGATTAAGTGGCTCCTTCTTACGAGGGCTCAACTCATCGTTGGTATATATATATATATATACATATATATATATATATATATATACAGGGGCGCAACTAGGTCTTAATTTCGGGGGGGGGCTAACATGGCAAATGAAGGGGCGTGGCTAATGTTAATCAATGGGGCGGAGCTAAAATGGCAGATAATCAGGATTGGTTAATGCCCCCTCACACCTTAAAACCCATACCCGCCCTGCCTGAACCCTAAAATTACCCCTGGCACCCCAAAACCCATACCCATCCTGATCCCTAAAATTATCCCCCTCTGGCAGCCCAAAACCCATACTCACCCCACACCCTAAAATTACCCCCTGGCACCCCAAAACCCATTACCACCCTGAACCCTAAAATCACCCCCCTGGAGCCCCAAAACCGATACCCGCCCTGAACCCTTAAATTACCCCTGGCACCCCAAAACCCATACCCACCCTGAACCCTAAAATTACCCCTGGCACCCCAAAACCCATACCCGCAGTGATCCCTAGAGTTACACCCTTGCCCCCCAAAACCCATACTCACCCTGAATCTGAAAATTACCCCTGGCACACCAAAACCCATTACCACCCTGAACCCTAAAATCACCCCCCTGGAGCCCCAAAACCGATACCCGCCCTGAACCCTTAAATTACCCCTGGCACCCCAAAACCCATACCCACCCTGAACCCTAAAATTACCCCTGGCACCCCAAAACCCATACCCGCAGTGATCCCTAGAGTTACACCCTTGCCCCCCAAAACCCATACTCACCCTGAATCTGAAAATTACCCCTGGCACACCAAAACACATACCCACGCTGAACCCTAAAATGAACCCCCTCACACCCTAAAACCCTTACCCGCCCTGAACCCTAAAATTACCCCTGGCACCCCAAAACCCATACCCATCCTGATCCCTAAAATTATCCCCCCCGGCACCCCGAAACCCATACCCACCCCACACCCTAAGATTACCCCCTGGCACTCTAAAACCCATTACCACCCTGAACCTTAAATTACCCCTGAAACCCCAGAAACCATACCCATGCTGAACCATAAATTCCCCCCTTGCCCCCCAAAACCCATACCCACCCTGAACCTTAAAATTACCCCAGGCACCCCAAAACCCATACCCATGCAGAACCATAAATTCCCCTCGGGCACCCCATAACCCATACCCACCCTGAACCCTAAAATAGCCCCCTGACATCCCAAAACCCACACCTGCCCTAAACCCTAAAATTACCCGGCACTATAGAACACATACCCACGCTGAACCCTAAAATTAATCCCATGGCACCCCAAAACCCACACCCACCCTGAACCCTAAAAGTATCCCCCCCCGGCACCCCAAAACCCATACCCACCCCACACCCTAAAATTACCCTCTGGCACCCCAAAACCCATACCCATGCTGAACCATAAATTCCCCCTGGCACCCCATAATCCATACCCACCCTGAACCCTAAAATTGCCCCCTGACACCCCAAAACCCACACCTGCCCTGAACCCTAAAATTACCCCTGGCACACCAAAACACATACCCACGATGAACCCTAAAATAACCCCTGGCACCCCAAAACCCATACCCACCCTAAACCCTAAAATTGCCCCCTGAACCCCAAAACCCATACCCGCTCAGAATCCTAAAATTAACCCCTGGCACCCCAATTTGTAACCCACCATGAACCATAAAATTACTCACTGGCACCCTAAAACCCACACCCACCCTGAACTCTAAAGTTACCCACTAGCACCCCCCAAAAAAATGAACACTGCAAACTTACATTACAGTTGCATATTTGGAGGGGACTGTCCTCTTTGACTTCTATGCATGTAAGTCAAGAACAACATTCACAGTAACCTAGATATGCAGGCAGTAGGTAATGCTGTGATGAAAAATGCATTAAAGTTACTGGAACTTCCATAAAAAACGGCTGCCTGCTCTTCTAATGCTATACTGTGGAATCTGGCTGATCAGCAGCACTGTGTCCTGGCATCCAGCCCCTCGAAGGCCTCAGAGTAGATAGGTCTCCTGGATTCTCCTTGCCTGGGTCTCTTCTGCTTCTTCGCTGCTGCCCTTGGATGCGAAAATAGAAAGCTCCATGGCCCTGTTCACCATTCATCTAGTGAGCAGTGCAGTGGATGTGAATTCCATCCAAGTGCACAGACAGCAGGGTGAAAGGGATGGCCAGTGCAGGTGATGCTTTTCCTTTGAAAATTTATTTCTGCTGGTGTCATAGCCCAGGGTTTGCTGTCTGTGAACTTGTATGGAATACACATCTATACAAGTGCACAGACAGCAAACCCTGGGCTATGACACCAGCAGAAATTCCCATACAAAAGAAAAGCGTCACCTGCACTGGCCATGCCTTCCCCCTGCTGTGCACATCTTCACATCCCATGCTTACAACCCATCAAGTGCTTAGGTGAAATCCCTGCCTTCAGGCAAGGATTTCACCTCGGCGGCGCCACTCTAAAGGAAATCAAGCGGTGGGGGCAGGGGGGTTCACTCGAGGAAACTGTTCAGAGGCTGGCTGTCTGGCTCGGGCTGCTGGGCCTCTCAGAAAGCATAATAAAAACCACATTCTCGGCTCCGATGCGCAGCCTTCTTGCATCATTTCAGTGCGTGTCATCTTAGCCCGGGCAGAGGAGGCGACGGGGGGGGGCTGAAGCCCGGTGAGCCCAATGGGTGTTGCGCGGCTGTATATATATATATATATATTCACTGAAAAAACCATAGGTTTCACACCAGTTATAGTTAGGTGGAAATTTTACTCGCATAAAACCATTGAAATTCCCACGTTATAGTTAGTTGGACTCACTATAACTTGCGCGTGCAATGCACTGCTGATGACGTCACATATTACATCACTCCTGACATGGTCAGTGACATCACTCATGACATCACTGATGACATCTCAAATGACATCACTGATGACAACATCCTTGTGACAAAGTGGCAGACCTCCTATCAGCATAAAATAACCTTTGACACACACATTCAAAAATAGAAACTAACATTTTCTTAAAAAAGGAGAAACCAATACCAATTACAACAACTTATTAGGTAATTCCAACATCTACATACACATCCACTCATTCACCAACAGGTCTATATAGTCACTCATGCATGTACTTACTCATCATATGTACTCATACACCTATACATCCTGTTACACACTAATACTCATCCATATAGTTACTCACACACAAATTCACACATGCAAATAAACTATCAAAAAACATTTACTTGATTATACTGCTATATACACACCACTACACATACTTCTACAGAAACGGAAACATATTTACTCTCTTAAACAATCAATTATAAAAACACATACTCACTAATCCACCCATACACACAATCATCCACCCATACAGTCGTGCACACATGCTGTCTTCAAAATACATACAAATAGTGAGTCACTCATTCATGCATCTGTGCTCTAAGTAATATCCCCCACCGAACCATACAGACACTGATACTGATACTCAAAAAAACAACTAATAACCCATATACACACTCATGTAGCTACTCACCAACCCATGCAGCCACTTATACACAAAGTGAGACACAGATACAGATATTTAAATATTTAAACATTACTCGCTAATATATGTATTCACTAAGATACATTTAATAAGTCAGTTAACCAATCAATTTTACACAAAAAAACATCCATTTAGACATTTATTTACCCATTTATTCTTCCATCAACCTTTAGATATACATATATAAAAAATATTTATTTTTCAGAAAGATACACATTCACTGGATGATGTCATCAGTGATGTCATTTGAGATGTCATCAGTGATGTCATGAGTGATGTCACTGACCATGTCATGAGTGATGTAATATGTGACGTCATCAGCAGTGCATTGCACGCGCAAGTTATAGTGAGTCCAACTAACTATAACGTGGGAATTTCAATGGTTTTATGCGAGTAAAATTTCCACCTAACTATAACTGGTGTGAAACCTATGGGTTTTTCAGTGAATTTAATAGGTTTTTTAAATGCTAATTCCTAACTATAACTGGTGTGAAACCTATGGGTTTTTCAGTGAATATATATATATTCTCGGCACGGTGCCTACTCTAATAATGGGGTCCCACGCTGCAACTCTGGGCAATAGCTTGCTTAGTCTCCACACCGGCCCTAATCGCTAAGGATGCCTGGCTTCACCAGGGGGGTGCCCAGGAGTTGGTTGCCTCACAGGAACAGGCCAGGACGGGTTCCTCAGCGGTTTATTCAGCGCGGGGACACACTGGTAAGTGTAACCATGCGCTTTATAAGCTTCAGAATTATTATATATATATATATATATATATATATATATATATATATATTAGCTACTGGCGGTCGCCAGTAGGTATATATAGTTAGGATTTTTTCTCTATGGGTTTTTTGAAAATTCTATGTCTAATAACTTTGGCGTTTGTGGACGGAATTGGCTGAAATTTTCAGGAAAATGGCACATTTTGTTTCTGAGCAGCCCCTGAAAATTTTGGGGGGGTTCGTCAAGGGGGGGCCGAGAAAAAAGGGTGGTCCCAAAACGCGTTTTTCCCATGTTAATTTCCTTAGGGCGGTTGGCCTCACTTTTAGCCCGAACGGCTGAATGGATTTGCACGAAACTTGGCAAAATTGTAGGGACTGGTAGCCCGATGTGCCTTTTGTAGGTCTCAATATATGTGCTTCAGTGGAGTTTGAGAAATTAATGTTCAAAAAAAGATATATATCTGTAACAGCGGACTGGGCAGCGCTCCGCTACGCGTACTTTTCGCGCAACGGAGCTTTGTGAAGCGAAGCTGATTGGTTCTCCGGCGTCTGTCAACATTCCAAACAGTCCGTAGCGGCCGCCATCTTGTCTCTCGGTAGGATCAAGAGACAAGAGGAGGCCAAAGCGAAGGGGCAAATGACCATAAGGGGGCATAGTACATTGTCGCTCACCCCCTAGGTTTGATGTGGAGGTTTTAAAAGGGCCCCGCGGGGCAAAAAAAAATAAAAATAATAATAATCGAACAGCTGAATGGATTTGCACGAAACTTTGCAAAATTGTAGGGACTGGTAGCCCGATGTGCCTTTGCTAGATCTCAATATATGTGCTCCAGTGGATTTTGAGAAATTAACGTTCAAAAAAAGGTATATATCTGTAACAGCGCACCGCTTCGCGTACTTTTCGCGTTACGGAGCTTTGCGAAGCGAAGCTGATTGGCTCTCCGGTGTCTGTAAACATTCCAAACAGTCCGTAGCGGCCGCCATCTTGTCTCTCGGTAGGATCGAACAGCTGAATGGATTTGCACGAAACTTGGCAAAATTGTAGGGACTGGTAGCCCGATGTGCCTTTGCTAGGTCTCAATATATGTGCTTCAGTGCATTTTGAGAAATTAACGTTCAGAAACAAGATATATATCTGTAACAGCGCTCCGCTTCGCGGAGATAAAATTATATGTGTATTACCTAGCTGTTGCTAACACCAGTTAGCGACGGCTAGTAGAAGATAGCGACCATCTTGGGCCCCACTTTGCATGTGAGTGATATTTATCACTAATGACATGCAAAGTGGGCATGCCAAGATGTTAGCGACTGGAAACAGTGGCTAACATCGCTATCTCCTATTATCAACTTTTGGAAATATTCGAGATAAGGGCGAATATCTCCAAAAGCTACCACCTGCCCTGAGCAGTTCTTAGCCATGTTATCCAATGGGAGGTGGATAACATGGCTAAGAGCATTAGCTCGGTAATGCATGAATATCGCTGAGTTTTCAGCGATATTAATGCATTGCGGTCGTTTTTTATCGTATTTCCGATAAACCTTGATAATAGCAAGGTTTATCTGCGATAATTTCTGACAGTAAAAAAATCGTTGCTAAGCATCGTTAGGGATAAATATCGCTTAACTTTGGTAATATGCCCCAACGTCTGTTAACGTTCGATTCGAAGGAAATCAGGAAGTGTTGAAAAACATTGTCTGCGCCATCTTGTCTTTTTTCAAATGCCACACTTTTGTCGTGCACGGCAGCCATTTTAGATGCCTTGACCAGACCCACTCTGTGCACGCTGTCGATCCTTAGCATGGCTCCCCACCCTCGCAAGCATCTCCCCCAGGCAGTGGTCACCCCCGCTCTCTGTCTTATGCATGGGTAATAAACCTCCCCCATCTGCGCTGCTGTTCCCTGAGAATCACACCCTGTGCCCGCCCGACACCTCCCTTTCGCCCTATTCACTACCGCACCCTCTGACACTCCTTTTCCTCTGTGTCCGATTGTCCAGGCTGGTCCTAGGGTATCAGCTAGCCCTGCAGATGTAGTTTATGGCCACAGCTGTAAAGAATCACCCCTCTTCAAAGGAGTTATAGTAGATCAAGGCCCACACTCGATGAGATCCGTCACAGCAGAAGCGTTGCTATTATCTGAAAACCATCCTGTATTGTGATTGGGGAGGGGACCGAGCCTGAAGCGGAAGATTCCAGGGATGACTGTTTGTACATCAAAGTTTTTATAATTATGTGTCACATTAAAAATATATAGCACTCCGACAAAGTAGTAAGATTTAAAACTTTAATAATTTATAAATATATACAAGAAAACAAAAATAGTAATAACATATAAACATTTTTAGGGAAAAACAACGAAGTAGCGGTCGGCTGTGCGAATAGTCCCAACGCAGCACAACGTCCAGATTTCCGGCGTGGGGCGTCGCGGGGGGTGGGTCATCAGTAGCAAACTGTTGTGCGAATAGTTCCAAGGCAGCAGAACGCGCCGAAATCTAAATGACACGAAAGTGATGTCTAGTAAGTTGCCACCCAGCAAATAACGGCATGGGGCGTCGCGGGGGGTGGGTCATCAGTAGCAAACTGTTGCGCGAATAGTTCCAAGGCAGCAGAACGATGGCACCAAGGTGATGTCCAGTAAGTTGCCGCACTGGTTTTGGTATCCTACAATGCTGCTCCGAATAACGGCGTGGAGCGCCCCGGGGGAGGCGGCGTGAACGGGCCTCTCCAGGTGGAGTGTCATCTGTTGTAGTGGGGCGCCCCTTTACCGTTTCAGTTGCCATTCCGTCCGTTTTTGGTCCACTGTGTCAAAAGCCGCAATTCAGCTGAGTTGCGCCCACTCTTGCGGTGCAGCGATAGGCGGCTGTCACAGGACTCTCAAAATGGCGGCAGGCTGTTTCCTTTTTGGGCCTGGTCCATTGAAATGGCCCTGGGACACCTTGGAAATCGGACGCTTGTCTGCTAGGTCTTGGACCCCATTCTCGAAAGCGTCCCCTCCGCCTTGAGAATTCATCAAAAGTTTTGGGGGCTCCGACTCCTGCAGGCTTCTGGTGGGGAGCGGCTGCCATGATTGCTCGCGGAATGACCACGACGGAGCCACGAGATGGTGGTGCTCTCATGCTGACGCCAGCTTCAGTCTGAAACATCCAGAAACAAGGTGGGGCTTTCATCGTTTGGGAAAAAAAAAAGTTTTCATCCTATGAAAAGTGTTGTTTTTAGGTCACATGATCAAGCCTTCCATCATTAGGAAACCAAAAGTAAAATGAACCAATGAAAAGTTTTATAAACAAGTCACATGACCTGTTATGCGGCATAGGGTGTAAAATGCGGAGAAAATACGTTGGCACGTGAGGCGGCGTCAGTAGCGGACCGATGTGCGAATAGGCCGAAGGCAACACAACGCGCCAAGATCCGGATGGCACCGAGGTGGTGTCCAGCAAGTTGCAGCACTGGTGTGGCCATCCTACAATGCTGAAAGTCGGCGTGGGGCGCCCCGTTGGCCTGTGAGTTTGCGTCAGTAGCGGACCGATGTGCGAATAGGCCGAAGGCAGCACAACGCGCCAAGATCCGGATGGCACCGAGGTGGTGTCTAGTAAGTTGCCGCACTGGTGTGGCTATCCAACAATGCTGAAAGTCGGCGTGGGGCGCCCCGTTGGCCTGTGAGTTTGCGTCAGTAGCGGACCGATGTGCGAATAGGCCGAAGGCAGCACAACGCGCCAAGATCCGGATGGCACCGAGGTGGTGTCTAGTAAGTTGCCGCACTGGTGTGGCCATCCAACAATGCTGAAAGTCGGCGTGGGGCGCCCCGTTGGCCTGTGAGTTTGCGTCAGTAGCGGACCGATGTGCGAATAGGCCGAAGGCAGCACAACGCGCCAAGATCCGGATGGCACCGAGGTGGTGTCTAGTAAGTTGCCGCACTGGTGTGGCCATCCTACAATGCTGAAAGTCGGCGTGGGGCGCCCCGTTGGCCTGTGAGTTTGCGTCAGTAGCGGACCGATGTGCGAATAGGCCGAAGGCAGCACAACGCGCCAAGATCCGGATGGCACCGAGGTGGTGTCTAGTAAGTTGCCGCACTGGTGTGGCCATCCTACAATGCTGAAAGTCGGCGTGGGGCGCCCCGTTGGCCTGTGAGATGGCGTCAGTAGCGGACCGATGTGCGAATGGGGCCAAAGGCAGCGCAACAATATTTTCTGATTTGAAGACACCACAAGGCGCTGAGATGCCAAGATCCGGATGGCACCGAGGTGGTGTCTAGCAAGTTGTGGCACTGGTGTGGCCATCGTACAATGGTAAAAGTCGGCGTGGGGCGCCCTGTTGGCCTGTGAGATGGTGTCAGTAGCGGACTGATGTGTGAATGGGGCCAAAGGCAGCGCAACAATATTTTCTACTATATTTTCGGAGTAGAAGACACCACAAGGCGCTGAGATGCCAAGATCCGGATGGCACCGAGGTGATGTCTAAGTTGCGGACTGATGTGCGAATGGGGCCAAAGGCAGCGTAACAATATTTTTTGTATGGAAGATACCACTAGGCGTTGAGATGCCAAGATTCGGATGGCACCGAGGTGATGTCTAGCAAGTTGCTGTACTGGTGTGGTCATCCTACAATGCTGAAACTCGGCGTGGGTCGCCCCATTAGCCTGTGAGATGGCGTCAGTAGCGGACCGATGTGCGAATAGGCCGAAGGCAGCACAACGCGCCAAGATCCGGATGTCACCGTGGTGGTTTCATAGTTGAGAGGCACTTCATCTGCAGTTGGGCGCCGAGATCCGGATGGCACCGAGGTGATGTCTAGCAAGTTGCTGTACTGGTGTGGTCATTCTACAATGCTGAAAGTCGGCGTGGGTCGCCCCATTAGCCTGTGAGATGGCTGTTCTTTGGATTTGGGCCTGGTCCACTAAAATGGCCCTGGGACACCTTAGAACTCGGACGCTCGATTTTTTTTTCCTTTCCTGTACATGCAAAAAAAGGTAAATGCCCGGTATGTTACACGCTTCATCTGCCACGATGAACTCTCCAGAGGAACCGAAAAAAAATATAGTTGTGGTAACTATACCATGCATCGTCATATGGAGAGGTGGCACCAATTAATTATAGTGCTGCATAAAAGAGAGATTTGGAGGAGAACCCCTGACCTGCTAGTACATTCATCAAAGAAGTGGCACTGAGAGCTTCAGAGGCAAGGGAAACGGTCCCAAATATTTAGAAGAACTTTGGAAAGATTAAAATGACATGTTTAGATTGTGGTAAATTAATTTCATGTGGGCAGATGAGTGTTACTCTAATAAATACAGCATATGAACATCATCATAGTCGATGGTTGGTAGAGACATTTTGACTATATCCTGGACCTGCCCGTCCTCGCCCAAAATGGCGCCGGAATAAATGGGACTCGTAACTCCTTGTTGTGTACTGGTTGCAGAACCTTGAAATCACGAGATACGTATGCAGTTTTGAAGCACATGGCGGGCGGGGACGAGAATTGATTGAATATTTCGACATCCCTATTGATATTAAGTTCTGATGTGTTATTGATTACTGTACTGTTGAAAATTCGAATTAACGTCACCCATGGTACTTGCCCGCAAATGTATATCTAGATAATTTTATTGTAACTGGCCCTGTCGTATTTTAATTATAAAATGTACGTCCACCGATTCCGTAACTGTTAGACACCTTAGTTTTTGCAACCTAATGGCCCGCCCGTTACGTTCCTCTACAGTGTAAATGTCTATTCATCATATACGATTACAGTTTGCTCCGTGGCAGGCCCACGTGGTTATAGGCTCGTATTTGTATAATGAAATTTTCACAATAAAGGTTTTTATAAGAAAACATGGTAGTAGTGTATACATTGGTAAAGTTTTTAATAATAGTCACTGTTTTAGAATCATTAAAAGGCAAGTGAAATAAAGCAGACCAATTACATGAAGGGTAAAAGGTATAATACGAAGGAACGCAGTAAAGATAAATGGTCAAGGGCTGTTGTGTTTTCTATTCCTGCAACATAAAGTGATCGATAAGAATCTCATATTCAGGCGTATCGGCGACTAAGACAGCAGGTCGACCCTCTTTTGCTCAACGGCTCCGTCATGGGACGAAGAAAAGCTCTTTTTCTCGAAAAAAGAATATATTTTACTTGCAGGACAGTTGTAAAATTTCCGGGAAAGTACATTAGCCTGGAACATTATAACATATATTTAAGAGAAAATAATGTTCGGAAGTAATTAAAAGCGTAATTTTTAGGTGATATGACCAAGGCTTTCATCATTACAATAAGAAAAGTAAAATGAACCAATGAAAAGTTTTATTAACAAGTCACATGACTTGTTATGCTTACGTTACGCGCTGCGCGCCCCGGATGACTTCCGGATGCGCTAACGCGGCGCGTCATATGACGCATTACGCGACAACGCAGGTCCAGAATATAGTCAAAATGTCTCCACCAACCAGCGGTCGAAACACAACCCCTTTCAGCAGGCTAAATAGTTCTGTTAAATGACAACAGAAGGGACAGGCAACAAGAACCATCAGTCAAAGAGGGGAGGGCTAGTTCTTCTCTACCGGGTTACATTGGGGCGCTACCGGAACTGATCGAATTGGTAGTCTACAGTGTTTCTGGATGTTTCAGACCGAAGCTGGGGTTAGCATGAGAGCAGCACCATTTCGTAGCTCCGTTGTGGCCATTCCGCAACCAATCATGGCAGCCGCTCTTTATCGTTATTTTGGGCGGGGTGGGTGGCGGAGCCGAGCTGTTTTGCAGCCATCATTGTGTGGAGTTCAGTTCATCTCACTAGTTTTGTATTTGTCATGAGGGGTTGTTCCTAATGTTTCTATTTTAGCGAGGTCAAAAAGAGATCCCATTAGTGGCCTACTGATTTTGCTCGATTCCTTTTCTTTTTTTTTACACGATTTTTCGTTATCTGCAAAGACTAAACAGAGTATTGCGACTCTGTGTTTGTTTGTAAATAGAGAATGAACCAAAGAGAACTAATTCTAAAACAGTAAATACTTGGATAACAATCAATCAAATGGAGAGAGAAGCAGGCACGACGGATTACAACGGGGGCAAAGGCCTGCGTTAACTACCTTTCACTATCTGCAAAGAGAGAGTACTCCTAATAGAAATGAGGGGGGGGGCACCATTCAAAGCAGATCAGTGTGCATAAACACGAAAATGTTTTCACTTACCACGTACTTGACATTCGACAGCTTATGATATTTGCTATTAAAAAACCATTGAAATTCACTGAAAAAACCATAGGTTATAGACCATATATAGTTAGGAATTAGCATTTACAAAACCTTGAAAATTCACTGAAAAAACCATAGGTTATAGACCATATATAGTTAGGAATTAGCATTTAAAAAACCTTATTTTACTCACACAAAACCATTGAAATTCCATATATAGTTAGTTGCACTAACTATATATCGCGCACCCGCAATCCACTGCTGATCATGTCACATATTACATCATTCATGACATGGTCAGTGACATCACTGATGACATCACTGATGACATCTCAAATGACATCACTGATGACATCACTGATGACATCTCATTTGACATCAATGACCACATCACTGATGATATCATTCATGTGACAATACAATGCATCTCCTCACATTTTAATATAACCTCTGTTTCACCCAGTGTTAAATACAGAGTATAATTTTTGAAACCATTGACACACCAATACTAGTTACTACATACGTACTCACTGATTCCTACGTCTACACACACATTCACTCATTCACCCATACAATCATTCATACATACAATCACTCATCTTTACAACACTATCATGTGCACTCATACACCTATACAGACACTCACACTCTGCCACTCATCCATGGAGTTACTCACACACCTAGTCAGTCCTGTAAAGAATCAATCACACTTCCATTTTCTTGTCTATACAGTTAAACATAGAGCACCTTACATTTTCAAACATATACTAACACATACTTACTTTCTTATACAATCATTGATACAAGTACACATTGATCTGCACAGAGTCACACACCTCCCAGCCAGCCACACACACACTCAGTCTCCCATACAAATACTTGGACAATCAATCAATAACCCATATAGTTAATCATATAGCTACTGATCAACACATGCAGCAGTTTACAGAACAACAGACATAATGATGCACAAATTAAGACAGTTTAGTCACTAACCCATGCACTCAGTGAGACACATTTAATCACTCACTCATACATTCAGTCACGCACCTACTAAATCCTTCGTCCAGACACTTATACATCTACTCATTCTTCAATATGTAAAACATATTTAAACTTTACAGAAACACACAGTCACTGGATGACGTCATCAGTGATCTCATCAGTGATGTCATTTGAGATGTCATCAGTGATGTCATCAGTGATGTCACTGACCATGTCATGAATGATGTAATATGTGACATGATCAGCAGTGGATTGCGGGTGCGCGATATATAGTTAGTGCAACTAACTATATATGGAATTTCAATGGTTTTGTGTGAGTAAAATAAGGTTTTTTAAATGCTAATTCCTAACTATATATGGTCTATAACCTATGGTTTTTTCAGTGAATATATATATATATAAAACAACAGCTCCCAAACACCAGCCAACTGCACTCTCGAGCGGGTGCACACAAAGCGGGGGTGTGCCCGCGAACGTATTCAAGCTCCAAAAATCCACAGGATGTTAAATCCAAAAGAATGCAGCACACGCAGGGGTGGTTCCAACCAAGATGTTTAATGTTGGAACGCTCACAGCAACAAGACGCGTTTCGCCATCGGGCTTCGTCAAATTGTGCACAATTTGACGAAGCCCGATGGCGAAACGCGTCTTGTTGCTGTGAGCGTTCCAACATTAAACATCTTGGTTGGAACCACCCCTGCGTGTGCTGCATTCTTTTGGATTTAACATCCTGTGGATTTTTGGAGCTTGAATATATATATATATATATATATATATATTACCTACTGGCGGTCGCCAGTAGGTATATATAGTTAGGATTTTTTCTCTATGGGATTTTTGAAAATTCTATGTCTAATAACTTTGGCGTTTGTGGACGGAATTGGCTGAAATTTTCAGGAAAATGGAACAGTTTGTTTCTGAGCAGCCACTGAAAATTTGGGGGGGGTTCGTCAAGGGGGGGCCGAGAAAAAAGGGGGGTCCTAAAACACGTTTTTCCCATGTTAATTTCCATAGGGCGGTTGGCCTCACTTTTAGCCCGAACGGCTGAATGGATTTGCACGAAACTTGGCAAAATTGTAGGGACTGGTAGCCCGATGTGCCTTTGCTAGGTCTCAATATATGTGTTCCAGTGGATTTTGAGAAATTAACGTTCAAAAAAATATATATATCTGTAAGCGCGCTCCGTGCAGCGCCCCGGTTCGCGTACCTGACGTGTAACGGAACTTCGCGAAGCGAAGCTGATTGGCTCTCCGGTGTCTGTCAACATTCTAAACAGTCCGGAGCGGCCGCCATCTTGTCTCTCGGTAGGATCGAGAGACAAGAGGAGGCCAAAACAAAGGGGGAAATGACCATAAGGGGGCATAGTAGATCCTTCCTGACCCCCTAGGTTTGATGTGGAGGCTTTAAAAGAGCCCCGCGGAGCAAAAAAATAATATTTTTTTTGTTTTTTTTGCGTGGGTAGCGCCCGGTACGCGCACCGGGAAGCGGTCCGGGGAGCGTACTATAAGGAAAAAAGAATGATAGACTATGATATTTTGAAATATTGTATGTTTATTGATTGTTCTTTTTGTTGTTTTTTTTTGTTTTTTTGTTATTTAAGTAGCAGTATTTATGATTATTAAATATACATTTATTTTTGTAATTGTGCACAGTATACTATAAGTCTGACTTTACATTATAATCAATTTGGTACTAGTTTATGAATTACATATAAAAATGATTAAAGACTCAAACAATTTTTTAATATTAAATATAATTTTATTTTTCTGATTCTTTTTCAAAATTTAATAGAACGTCTAACATTTGACTGTCCGATATGTCCTCTTGTTGAGTGAACATAACTTCCCACATTTGACCGTCATCATAATGAAGTAAATGATCCACAGATTCTACACATTGTAGAAGTTCATGGTCTCGTGATTCATCCATGAATTCCAAGTCAATGGGTTCAATTATTTCCTCATTGTTCATGTCTAGGACAATTTCAAAGGAAACGTTCTGTTCTCCTTGCATTTTTGTGCTGAAATTTGAATAAAAAATAAATATATCAGTAGAGATAGGGCACTGTTGGGTTTAAGTTCAGACAGGTACTTTTGAGGCATGAAGTAGTACTATTAAAAAGTGCCTGTGAGAAAGCCTATGTAAATTCATAATAATACCACAGAAACCTAAATCAATCCATAATTATAATAAACAAGCCTTTCTCAATGTCTAACTCTTACAGAGGGATAGTATATAACTATCTGAAAATGTTTTCAAATTTATAAAATAATATCTTACCTTTTAAAAACAAGTTTAAGTTGTGAGTGAAAATGATCTTGCAATGTAGTTCAGGAAGTAGTAGTCAAAATGGCTGTGTTTTTCTCTCTTTTTTTATATATATTCAGGTACATAACCAATCAAATGTCAGGTAAAAAAAGTAGAAAATGAAAGTAACATTTTAATTGGTTGTCAATTCCATCACTTCAGATGTGTTTTGTGAAGTAATTTACCTCAGGGTATTTAGAGAGGTCTACAGGCTAAATGGCTAAATGGAATTCCAAACAAATGTGTGAAAATGGTAGGGATTGGTATGTAGTATTAGCTAATCTATATTTGGTGAAAGTGTCTCCAGGGTTTCTTCTGTAAATTACTTTCCCACCTTTTTTAATGGAGCGCTTCCCGGTGAGCGCCCCGGTACGCGAACCGGCAGCGTTACGGGAGTCCACCATTTTGTGTTTCGGTCGAATTAAGATACAAGATGGAGGGCAAATAATGTTCAGAATGGGTAGAAGGGGGCACGGTAGACGTATTTTGACCCCCTAGGTTTTCTGAGGGTGGCTGAGGAGGCCCATATGTGTGAAAAAAAATCATTTTTTTAAAAAAATTCGCGCGGTTAGCTTCCGGTTCGCGTACCGGGTAGCGCTCCGGGGAGCGTACTTTGTTGAAAATTTGTGAAAAAAGTTAGAGTAAAATAATAATTGTGAGTGATCAGATGTAGGGTAGCTCTGAGAAGAGCTTTTGGGTTTATGGTACATTTAGGTACTTATAAGTAGGTACCAATGCACATTTTTGAATTCAGAATGAAAATTCTGTTCCCTTCATCTGAGAAGTGAACTCCATCTCCTCTGTAGATATCTTGCATGTAGTAACGTAAGTTATTGTTGTAGATGGAGCCCATTCCATGGTCTCTCATGTAAGCTGAAACAGATTTGTTTACATGCTTCCTCGATTTCTCAATTTGTGGACAAAATTGGTTCGACCACCTCCATTTCTGTCTTTGGCATATATTTGAATATACCAAGGCAGTTTGAGGAAAAAGTGCCATCAATTGCTCAAAGGTGTCCTTTAAAAGCATTTCCAGACCTACCCCAGTCAAAGTGCCCAAGTCATTTCCTCCACAGTGCACAATTAACAGGTCAGGTTTAGGCAAATGCATAAAGGTTTTCACCAATGGTATCAATTGGTGACATTTTAATCCTCTGTGGCCAAACCACTTAATTTCCACATCTTGTAAATTGAGGTTAGGTAAATTTCTGTTATCAGCATACCTCTGAGCCCAGTAGATGTAACTATGTCCAACAATCCAGACAGAAAACATGGTGAGAGGAGGTTCTCCTGCAGTCAGATGAAGTGTGGCAATGAAATGGGAGTTGAAAAAATAAGAGTTTAAAATGAAAAAAACTGTGGAGTTTCTGTGTTAATGAAGCAGTAGCAGTGATTGGTGGATTTTGATTGCTGAAAACAGAAAGTTAGGGTGCATGGATGAGTTCTTTGAAAGATGTAATTTGAATGGTCAAAAAAAAATCATTTTATGAAAGATTGCACTGGATATGCAGGTGTACTGAGAGTTCAGAGTTCAATTGAAACATTGTTGTGTGAACTTGCAAACATGAGAGGTATTTCAGGAGGTGGTTGCTATGCAAAAAAGGCAGAAAGGGTAGAGGGGGGAAGGGTGTTGATTTGAAAAAAGTGAGGGAAGAGTTTTGATTGGGTGAAATGAGAGATATGTGTGATGAATTACAGCTTTTCTGTGCTTTTTATAGCCGCAGACTCTGGAGTGCATACCTTTTGCTCTGCTAAAGACAATTTGGTGTGTTTCTGAGACTGTTTTGAAACTCATAAAGTATTTGCTAAGGTGAGAAAAGATTCATTTAATTTAGATAGAGAATAGTATGGTTTAGGGAGAACATTATGAAGAAAGTTGTGTATTTAAAATTTTGATTTGTGTCAAGTGTTTTACAAATAGATTTTGTTTCTTTGTGTTACATAGCAATGTTAAAAGTGACGCTAAAATAGTGCAAGGGTCTTACAAAAATGCTTTCATGTGTCTTAGGGTATTTTAACTCACTTCCTCATGAATGTAGGTATATAATTGATTTAGATGTTGTGTTTAAAAACGATTTAAGAAAACAATTAGGTTTCTGGATATGTACTGCTAGAGATTCATAGGTTGCTTGGGGCATATTTATAAGGCCTTTGAGTCTCTCTGATGTTATTTTTCACATTTTAATTTAAGACCTTTCTCTGTGGTGCAAGGTCCTTGTAAATATGCCCCCATCTGTGCTTGGCAAATTTTGATTTTAATTCTTTGACTAACATAGCCATGTTAAAAGTGACCCAAAAATGTTGCAAGGGCCTTAAAAAAACGCTTTCATGTGTCTTAGGCCATTTTAAGTCATTTCCCCTTGAATGTAGGTATTTAATTGATTTAGATGATGTGTTTAAAAACGATTTATGAAATCAATTAGGTTTCTTGATATGTACTGCTAGAGCTTCATAGGTTGCTTGGGGCATATTTATAAGGCCTTTGTGTCTCTCTGATGTTATTTTTCCCATTTTAATTTAAGACCTTTCCCTGTGGTGCAAGGTCCTTGTAAATATGCCCCCATCTGTGCTTGGCAAATTTAGATCTTGATTATTTGACTTACATAGCCATGTTAAAAGTGATCTAAAAATGGAGCAAGGGCTTAAAAAAACGCTTTCATGTGTCTTAGGGCATTTTAAGTCACTTCCCGATGAATGTAGGTATATAATTGATTTAGATGATGTGTTTAAAAATGATTTTTGAAATCAATTAGGTTTCTTGATATGTAATGCTAGAGCTTCATAGGTTGCTTGGGGCATATTTATAAGGCCTTTGTGTCTCTCTGATGTTATTTTTCCCATTTTAATTTAAGACCTTTCCGTGTGGTGCAAGGTCCTTGTAAATACGCCCCCATCTGTGTTTGGCAAATTTAGATCTTGATTATTTGACTTACATAGCCATGTTAAAAGTGATCTAAAAATGGAGCAAGGGCTTAAAAAAACGCTTTCATGTGTCTTAGGGCATTTTAAGTCACTTCCTGATGAATGTAGGTATATAATTGATTTAGATGATGTGTTTAAAAACGATTTTTGAAATCAATTAGGTTTCTTGATATGTAATGCTAGAGCTTCATAGGTTGCTTGGGGCATATTTATAAGGCCTTTGAGTCTCTCTGATGTTATTTTTCCCATTTTAATTTAAGACCTTTCCCTGTGGTGCAAGGTCCTTGTAAATACGCCCCCATGTGTGCTTGGCAAATTTAGATTTTGATTATTTGACTTACATAGCCATGTTCCATACAGTTCTCACCTTCTGCGTAGTCTTTGATATGCTAGACTCCATCTGCACTATGAGATACCTAAGCAAAGGAAACACAGGTGATGTGATTGTGAAATGAGGAAAAGAAACTCCACATTTTTCAATTACATCACCTGTGTTTTCTAAGTTTACGAATGACATTGTGCAGATGAGGTTTAGGTCTGTCCACGGACACAGAAGAGGTCTGGCCTTTGTTCAAGAGTGAAGTGGACATGACTTACTTCATTGGTAGGCTTTCACATGTATTATCTCCTCTGTACTCTTCAACAAGCGTAAATTTCATCTGCAACCCTGAGTAGGCCTCACCTTAAACAAACCTCTGGATAGGCCACACCTTATCGTCATCCTGAATCAATCATTTAAAATGTTAGGGACAGATTTATGATAGGTGTATGACTCTTTTGCGTCACTGTGCGTCACTTTTGTGACGCAGCGGCGGTGCAAAAGATTTGCTATGTGGCGACATATTTACAACTTGATGCATCTAGGCAGATGTGTCATGCTGTAAAGTCCCATGCCACATGAAACCGATGCAGCAGTGATGCAAAAGATGCACCATGTTGCAAGACAGGCCTCATTTCATCTCCAACAAGATAAGAAGCTGAATCTTCTGTAAATGTCAAAATTGTTGTATACACTGCTCAACTTATGTGTACTCTTTGATATGCTAGAGTCCATCTGCACTATGAGATACCTAAGCAAAGGAAACACAGGTGATATGATTGTGAAATGAGGAAAAGAAACTCCACATTTTTCAATTACATCACCTGTGTTTTCTAAGTTTACGAATGACATTGTGCAGATGAGGTTTAGGTCTGTCCACGGACACAGAAGAGGTCTGGCCTTTGTTCAAGAGTGAAGTGGACATGACTTACTTCATTGGTAGGCTTTCACATGTATTATCTCCTCTGTACTCTTCAACAAGCGTAAATTTCATCTGCAACCCTGAGTAGGCCTCACCTTAAACAAACCTCTGGATAGGCCACACCTTATCGTCATCCTGAATCAATCATTTAAAATGTTAGGGACAGATTTATGATAGGTGTATGACTCTTTTGCGTCACTGTGCGTCACTTTTGTGACGCAGCGGCGGTGCAAAAGATTTGCTATGTGGCGACATATTTACAACTTGATGCATCTAGGCAGATGTGTCATGCTGTAAAGTCCCGTGCCACATGAAACCAATGCAGCAGTGATGCAAAACATGCACCATGTTGCAAGACAGGCCTCATTTCATCTCCAACAAGATAAGAAGCTGAATCTTCTGTAAATGTCAAAATTGTTGTATACACTGCTCAACTTATGTGTACTCTTTGATATGCTAGAGTCCATCTGCACTATGAGATACCTAAGCAAAGGAAACACAGGTGATGTGATTGTGAAATGAGGAAAAGAAACTCCACATTTTTCAATTACATCACCTGTGTTTCCTAAGTTTACGAATGACATTGTGCAGATGAGGTTTAGGTCTGTCCACGGACACAGAAAAGGTCTGGCCTTTGTTCAAGAGTGAAGTGGATATGACTTACTTCATTGGTAGGCCTTCACATGTATTATCTCCTCTGTACTCTTCAACAAGCGTAAATTACATCTGCAACCCTGAGTAGGCCTCACCTCAAACAAACCTCTGGATAGGCCACACTTTATCGTCATCTTGAATCAATCATTTAAAATGTTAGGGACAGATTTATGATAGGTGTATGTCTCTTTTGCGTCACTGTGCGTCACTTTTGTGACGCAGCGGCGGTGCAAAAGATTTGCTATGTGGCGACATATTTACAACTTGATGCATCTAGGCAGATGTGTCATGCTGTAAAGTCCTGTGCCACATGAAACCTGCGTCAGTTTTCATATAGGTGTTTTTTTGCAAGGTATGCATTAATTTGCATGAAAGCCCTGTAAAACTAACACAGTGAAATTTAGAAGATTTCACTGAGTCAGCTTTATAGCATTGCTGAATCAAATCCTTACGCCTGTTTGAAACAGGCATAAGAAGTGATGCACCATACAATGTGAGGCTTCCTCCTGTGCATTGCAGTAGACATGTCGCGCTTATGACGTGATTCCTGCAATGTGCTGCTTTTGCGGCACAGATGCGTGACGCATCTGTGCTGTTTTTACTCAATGGTGCTCCACATTGTAAATGCGGCACACTATGGGTGGCAGAGCAGCGGTGCACATTAACTGGTGCATCCGTGGGGATGCGCCAGTTAACATAAATCTGCCCCTTTACATTTAAGTATGAGCAGGGGACACAGAGTCGGTGAGGGTTATCCAAGGTTAAGAAGAGATGAGTCCTGTTCACTGAAAACTTGGACATAGGCCTCACCTCCTCAGCATCACTGGACATGGCTAAATAATAGCTGCAAAATGTTACTCTTGTTAAACAATTTTACTATTATAGTCTCTGAGATTTGTCTCTTACTCTGCAACATCTCATTGTTGTTCTCTTTCTTTAAAGATAACGACAACATCAAGCATGAGTGATAATGATCAATCTGTTGATCTCGACATTATCATTGAAATTGTGATTGAAACATCAGTGGAAGTAGATCCCTTGGATGATTTAAATCCTGAGGATGATGAAGAACATGATGAGGATGCCGATTTGTCAGAATTGTATGACATAGGGTGGGAAGCTGACCTGCTTGAGCCTATGGAACTATAAACATTTATTTTTAAAATTTACAATAAATGAAAAGTAAAAATGTAAACCGTTTCATTTAAAATTAAACACATCTTCAAAAACAGGTTATGTGTAGTGTCTTCAATAAAATATTAAAATATGCTCATAAAATTAGATCAGATTCACATATAAAACAGCACAGGTAAAATGTAGAAGCATTCCATTTCTTTTCTGCTATTTGTGTATTCTAAATTTGCCAAAGCACTAAAAAATATTCTATGTAAAAATGTCAATTAGTGTGTTAAATTTTTGATGACTGTTATTGATTTACTGTTTGGTAATAGTGGTTAATAACATTTTTTATTATATTTTACCACAGATTCAACTGCAGATCATTTCAAATTTTGAGAATGCCGTCTAAGGATAGAATCAGAAAGGCTACAAAACGTCAAAGACAGCAGGTTCATCAATTAATGCAGCAGTCCTCTACAATAAAAAATCGCCAAGTCACCAAGAAAGCACCGGGTAAGACCACGAAATCATTCATAAGAAACATTTGTAAAAAAAAAGTAGTACTACAGAAAATGTTTTAGTCCAGAAAAAGAGAAGCAATTTAAACGGAAAGGAAAGGCCAATCAAAAATGTTACTGCTAGAGCAAGAGATAACTCTGTGCATGATAGTAGAAGGAAACAACAGTTTAGGGACATTCGTAAACGAATGTTCCGCAACAGGATAATTGGCAATTTGTTAAAAAATATTAAGAAAGGTCAACAGAAAGTGGTTTTTTATAAGAGAAAAAAAAAAGTTGAGAAAGTTATTGATCAGGCATTCGAAATTAAACAAAAGTTATTTATTTTGATAATCAATAGAATTAGGAAGCTAAACAAGGCAATTTATGATTTCAAAACAAATAGTAGATGGAAGAGAACAGTTAATCGTAGTAATTTTTGTGAAGTTTTTTCAGGAGAATGGATGCATAGTTCAAGTTGTGAGGCATTTTTTAATGAGGAGAGTTATTTCCAGGATAATGATTTGGTGCATGCAGTTGACACCAATGGTCGAGCTTATGAGGTGAAAGATGGTTGTCCAGTTGAAAAAGAAAAACTTGTGACAACAGAGACAGAAGAGGTGTTAGGTAATGAGGTTTTAGGAAGACGTCCTAAGGGACCTGTGTACACCTGGAAGTGTAGTAGTATTTGCAGTGTGCGACAGGATTCCATCAATTTGCTTTGTGATTTTGTACGGACATTTAATAAGAAAAGTTTGAAGCAGAAAATGAAGTTGTTGCAAGAATTAGATCCTTGCAGAGTGAGAGAAGTGACAGGTTTGCATGGTCATTCACTGGCTTGTCTTTCCAGGAGAGTATGCCAGAGTGTTTTTCATCATTTCAGGATGCTAGCAGTGCATCATAATAAAGTGAGGAAATTAGTTAGAATGTTGTATTATGCTAAGAGTCCAGCAGTTATGCTTAAACAATTATGCGCTGCTCTTTTGCATGGTTCTGAAATAGATGTGAAGAATATGTGTGAAGAAATTGAGTTTTGTTACTTTGGAAGTAAAGAGGAGAATGTTGAAATTGACCCAGAAGAAGAGGGTAATGTGGGAGATAGTGTACAGGTTTCCAGTACAGATAATTTTCAGAAGGAAATTGCCACGTTTCAGGTGAAATCAAGTGAGAGGCCTAATTTCACTTGTGTGTGTTGTCGACGCACTTATTATAAGAATCCGACTAAGTTAGTGGATTTATATGCAAAAAGTGAAAGGGAAAATAATAGTGAATGGAAGGATTTCGCAACATACTTGATGGTAGAAAATTGTTTTGATTTGGGATTGGATCAACGTGTGTGTACTTATTGTTGTAATAAATTAAATCAAAACCAGATGCCTGCTAGAGCGGTTCATAATAATCTGGAATTGGTTGAGATTCCTTCTGAATTGAAGGATTTAAATACTTATGAATCTATTTTGATTCAAAGTATCCATCCCTTTCAGGCTATTGTAAGAATGGAGCCAAAGACAGGGAAATTGCCTTCATAAGATTTACAGAGAGGATTAAAGGGAAGAGTTGTTTATTTGCCTCTAGATTTGAAGAAAAACATTAACACAATTGGAGTAGAAAAAGTGGAAGAGGAACCTCTGGTTATCTTAGTTAATGGGGTTCCGACTGTTAGGAGAAGGGCCAACTTCCACAGGAGCGAAGAAGAATCCCTCCACCTCCAAGACACAGCAGCAGGAATGCGATAACAAAGTATACGACACTCCTGTCTACTGTCTCCTAAAAGTATGAGGGAATTTACCCAAGGAGTGTCCACCACTCTCCTCATACGAGGGGTAACAAAAATAGCAGAAGGCGTCTCCGGGGATGGTCCAGGCTAGGAAACAAAAGCACGTTATGAACAGTCACACTCCCTATGGTTACTCTAAACACAGTGAAACATTGACAAGTGTGATTAATTATGGATCTTACCCCAAGTGTAGATCGGGCAAGCGTCATCGATGAGTCCAGGCAACAGGGAGGGGGCCAAGGAGGACTCACGAAGGACTCAACACACCTCTGACGCAAACCAAATTGTAAAGGAAGGTGAGGTGAACCGACCGGCTGACTTCGGGCCAGTGCAGCGGAGCAGTAACACCAATCACCAAACACAAGCAAACCAACTCAAAAAGAAAAGGAGTGAGGGGCACCGACCGGCTGCACAGGGGGCGAGTACAGCGGAGCAGCACCCACTCAGGAGGTGAGACACCCGGCCCCTAGCAAGTCAGGGCGGAGCGCTCACTCTCAATAGGAAGCCCAAAAGAAAGGAATAAGCAAAGGAGGTAGTGCAGCCTCTGAAACAAGTAGACTGCAGAAAGTGAACTGACGACGCCCGCAAAATGCGTGAGATATAGCAGGGCGTCGCGTTCACCGGTAAAAGAAGCGGCGAAGTATTACCGCTTGACATACAGGCTCACACACACACTCGAGGAGTAGAATTCAAGGGGCAAAGGGGCTGCAACCAGGAAGAGCAGCGTCAGGAAGACAGAACTCCAGCAGAGAGCCCTCAGACGCCAGCACCAAACTCGAGCAGGAACCAGGAAGTGGGAAGCCAAGCAATGACGGGAGGGCTCTGCTCCTCCTTATTCCTCTTAGGGAATGTCAATAAAGTACAGGCTCTGACACTAAGGGGCCACAATAAAGTGTCGAATCCACATTAAACACACAAGTCAAGGCTGATTCCTAACACCGACAAAGAATAAGAAAATATGGCAAGATTTAGTAGATGTTAGGAAAGTCAAAAAGGCAACATTGTATTTGAAAAAAAATAATAATTACTATAAGAATGTATATGTTGCAGAAGAGGAAGTAAGTGAGGAAGAGGATAGCGATTTGTGTGCTGGTCAAATTGAGAAAGTAGAACCCTCTAAAAGTGAAGAAATATATGAACATTATAGTGTTCATCCTTTGCATTCCAAGGAAGTCATGGGGAATGCTATTGAGTTGTTTCAAATGAAACAAGCCAAAGGGAGTCCCATTAGTGTTTGGGAGGAAAGTTTGGAAGCTCGGTGTTTCCCACAGCTATTTCCAACAGGTCAAGGAGGAAGATATGATGAGCGACCTCATCAAATTCCTGCTTCTGAATACCGGACTTTACGATTGTATGCAGAAGATGCTAGGTTTCGACAATGCATTCCCTATTTGTTTCATCTCCTTTTTGAAAGCGATCTGTCTGGACTGTCATATGCAGTGAACCACATCTTGAAAAGTGGTATACAGATGCAAAACATCTCGGCAAGTGACTTTATGGATAAAGTCAATGTCCAAGACAGTATTTTGGATTGTCACCTGATTAATCTCATGGCGTGTCAGCGTGGTACTAATGAGTACTGGTACCGTCGTCATGGTGATTTAAAATGTATGCTGAGGAACTTAGGAACTCCCACATGGTTCCTCACTCTGAGCTGTGCCGAGTATGGCTGGGAAGACTTACTTGAATTTCTACGAGAGGTAAATGGAAACATTGAAAACATCGAATTCAAGACACCCGGAGAACTGTGCTCTTTGGATCCAGTGAATGTATGCAGGTACTTCAATCATAGATTTGAAGCTATGATGTCTTTCATCATGAATAAGAAGAATCCACCTCTTGGAGAGGTGTTGGATTTCTTCTGGAGAAAGGAGTACCAAGCAAGAGGTGCTCCTCATATACATATGCTGCTGTGGATCAAGGATGCACCTAAGTTTGGAACAGATCCAGAAGACTTAGTGATGAGTTTCATACAACAGTATTCTACATGTGCTGTTCCAAACGCAAAGGAGGACAAAAGCCTAAGAGAACAAGTTCTACTCTTCCAAAGCCATCGTTGCGGAAAGTACTGTCGTCGTAAATTCAGAAACAAGGACAAGTTCTACACCAAATGTCGTTTCGCCTTTCCACGACCGGTGATTTCTAAAGGAAGAGTGAACAGTTTGATGTCTTCGCTGCGACATAATGTGATGAAGAAATCACCTAAAAACACATACAATTTGAAAAGGAACGAAGAGTCCAAGTACATCAACGACTACAACCCAGTGATTTTGTCCATGTGGAATGCTAACATGGATATACAGTTTGTGGCTGATAACTGTATGGCTGTGGCTCGGTATGTGACATCTTACATCACCAAAAAAGAAAAGACAGAATTGAAGGATATGTGGGAGGACATTTCCCATGAAAAGAGCCTCAGTAAGAAGTTGTACAGTTTCAGTCTGAAGATGTTCTCGCATCGAGAAATCGGAGCTTACGAATGTTCTGACCGGTTGTCTTCAGCAAGTCTCTATGCCAAATCTAGGAGTATCGTTTGGGCGAGTCTTGGTCTTGCTGCAACGCGTAATCGAGTTCTGAAACCTGTGCGGGAAATTGAGTATTTGGCGGAAAAGGAGCCAAACAGTACCGATATTTTGAAGACCAACATGTTGGATACATATTATCCAAATCGAAGCAGTCACCTCGAGAATGTTTGTCTGTATGAGGTTCTACAAAATTACATATTCAAGAGGAACATCAAAGAAGATATTGATAAAGGAGTGTATGCTGTAATTGGAAGTGAGGGATGTCTGGTCAAGCAAAGAAAATGCCACTTGGTAAACCATCGAAAATTGAGTGGCGAATCTCCTGAAAAACAGGAGTTTTTCTATTCAGCACTTTTGCAACTTTTTAAGCCTTGGCGTGCAGAAGAGGAACTGCTTGGAGATTTCCTCTGTTACGAAGACTCTTTCACTGCCGCCAAGGAGACCATAGAATGTCCTGCTTTTCCCAAATATCTTGAAATGTTGAATGCGGAAATCGAGCAGGAAGCAACGATTGCAGCCGAGATTGCCAGAGACAGTTCTCAGGACAGTCAGAGTTCTGTTTCATTGAGACAGGATCCACTAGGAGGACCTGTTATCGAAAATGAAGCTGCCACTGCCATGAATGAAGTGGAAAGAGCCATGGCACATGCTCAAGAGGATGTGGTTAACTTAGAAGACTTGGAAAGACAACTCGTTGAGCAGAGGAAAATATATGACGAAGTTACCAAGCAAATTGATCATGGATTAAGTCATGAGAAGAAAGAGTGCTCATGTATGTCGTTGAAGCCTGTCCGACTGTACGTGAGTGGAGAAGCGGGAACTGGAAAAAGTTTCCTCATTAAAGCAATTTCATGTTATTTGCAGGAAAGGACTGAGTCATCGCTGTCTTGTGTTGTCACCGCTCCAACTGGACTGGCAGCACATAACATTAAAGGTATTACTTTGCATCGTCTATTGATGCTGCCAGTGGAGCATGATAACAAATTACAATACCACAAGTTATCTGGAGATGCTTGTTGTGAAGTTTCAAGAGTCTTGAGGAAAATGAAACTTCTTATCATTGACGAAGTAAGCATGGTTTCTAATGTCATGCTTGCCTTTGTGCATTTGAGAATGCAAGAAGTTCTTAAAACAGAGTATGATGTGTTATTTGGTGGCAAACACATCATTGTTTTCGGAGATCTTCTGCAGCTGACACCAGTGAAAGGACAACCTGTGTTCAAAATGCTCACGCATGAAGATACCAGGAAGTGCCTAGGGAGCATTGGCAACGTCAATATATGGTTAAACTTCAATTATGCTGAACTGCATGAAAATATGCGTCAGGCGAAGGATGAAGATTACAAGAATATTCTACAAGATGTTAGAATTGGAAAAGTGACCGAGCATGGGGAAGAAGCTTTACATGCACGATTACTGTCAAATTTATATCCAGAACAAGACGTTGTGCCTGAGAATATTTTTCAGAAAATTACTGAGAAGAAATCTGGAATATGTTTGATGCCAACTCTTGCAGAATGTGCCATCTTCAACAACAAAATGTTGCATTTAGAAAACCAAGAGATTGTGAAACTGGAAGCTATTGACAGAGTAGAGCATATGGGATCAACAATTATGTTGTCTGAGAATTTGAAAACAAAATTGGATTCATTAGAGAAGACTATATCTAAAACTGCAGGTTTTGAAAAGACTCTGAATGTGTGCTTAAACTGCCGTATAATTTTAAGAAGGAATTTACATGTTGAAAGAGGTCTGGTAAATGGATCAATGGGTAATGCTGTTGATTTTGTGAAATACAGAAATAGAGATGGACTTGAATTTTTAAAAATTAAATTTGATGGCATTGAGGAAGTACAGCTAATTGGTCGTTGTTCTGCTAGATTTTTGCTTGTAAAAGACTTATATGTTCGCCGTAAGCAGTTTCCTGTTTGCTTGGCATATGCGGTGACAATCCATAAATCGCAAGGTTTAAGTGTAGACAGTGCATTGGTGAATATTGGCATTGTCACGAGTTAGAACTGTATCGGGATTGTACTTGATTGAGTGTGATGTCACAAACATTTGTGCGGATCTAGATTGTGTTAAGGAATACAATAGGTTAAGAAGAGAGTATGCGCCACATTTGCCTCAATATCCTTTGTTTGAGAAACGTGTGGTAGGCCGGAAACGAAGAAATGTGACCAATAGTAGGGAGTTTGTAGCAAAAAGACGAAAAGTCGATGAACCTGAAATTATAAGCAGAAAGAAAAAGGATTCTGTTGAAGATGTTGTTGGTTTTCAATTTGAAAACAGTTCTGGTGTCAACTGCTATGCTAATGTAGTGGTTAATGTTTTGTTTTCTCTAGAAAATGTAAAAGAAGAGATTGTGGTCAATTCTGATCAAAGATTTTGCAGTTTGTTAAATTCTGTGTTAGAGAAATGTAGCACTGATAGAACAAAAATAGAAAGTGTGTCTGAAATTCGAAATCTGTTAGACAGATGTTCAGGTCAAACACAATTCTCTCAAAATATTCAGCAAGATTGTCAGGAGTTTTTAATGTATATGCTTGATGTATTGCATGCTGAAGGTGTAGATGTAGATCACCTGTTTGGGCTTTCTTATCAATGGCAGCATGACTGCGAGAACTGTAGGGTATCAAGTACTACTAGTGTAGACTCAGAAAGATTTATATATTTAACTTTGCCAGACAGTAAATCAGTGTCCTTTAATAAGCTAGTAAAAGCAGCTGATCACAACATGGAGTGTAGCCAATGTAAGTCTGAAATGTTGTCAACATTATTTATATGAACATATGGCCAGTATGTCATTTTAATGTTCCAACGATGTAGGCCTGATGGAACAAAATTGACAACTTTAATTAAAAATTTTGTGGCTTCACAGTTGTCAATATCAGGAAGGACTTTTGTAACTGCAGCAATTATATATCATGACGGTCCTTCAATAACATCAGGACATTACACAGCTTATTTAAAGTCTAGAAATGGCTGGTCATTCTGCAATGATTCTGTTTTAACTTTAAAAAAAAATTCCCTTTTGACCTTAAAAATTCTTACCTGGTGTTTTTAAAACCAAAATTTTAGGGAAGGAATCTCAGGATTTGCTCTGAGGAATTTCAAGAGGTTCTAATGGCTCCTACACGATTTGGCCTTGAGGATAAGTGTAGTACAGAGTCAAAAGTTATTTTTGAGTTTTAAATAGTTCCTGGAAAAAAAGAAGATTTTCTTACAGAAAGTGGTGGGCAGAGATTAGTTGAAGGACAACAGAGTATTTCCCAAAGCAAACGGTGTTCTTACCATAACACTTGACGTCATGGAAAAATAACTGCACTTTGTATGAGTTCAGAAAAACTGTTTCTTTTTATAAGCTAATTCAAGCAGCCAATCAAAACATGGAGTAGAGGGAATGTAAGTCTGCAATGCTGTCTAGATTATTGGTCCAAACTTTTGATTATAATGTAATTTTGAAAATCCAACTATATAAACCTGATGAAAGTAAGTCTTCAACTTTAATTACAAATGTTGTGGCTATACAGTCGTTGATTTTAGGAAGAACATTTGTAACTGCAGCTATTATATGGCATGATGGTCATTTGACAGATCCGCTTATTACACAGCTTATTGAAAATGTAAAAGAATTTGCTGTTTCGGAAATTATTCCCATTTGACTACGATACAATGTTGCCTTTTTATTTAAAAATATTCTTACTTTCTGTTTTCAGAAGAGAGAATTTAGGGTAGGTAACTGGCGTATAATGATTCTAGGGGTTGATATAATTTTATCTACTGTTTTATATTGCTTTGTGATTAAAAGTGATGTAGAGAATTAAATAATTGTAGTACTCATAGAGGTAGTGTAAGTCTGCTTCATAGTAAGCAGTATCAGTGTCATAGGAAATGTAGAACATGAGTGAGCAAGAAGGGTAAGATATTACTAGTCCAGGATTGTGAAAGTGATCTTGAACGTTTTCTTTCTGAAAGTTGCGGAAATACAAAATGACGGGATTTGCTTAGAAGAATTCCAAGAGTTATAAATGGCTCTTACACGATTTGGCCTTGTGGAAACGTGCGGTAGAGAGCGAGAAGTCATTTATTGTATGTAACATATTTTTCAAAACGATGGAGCTTTTCTTTCAGAAAGTGGCGGGCTGAAAATAATAGCAGCACAACAGAGTGTAAGCTGTTCATAGGATATCCTTCGACGTCATGGAAAGTAAGTTACTTTTCAGGAGTTCTGATTTCTGTTTGGTTATGTTATATGGGTTTTTTAAACACAATCATTTTGATTGTGTTTTTTTCCCCCCGCTGTTATATGATGAATACCTTCAAGTCACTATTTTTAGTGAAATTTGATAAATTCTGAGAACAGCAAAAATAAACCATTTAACATGTATAATTAATTCTGTACTTTTTGTATTTATGATATACATTTAGAACTGTGTAGTAGGCATTGAAAAGCTGAGGCTTCTATAAGTGTCAAAGTTGTTGTATACAGTGCTCACATTCTACGTACTCTTTCATATGCTGGACTACATCTGCACAATGAGATACCTAAGCTAAGGAAACACAGGTGATGTGATTGTGGAATGAGCAAAAAAAATTGCACGTTTTTCAATTATATTACCTGTGTTTCCTAACATTACACATCACATTGTGTAGATGAGGTTTAGGCCTGTTCCAGGAGACAGAGGAGGTCTGACATTTGTTCAAGAGTGCAGTGGACATGACTCACTTCGTTATTAGGCCTGCACATGTATTATCTCCTCTATACTCTTCAACAAGCCTAAATTTCATCTGCAACCCTGAGTAGGACTTACCCGAACCAAATCTGTGGATAGGTTACACCTTATCAGCATCTAGAAACAATCATTTAAAATGTTAAGGGCAGTTTTATGAAGGCTGTGTGCCTCTTTTACGCTGCTGTTCCGTCACTTTTGTGTAAAAGATGCACCATGTTGCAAGATAGGCCTCAGTTCATTACCAGCAAGATACCGTCAGTTTAAAATTTATATAATTAGGACTGGGTAGGGGGCATGGAGAAGCTGAGGCTTCAGTAAGTGTCAAAGTTGTTGCATGCAGTGCATACTCTTTCATATGCTGGACTACATCTACACAATGAGATACCTAACCAAAGGAAACACAAGTGATGTGATTGTGAAATGAGCAAATGAAATTGCACGTTTTTCAAATACATTACCTGTGTTTCCTAACATTACGAATCACATTGTGCAGATGAAGTTTAGGCCTGTCCAGGGAAACAGAGGAGGTCTGAACTTTATTGGTTGGCCTGGACATGTATTATCTCCTCTGTACTCTTCAACAAGCCTAAATTTCATCTGCAACCCTGAGTAGGCCTCACCTGAAACCAACGTCTGGATAGGACACACCTTATTGCCATCCTGAAACAATCATTTAAAATGTTAGGAACAGTTTTATGATGATTGTGCACCTCTTTTGCGCTGCCATTGCGTCACTTTTGTGAGACAACAGCAGTGCAAAAGATGCACCATGTTCCAAGATAGGCCTCACTTCATCTGCATCAAGATACTGTTAGTTTAAAATGTATATCTTTAGGACTGTGTAGGGGGCCTGGAGAAGCAGAAGCTTCTGTAAGTGTCAAAGTTGTTGAAAAACTGTTTGTCCTTCAATCTTTTCCCTTGTCTTTTTCTAATTTTTAAATACATGTTTTAATATTTTTCAAATGTTTGTTCTCTCTTTCACAGATTGAAAGTATAAAAATAACAAGTGACTAAGTTAACAACAATTATAAGGTAAATGTTTTGTACTCTTTTCGTTACATTTCTATCACATTTAACTACTATTAGTTCCACTGCTTCATTTCTTTAACCCTCACTTTCCTGCCTTTGCTACTTCCCTCATTCCTTTCTCTATTACTTACTTACTCTACTCCTTCCACTCCTTTTCTCAGTCTCTCTCTTCTCATAGTTCCTCACTCTTGTTCACTCACTCCGTCTCTATTACTCTTAGTGTCTCTGACTGATCACTCTTTCACTACTTGTTCATTATGCTTTCTCTGTGTAGTTGAAGCACACTAAGTTATGTTATGTTATGTTATGTTATAAAAAATTTGTAGAGCGCGCATATGCCCGAAAGCTTCTTGGCGCTGGAAAGAGATAACATAACAAGAGGTAAGTGTGCAAGAATCTTTATTTCAGATACGCCTGTGTGAAGAGATGAGTCTTAAATGCCTTTCTAAAGGCAAGGAGGTCCTTACTCTGTCTGAGAACTAATGGCAGAGAGTTCCAAAGGGTAGCTGCTAAAAACTGGAAACTGCTGCCTCCTTGTCGTTTTTTCTTGAAGCGTGGTACCTCAAGTAGGTCTTTGTGGGCTGATCTTAGACTACGTGAGGGGGCATATTATGAACACAGCCAATAAAATTATTGCTGTTTTTATCGGCTGAAAACTGCTGCAAAAGTGGTTTTAGCGGCAGTTTTCTGCCGCAAAAGCGGCTTTAGCGACACATTTCTGCCGATAAAAGCTGCAAAACTTTTATTGCCTATGTTGATAATATGCCCCTATGTTATTTAGATTTCTTTGCTGTTTCAATTATTCTTTTTCTGTTACTTCTTCTTTTCTGCTTTCTGTTTTTTCTCTCTGTTATTCCACATGTTTTAATCTTATTTTGAACATTCACTCACATTCTCTAAGAAACTATTCTTTGTTATTCTTCTACTCTCCTTTTTTTCTTTCACTTCCTTATCTATTTTGTTTTTCACAATTATATCCTCTTCCATCTTTTCTTCGGTAAATAAATCTATTAAACAGTATCTCTGTTTTAGTCCCTATAGCTGTCTTTCTTTTAACATTACTCTCTGTTTACTTCCCTTATACTTACTCTTCTTTTTAAAAAAAAAAAAAAATTTGGTTCGCTCCCGGTTCGCGTACCGGAGAGCGAACCGGGAAGCGAACTAAAAGAAATAGAGGTTGCCAGAGTGCTAAACATTCTAGCAATTATTTTATAAAGGGGAGGTAGTTCTGAAAATAACTTTTTTTTAATGTTTTTGTTGTTTTATATATTTTTTTATTTTTCTGAACATTTTTTGTTTTTTTGTATTTTTTGAACAATTTTATGTTTGTTTTGGGTTTTTTGTGGGGGAAACAACAAAAAACAGGCATTGGAAAGGGCTCAACAGGAGCAAAATTTTTTTTATTTTTTGGGGCGTTTAGAGCACTTGTGGTTTTCATATGCTCTGTTTATCAAATTAATACTCATATTGCCACATGAGAGTAAGTTACCGCAATATATACACACTATCTTCATGTGCACAAAGTTTTCTTGAATGTTTGGCACTGTTTCCCGTGCCTCTGGCCCCGACAGAGTTACCTGTGCCGATGTCCTGGCCACAGGAGTTGGTGGGTTGTCCTGGAGGTCACGCATCTCTGCCCTGCTGTAATTTAGTGGATGCCACCTCTGCATGTGACGGTGCATAGTATAGTTGCCGTAACTATACTTCTTATCTGTGCCTCTAGATAAGTCTTCTTTGCATATGAGGCATGTCACATAGCGAGCATTAACTTTTTTTTGTCCTTCAGGAAAAGAAAAAAACTGCCACATAAAACTATTTTTATGGTGAGATATCCGGGGCTCCTCACGTAAAAACTGTGTTGCCTGTATTTCCTCTTCCTCTTCTTCATCCTCTTCCTCCTCTGTGTTGGGAAGGAACTGTGGAGGTGGTCCTCTCTTCCTATGAGGAGGTGGTGGTGGTGGTGGGGGTGCACCAGCTGCAGCTACTAATGAAGCCATTTTCTACTCAGCAAAATAGGTCTTCCTTTCACAAAGTTGAAAGTCAGAGTGAGAAAAAAGGTGGGGGCTTTCATCATTTTGGAAAAAAAATAGTTCTAAACCAATGAAAAGTGTTATTTTTAGATCACATGACCTAGCCTTACATCATTAGGAAACCAAAAGTGAAATGAACCAATGAAAAGTTTTATTAACAAGTCACATGACCTGTTACGCTTATGTTACGTGCTGCGGTACGCGCCCCGGATCGCTTCCGGGGAGCTGCGCTTCGCGCCTCGGTTCGCGCTCCGGAGCACTTCCGGGTGCGCTAACGCGGCGCGTCATTAGACGCATTACGCGGCAACGCGATACGTCGCGCTTTCGCGACGCGCCCCGGATCGCTTCCGGGGAGCTGCGCTTCGCGTCTCGGTTCGCGTACCGGAGCACTTCCGGGTGCGCTAACGCGGCGCGTCATAAGACGCATTACGCGACAACGCGATACATCGCGCTTCCGCGACGCGTCACGATGTTGATTTCTAACGCGGCAGTTGTGCAAACGGAACGTTTACCGGTTCGCGGACCGGGTCGCGGCAGCAAATTGAGCTAACGGGAAGCTTCCCGGTTCGCGAACCGGTAGCGAACAAAAAAAAATAATAATAAAAAAAATTATTAATAAACATATAAAATATAATTTTTGATTTAAAGAAGAATACATTTTACAGCTATAGATATTAGCTTTTAAAAAACCAATGAAATTCACTGAAAAAACCATAGGTTATAGACCATATATAGTTAGGAATTAGCATTTACAAAACCTTGAAAATTCACTGAAAAAACCATAGGTTATAGACCATATATAGTTAGGAATTAGCATTTAAAAAACCTTTTTTTACTCACACAAAACCATTGAAATTCCATATATAGTTAGTTGTACTAACTATATATCGCGCACCCGCAATCCACTGCTGATCATGTCACATATTACATCATTCATGACATGGTCAGTGACATCACTGATGACATCACTGATGACATCTCAAATGACATCACTGATGACATCACTGATGACATCTCAAATGACATCACTGATGACATCACTGATGACAACATCCAGTGACTGTATGTTTCTGTAAAGTTAAAATATGTCTTACATATTGAAGAATGAGTGGATTTATAAGTGTCTGGATGAAGGATTTATTAGGTGCATGACTGACTGTATGAGTGACTGATTAAATGTGTCTCACTGAGTGCATGGGTTAGTGACTAAACTGTCTTAATTTGTGCATCATTATGTCTGTTGTTCTGTAAACTGCTGCATGTGTTGATCAGTACCTATATGAGTAACTATATGGGTTATTGGTTGATTGCCCAAGTATTTGTATGGGAGACTGAGTGTGTGTGTGGGTGGCTGGGAGGTGTATAACTCTGTGCATCGATGTGTGAGCAGTTGATTCACTAGATGTATGGGTTCAAAAGTGCATGTGGAAACACCTGTATGGGCGGTTGACTGTGTGCATGAGTGTATTGGTGAGTGAATGGATATCTCAGTGCTACATGTCAAAATAAGTACATATGTAAAACAAAGTACATGTAAGAGTTGGCATATATAAATAACTGTGCATGAGAGCTAGTGAATGTGTGAGTGGCTGTATGGATCATTGTGAACTTGTATCAGGGATTGTATAAGAGAGTAAATATGTGTTAGTATATGTTTGAATAAGTAAGGTGTGTATAACTGTATAGTTGAGGAAATGGATGTGTGATTGATTCTTTGCATGACTGACTAGGTGTGTGAGTAACTCCATGGATGAGTGACAGTCTGTGAGTGTCTGTTTACACTGAGTGTATCTAAGGTTATATTAGAGTCTGAAGAGGTTCATCGTATTATCACATGAATTATGTCATCAGTGATGTGATCAGTAATGTCAAATGAGATGTCATCAGTGATGTCATCAGTGATGTCATTTGAGATGTCATCAGTGATGTCATCAGTGATGTCATTTGAGATGTCATCAGTGATGTCATCAGTGATGTCATCAGTGATGTCATTTGAGATGTCATCAGTGATGTCATCAGTGATGTCATTTGAGATGTCATCAGTGATGTCATCAGTGATGTCATTTGAGATGTCATCAGTGATGTCAACAGTGATGTCACTGACCATGTCATGAATGATGTAATATGTGACATGATCAGCAGTGGATTGCGGGTGCGCGATATATAGTTAGTACAACTAACTATATATGGAATTTCAATGGTTTTGTGTGAGTAAAAAAAGGTTTTTTAAATGCTAATTCCTAACTATATATGGTCTATAACCTATGGTTTTTTCAGTGAATTTTCAAGGTTTTGTAAATGCTAATTCCTAACTATATATGGTCTATAACCTATGGTTTTTTCAGTGAATATATATATATATAAAATTTCTATGGCAAAATGAAACCCCTCATTTTGTTCCTTTTCAAATTAAATGTATTAAGTGTTACCACTTTATTCCAATCAAGATGACTTCAGGTGTGCCATACTTTTGTCATAAGTAAGACTGTTAGCGTTCTAGTTGTTCTTTAGAACACTCTGGGACATTCTGTCATTGGGCTATAGTTGGGCTACATCTGGCTGATATTTGGGCTACATTTGGGCTCTTTTGTCTCTGGTGGCCATCTTGGGAGACTGCATATCAGAATTTTTTTTATGAAATATAAGAGGATTTGAGAAGTCACTCAAAATGTGCCCTCATTTTTCTTTCTTCAGCACTAATCATAATTTCTATGGCAAAATGAACCCCCTCATTTTGTTCCTTTGCAAATTAAATGTTTTAAGTGTTAACACTTTATTCCAATCAAGATGACTTCAGGTGTGCCATACTTTTGTCATAAGTAAGACTGTAAGCGCTCTAGTTGTTCTTTAGAGCACTCTGGGACATTCTGTCATTGGGCTATAGTTGGGCTACATCTGGCTGATATTTGGGCTACATTTGTTTTTTTTGTCTCTGGTGGCCATCTTTGGGCTACATTGGGCTACATTTGGGCTCTAACATATATATAGCCCAATATATATTTTTTCAAAGTTAATTTTCGTAAAAACCACTGGAGCATATATCTTGAGACATAGCAAAGGCACATCAGGGTACCAGTCCCTACAATTTTGCCAAGTTTGGTGGAAATCCATTCAGCCGTTCGGGCTAAAAGTGAGTCCAACCGCCCTATGGAAATTAACATGGGGAAAACACGTTTTGGGATCCCCCTTTTATCTCGGCCCCCGCTTGACGGATCCCCCCGAAACTTTCAGGGAAGGAGTGGAGCGGAGCGAGGCAAAGTTACGGAAAATTACAGGCAGATCCCTCATTCGGCGCCAAAGTTATTCCCAATAGAATGTTGCGGATTTCCTATGGAAAACGATCCTAACTATAACTACCTACTGGCGACCGCCAGTAGGTAATATATATATATTCAATGGAAAAACCATAGGTTTCAGGGACGTTATAGATAGTTGGACATTTCACTCATACAAAACGATAGAAATTCCCCTGTTATAGTTAGTTGAGCTAACTATAACTTGCGCCCCCGCAATGCACTGCTGTGGACGTCACATATTACATCATTCATGACATGGTCAGTGACATCACTGAGGACATCATCCACGTGAAAATCTGATGCACCTCATCGGACCCTAATAAAACATTTGATACACTCACTCTAAAATACAGACTATAATTTTCGAAACCATTAACACACCAATACCAGTTAGAACAAACTAAAAACTAAAACACCACTTCCCCATATTTTCAACGACCAGCCAAATCTGCAATGCGATCCAAAAAGCAGGCGATAAGCTGAGTTACCAGAAACAAATTAACATCAACCTTTAACTGTTGTAAGGAGGTCGACTATCTACTGCGTGAATTGGACCCAACTCACAGCCATATCTAAAGAACACGTGATAGAGCTACTGATCATGCACCTCAACACCCAATAAGGCCACAACACCGAGCACCACCACCACCCTAATCTCCACCCCGGACCACCCCCCTACTACCACCGAGGCAATGCAAAACAGGACAATGGACCTTCCCAAAATGCCATGCCCTCTCAGCCGCACAATAGCTGAATGTCGAGAGATGTGGCAACCAAGTATGTGTGAAGGAGACAAGTCGCCCATCAATAATAATGCACACAACGCCAAGTGTACCGGTGATATGCTGCACAGACCTCACTATGCAAAGCACAAACCTCTCCATATGGAGATATAGTATGGATACTTGTAGTGTAGTGCACAGTGGAAGCAACCATGTTACCTCATGCAATGGGGAAGATCTCGGTCATGTAGCCGTGTTGCCCCCCCTGGAAACGGACAATTGCAAAAAACACAGTTGATGGACAGAATGTAGAACAATGTCATACATTCACCCCAGTACAAGGATCTGGGCCTAAATCCATCGTTTTTTTGCACTCCACACCACCCTGGGTTAGACACTGGCTATATGCAAATCAGCTCTGACCCTGTGCCTCATGGGAACAGTCCAGTCCGAACTACCAAGCCATGTCTTTCCCAGACCGGAATCAAGCATCCAAGGACCGGTTTCTGGCTATCAGCCTTCATCAGCCTGGATAGCTTGACTCCAGTGGTGTGGAGAGCCTGGGACTCACGTCTGAGCATACCCAGCCCACTCGGGGTGAAAATTGCAAAAAACACAGTTGATGGACAGAATGTAGAACGATGTCATACATTCACCCCAGTACAAGGATCTGGGCCTAAATCCATCGTTTTTTTGCACTCCACACCACCCTGGGTTAGTGTAACGCCCTGGACGTCTCAGGATCGTTTAACAGACACGATAATGAGGACGCACCCACTTGGGTATGGTTTAGTTATTTTAATGAAGGCATAACTAATACAAAGAGTAAACAAAAGATATAGTCACTTGAATCCTCCAGACTTTCTACGTTGCCAACCCACAGCACGGATGGTCCTAACCGTCCTCTGCAAATACGCTGCTCCCAACGTACGCCAACAGAGGGCAGGTGTGCAATGGCCGACAATGCCAATCGATAGGCTGTGGTGGGCACGTAGATGGATGGGTAGAACAGAGGAGTCAGGGAAACACCCAGACGGGGTCTCTACCTGGAGGGAGCAGCCGCTCAACCTCTTCCTCTTACTGTACCGGGACGCGTCGTCACCTCCTGGTGATGCGTCACCGATACCCAAAGCAAAGTAAGATAACGGGACCGAGAGCAGCCGCTCGATCGATCCTGTGGACTTCCTAGTCTGTAACGCGGCAAACACCTCCCGGTGTGCGTTACAGCTGGTTGTCCCTGTATCTCGGGTCGGGCTGGGAGTTACGACTCCTACCAGCGCAAGCACCAATGCGCCTAAACTCAGCCGAGTCAAGGGGAAGCTCAAAGGTAGTCCGGTAGAGCTTCCGGGTCAGGAACAGTTTACTTTTGGACAAGACACGGCCCAGGGAGATTGACTCGACCTACCTCCGTTCTTGCCGGACTGGAGCACCACTCCGGAACGCAGCTCTTCACGAATCAGGTACTTCGGTGAAAACACAATATCCGACAGCGGTGTACCTCCAGGTTCCTCCCTTTATAGGGCGTGTTTCCCAGAGTTATGTAACGGCTTTCCCGTTTACATAACCTCTCAACCGCTAAGCATCCTGGGATTTGTAGTCCGTCTTTGCTGGTTACCGGTTTCCTCCCCCCCGCATAACGGGAATTCTTGACAGTTAGATACTGGCTATATGCAAATCAGCTCTGACCCTTTGCCTCATGGGAACAGTCCAGTCCGAACTACCAAGCCATGTCTTTCCCAGACCGGAATCAAGCATCCAAGGACCGGTTTCTGGCTATCAGCCTTCACCAGCCTGGATAGCTTGACTCCAGTGGTGTGGAGAGCCTGGGACTCACGTCTGAGAATACCCAGCCCACTCGGGGGGAAAATTGCAAAAAACACAGTTGATGGACAGAATGTAGAACAATGTCATACATTCACCCCAGTACAAGGATCTGGGCCTAAATCCATTGTTTTTTGCACTCCACATCACCCTGGGTTAGACACTGGCTATATGCAAATCAGCTCTAACCCCTGGAAACGGAAGCGGAGTGGACTGGTCCAACGTGCGCCACTCCAGCGTAGCAATATGAATAAATAGGCCAGGCCCTGGGCGTAGTTCACTTGTGGGAAGACCAACGACTCTGCCAGAGCGATGGCCCTCACCCTGGCACGTGGCTACCGCCATGACCGCAGGCCTCCTCAACACAGGGCCCCTGCGAACTCAGCGGAACAGTTCCGCAGACTTATGTCTGTACCGACTACTGCCTTCCATCTACACTGCGGACAGCAGGGCTCACAATTCAGATGCAGTGGTGATTGCAGATGATGCACTCCAGTACGCAAGACACGTTGCTCCCAGTGCAGACCGCACAGACCACGCATGATCGCAGGCTGCACACATGCTGAGTGCTACAGGTGCTACTAACTCACTGCGCCACAAGTGATCATCACGTAGCCTTATTAAGGCAGAATTTATTAGACAAAAGACATTGCTCCCAGTGCGACCCGTCTGGACCACGTACCAACGCAGGCTGCACGCACGCTGTGTGCTTCAGGTGCTATTAACTCACTGCATCATAAGTCATCACCACGTGGCCTTATCAAAGCAGAATTCATTAAACAAAAGACATTGCTCCCAGTGCGGTCTGCCAGGACCACATCTCATCGCAGGGTGCGCACACGATAAGTGCTCCAGGAGCCACTAACTGCGCAGCTCAACTCAATGCCACGTGGCTGTGCGCCCATCCTGACCGCTGCCGCCGGCCTACACTGGGGTTACCATGGTTCACAATTCAAGATTAGTAGCTACACAAATTGTGTAAGAGAGTATAATGGGTTAAGAAATCCAAATGCTCCCAATCTGTGCAGCACAAGTCAATGTTACGTGCATGTGGGCCTTTGCTGACCGCTGTCTCCGGCATGCACTGTGGAAGACTGGCGATACGTGGTGCCAACTAACCCTGTTCAACACAAGCCGATCCCACTTGTGTAACTGGTTCCTGAGTACTGAATGGCAGCGACCCCAACTTCATGGCAGCGACCCTAGCACCAGACTCCCTTCAATCAGTGAGTGATTTTTGCATATAGAAGGCCAGCTTCACGTGGTGCCACTGAACCTGTACTATGCAGGCTGGTGGGGCCACCAACGTATGTACGTGGCTGTGGGCCCTTGCTCACTGCTGCCTCTGTCCTACACTGTGGAAGACCGGCGACACATGGTGCCACTAACCGTCTTCAACATATGCCGATCCCACATGTGTAACTGTGTCATGATTCCTGAATGGCAGTGACCCCAAATCCATGAGACAACCACAGCAGCAGACTCCCTTTGATCAGTGAGGCATATTTCCATATGCAACGGCGGCGACAGGTGGTGCCACTAACCTTCTTTAGCACAAGCTGATCCCACATGTGTAACTGTGTCCTGAGTCCTGAATAGCAGTGACCCCAAGTCTTTGGCAGCGACCACAGCACCAGACTCCCTTCGATCAGTGAGGCTTATTTCGATATGCAAAGCCGGCGACATGTGGTGCCACTAACTCTGTTCAACTCAAGCCGATCCCACATGTGTAACTGTGTCCTGAGTCCTGAATGGCAGTGACACCAAGTCCGTGGCACCGACCACAGCACAACACTCCCTTTGATCAGTGAGGCATATTTCAGCATACAAGGCCGGCGACACGTACTCCCACTAACCCTCTAACACAAGCCGATCCCACATGTGTAACTGTGTCCTGAGTCCTGAATGGCAGTGTCGGGAGGAGCCGGGGCGATAGAAGAAGAAATCTCTTCTTATGTTCCCATACCAATTATGCAGGTACGGGACGAGGCCTGTCCCTTTAACCCAACCGGAGTCCAGCTGGAGGCGGAGCCAGGAACACTGATGTGATACCACCGGGACCTATCAGGAGGAGAACAGCGAGAGAACGCCGAGTCTCCAGCGCGAGAGGACGCGGGAAGTCTGCTGAAGCAAAGCAGGGCCGGAAGCGAAGACAGAGCGGCGGCTCCAAAGCACAGAGAAAGCTTTGGCGAAGTCCGACACCGCGCCATCTCCTGCCACACCCACGGAGGAGGGTGGCTGAAACAGGTACGTGGGCGCTTCCTGGGATTTGTGAAGTCACAGGGAGGGAACGGGTAGGCCGACAGGCGGTCACTACTTCGACCTCTTCGGGAATTGCACACTCAATGTAGAAGCGGTGTTCCTCCCCTCACGACCTGTCTTCCCTGACCCCAATGCTCACTTAAAAGCCCTGACGCCTGACCTTGGTTTTCTTTGTTTCTGTGAACCGAAAAGAAAGACTCTTTTAACCGGATGTTAGAACTGTTCTATCTGCTGGAAATCATACTAATAAAAACAGTTTTGTTTCTCCTTATCATAACTATCAGTGGTCTATTTGTCTAGAGTGGTGGAACAAACACTAGGTCCTGGGTTCTGTGACAGGCAGTTACCCTAACTTTTTGACAGCGACCACAGCACCACACTCCTTTCGATTAGTGAGGGGTATTTGCATACGGAAGGCCGGTGACACATGGTGCCACTGAACCTGCACTACGCAAGCCGGTGGGGCCACCAATGTCTGCACGTGTCTGTGGGTCCTTCCTCATCGCTACCTCTGGTCTACACTACGGTCAGCAGGCCTCACAATTCAGATAGAGTCCCGATTCCACATGACGCAGTCCAGTAGGCAACACACATTACTTCCAGTAAGGCTGTCCACACCAAGCACCATCACAGGCTCATACGGTCTCAATTCTTCTGGTGCCACTAACCCTATTTAACACAAACCAATCCTACATGTGTAGCTGTGTCCTGAATCCTGAATGGCAGTGACCCCAACTTCGTGGCAGCGACCACAGCACCAGACTCCCTTAAGTCTTATTTGTTGTTCTTTAAATAAAAAAATGTATAAGTAAATCTATACATGACTAAGATTCTTCTTTGTCGAACCGCACAGGGACACTTCCGGGCCCAAGAAGGTTGTTGGGGGTATGATGGTAATGTGGGAAGAGGGTGCGTTACCTGCTAATGTGGGGAGAGGGAGCGTCAAAGGGGTATCTCTCACAGAAAGAACTCCGATATGTTTTCACAAATGCCTCGGACAGATGCCAGCTCACTAACTGAATCACAAAATGATTCTTCAACACCTATTTAGCGTGAGTTATGAACAGTTCGCACCCATGCTCACGGAGGGACAGCTGCAGCCCGTCCGCCCAACTCACAGATGTAGTACTACGAGCCGTCTGCGTAATTGTGGCTATCCCTGCCCTGTTCCGTCTTACGCCACGCCACTCCGATTACGTTCTGACATTGGCCCCACATGGCTACCTGTCGCAGGCGTACTCGCTATTGGTGTACAGGTCAGTGGTCTAGTTCTCAATATCTCGTGGCCACTCCCTGAAGGCAGGTTTGCACACACACCACACCTATCCGGCACATGCGTCACAGGCCATGTGTCCACGCAAATACAATAGATTGACAACATCATATCCTTTATTGCTGGTGCTGACTGGATGGCGGACGCTCCACGGGTCTCAACCATAAAGAGTCCATGAAAGTTGCGCAGAAGGTTAGTCACACCCTCAGCTGTATGGCCGTCAGGGGCCTACCATCCCCTTGGCGCGGACTTCATATGCACAGGGTTAGTGCCACCCGAAACTCACGTGGCCATCAGGGGCCTACCACCACGTGGCACAGACTTGAGTTAGCGGCACCAAAACCTGAGGTTGTCTCTGCCTTTGATGACTCAGGACTCAGCGACATGTGTGAGATCTGCCAGGCCGCGGAGAAGCTGATGTGGTCTCCACCATTCAAGACTCAGTGACATCTGTGACATCCGCGGAGAAGCTGATGTGGTCTCTGACATTCATGACTCAGGACTCAGCGACATCTGTGAGATACGCTGACAATCTGATGTGGTCTCCGCCATTCCTGACTCAGGAATCAGCAACACCTCTGAGATCAGCGGAGTTTTGACAGGCACGTGGAGTGCCCACTGCTGCACACTCCAGTGGCACCAGGTAATTATTTGCTCATGGGTGCGCAGAGGCGACAGTCTCTCTCTCTCTCTCTCTCTCTCTCACTCTCTCTCTCTCTCTCTCACTCTCTTCATTCCTTTCCTCCTATCTCTATCTCCCTTCTCCGTTTCTCAAACCCCATTCTTTCCTTCCGTCTCTTTTTCCCTCTGGCTTGTTTTTCCTTCTCTGTTTCTCTCTCTCAGTCCTTTGACATGCGCATTACACACGTCCTTATTTTGTGCTTTAATTTCCAGACTCTGTCGTCGACATCCCTGGTCCCCACAGGAGTCTTCCCCCTTGTTGTTTTATATTATTTTTGTTAAATTTTGTTTAGTAGGTTATCGTTTATATACATACTTGTTAATAAAAAAGAAAGTTTGAAAATAGTTTATTATTTATATATGTTTATAAAAAAATAAACTTTGACAAAAAAAATGTATAACGTTTTTGGTTGTTTTCTTAACTGCTGTGTGACTCTTTCTTGTTCTTATTACTGTTATTTGGTGGTATCCACCAAGGTGTTAAATTTTGGGGCACGTATTGCGGGAATACTGGTGATATCTGCAGTTTGCACCAACTTCTGAATACTGTGTTAGATTTATCTCAACTTTAGTTGCATTAAAGTGCTGATAATGAAATGCAGAGTAGCCGTTCCTGTGCAAAAAGATACGAGGTGCACCTAAATACTAAAATCCTGTATTGAATTGCACTAAAGTAGTGGCCGCACTTACAGTGTACACACAAAATCAATGAAGAAATCTCATTGTATTTATATTGATTCAGAATAGTGTGTCAGGTGCTGGATCTTGATGGGATACACTGCCCAGTTCGTATATTATCCTGCACACAAAAAAAATCACAACTTTCACAACAACTGCAATGCGAAACAAATTCCGGCGATAAGCCATGTTACCACCAGGGATTTTACACCTGCTTTCTGCTGGTGTTAAGCAGGACGGCTACCTACAGCATGAAAGGAAACACAGCCAACAGCTTCACCAGAACACCCACAGGTGCCATAGAGTCAATGAGCATGATACAGGGATACACATGTGGGCCACAAGACTCATCGCAACAACCCCAGGAGCGCCAACGCCCCCCAAACCTGCATCTGAGCAAGTGTGTCCCTGTGGTCATTATGTTAGCATGATAGGCACAGGCCCTGCAACATCACAGTCTGCTGTCTTCAGCAGGCGTTACCATGTCACCTCAGCATTGGCAGTGACCCTGGACATGTAGCTACACATGCATCCTTCTGTATGCACAACAGGTGTGTGCTGGTCCGGCATACACAGGTCCGTGCAGCGGTGTGCCTATCCGGCAAGGGGAACGGGGTGTCTCGGACATGTCTGTGTGCAGGAAGTGCGGTAAGTGTGTCTGTGTGTTCTGGTGTGGCCTGCCACAAGGGCCGCAGCAGACGATGTTGTAATGTGGCATGCACCACCACAAAACGTCACTCCTATGGTGTAGTGGGAATGCCGCAGGACATGCCCGGATAGGCAGTGCTGTACGAGTGCACGTGATACAACAGCGCACCGTCCAAAATTGTGGGGACTCGTGGGAGGGAGGAACAGCTGTTTGCCAATGTAACACACAGTGAACCCGCCCATGTGCCACGTGCTGGGCATCTCATCCATGATGACCACGGTCGCAGACATCCCACAACACCCACAACCGGCCTATGTACACATCCCGTATGAAGGCAGCATGGTTTTCACTTCTATGCTCGTTCAGTGGTGTGAGGTTGGCGGGTTGTGTGACTTGTGCTCCTTGATGATGTGTTTCATTTTGGCCATTGTTTTTCTATACTTGTGCTGTACTTAATTGTGCATGTGCGCCATTGTGCCCATCTCCCCCGTCCCCCCACTCCCTGCTTCTTCTTCTTCCTGGTGCTGTTGTTTCTATAATTTTGTTCCTCCACACATAAATACATATAAAGAACAAATTAGAATAATTCCTTCATTCTTTTAGGTTTCAAAACTTCTCTCTATTATTTTCTTTTTAATTTTCCATATAAACAGTTTTTTTCATATTCAACGACACATAGAAGTCAGCAGTGCAACGTATTCTATCAACACACTTTCTAGAACATTCTACAATACGTGCAGGTTAAAATTTCATCCATTTTTTTAAACCTAACGATATTTTTTTGCAACATTTACTCGAACATTTAACGGCACGTGCAGGTTAAAAATTCACGATTGTTTTAAGTTCAAACAGTGCCTTCCAAATGGAAGTAGCAGGTGTGGTTGAGTTAAGCAAATTTTATCCTATGATATGTACTCCACGTTGAAACTGCTTTTTCTTAACCAATTACAAAGATGCTTTTCCACAAAACGAATGTGTACCCTACTTTTAAAAAACAATGCTTTTCATCTCCCAATCAAGTATCGTTTTGTGTGGCAAAAAAAAAAAGTAGTTCCCCATCTTTAAACATATCACTTATTCTACGAAGGAACTGCATGAGCTACAGACATCTTTCCATACCTTCCAGCCTTACCTTCAAAATGCTAGTGTGGATCGTAGGACATAGCTGTATTTTCTGGTGAAAGATGTATGCAGAACAGAGACGTATTGAGTTAGACCTAGGTTTACAAAATGTGGACATTAAATGGTTTGCACAGAGAGGATTAAAGTGGCACCAATTGTTTCCTTTGGTTAAAAACTCCTTGCATCTTCTACACTCTAACCTCATGATTGTGCATTGTGGTGGAAATGACCAGGGCACATTGACTGGAGTAGGTTTGGAAATGCTTATGAAGGACACCTTTGGACAATTGATGTTACTTTTGCCTCAAACTGTCTTTGTATATTCCAATATATGCCAAAGGCAGAAGTGGAAATGGTCAAAACAATGTTTTCCTCAGATTGAAAAATCTAGGAAGAAAGTCAACAAAGCTGTGTCTGCATACCTCAGATGGGGTCCATCTACAACAACAACATATGTTTTGATATGGCTGATATCTACAGAAGTGATGGAGTACACTTCACAGATCAGGGAAATCGAGTTTTTATGAATACCTTGAAGCTGTGCATCCGCACTTATATGTAGCTCCAACTAATGAACACAAGGGCTCTTTTTAGAGCCACACTATAACTGCCAACTTAGGCCCGCTATTTTAGGGCCAGGTAACGGCAACTCCCGGACCCTCGCCAAAGTTTATTCTCCACACAGCTGAGGCGCAGCGGCCAGACCATCTGACTTTGCAGCACAGAGCTCTTGCTTTGATCCCCGGCTCTAGTGACAGCTCAGGATAGCACCATGTGACTCTGGGCAATAGCTCAGTTAATTTCCACACCGGCCGCCAGCGCCTGCAGACCCGTACGAGTGAGTAGTTTGCACTATACAAATACCATACTGATTCAAAATGGCACAATTGAACTTCACACTCCCTCTGTAGCACCCCCCGAATCCTCTTACAGGCGTCACACTGTTTAAAACAAAAGTTCCTCCTAGTACGTAGGCACACATGCTGACACTACTTGGACAGGTGTGCCGCGGCGGCCGGAAAACATGAGTTCAGAGCACAGGGCTCACGATTTAATCCCCTGCTCCGGCAGCACCTCAGCTCAGCACCATGTGACTCTGGGCAATAGCTCACTTAATAACTCACATAATTTCCACGCCGGCCTCGAGGGCCTTCAGACCCATACGGGTGAGTATTTTGCACTTTACAAATACTGTATTGATTTACCTTCGCACTCCCTATATAACACCACCTAAGCACCATATACAAGTTGGAAAGGTGTGGCACAGCGCCCAGAGCACATGACTTCACAGCATAGGACACACCGTTTGGGCTTACGGTCTCAACCCTGAGTCCAGCAGCAGCTCAATTTAGCAGCATGACACTCTAGGCAATACCTAACTTAATTTCCGTACCCAGCACTTTCAGACTGGTAGGGGTCAGTAGTTCAGCGGCATTACCCTGAGTCCGGCAGCAGCTCAGCTTACGCCCCCAGCGCCATCAGACCCGTAGGAGTGAGTAGTTTGCACTTTACAAATACCGAATTGATTTGATACGTGCGAATTTACCACCGCATTCCCTGTATAACACCCCCAAAGCACCATCCACAACTTACAATGTTCGAAACAAAAGTTTCTCCGAGTAGGTATAACTACATGCTGACACTACTTGGACAGATGTGGCACAGTGGCCAGATCACATGACTTCACAGTATATGGCACACAGTTTGGGCTCACGCTTTCATCCCCAAGTCCGGCAGCAGCTCAACTTAGCAGCATGAGACTCTAGACAATACCTCACATATTTTCCGTACCCCAGGACTTTCAGACCAGTACGGGTCAGTACTTTGTCCTAGTAGGTATAAACAAATGCTGACACTACTTCCACAGCTGTAGTGCAGCGGCCAGGGCACATGACTTCACAGCAGAAAACACAGCATCAGACTCTATGCAATACCTCACTAAATTTCCGTAGCCCAGCACTTTCACACCGGTAGGGGTGAATACTTCACTTCGCACGCACTCTATAGCACACCCTAAACACCCCACAGAGGTTACAGTGCTCCTACCCTCCTCTTTCCTACTTTTTTCACCCTTTTTTCCCCTTACTCACTTCAACGGAATCACAAAATGGCGGCCAACACTTCCTAGTTGCAACCGCTCACACCGCTCGCAGCCAATAAGCAGCAAGCTCATGCTCGTAATGCCTCAGCCAATCAGAAGCGGTACAAAAGGGGGTGGTGATGGACGGAGCATCTGAGCCAATCAAACACTCACACCCAGTCAAAAGATCTGGGTTTGATCCATCACCGTTCTTTTGCCTAATCAGAAGGCAGAATTCCCAAGTATCGATATCTGTAAATTTCAATATTTCTCAAAAAATACTGAACGGATTTACACCAAATAAATAAAAGTGTGCTTTCTAGACCAAGACCCTTCTCCCTGCCAAATTTGGGGTAATTCTGTTCACCGGTTCAACCTGTAACCTTGTCTAAAGCTTCCAATGGAAATTAACATGGAGAAAACACGTTTTGGGATCCCCTTTTTTCTCTGCCCCCCCCCTCCCCCTTGACGAATCACCCCCAAACTTTCAACATAGGAGCTTTTATGAACAAGAAATTTTTTGGAAAATTTCATGAAGATTCATCAAAAGATGCCAATGTTATGAGCAAAATAAAAAATGCTCTTCCTATGGAAACTTGGTCCTAACTGTAGCAGCCTACTGGCAATCGCCAGTAGGTAATATATCTATACTACTATTATAAAGAGAGAACTGTGTCCTTTGAGCCAGGTAAACTCGAAAAGTACACCACCAATCCAAACACCCAATACATGTTTGAAAACTTCAGGGCAAGCAGAAGGACATAGACTATATAAATTAAAAAAATAAACATTATTTAGAAAATGTATATTAAAAAAAAAGTAGTCCCTCAAAAGTAGCGCCGGCCGCGACATGCGTGCTCACGTCAGGAGCACTGGGAGGAGCGGCGTCCGAGGAGCGGCGGACATGGCGCGTGGGAGGAGCGGCGGCGGACAGGCGGTGAGGAGCAGAGAGGCGAGGAGCGGGAAACTGAGGGGCGGCGGATCAGGTAAGCCTCCGGGGACAATGTCCGGGCAGGCGGGTGTCGGTCCGCGGTGAGGAGCAGAGAGGCGAGGAGCGGTAAACTGAGGAGCGGCAGATCAGGTAAGCCTCCGGGGAAAATGTCGGGGCAGGCGGGTGTCGGGCCAGGCGGGGGACGGGGATCGGCTGAGCACAGATACTCCTGCTACCATTTGGGGTTACTGCAACACGCTGTAGTATGTCGGGCCAGGCGGGGGACGAGATGTTGGGATGCACAGATACTCCTGCTACCATTTGGGGTTACTGTAACATGCTTTAATAATGAATGCGGGGGACGAGATGTTGGGATGCACAGATACTCCTGCTACCATTTGGGGTTATTGCAACACGCTTTAATATTGAAAAAATGTTGGGGCAGGCGGGTGTCGGGCCAGGCGGGGGACGGGGATCGGCTGAGCACAGATACTCTTGCTACCATTTGGGGTTAATGCAACACGCTGTAGTATGTCGGGCCAGGCGGGGGACGAGATGTTGGGATGCAAAGATACTCCTGCTACTATTTGGGGTTACTGCAACACGCTTTAATAATGAAGGTGGGGGACGAGATGTTGGGATGCACAGATACTCCTGCTACCATTTGGGGTTACTGCAACACGCTTTAATAATGAATAAATGCATGTGTGTCTTTATGGAGCACAGAGGCGAAAGTAAGAGTCTCTGGGACATAACAATCACCACCTCATCTGTCTTCCCGTTCACTGTCAGAATCTACTTGGTAGTAGACCCCACCACGAAGACAGGTGAATGCACCTTACACTGGGGCAGCCGGGGGTCGGGGCAGGCGGGGGACGGGGCGGGCGGGGGCACGGGCTGCTGGGCAATGTCGGGCAGTCGGGGGTAGGGGAAGCCTGAATGCTCCCGGACAAGGTCGGGACCGGCTGCTAGTAAATATATAAATATGGGGCGTGGCTTGGACGCCGCAGCGACATGGCGGACCCTTCGTGAGCTCCGCTTTCCAGCAGGCCTCTTACCTACACTTGAGCCGCATACATGCTGCTTTCGCTTCTTGGAGCGATTGAAACTAGCGTCGGAAGATGCAGAGCGCATGTTGATGGTGTCTGTGGGCCCTTTTCATCTTTGTCGACTGAGTTACAGCTTCTCTTAATTCTCACACATCGCGACGCGGGCGGCCGCCATTTTAAGATGCCGCAACCGCGTCTCTTCAGCACGACGGTAACTTCCTAGCAACAGTGACCTCACATGGCTTTATATTAATATGCTCAGTTTTTGGTCTCCTCTGCTTACTTTTATGGCACACTGCAATATTTTTATGGCAACTTCTTTCCATCTCCTCATAATTGTTGCTCCTATGCAGCCTCTTGCCTCAGGATAGGTGTGGCAGGCTGTTGTTTTACCCTGCTGAGCGCATTGTTTTGGCAATGTCTTTTTTCCTGTGTATCTGTGAGGAATTTTTCTAAAGAATGCTATGAGTTGACAGCAAGCTTTCAATTTCATTAATTTTTTACACGGTTAAGAGGGCTTATTACTGCATATTGACCTCCTATTTCCCCTGCAGCGAATTACTCTTGAGTGACTTGAATTTTTTAATCCAACATAATTTGCTTCTACTGTCCTTCCATTTTTTGTTGTGGTTGTGTGCGGCCGCTACTTAATAGCCGCTGAGCACACTTTTTTCGACGCCACACAATCTTGTGCTGTTCCTTTCAAGTGGTACTACGTATGGAATTTTCCTTGTGCATTACTTGAGTGTTTTTGCCACGTCTGAACTCATTTCAGATTTCATTTTGCTGCATCAGTTTGCTGTCCTCTTACCACAGCCCTGTTGCTATCATTATGGCTAATGACTGAAACTCTTCCAGGTCTTCCGTCACGGGCACGAAATCAAAACGGCAAAAAAATGACCCGCCGTCCCCTATTCACTCTTCTCAGAACCCTGTTCTGGACTCCATCCTGAAAGAAGTGGGGGGTCCCAGCCTTTTATGTTGGCTACAAATGAAAAATTGAATCAAATTGAGGAGAGATGGATTGCTAACGAGACCAGAGTACTTGACTTAGAACAACGTGTTGGCGTCCTTCAGGATATCTCCACAAAGATTCCAATATTAGAGCTGGAAATTCATAAATTGAAAATTCATACAGAGGATTTGGAAAATCGTAATCGTCGCAATAGCCTACCCCTTTATGGTCTTCCGGAAAATGTTGAGGGATCCAACATGGTACTCTTTCTTCAAAAATTTCTTCCAGAACTCCTTGACCTCACATCTTCAGACACTCCCCTCAATATACAAAGAGCACATCGCTTGGGTCGTCCTACCCTGCGAAACCACGTGGCATAATTATGTTGTTCCTGGAGTTCACTGAATTGATGTCTGTTCTGAAAGCTGTTAAACTCAAACGCCGTCTTATTTGGTCTGGTCACAACATCTTCATCTCCCAAGACATCTCCAATGCAACCAACTCACGTCAAAAAGAGTTCCTAGCCCTGCGCCCTCAGATGAGACACTTTAATATTCAATATGGAATACTTCATCCTTGTCTCTGCAAGATCACTCATGATGGTCGTTCACTGTCCTTTGATGGTCCTGAGAAAATGAAACTTTTTCTTCAATCATTTTCTTCATCTGGAAGGGATACTAATGTCTGATTATCCTGTTTTGCTCCTCTCATTTTTTATATGTGTATAAGCAGCTTATTTGTCTTTTCCTATTCAATTATATTCCAGTAAAAAGACAAAAGGTACTGTCTCATTTATCTAAACTCAATTCACAGATTGCCTTTCTTCAGGAAACTCATTGTTAGAATGTAGAATCTCTTAAGTTGAAACGGCAATGGGTGGGTCAAGTTGTCTTTTCACCTGCTTCCAACAAAAAACGGGGTGTTGCGATATTATTCCACAAAGCTTTGGCAGTACAAATTTTATCTACACAAAACGATGATGATGGACGATGGGTAATGGCTCTGATGTAGCTTCCTCCCCAGTGCTTGCAGTTTTTTTTTTTTACATATTCCAGTTCCTAAAATTGAAGAAGTTAAGGAAGACAACACACGCTCATGTGAAGGTGGTCTGAGGCTCATGGTTGCACCTTGTAAAAATCTCTGGTCAGCTTGAAAGACGCATAATTTGAGCTAAATTTTGGGTACCACGAACATTTTGACATGTTTTGGGACTAATGTCAATACGGCTGATTTACTATGTATAAGGTAACATTATCTGATTATTTACAAATTGGAATTGGAAATTGAAAACTGAATTTATGTTACGGTTTGACAACAAATATTCAATGTGTGTAAATACAGCCTTTTTTTGTGTCTGAGCAATGGGATAGGATTTATGGAATAATGGAAAAGCTTTTAAATAACGCGTTCTTTATTAGTTTACAACAGATCGCAGCCTTCTGCAACAGCTATAAATAGCACTTCGCCTCACTGATAATAAATATGTTTCTACTCCTACGGTAAAATATAGCTCCACAGACCAGGGTACTTATATTTTGAGACAAACGCTGGGGGAGAGTTGCAAGGAAGTGTCCTCTGTCAGAATGTGGGAGCGATTGATCCCGATTGGTTGGGTATTTGAGATGTCCGTTGACTTCTGGGGATTGTAGTTTTTGTTTGTTATGTCTTTTTTCCCCATTTTGCTGCTGTTTATCCCGCATAGTGAAGTATCCGACTTACATAGACGTAGCTGGCAAGTATGAGAGGAACAAGTACTCATAAGTAACCGAATACCGTGTGATGTCAGTGCGAGCAGAGTTTTATGGAAGGGCCGGTCAAACAGGAAAAGTGAGTCTCGGCAGCTCTCTGCTGCAGACTAGAGAGCGATTAGAGCAGCGCCAAAACAATACGTGTCAGTGGAGCCGGAGGAGCGACGGGGAGGTGAATTATTCAGCAGCATCGAGAGCTCCAGTCCAACATGCCGGCCGTGGACAGACTGCTTCTGGAAGAGGCTTTACAGGACAGCCCGCAGGTACGCGAGCCCCCCTTTCCCATCCCTATAACTGTGTAACAGGTTCTGTAGTGTGCAGTACTGCCCAAAGGGCCCTGCCAGGAGGGCCCCTGACAGCCCTCCTCCCTCACTGGAGCCTCGGCAGGACATTGCAAAGATGCAGCCGTCCCCCAAGAGCCCCCTTCTGTTAACAAACGTGCATATTAACTAGTCGTTCAGACTGCGGATAAACAAGCAAGCCATTCTCCTGGCCGCGAGGGAGGTTGCTGTCTGTGCAGAGCCCCCAACAGCCCCCCCCCCCCCTCCTCCTCCCAGACCCAGCAGAACTCCCGAGCGCGGCATCTCGGACCAGTCTGAGGAGCTCGAAGGCTTCACGTTGGGGTGCAGGGGTGGACAGCTGCGTTTTGTTTGAAAAGTATATGTAAATAGGCAAGTCTGTTTCTGCTGTCTCGGCATCTCCGCAGGACAGTGCGGTTGACAGGAAGACAAAGCGAGACCTGTTAGGGGGTGCCATAGGGAGGGGGCGTTGAGGGCAAGTGGGGGGGGGGGGGTACTCCCCCTCCCCCTCCCCTGAGAGTCTCCTACAGAGCACACTGAATACGAACAACTCTGTAGCTCTAGCCAGAGTGGGAGAACACGCAGACTATTGAGAGACAAACATAGTTGGTTGCAAAGACCCCCCCCCCCCCCCGCACCCCGCACGCATTCCCACAGAACTGCTCCGTAGTTGACTCCCGCATGAAAAAAATATATTGAACTTTCACGTCCGAAAACATGGCCTCTGCTGGCTACTCTGTATTGTAATCCGGGCTGATGTGGACCGTGGGGGATGAAAGCGCTTTGTTTTTTAGGGCCCCGGGGAGGGAGGTAAGGCGACTCTCCCCAGCCACAGCTTTCTTTAAAATTAATTCTCCGAGAGCAGTCTCCCCTCAGTTTAGTTTAACCATGGGTAGCAAAAATGTAAACGTTTGTATTTTGCATACATAACAGCAACACATTTTTTTTGCTGGGAAGTTGTTACCGGCCTCACTTTCTGGCAAAAAGTAAACACTGCAAGGTGGTCATCCTTGCCCCTACTCACCTCTTGTGGAAGCAGGTTGTGTTTGGATGCCCGTCCTATTACCCAAAGAGGGATATCAAGACAGCCGTGGCTGGTTCACTAACTGCACACGAATCCGAAAAATATTTGCATTAGTTACTTTTCTGATCACTAAGAACTCACCAGTTACCTTCAGGATTTGGGACTCCAGGAAAGACATATTCTGGAGGCCCCTGTTCTTAACAACTTTGAATTTATTACACATTTGCTGCTAATTCAGGCCTGCAGGATGGCAAACAAAACTTAATTATACACCAAAGATTAGGTAACAAAAGACAATTGAAATGTTTTGCCTGGGGCCCCAAAAATCCTCAAGTTGATACCAACAAGTGAAAGACGGTGTCTGCGCTCGAGGTAGGCCGTGAAGAGGGAAACTGGTTGAAAATAGGTGAAATAGAGGGGATGTTCACGTATCCAGGGAACCCTGGGCAATTGCTGACTTTGCGCTGTGGTGTAGCTTAGTCAGTGAGATTCAGGGGATGCAAATTTCTCACCTAAAAAGCAGTGGTCGATCTGGATGATTCAGTGTGGGGAGTAATGGCTCCAGTATTAAAGCTACATTTTTTTTGTCTATTTTGACATCCACATTTATTTATCTGAGGCGCACTGTGCCCAGCCTTGATAGTTTGTAAAAGTTGGCAATGAATATATCTGGCTTTGGTGCCTCGTGTAGCTCAAGTGTTTTCATGACTGTAGACACCTTATCATCCATGATATAAGACTTTGTAGCCCCTCTTTACTCTGCTATGAGTTGTGTACGATTGACACACTGTAGTATTGTATATTAATTGTCGTTCCTCTGAAGAGTGGTGTAATACCCATGGAAATGTCCTAGTTGTTGTCTTTAGTAACAGCAAGTTGCCATGTAAAATCACATATATCTTCTGTATAGTTTTGCTCTAATTTATGTTTACGTTGTTTAGCTAAGTGTGTGCCCACCTGATCTTAAGTGGTTCTTTTGAGGATAAGTACTGTAAGTTACCCCTAGTTTGTAGTAATAGCATTTAATTTGTCTCTCACTGACAACAGGGTGTGCTGGAAGATTCTTCTTGGGTTTCCTTTATTTTTTCCTTTTGGTCTGTGCAAATTATTTTCCAAGTAGCATTTGCTCCATACACCTTACGTTTTTTAGATTACCTAGTGCTCCAATACATTTATCCCTAATAACTACATTAAAGGCATCCCAAGTGCATATGTTTATTCCGGTTTTCAATATTGGCGCTCTAAGCACTGCCAGATGGAAAATTCATTGTCCAGTGGAGTCGATCTTGTATTCCAGGACAGTGTCCACTCCAGGGACAATGGTCCAATATAGAAAATGGATGTAGTTTGGTGTTACATATTTAGGGCATAAGGAAGTGGGTTACCAGAATGTAATCAATTCTAGTTTAGGTTCTACAGGTATGTGAGAAGAATGTATAATGTACTGAATTGCTTGTTATGTTCTCAACAGGAGCCCTTCAGTTCCATAGCATTAAGTAAATTCTTCAGTTTTTTTCAAAAAGCACCTGAGTAGGAAGCTATGTTCCTTGAACTTTCTAGGTGAGGCTTCCCACGCTCAGTTAAAATCGCCAGTGAGACTTATTGTGCCTAACACCCTACTGCATTAAGAAATGAGATGAGGAAAGTGTCCTCGCCAGTTTTTGGGCCATAAAATGTTGCTGTAGTAATCCTTTCATTCTGTAGGATAACTAAAAACATTACATACCCACCTTTCTTCTCTGCTTTGTGATCAATAGGTTTTAAATTAAGGGGCCAATAAAAGAACAATGCCATTGCATTATATTTTGTTTTCGAAGAGAAGTGGGACACTAGAGGGTATGATGTGTTGAGGCGTGTGTTATGAGTTTTTCATGTGAACCTCTTGGCTAGAGATCCTATTGTCCTCTCAATAAATATTTCCATACTTTAGTTTTCTTGTTAGAGAAGTTTAGGCCTTTAAAATTCAGAGTGACTTGGTTAATCTTCATATTGATGTGTGAACATTATGGCCGGTGCTAGTGGAGAGGAACTATGTTTAGAAGTCTTAACTTTTTGGATGAGTTCCTCTCTGAGAACTGAGTGGTGTAGATCAGTATGTCTTAACCTGTGGTCTGTGGACCTCTGGGGTCCAAGGCTGTTTACCAAATTATGTAATATTATCATTTGCATACAGAAGCAAATTGTAAAACTTAACATTTAAAAACGTTTTGTGAAGGAATTGGAAATTCAAGGCAAAAAGTTGGTATCTTTAGCTTGGTTTGTGAGAGCAACCTAATATAGCAAATAGAATATAGCATGGTCGAAGGGGCGCCTCAATTGAAACATGGACAAAAAGAAAGCATGCCAAAGCAAAAAGAAAAGATTGATTTTCTGGAGTGTAGCATACTGCTTAGGGCCTCATTGCAACCTCAGCAATCCGTCCGCCGATGCCGCGGCCGGGTGAACACCGCAATGCCTGCTGTGTTCAGACCGCCACATTACGGTTGGATCACGGGACTGGCCACCTTTGCCTCAGCGGCACAGTTGGGATCCTAGATCCTGGCGGTGTTGGGCTGGTGGTAGTCCTACCACCAAACTTGTAATCAGGCGGTCGGACTACCTAGGTTGCGGTTGTCAGACTGCCACCATGGGTGCGCCGGTCTCAAGACGCTGTACACTTCATAAGGCTCTTTGTGGCTGATTATGACTTTAGAGCTATTGCGCCAGCGAGTCAATGCCAAAGCCGCGCAAAGACAGCCTGCCTGCCTGATTACGAGTTGAACTCGTGCAGGTTAAAAGTATTTTGCGGTTCCCACAAAGGTGCCGCAATGGGAATAGCAAAAATGTTCCAGCACGGCATGGACTGTGAAGTCCATGCAGTGCTGGAATTGGGGGTGCAAGCAGACTGGGGGGGGCACACATTGTGCCCCCCTGAATGCATCCCCATGGCGGGGGGCATGGGGCCCCGTTTCCCCACCGCCAGCCTTTTTGTGGCGGGTGCATAGCCATGAAAAGGCTTGCGGTGGAGGAACTCGAAATGTGCTGGGCGGGTCTGTGCCAGTCCCGTTCAGCATATTGCCACCGCCAGGTAACTGCAGTTCTCTGGTGCAGCCGGCAGTCCACTGCCGGAACGACGCAGAAAGTTGTAATCCGGCAGTTGGGCCACCAAGAGCCTGGCTGTCCATTGACTGCCAGACTCGTAATCAGCTCCTTAGTCTTTTAGAAATAAAAAACGAATTTAGACAAGCCTAAAATTTTCCATTACATTTTAGATTTTTTTTGTGTTTGTAAATTAAATTCAATATTTAATTAATTCAGAATATGTTTGTTGTATACTTGTTTCTGAATTGTATTTAGGTTACAATTGTAGAAATTGCTTGGCCTGAGACCACGATTTCCAGTAATGATTTAGTGGGGGTCCACAAAGGTCAAAACGATAAGAACTGCTGGTGCTAGATCAAAGTGATTTTCTATCCCTTTTAATAAACAAAAATAACTTTGCTCAGAATAATGTAACAAATATTTTGATTTTCAAACAAGCAACAACTGCCAAAGCTAACCAGTGCAGTATGTGGGGACTTGGAGTATCATCACTTGGGTCTGTACTCAGTTGGGCTACAGTTTTGCACTGCTGGTGTCAATCTGCTTGGGGAAGTGTCTAGCCCTGTGTCTGTACGAGGGTTTGATTTGGTAGGATTGGGTACGTAGCAAAACCAGCTTTTCTCTTTCCCATCAGTATTCACATCTGACCCATCTCATTACCTTTGTTTTCTCCAGTAAGTTGAAAGAGTTCCAGTATGTCAATTGGTCAACATGACAAGTCAATGAAGTCCTCATTTTAGGTTTTTGGGCAAACAGGACCTTCTTGAAAAGTTACATTTTCCTTTCTGTTGAACTCTAGTCTTCTTTTCTCCTCTCGTCGCTTCTGTGCGCTTGTCTTCTTCGAAGGTTAGTGAGGCACTATTTTTCGTTTATTACATAATATAATGGTAAATAACAACATTGCAATACAAAAGTATTGCAGTAGATATGTTGAGGCCAAAAAATGTCAATGTAAAGTATAAAAATATTGACTAAGAAAAATTTAGTATACAAAATTGACATTGCAGAGGTAAGGTGTATATATATTTTACATCCTTAACATAACTCAAAGACTCAAAACTATTATATTTAATAGTCACACATGTATATATAATGCAGACAATCTCAAAATATAATAAGTTAAGAAATAACAGAAATATGTAACTTTAAAATGTAAACAGAAAATACTAAAAATAATATATACATAAATAAAATGGAAAGATATTATTACATGGAATTAAATGTACATATTAATTGCTGAAGATATTATGTAATCAGTAGACAATAAAAAAATGGAACTGCAAGATTCAATGTACAAAATAAAAAATACAAAAATAAAATATATTTCATATATGTGTTTGTACGTGTACTAAAATGTTAAAAGAAAATGTTCCCTTTGAAAGTACTCTTCAGAATATCCGCACACTTGTTCACCTCAATCATTCACCAATTCTCACACTGTGTCCAGTTAATATTACACTCAGGATGTTTTTTTTTTTCAGAACACAATTTTATTGGATTTTTGCAGTTGACAGAATACAAGAGAAACACTGCTCCCATAGTAGCTGAAAGACAGTGAGCATATAGAAGCAATAACGGTCAATATATTCAATCAACATTTCCCTATATCCACCCCCCCCCATTCCAACCCAAGTCTCACCCCCCACCCTGCACGGTGTCTACATTGTCTAAAAACCGGAGCTTAATCAACATAGTATCAGCATGTGCTTCAGTTTATCCAGGGGCAGTACGGATGGGGTCCGTATCCATGGCTCGTGATGCCGGGGGGTCCAGTAAAAGGCCCCTGTAGTCTGCCCATCTCTTCCAGATCCGGTAGTGTTTCCTGGGGCAGCCCCTGGCCTCAAATATCGGGCGTTCCAGTCCCAAGTTGAAATCCATGGCTCGTTTCCACACCCCAACCAGTGGAGCTTTGGGGGCCTTCCAAGCTTGGGCTATATCCCCTTTTGGCCACTGTAAGGCCCAGAAGAAGCAAATGACGCTTGTGTATGTTACCCCCCACTTGTTCCATAACATGGAGGAGGCCCAGCTTCGGTGTGCGAGGGAGTTCCCATGCCAACACTTCCTCTAGACAGTCCCACACTCCGGTCCAAAATCTCTGCAATCGCACACAACCCCATACCGTATGGAAGAAGGAGCCTGTCGCACTTCCACACTTCCACACCTCAGGCAATCTGGGGCGGCTATCAGCCCCGCCTTCCACAGTCGTTCTCTCGTGTAATACGCCCTATGTAGGTATTTAAATTGGATGAAGCGTAGGCGCACCGCTATCGCTGCTCCCCTAGGGGCCGCCAGAGCTTCTCTCCAGTCTTCCTCTTCCAAATCTCCCAGATCTCCCTCCCAGACCGCCCGCAGTTTATCTAGAGAAGGGGAACAGTGGGTAACCAACGTTTGATATATGGTTGACATTTTCTTTGTTTCCAATTCCCCCATAAATATCTTAGCCTCCAGGGGGCTGAATTCCGGCAAGGACGTTAAGCCCGCTATTGCGGGGGTTAGGGCGTGTCGGAGCTGTAAATACCTGAAGAATTGGGATTGGGGCATGGTGTATTCATCCCGCAGTGCCTGAAAAGACTTGAGGACTGAGCCTTTCATAATATGGCCCAACGCCGAGATGCCAATAGCGTCCCAGCCCTCGAAGCCCTGTAGGGAAGCTAGGTCCGGAAGCCTCCCATTGTGCCACAGTGGAGTTTCTCCCGTTAGTCTATTCCACCACCCCATGCGGCGGAGAGCGTCGCGCCACACTTTGAAAACTACTTGAGTGACCATCAGGAGTCGTTTCCGGATTCTCGCCGAGTACAAGATCATGTGGAGTGTGTGTGGATCCATTATATACCTCTCTAGGGCATAGGCCGGATCGCCTCGGTCCCCGTACCACCATTCGTTGAGAACAAGCAGATGTGACGCTTGATAATAGGATTGGACATCAGATGTGGCCAGCCCCCACAGTAGATCGAGAGGAAGCAGGTGCGGAGCGCCACTCTCACTGCTCCCCCAGTCCACAGGAACCGACCCAAGGCGGAGTTCACCTGCCGAAACCACTGCGGCTGAATAGGGTACGGATGATTCTGTAACTGGTACAGAATACGGGGCAGAGCCACCATCTTAAAAATGGCCGAGCGGCCATAGACATTCAAGGCCATCCTGGACCACATCTGCATATCCGAACGTATCTTGTCCCAAACCGGCACTATATTGTGGGACCATGAGACTCCCGGCACATCCGTTACAAATACACCCAAGTATTTAAGGCCTCCTGCCGCTTCCTGAAGGGCCGAGGCCCAGGGACCCAAGGCTCCCTTATCTCCCAGGACCCACATTTTCGATTTCTGTACGTTGAGCATAAGGCCGGATATTTCACCAAAGATGCGCATTATATCAAGGACCCTTGGTCCCGATTTGTTGAGGTTCGTAAGGAAGAAAAGCACGTCGTCAGCATAAAGTGCGATTCTGTAAGACGGGCCCCCAACCCATTCCACTCCGCGCAATTGGGCATCTATCCTCAACCAAGCCGCAAGCGGCTCCATAGCCAAAGCAAACAGGTAAGGTGAGAGAGGGCATCCCTGCCGGGTGCCACGGCCTATAGGGAACGAGCTGGAGACCGCCCCCGCTACCCTCACCACTGCTGTCAGATCCGTGTAAAGTAAGTGAATGTAAGACAGAAAGCGCGGGCCCAGATTGAGTCGAAGAAGGAGTGCTCGAAGGTACGGCCAACTTAGGGAATCGAAGGCTCTATCTATATCTGCGAGCAGGAGGGCCGCGGGGATGCCCGCCGCCCGCACCGCCTCCACCACCAAGTGAGCGCGTCGTATGTTATGTCTCGTTGCCCTGTGGGGCATGAAGCCCGCCTGGTCCGAGTGGACCAGGTCTGCAATGTAAGGAAGAAGGCGGTTCACTAAGGCCTTTGCCAGTATTTTCGCCTCAAAATTCAGCAACGAGATCGGACAATAGGACTCCGGTCTATCCTGGGGCCTCCCTGGTTTGCAAAAAACCACGATCTCAGCATGTCTCCAGTCTGCCGGCAGTCTTCCATGATCCCTAGCCGCCTCCAGGGCCTTCCTATAGCGCATCCCCAACTGGAGATGAAACATCTTCATAAATTCACAGGGAAAACCATTGGTCCCAGGGGCCTTGCCTGCATTCAATTCGCCTAGAGCTTCTCCTATTTCTTCGGCCGACAGCGGGAGATCCAGTCGGTCCCGAGCGTCATCTGAGAGCGCCCTGGGTGGAAGGTCCGCGAGGAACTTATCAATTTCCTCCGCCGGGAGGGATTCCCGGGGGGCGTATTGTGTTGCATAGTATTGGGCAAACGTCTGAGCCAGGGCCTCGGGGGCCACGATAGGACAGCCCGTGGCATCCCGGAGGCCCGGCAGGGACTGGGTTTGGGAAGCACCCTGACATAGCCTATAAAGCATTGTGCTGGATTTGTCTCCCCATTGACAGATTCTGCTCTGTGTAGCGAGCCAAACCTGTCGGGCCTCCTCCAGCAATAAGCAGGTGTACGACTGCTGAAGGTGCAGTAACTTCTCCACGGCGCCCCTACTCCCCCGCTACGTGCACTCCGCCTCCTGGCTCTGTACCTGGTCAGCTGCTTCCGTTATAGCCAGCACACGGCCTTACGATTCGCAGCACACCACGCGATGTCCACGCCCGAAGCACTGGTTTCATGGCTTCCCACAAGGTCATGGCATCCACACCCGGGTCCTCATTCTCCGCCCAGTAATGCGCTATAGCCTCCCTCATGTGCGACTGATACTCATCGCGCTGCAAGTGCCATGCGGAAAGACGCCAGCGAAACGGCTGTCGCTTCGCACCTAGGCGTAATGTCAATGCGATCGGGGAGTGGTCCGACAGGCCCCTAGGAAGTATGGAGGTAGAGTCAATCCTCCCTATCCAGGGCTGCGGGACGAATAAGTAGTCCAGGCGAGAGAAGGATTTATGGACTGCAGAGACGAAAGTAAACTCGCGACTACATGCATGTTGATAGCGCCAGGTGTCAATCCATCCCATCCCCCGCACCATTCTGCTCAATTTCGTAGTAGCATCAGACAGCTGACCTCCCCCAGGCTTACAACGGTCTAGTCTCCCATCCATCACGTCATTCCAGTCACCACCGATTATCGACAGCACATGTGGGACTTCGGCCCAAACATCAAACAGTCGTTCAATCAGAGCGTCTTGCAGCGGGGGTGGAGCATATACACTACCAAAAACTATGGGCTCATTCCCCAGCCTCCCTTTGATAAAGGCGTATCTCCCATGCACATCTAACCATTGTGTGTCGTGTGTATATGGGACCCTACGATGTATCAAGATTGCAACTCCTCTGGACCCCCTCGTGAACCCAGCATGGAACACCTGTTCATACCCGTATCTACGTAAACTAAGGACTTTGGTGCCCATAAGGTGCGTCTCTTGTAGTAGCAAAACATCCGCCTTTTCATTCTTCCCCAATCGTAGGACTGCACCTCGTTTAATTTTGTCAAGCATCCCTCTCACATTCCAGCTCAAGATGCGCATCGATGCTCGTGGAAGATCTGCCATCTATCACCCAGAATCTGAGATTGTCGGGCCACTGAGGCCACACACGCACACACATCAGCCTCCAGGTTCCTGCAAACACCGTGCATAAGCTAGTCCCAACTCCCCCTCCCACTTTCCCCCGATCCTCCCCGCCCCCGCCTCCCCCGCTCATCCCCCCCTGCCCCCAACTGTACCAACGACCCCCCCTCCTACCCCCCACCCCATACCTCAGCAACATTGAAGTACCTGTCGCGGTGCAGGCAATCTCAACCCTCCAACGGGAGGCCCAAGACCCCTACACCAATGGATCCCACCCAACTACCCACCAGGTATCAAACAACCCCCCACCCAACACGTGGAAACGAACCTCGAGAGTAGGCCCGCGCTCACACGAGCGTCTCCCGACCTACTATCCACCCAGTAACAGGTAATCATGTAGTCAATCAGCAAGTGGCATGTCCAACAACAGTGCCAGGTCCATTCCAGCCATCAAAGCGACCCATCGATCCTTCAGGACCACTACCAGAACCATTAGGAGCGCGAGGGTCTCAAGATTTCGAGGGGGAAGAGGCTGTCTCCTCCGCCACTTCAGCTGTGTCGTCGCGGGGAGGCGGGCGCTTCTGGGAGCGCGACCTCCAGTTGCTTCTGCTGCGTGATTTTCTAGGCGTCTTTGGGGGCCCCCCAGCAGACGACTAATACGAGTTCCTCCTAGGGGGGGTATTCACCTCGACTCGCACCGTCTCGTCCGTCCACTCAAATACTTCTTCCGGGGAATTGAAAAATTGGGTGCGAGACTGAAAGACCACACGCAGGCGGGCCGGGAAGAGCAGAGCATAGGGAATTTTGAGCTCTCGCAGGCGTGCTTTCGCCGCAGTGAACGACTGTTTCTGCTGCTGGACCAGTTTGGTGTAATCCGGGAATATGAGGATTTTGTGGTTCTCGAACATCAGGGGATCCTTGGCGCGGGCTTGTCGCAGGATAACGTCTCTGTCGTGATAGTTGAGCAGCTTGGCTATCACCGAGCGGGGACAAGCCCCCGTGGATGGTTTGGGAAGAAGTGCCCGATGCGCCCGCTCCACGACAAAGCAGCGCGACAGGGAGTCCGGGGGAAGCCACCCCTACAGCCACTGGGTCAGGAAGGCCTCCATATTTCCTTTCTCGCAGTCCTCCGGGAAGCCCACAAAGCGCAGGTTGTTTCGCCTGGCCCTCCCTTCCGCGTCCTCCACCCGCAGCGCAAGTCCCTTCTGGATCCCTTCCATGGCGGCAACCTTCTTTTTGAGAGTCACCACGTCATCCTCGACTTCCGTGATCCTGGATTCTGTTTCGGTGATGTGGGCGACTGCTTTGCGAAGGTCCTGTCAGAGCAGGGTCACGTCCGCTCCGACCGCTCCGATTTTCACGTCTAGCATGTCCCTTGATTGCGTTATCGCCGCCATCAGCGCCGCATTGTCTGGCCCAGAGCCCTGATGACCTCCAGGAGCCCCGGCACCCCCACTGGGCCCCGTGAATTTATCCATCGGGCCCTGCTTTGAAGAGCCTCCTCTGTTGCTCCCTCTCGTCATATCGTGCGCAGGGTAATGATCGCGACCGTAGGGGAACCGCGGCTCAGGGGCACTCCTCACTGTAAGCGTGTTTTCAAGCGATGAGAATCCACAAGTCCGCCAGTATAGGCTGTAGCCCGGTCACTCTCAGACGTGCCTCACTCTCCGGTGGAGCAACCGCATATCACCACATGCCCAGTGGTCGGGGAAGGTGCAGAGTACACGCAGCTGAGCCCGCGCCTTAATACGGGCCACCTACTCCGCCCCAGGGGCCACTGGAGGCGACCCAAATCCAATGCTGCATCTCCCGTTGCCAAAGCCAGAGTGTGCCAGGGGCCGTCGGCCAGCCAGATAGCATGTAAGTGCCAGCAGGGAGCTCCCTCCAGGCCTCACCCCCCGCTGCGGCCCGGTGCGACCGCCGAGCAGAAGTGCACCAATTGTCAGGCGCCCCGGCCACGGGGAGATTCCAGCAAGTTAGCCAAGTGAATGAGGGGGGAGGTGGGGGAGGGGGGGAAATTAGGAGAGCCGGTATGTCTGCCGTCTCCCCAATGCTCCAGTACCACCTTGTCCCGCGGCCCGATCACACCGCCGAATGGGCCCAGGCACAATCTCGGGAGCGTCCCCTCCCCCACTAGGCCTCACGCCTTACCGCCACTCCCTACCCCACCTCGATCGCCGTCTGGGCGCCGACGTCGTCCCCCTCCAGCCGTCGTTCTCGCCGTATGTCCAGGCGCATGCAGGGTCAGCCAGTCTCCCACCACTGCTCCGCAGCGTCCTCCAGCAGGGGCGGCACCTTCCGCTCGCACTCCCCGGCTCCCCGTCACTTCCGGGCGGGCTGTCCGGCAATCGAGGTCCCGGCTTCAGTGTGGGGTGAAGGCCTCGCCGCTGTCCGGGCGCCTCGCGGCTGAATCACGCTGACCTCAGGCCGCCGGGACACCTAAATTGCTGCCGGGGTGTCTCCTCCGGATCCGCTTACAGCCACTCGATTCAGGGTGAAATTCGGTCGGGGCAACGCAGGATTTGGATCAGGATAATGATGCGGCGGGACGGAGCTCGCTCAGGCTACGTCCGCCATGCTCGCCGTCTTGGCCACGCCCCTCTACACTCAGGATGTTTGTTTAATAAAAAATTGTGAAATAAAAAATGTATAAAGATATTTAATTGACCATGCCACAACAATACATTAAAAATATACAAAAAAATTAAAATTAAACCACAATATGTACGTGTACTAAAACAAATAAAAATAAAATAAAAAAACAATACTAAATTATACTACTATAAATAAAATCATACCAAAATAGATGCAGCTTGGATATCAATAGAAACATACTTACAATTCCAACTCCAATCTATTCCCACTACAACATAAACAATTTTAGAGAAAGTGTTAGACTTAGGAGAAATACAGTTTACTTTTCCGACTCCAAACTAAACAGTATTGAAAGAGTTACAACTCAATTCCATCCAGCAGAAAGTAACATGGTGGACTGTGGGAAGGGATGATTTACGATTCCCACTCCAAACTATGCCACGGAAATTAAAGTGTTTGACTTTGGAGGGGTTAGATTTACCTTTTCACACTCTAAACTGAGCAACGGTAGGGAAAGTGTTAGATATTGGAGAGGTGACATTTTCCATTTCCACTCAAAAATATGTAACAATAGGGAAGGTGCTAGACTTCAGAAGGGTTAAATATAGTATTTCCACTCCAACCAAAAGAACAGTAGAAAATGTTTTGGATTTAGAGCTATAATATTTTCTATTACCAGTCCAACTTGACCAACAGTAGAAGGTTTAGTAGTTCAAAAATTCACATTTCCTATTCCCAATTATCAATAATTGAAAGAAAGATACAATTACAAGGTCTATACCTAAATATTTATAAAACAAATACTTTGATTTTTTTTCCATTTATTAGTTAATTAAAATGAATATATAACAATTGAGTAACATTCAATTAATATCTGTATTAATCACATAAAAAGATTAATGTATAAAAATATTAACATTATAAATAACTATACAGTGCATAAAAAAATAAACATAACATTTAGAAATAAATTATCAGAAATCCTTGAAGTTATATATAATCTCTGTAAACAACATGCAACTAAATGAAGCTAAATATGAAATATTTAAATGGAATAAACACAATTAAATAATTATTTTCCTACAAAGCCACCAAGGCATGATAAAGAAAAATCTAAATAATGAATACAGTTTATCAAACATAATAAACACAAAATAATAAACAGTTATCAAAAATGAAAAATATATATTTTAAATGTTTTAAAACAAACATATATTTACTCTTTTCTAAAAAAAAAAAACAATACATATTTATTAAACAAATTAACCAATTATATTATTCAATTAGAAACATATCTTCCCATCCTGCCCCCCAGTGTCTGAACAAACCACAGGAAATAATTTAAAACAAATATTAATATAGAAACACAACATTACAGAGAAATACTATGTAATAATATAAAAAGAATATAATAAAACATATATAGCAATTGCATAATTTTACATAAACAAAAATTGAATTAACTAATTAAAACAATAAAAATTAAGTTTATAAAATGTATATTTTAAAATGCTTCCCACCCATCTCAGTTACAAGCCCAACAGCCCACTAATAAATACAAAAATGCTAATAAAAAATATATAATTCTTTAATATATTATCAAACCAAAAAACATACCAAGAGGTAATTGCAAAAAATAAATAATAAAATATTCATAAGCAATAATACACAAATTATTTAAAAATGACCACAACAATAAGAGATTTTCTGTACAATGATATTAAGGTATATAATATTAAATATAAATCCTTTAATATGTTTTAAGAAAATAAAAATAAACAATATTAATACCTGCGAGATTCTGTCGCAGGATATTTTTGTTATCACAATATTAGTGTCCATTAATATTTTTGAAACAATATTAAAAAAGAACACCACTATTTATTGGGGTCCTCCGATGGGACATTCATGGGAGTCAGCGTCTGCTTCAGATTCTAGTAGTTGAATATTCAATAGGCAGCTACTTCATCTCTGTCAGCAAAACGGTGGGTTTTACTTTAGAATTCAAAGGGGATGCTAAAGGGGTATGTCAAGCTACATCTGATGTTGTCTCTGCATAGCCTGTTGGTAATTGGTTTCGAAAAGCTGTCACCCTAGAAGTGTGACTGGCGCTTTGTCTTCGTATAGTCCTCAGAAGTAATCTTTACAGGAAATGATCTCTTTTTTTCAAAGCTCCAAGAAGAATATTGTCTTTACCTTCAAAGTTGTGGAGCGTAGCAAGTACATCTCTAGGTTTTTTCATCTCTCTAGCAAGCTTAAGCGCCACTCTTTGTGCTCTGTCTATATAATCTTCCTCAAGTTCATCATCCACTATGGATGAGAAGAGTCCCCCCAAGAAGGCATCAAGGACCTGACACTAATGTTTTCATGCCTAGATCTATTTTCTATGTCTTTACATTTTTGGGTTGTAGCTTCCATTCGCAGTTGCAATAGAGATATTGCCATTTTAAGGTTGGAATCACTGTTTTGTAATTATTTAACCTTTCCTGCATCTTTTGGAAAACCTGTGGTCAACCAGACTATTCAGCATGTCCACTTTAATCTCTTCTCTTAGGTCATTTCTAAAGAACTGAAGGCTAACAATTAGTCTTCATTAGTGCGTGCCAATGTTTGCGTTGCACTGAGAGGCTGTTGTAAGAGATAAGCCCTTCACAGGCTAGGTCAGTGATATGAAGATTCTGGTTACTCCTTGTTGAGTGTGCTTCTTTGGTGTCATCGAGTCTAACTATCACAGTATTTACCCTCTATATTGTATCTCCTTTCACCCACTGTCCTTGGTGATTCTTTAGGAGGGATGAGCAAGGTCTGATTAACAGAGGGGAGTTTTGAGTAAAAAAACTCCCTCACATAGGTATTCTATTATTATCAATTCTATCCCCCTCTTTTTTTATTGTTTCTTACTCCAGCATTGTTTTTTGGGTGATGCGAGTATGTATATTGGCCCACTATCCCATTCACTATTTGTAAACTAAAGGTCTGGTCGGTTCAATTATATTGTGCCTTTTATGCTGATGTGAGATTGTGGGAATGTATTGGTTTGTAGCAGTTAGAGCTTCAGGGAGCAGGATTAGGAGCCTTCTGACCAGGTACCACTTCCCGTTGTACTGTGCTGGGTCGTGGGGGTACAGCACTTATGATGAATCGGGAGCAGAGCTTCCTTCATTAGCTGCTCTATCCAACCTGCTTCCAGATTGCCTCACATTGCACCCTCCAGTGTCTTCAATTGCTGGGTCTAAGTGGTTTGGGGTTAAGTTTGCCAGCAGCCTTTTCCATTTATAAACTTTATTTCGATTTTAAAAAAATCACAAAAGTCATCACAGTACAAACACAGGGACTAAATTGATCAATAATCATTGCACTATCTCGACGCACATGATTAAGGGTATATCATGGGATACACATTATTAAAACAATAAATAATTTAATACAACTATAAAACACACCCGTATGGCGGGCCAAAGAGCAATTTCCTTTAAAAAGAGTATCAATCATGCCTAAAAGTTCATATGCAAAAACATTAAATGGTTATTAAAAAGGGGAGGATGTTTACCTATACCTCCCTGCAGACCAGCGAATCACCCACACCCAGCCTAAGAACTTGGCTATAGCCATCACAAGGGGGCCATCCGCTGCAGTTTTAAATACTCTGTATGCCTCACTGTGGGCCCTAGTCCCCATATATAAACACACAGGTTTCAGCCAGCATCTCCTCGGATTATGATACGCTGGACAAGCAAATAACATGTGGGCCACAGTTTCAACCCTGTCCGGGCAGAAAGGACAGTTGCTACAATTAGCATACAAATTAGACCACTTAGAGGTAAAATCCTTGGTGGGTAATGTTTCCCACTCTAAACTGATGGAAAAGTTTTCTATCGCGAGTGATTAGATCCCAGTAGAGTTCATAATTGGGTTCAGATTTAATTTGTAGGAAGGTGCTAGACAGAGTAAGACTGCTGGAAGATGCAAACTGCCGGGAATAAATCAAATGCCAGTATGCTGCCTTTCACTCTGATTTGCTGGGGAAGAGACTTCCCTCAGGGGAAGTCCACAACTGATTCAAACCCAACTCACAGAGAATGTTTTAACACTCCTAAACCACTCAATTTTGTTGTTCACATCCATGTCCCGAATTTCTAACACAGCCGATGCATAATTGGCTAGTTCGGGAGTCACCCAAAGTCTCCTCCAGTATGATACTAATCTGTAACAGGCTACATCCTGGATGGAGTGGCACCCCAAGTCCATATAAAGGGGAATAAGGGGGGTTGATTGCGGCAACCCCATTAATGATCGTACAAATTTGTTTTGTGCCACCACCAAAGAATCCAGATTCGCATGTGCCCACAACTCTGAGCCATACAAGATTGAGGCACTAATTTTGGAGTTATAGATCTGCAATACTGGAGCTATGGGTTTGGTGTAGGAGCGACTATGCTCCCTAAGCAGCACACCCGAGAGTTGAGCATGTCTTGCCTTGAGGCAGTCAATTTGCGGCTTCCAGCTCATCTTTTTGTCTAGGGTTACTCCTAAGTATGAAAAAATCTCAGTTTGCTCTAGAGCACCATCCTGCATCCTAACTTCACCGATGTGTTTGGTAGAGTTCTGGAGGATCATAAACTTCGTTTTGTCAACATTGACAGCCAAGTCATGATCTGCACAGAACTCTTCAAATCTTGACAGGGCACGTTGAAGTCCCTGGCGCATTTTGGAAAGAATAAGAGTATCATCGGCGAACATTAGGAGTGGGATCTTTTTTCCACCTAAGCTGGGGGCGTCAGTAGGGCAATTTTCAAAGTATTTCAATACCCCATTAATGTAGATGGGGAAATAGGGTGGGTGCAAGAACGCACCCCTGCCTAACCCCCTTTTCAACCAAAAAGTTTTCCGTGGTATGGCCTGCCTTGTCCCACCTAACCTGAACGAAGTTATCCGTGTACAATTTGACAACAAAGGCCAATATTTCCAATTGCATACCCAACTTTAAAAGACTTTGCCACAGCTTGAAATGCGGAACTAGGTCAAATGCAGACCTGAGGTCCACGAAAGCTGCATAAAAAGAGCCTCTCCCCAAAGTAACAGTACGCCAATAAATGAGGATGAACCTTAACACCTGGTCCACTGTACTGATATATCGTCGGTAACCTGCTTGTAAGTCTGAAAGGATGTGAAAATCGTCCATCCATACCTGCATTCTACCTAAAACCACTCTTGCCACAACCTTCTGAATGCAATCAATCAGGCTTATGGGCCTATAATTTTCCTGGTAGGGAGGGATGCCCCTTTTTAAAAATAGCAAGGATAACTGCACCTGCCCAGGAACAGGGAATCGCTGCTCCTTCATCGATGGCATTCATTAAAAGTTGGATATACGTTGCCCAGGATGCCAGGTCTTGTACAAAAAGGTCTGCAGGAATGCAGTCAAGACCTGGAGCCCTACCTTTTGGAACCTGGAGAAGGGCTGCTTCTACTTCCTTTTTGGTGATGCTGAGGGAAGGAGAGGGCGATGGCACAACAAAGGTGTCCTGAGCTCCTGGGTCATTAGCAAATTGTCCTCTGTAGTGGCAAATCCACTGATCGGGTTCCACATGGTTAATGGAAACTTTACTAGGATTCCCACTCCCCCATTTCACCAGATGCCAAAATCTCATCATATCCCTCCCAGAGCATGCATGGAGAAGTTCAGCCCAATGAGCCTAGTCCCAGCCTCGTTTTGCTTTGGATTTTGCTGCCTTATAAGCCTGCCTCTTCTCTCTTATAGAGGCCTGTACCTTACTCCTGTTTGCATCTGCCAAGGATTTATAGGCCGAGCGACAATTGGAATTATACCATGATGCCGCCTTGGTGGTGGATGATACTGGACTTTTTTTGTTATTTGATAAAAAACTTTTCAGTTGGTTAAAAAGATGCTCATGGAACTGTGCTACTCTATCCCCAAGTACCACCAATTCAGCCTCTGTCTGAATGGTAACAATAGTGTTTGCTACTAAGTTACTCATAACTTGCAGCTTCTCCGGATCAAGTACGACCTTACACTATTTAAGGCGTCTGGTATCATTAGTTAAATGGCCTTCTACAGAATCTTGACAATTTGACAATCCTTCTCTACAATTGGGGACAATGGCCCGCATGGAAACTAAGAGTGGTGTGACGATGGGGACCCGGATGCGGGCCCCCCTGGCCTACCTAGTAATGTGTCCCCTTTCTCTTCTCAGCATACGGAGGCATGGAAAACCCCTGACGTCATCAGCGGCCGGCCGGAGGAGTCCGCGCTGCGACCCTGCACCTTTAACTGGGCGGCACCTGTCCTGGGACACACCCCCTGCAACACGGTAAAACCCGTCCCAGAAAGCACACAGGTGTGCGAGACACCCGGAGGAGGCGAAGGAGACTGGTGGCGAGATTGGAGCGGAAGCGAAGAGGAGTGGAGTACGAGGGAGGAGGAAGAACAGCGGAGGACGGAGGAAGAACATCGGAGGACGGAGGAAGAACAGCGGAGGACGGAGGAAGAACAGCGGAGGACGGAGGAAGAACAGCGGAGGACGGAGGAAGACTGGAGGAGGACGGAGGAAGAGGACAGGCGAGAGGAGTGGAGAGCAGCGGAAAAGTATCCTGAGGAGGAGCGGAGTGCAGCAGATCCGAGGGCGGAGACACCGAGGCCAGCGAAGGCGTGAGACAGAGACGGCGGCAACACCAACAAGCCGGGAGGCCAACGGGACAACTCACCGCCCAGCCACGCTTCCCGCGAAGTGTGGCTTGACCAGGTACGGTCAAGATTCAGCGGGTGGGCGGGCACTAGGCGGAACAAGCCGTCCTGAGCACACACACCCTACCTCATCCTAAGCACTTAAAGCCCCACCCTCACTGACACCCCACCACTGGCCAGGGGTAGTTGTGTGCACGTGTGCTTCCTCACCCCTTTTCCCCTGTACCAAGTCCGAGGTTGAGGACAGACTGCCTGACACTTGTTTCATTTCATTTGCCGGTACCGAGAGTCATCGAGACGGCGGAGAGACGGCCTACGACACCCAGGAGGCAGTGGGAACGGCGGTCCGGAGCGGGAGCCACCACGTCGGAGAAACCTGAAACCCCGCTCCCATTCTACAGAGTGCCTGTACAGAAACGGCGTTTGTGTACAAAAATAAAAGCATCCTTACCACGAGCCCCCGTGTCTGTCAACCTTTTCGATACACCAGTGGAACCCCCACAAGTGGGTTGTGGTCACTCTCAGGCTGGGCTTCCGCCATCATATCTAACAATTCTGGCCACAGTTCCTTATTTATAATAAAATAGTGTATACGACTAGAACGATGGCCATTGCTAAATGTTGGCATCCCTAGTTTGTCAGACTTCGGGCGGCCATTTGCTGCTCTTAACCCATGTTCCAGGCAGAAAGCTTTTAATTGGAGTGCTGCTCTGGTCCACTTTTTTATGGGTGGAAGTTCTAGTGGTGGAATTGACCACTGGTCATTCTCCTCGAAGCTAAAATTCATATCCTCACAATCAAGTGGTTCATAAGTGCAGTTAAAATCCCCTGCAAGTATGATGTTACTATTGTCTCTGTGATGCGTTAAAAAAAATCTAAAAGATCTACTGTGTCAGACGCCTTCCCGCCTTGCTGGCCCCTAGAGTAAACATTAATGAGTACAATATCCGTGGAGTTGCCATGTGATAACTTAACAATGAGAATATCCCGTGAGTCAATGACAATCTCCTTTAATTTGTAAGAATGGAGCTGTCTGACCCAGATTATCAAGCACCCCTTCGGTCTGCCCCTTTCACCATAAAGCTATTTTAAGAACTGCACAGGACTCCAGCGGTACATTTGTTAGTGGGCCTGTCTCACAATATGACATTAGAGTGGGGAGAACGTTATCAATAGAGGTACAAGAAAGAGCCATATCGTTAACGCAAACCCCCGCTATTACCGGAGTGCCCAAACTACTTGTGTGTGGCACTTGGTTACCCCCACTGCTTGTGTGAAGCACTTGACTGCCCCTACATTCCTGAACCCATCTTTAGGAGGCTTTGTTAGGCGGGGTCGCCAGACCCAGATAGTCAATATCCTCCAAGTTGTTAAATGATTCAAATCTATTAAAGGTCGGGACAGAAAACTCATACATCCCTGAGCTTGTGTTACAAAGTTACGGTCGACCATAGACGTTTTCAACAACCATGTGTCTTGGTAAAAGAACCCTAGCGGTAGGATGTTTATGCCTTCCTCACCAAGATACCTTGAGCCAGCCCTATCAAGGATTGTTTTGACTAGGTGGGGGGACCCAAAGTTAGCCACCACACAGTCGCCTCTGCTTGTTTTCCTGGATTTACCGATCCACTGAATTCTGCGTGCCATTTTAAAGCTCCCGAATAAAAGACCTCCTAATCTTGTTTTGGAATTTATTAAATGGAGGGCCTTATTCCTCAGAGAAACCCAGTTTTCCTCAGCACAAGATTGTAAATGGGGTACGTTAGTGAGTACAATAGTATAGGGCGTTGGCTTGGGGGGGGTAGATTGAGAAATTCATTGCAGTGATGACTATTCATACCTTCCTGTGGGGCCCTACTATTAATGCTACTCTCGGATTCTTCTCTCCTACGTGATGCTGTTGTGTCGGGGGCTAGTGTGTTGCCCATTTAGTGGGGCGGGGGTTCTACAACAGTAATGCCAGCCATAACCTTGTCACTACCAGGTGCACTAGCAGAAACAATTGGTACAGAAACCAAAACTTCATTAGAAGCAGTGAGGCAACTTGTAGTGATACCTTTTGACGAAAATAATTGATGCTCAATGTTAGTTAATCTTTGACCAATGTCTACCAGTTTTAATGCCAACGGTTCAAACATTGCCTGTAATTTTTCTTCAAACTTGGCTATAAGCCTTTTCTCCATATCACATGGCGTCTGATTAAAACAAGTCGGGGAAATAGATATGGGACTAGGAATCTTAGGTGTTACAACCTCTTGAGCACGGCCTTTCCTACTACAGAAAGGCCCTTTAGTTTTGGCTACTTTGCTGGCCTGGTGCAAAGTGGAGGAAAGCCCACAGCCTTCCTTTTCTTAGATGGAGCTGAAACTCGACCCTCTCCCTTCTTAGGCTGTGTTTTGCGCTGCTGACGTATTAACATCATAACGGGAGGTGGGATAGTGGGGGTGAGAGCTCTATCTGGAGTTGAAGGAACAGCTAACGAAGAAAGAGAAAGCCCAGGGGAAAATTGCTGTGGTAAATCAACAGATACACCCACCCCCTCCTCGGAACATACAAAGGGAGCCCCCGCAGATGCTCTAAGGGGATCAAGAGTCAATCGTCTTTGGGTAAGCTCAATCTCTTTTATAAGAACAGATTCAGCTCTCAGAAGAAAAGCATCAAGTGTCCCAACAACCCCCTTTTGAATAGTCTTACTCATTATTGACTTTTTGACCCAAGACCTGGTTACCAAGAAAGGGGAGATTAATTACCAAACAAAACTTCGACAACTAACAGTCCAATAACAGTCACTGACCAGGTCCATGTGGGTGCCAAGTGAGAGGTGAAAAGGGGGTGACCCAGCCCTGCCTCCTCCTGGCTTTGACGGGTGCGGACAGGCCCCCCCTTGGCCCGGGCTTTGCCCGGGCAGCGCCCGCGCGCGTCCCGAGCTGATTTTGAGGGCCTCCGGTGCCCTCTAGCAGCGTCACTGGCTCTGCGCCTTGCAGAGCCCTCTGGGAACTGTGGTCCTGGTCGGGTTCTTCACCTCACGGCCACGCTGACGGTTACAGCGGTATTGGCAGCAAGTTGCGGCAGGCTCCCACTAACTCCTGCTGGGTCTCACCAAAGTAAGTGTTCTGTGGCCGTTCCCCTCACGGCTAGATTAGATGCAAGAGCGTCCCGTGCTGCGGGAGGGCCGGCCGATTTTGAGGGACTTCAGCACTCTCTAGCAGCGTCACTGGCTCTGCGCCCTGCAGAGACCTCTGGGAACTGTGGTCCTGGTCGGGTTCTTCACCTCACGGCCGCGCTGGCGGTTGCAGCGGTATTGGCAGCAAGTTGCGGCAGGCCCCCACTAACTCCCGCTGGGTCTCACCAAAGTAAGTGTTCTGTGGCCGTTCCCCTCACGACTGGATTAGATGCAACAGCGTCCCGCGCTGTGGGAGGGCCGGGACGATTTTGAGGGCCTCCGGCGCCCTCTAGCAGCATCACTGGCTCTGCGCCCCGCAGAGCCCTCTGGGAACTGTGGTCTTGGTCGGGTTCTACACCTCACGGCCGCGCTGGTGGTTGCAGAGGTATTGGCGGGAAGTTGCGGAAGGCCCCCACTAACTCCCGCTGGGTCTCACCAAAATAAGTGTTCTGTGGCCGTTCCCCTCACGACTGTATTAGATGCAACAGCGTCCTGCGCTGCAGGAGGGCCGGGCCGATTTTGAGGGCCTCCGGCGCCCTCTAGCAGCATCACTGGCTCTGCGCCCTGCAGAGCCCTCTGGGAACGGTGGTCCTGGTCGGGTTCTTCACCTCACGGCCGCGCTGGCGGTTGCAGCGGTATTGGCAGCAAGTTGCGGCAGGCTCCCACTAACTCCCGCTGGGTCTCACCAACAGCGTCCCCTTTTCACATTGCTGCTATATTTTCAGGCGGTGGGGCATGACATTGACAAATTGAAGAACGCAAACAATCACACCTTTTAGCAACTTAAGCAAAAGAGAGCAAGAGACAGTGAAGATATATCTCAACTTGATACAATCATAATAAAACCTGCTGATCAAGGAGGTGTTATTTTGGTACTACCGAAATAAACATAGAGTAGAATGCCTTAAACTTTTAAATGACGTTAGGAATAAGGGTGGGCGTAAAATCCGTTTCGCGGGCAAATTTTCGGATTTTCCGCGATTTCGCGATCCGCGAATCTCGCGAAATCGCGGTAAAATCCGCGAATCAGCGGGACACATTTTCAGCCAAGCAAGGGTTACAGCAGCAGGTGCAAAAGTTGAACCTAATTTCTTTGTAACCTTTTACAACTTGGGCACCTGCTGCTAAGTGCTTCCTGGCGCCTTGTTGCCTACTTGCAACTATTCTCTGACCTTGCTCTGACCCTTGAAGCAGGGTCAGAGAATAGTTACAAGTAGGCAACAAGGCACCTGTCCCAGGAATTAAACCTCATCAGGAAGCACTTACAGATATAAAAAACAGGAAGAAGGGAGAGGATGGCAAATACACCCATTTTGAGTTGTCAGGAGGGGCTAAACTAAAAGAGACCTTTTCAGCACAATTTTCATATGCATTTTGCTAAAAATAAAAAGCTGTATGTTCTGTAGGGGCAACTCAGGAATCTGGCCCTTCAGAGATCCGGCCTCTCTTTGTTTCTCTCGTTCTCTCTCTCCCTCTCTTTCTCTCTCTTTCTCTCTATCTATCTCTCTCTCCCTCTCCTTTCTTGCTCTATTTATCTCTTTCTCTCTCTCTTTCAAGTTCTTCCTCTTTCTCTGCTTATATCTTTCTTTCTCCGTTGTTCTCTTTCTTTCTCTCTATCTCCCTCTCTTTCTTTCTCTCTCTCACATCCTCTATTTCTCGCACTCTCTTTCTCTCTTTCTCTCTCACTCTCCCTCTTTCTCTCTCTCCTCCTCTCTCCCTCTCTGTGTCTTTCTCTCTTTCTCTCTCTCTTTCCATGTCTCTCTCTCTCTTTATCTTTTACTTTCTTGCTCTTTCTCTGTCTCTTTCTTTCTCTCTCGTTCTCTCTTTCTCTCTCCCTCTCTTTCTCTCTCTCTCGATTCCTCTCTTCTCTTCTCTCTCCCTCTCTATCTCTCTCCCTTTCTCCCTCTCTCTCTCTCTCTCTCTCTCCCTTTCTCCCCCTCTCTCTCTCTCTCTCTCTCTCTCTCCCTTTCTCCCTCTCCCCCTCTCCCTCTCTCTCCCTTTCTCCCTCTCTTTCTCTTTCACTTTCTTGCTCTTTCGCTGTCTCTCTCATTCTCTCTCTCTCATTCTCTCTCTTTCTTTCTTTCTTTCTTTCTTTCTTTCTTTCTTTCTTTCTTTCTTTCTTTCTTTCTCTCCCCCTCTCTTTCTCTCCCTTTCCCTTTCACTTTCTTGCTCTCTCTCTGTCTCTCTCTCTTTCTTTCTCTCTCTCTCTCTTTCTTTCTCTGTCTCTGTCTCTTTCTTTCTCTCTCTCTCTCTTTCTTTCTTTCTTTCTTTTTTCTTTCTTTCTTTCTTTTTTATGTTCTTTCTTTCACTCTCTCTCTCCCTCCCCCCCTCTCTCTTTCTCTCTTTTGAAACATTGCAAAGATCTCGTACAAACAAGCATTTGCAATGCAATAGGTCTCGCATGTTTTGTATTTACGTGACTTAGCTGTATTGATATTACAAATTACAATGGCTTTTAATTTTTTTAAATAATTAATACTTCAATAAAAGTGATTTTAATTTATAATGGCAATAGCTTAAACTTTTGTAAATAACTTTTGTGAAGATTATGTTCAGTGTATTTTATTGTGACGAAAATCCAAGAACTGAAGTGAAATATTAACATCTTTTTGTGACATTTGTAATAAAGTTTGAAACATTGAGAGAACATATTTGAACCAGTTGTTGTTGAATGGTTGCGCAGATTGATGCTGGGGTGGCGCTGAGTGGTGCTGTGGTGGTACTGAGTAGTGCTGTGGTGATGCTGAGTGGTGCTGTGGTGGTGCTGAGTGATACTGGGATGGTGCTGAGTGATGCTGGGGTGGTGCTGAGTGGTGCTGTGGTGGTGTTGAGTGATGCTGTGGTGGTGCTGAGTGATGCTGTGGTGGTGCTGAGTGGTGCTGTGGTGGAGCTGAGTGATGCTGGGGTAGCGCTGAGTGATGATGTGGTGATGCAGAGGGCAGAAAGGCACAAAAAGCAGTCTAATAAAGGGCAGAAAAACAAGGGAAAAACAAGTCTAACAGAGGGCAGAAGGGCACAAAAACAAGGAAATAACAGAGGGCAGAATGGCACAAAAAACGAGTATAACAGAGGGCAGAAGGGCAGAAAAACAGGGAAAAACGAGTCTAACAGAGGGCAGAAGGGCACAAAAAATGAGTCTAACAGGGGGCAGAATGAATCCCGCCCTGCATGTTTGTCCACGAAGATGCCACCTTTTTGTGCAATACCTCTACTCAACTGGAGTACTTTCTACTGTCTAATAAGTAAGTGCTCCCTCGTTGGCTAAATGTATTGGGGCAGATTTACAATAACTGGCGCTTCCCCAGGGATGCGCCAGTTATTGTGCGCCGCAGCTCCGCCACCCATGGTGCGCCACATTTACAATGCGGCGCACCATGTGGCAAAAACGGCACAGATGCGTCACGCATCTGTGCCATAAAAGCAGCGCATTGCTGGAGCTGCGTCGCGCTTGCGACGCAGCTCCAGCAATGCTCTGGGGGGGCCCTATCTCCCCAATGCTGCATCAAGCCTTGCACCTGCTTCAAGCAGGCGCAGGGTTTTGACACAGCATTGGCCTAAAAGTGACTGAGTGAAATATTGTAGATTTCACTCAGCCACTTTTAGGAGACTGAGTCGGAACGCCTCCTGATGGCGCAGGGCTTGACAACATGACGCATCTCACAGAGAGATGCGTCACGTTGTTAATACCCAGCACCATGGCACATCTTTTGTGCTGCAACTGCGTCACAAAAGGTCTCGGTAGAGGGTGGCAGTGGTGAACCAGAGGGTGACAGTGATGAACCAGAGGGTGGCAGTCGTGAACCAGAGGGTGGCAGGGGTGAACCAGAGGGTGGCAGGGGTGAACCAGAGGGTGGCAGGGGTGAACCAGAGGGTGGCAGTGGTTAACCAGAGGGTGGCAGTGGTGAACCAGAGGTGCTGTGATGAACCAAAGGGTGGCAGTCGTGAACCAGAGGATGGCAGTGGTGAACCAGAGGATGGCAGTGGTGAACCAGAGGATGGCAGTGGTGAACCAGAGGGTGACAGTGCTGACCCAGAGGGTGACAGTGCTGAACCAGAGGGTGGCAGTGGTGAACCAGAGGGTGGCATTGGTGAACCAGAGGGTGGCAGTGGTGAACCAGAGGGTGCTGTGCCCATAAACGACTGCTTGGGTAACTTCGCCATGGAAGCGCCCCGCGAACACGCAAAAAGCCCCGCGAACACGCAAAAAGCCCCGCGAACACGCAAAAAACCCCGCGAACACGCAAAAAACCAAAAATTCGCACAAATTCGTGGATTTTGCGGATTGCGAATTCGATTTCGCGCGAATTCACAAATTTCGCCCATACACAGGAAATTATAAAAGGATCCAACAAGGGATGTCATGGAAGACCTACAGTTCAGGGTCAACAATGCAGCAGAAATACATTGGATAAGAGAACAGGAGGCAGAATCTTTACAGTAAAGGAACCCAGATGTCTCATACTTTTACATTTTGCCAAAAATACACAAAGGGAAACACCCGTTACCAGAAAGACCAATTGTGTCAGGTATTGGGTTGATATTGGAACCTCTATTAAAATTACTGACTTTTTTGAGGCCTCCCATGTCACCAATGCCTTCATATTTGAAGGATACCAAGGACCTACTGAACATCCTGGAAAGTATGAAATGCACTTCAGATACTGAAAAACTAATGACTATGTATGTAGAGACCCTGAACACACAAATCCCTCTTAAAGCATCACAGAATGTATTAGAGGTTCTTCCAAAAGAATCAGAAAATGCCTTGATCACTCATGTCGATTTTGTGTTATAATGTGCACATATGGCTTTGATGAGAAATAATTTCAGATTTGAAGGTCAATTCTACGTACAAGTACATGGTACTTCAATGGGCACCACATTTGCCCCGAGTATTGCCTGTATTGTATGTGCTCAACTTTGAAACTGATCAAATCTTAAACCATAATAATCCATAGTCCAATAACATTAAGATTTGAAAATGTCATATGGAAAGGGAACAAAGGTGAGGTTATTGACGTTACTGATTGGACCAATATCTGGGGTGAATTTTTAACGTTCACAGTGACTGAGAAGAAAGATATCTCCTTCTTCGATCTACACATACAGGAATGGATTAACAGCCTCAAATGCAAAATGTTTTATAAACTAACAAATTGCAACAATCTGTTGAGATACAACAGTCTCTACCCAAAGTCATATAGAGATATCATACTGGTGAGTCAATTTCTTAGGCTTGGGAGGAACTGCACAGATGAGAGAGATTTCAAATACTATGCTAACTTAATAGCGAACAAACATATGGAGAAGGAATTTCCTAGTAAGACAAAACCATGAAAATAGCCCTCAATTACTCTTGTGAACAGCTTCTCCAGTCTTTGAGAGACAGATAATACATTGTCTTAACCGAGTTATCCACCTACAGTCCTCAAACCAACCAAATCAGGACGATACAGAACAAACACTGGAGGATTCTCACATCCGGTCCTTTAAATATTCCTAAGCCAATGTCCTCTTTTAGACGTAGGAGATCACTTAAAGACTACTTAGTTCATACTAGACCTAGAACCATTCCACAGCAATCCACTTTAAGAACAGCGTGGAACATCCCTCCCGTGGCCAGACATTACTCCTGTGGATGCTGCAATATTTGTCCACTTACAAAAAGTCAAAAAGCTTGATTTAGGCCTAACTACCCCTTGGATGATGACCCATCATACTAATTGTGACTCCCAAAAGGCCATCTATATGATAGCTTGTCCTTGTAACTTGAAATATATATGAATGATGAACAAGAAAATCCGCAAAAGAATAAATTAACACTGGAGAACTATTTGGTGTAATAAAACAGTCACAAAATTGACATGACATTTAAAAAAAAAAAAATCAGTAATAATCTCAATATGGTATGTGATTGAAAAACTGCCTCAGAATGTGGGTGATTAAGATTGGAACTTGCTCCAACTTGAACATTGCTCAAGCGAAGACCTGGATGATGATATCCAGTGGTCTCAGCACTTAAGAGGACATAAGTAATGACAAGTTAAAATGGACAGAACAGCAGGACCCAGTTTGCAGCCATCAGCTTGTTTCAGCAGACTGGGGTCAGATACTCCGTAACGGTCACCTCATTATAGGTATAGGATTCCATATGAGACTAAAGCTGAAATTTTGTACATAGATATGGCATTTTAAACTACCAAATAACCTGAGCATGTATACTTTAGGTTTATTATGAAAACATGTCACTTGATAATCGACAAGTGCACAAGCCCAAATTGATGGTCTAATTCCTCTCGTTTGGGTACCTGTTTTTCTGTTGCCTCCCCTCCACAGAACAAAATGACTCACACCTCCCCCTAAATACTCTTTTACTAACACCACACTCCTCATTGTTTTTCGTAAAAACTCACATTGAGACTTTGCCAAGCACAAATACTAGTATCGTTTAGTGCTGATCTACTCTAGAAACAATAAGGTACCAAAATACTGGGAGACTTCCTTGAGCTATCTGACACATATCAAATCAATGACAATATTAAGTGACTTAATTCCCTTTCCCTCCTCCTCCTTTGAGGTACACTAAAGAAAGTACGTAGGTGAATGTATTGGGCCTTGTGAAATGCTACACTGATGATTTCCAACGGGAGGACCAACAGGGAACTACAATTCCCACCATCCTCACACACTAAGCAGGACATTGACACGTTCAGACACGTCATTACGTCAGCGTGCCAAGTAACAACAATTTGCGGTGTTTTAAATTCTGGCCACCAAAACGCTCAAATTGTTCAGCATACAGAATGGAGAGAGAAGAACCTCATGATTAAAAAAAAAAAACACAAGGTCAATCAGAAAGGATTTATCTTACAACTATGAAGTTAAAAAATACAACAATCAGGCACATCCCAGTAACAAAGCAAGTGGAGTACTAGATGGCATGAGAAACAGGTCCAAACGGGTCACTGTTTATAGACTGCAACATTTTGTAGCTGATCCGGAGAGTTTCATCTCACGTTTTGAATTTAAAAGAGCAACCATCCCTCACATCTATCATATGCATACCTGTCATTTGTTGTGTTTGTTAAAACAAAAGAATTAACTGGAGTACTGACTTGTATGTTTGTTATCCACGTCTATCTGTTTAGTTACTTGCATTTAAGTCCAGTGCATGAAATAGATTGAAATGGGTTTATGCTTTTATGAAATTGAGCAAAGAATAACTCTTCTTCTGTGCATTGGGTATAATTACTAGTAACGTTTTTAAATGGAATTGCCTCATAATGAGAGAACAACAAAAGATCACTGTGTCTTTATTTCCACTTCCCTTTCCCTTTAGCCGTAAGTGTGTAGCTAAAGGACAGTATCTCCATGATGTAACCTGTACAATGCTGAACCACCCTGAGTTTAGGGCAGGGTCTCCAACCTTTTGTGTATAAAGAGCTACTTATGTTCAATAAAAATCATCCCAAGCTACTAATCGTATTAATGTTGTAATAGTGTCCATATCAGTCATGCTTACACTAGGGGCCACCCCATTCAAAATTGTCAGTAATGATCACCTCATTGCTGCAGTAATGTGAACAAGGCTTTATCAATTTGGATTGCCTCTACGTGGGTAATACAGAACTGCCATTGCTACAATGCTCTCTGTACCATGGTAATACCATGAGCAATAAGTTCCCCCCTGCTATATGAATTATCACTCAAATATCAGCTTTAATATATTTAGTAAATTCAATCATTTTTCTCCGAACATAAGTTTCTGTTAAAAGTTCTGAAAATACACACTTTTTCATCTTGAATACATGCTTTTCAGTTTTGGTACACATATATTAATCACGCCAAGCAAACGCCTCTAATTTAGTAGGCCGGGCTGCACATAGGAGAGCTACTCCTGGGTAGCTGGAGAGCTACTCATTGGAGATGCCTGGTTTAGGGTAAGTGAATGTTTATGACAACACTGACTGAATGTACACCCATTAATGCTCATGAGTGAAGTGTGTTTGCAGTGGTCTTGCACTTTACTCACAATCTCACAAAGTTAGCTCTAACGAGATTAAGAAGGGTATTCCTGTGGCTTAAGATCATTCATCAAGTGCAGAAAGAGTTATGCAGCATCTGCACATTTTGGATGAGCGGCCTACTTACATGATTAAAAACTAACCTCATGGTTCCCTCTGTTTTTCTACTTCCGTTATAATATCAATTTTACAGATTTATCTCTTTAAGAAGAGATCCAAGAAGGTGAGTGTAGAACCGCACCGGCCGCCTCATCGGATATTAGCATGGCGGCTGTAGAAAGACAAGAAAAAGCGGAGGTTAGCGCAGCAGACTACACACTATGCAAGACGGAAAAAGAGCTCGATGCAACGGCCCCGGGAGAGAGACGAGAACCCTGGATAGCATGTGAGGAGCGCAGGACACCGGAAGAGAGAGAGCAGACATCAGAGGGACCTGAAGAGCAGAAGAAGAGAACTGAGAAAGACGAGAACCTAGACGAGGACCCCGAAGCTACAATTTCACCTCCTTGTGTCGACAGGTCCTGGAAAAGCGCTCCTGATACCGCTGTGGCTTCCAAACAGGAACCTGTCGTACAGCCCCTGCCACGTCCCAGGAGGGTCGTGGCTACAGGCAAGTCTCCCTCTTTGATTATGTGATAAAGCACAGGTGGTGGATGGGGAGTGTACCATATCAATAATTTAACCCTAACATCACCAGTGACACGGGTGCGTTGGCGGTTGCACTGTTCTGTAGAATATTGGACAGCAACCCACTCAACCTTTGTTATTTCTGGGGCGTTTTCTTTTTGGGCATTTTGTCGTTTCCGGAGGCCTCTACATAAGCATTCCCAGCAATCGAAGACCTGGGGGTACCAAGGAAAACCCAGTGGAGTGGGAAAAACCAAGGGGACTATCTTCTGTAAGAAATTAAACAACCCTCATAAAAGTCCATACCCCAGGACTACTTTGACTAATTACTTGGAAGCCAGATATATGGTTTTGCAGCATCTTTCATTTTTGTTTTATTGTTGCTGACTACATTAAAAAGACATGGGTACGTCTCCATGTCTATAGTCTGAAGCCTCTGTATTCTAAGATTCCCTTACATGCTACAACATATACCACAGAGAGATCATTAAGCCTCATTAAAACTGCATGGTATTAATGTGTAGCTAGGCCGGGATTATAACATTTCAGATGATGGCTGGAGTCCTGCATAGGTGGATGAGCCATTAACCTCTGATCTAATACGCGGTATTGCCGATATTTTAATCATATTTAGGGAGCCCAGTTATAAAGGATAATCTCTGGGTATAGCCCAAGATAGTTCTATCTCTTTTCTGTATTCCTACTATAATCCAGTTTACATTTATTTAAGAACTCACAGTAATGGTTGTGTCCACCATGGTGGTATTTACCTATCACGGTGTGAAAAATCACATATGATAAAGCATACCACAATGAGTTGTGGGTGCGGCGATTTTACTAAAATCTTTCAGGATTCCCATGGTGTAACCAAACGGGTATTGACCGGGTCATTTTCAAGTGTGTTTTTGCATTTTATTTTTTGCCATGTCTTTTCAACTCTTTGGCATTACCTGCTACAAATGTGTTGATAACACTCAAATTCCCCTTAGACTCGAGAAGGGTGAAGATTTGAACCTCTTCAACCACCATCTTCATATTGACTGTCTGACATTCCACCCCTGTTTAAAGCCTTAAAGAAATGTTTTGAACTTTCAAAGTACCTTGATGTGGTGGATTAAGCTTTTAGTTGCATCAGGCATGAGCCATGGTTGGTCGCACAGATACTGGAGCTAGAAGACCGGGAAACCTCTTCCTCCAGACAAGGACAGGGAGCGCTGCAAGCTTTTTCTCGTATACAATTTTCAGATCTTCAGTTAAAAAAAAAATGAGTCCAGGATTGTTTGCAGATCCATTGCTGTTCTAGCTAGAATAACTGTGTCACTGACGTAGAGTAAAGCTGGTAAAGTTGCATCAAGAGGACAATCTGCTCCTAACGCTAATAAACACGTTCTCTAACCTGTTTATGTATAAGGTAAATAAAAATGGGTCCAGGATACATCGTAGACAGACTCCTCTATTTATACTGAAAGATTGCAAACAAGAGAAGCGGCCGGAATATCAAATTGAAGCAAATGTTTCCATGTGTAGGTCCCACAGAAAAAACACGTCAGGGGGGTCCATACTCATTGAAAGAAGACTATTCCATAAATTAGAACGGTTGGCCTGTTGACAGCTAAAGTGAGGTCTAAAACAAATATGTGGATCAAGCCTGCTCTTACCACGGTGTATTTAATAATGATCAAACACAAATATAGACACTGGTCATTTGTTGCTCTATCGCATCTAAAGCTTCTCGTATACAATTTACATTGCTCCTGGCCACCTACTTGGACTGCTGAGGCAATCTGGAATTAAATAATAAAATGTTTTTGAAGTCACAACCTTGTTCATACTGGCTACAAGCACTTGGTGACATTCATGACAAAATTATAAAACCAACTTTATCAAATGACTATACTTTTAAATTTTCTCTCCCAGGTGCTGACTCTGTCATACATTGCTTTTTTGTCCTAATGAGCACCTCGTCCATTAATACTTAGTCATATCCTCGTTGACATTATAACATTCAGAATAGGTCTTCATACACCAATTGATAGACTGGGCTGTGAATTGTTCCGTTTCCTATATCCAGCTCGTTATTTGGACTAAAGTATTTTTTTGTTATTGTACGTACAAGCATGTAGTCACAGTTACACTATTTCCTTGTGTGATCACTAGGGATGCAGAACACTTTTGCAGTTTTTATTTTTGTGATTCCATAGTCATGGCACATCATTCCTACAAATAACTAGGATTTCGCCCTTACAGACGCTGGCTGTTTAATGCTTTATATCAATTGTTTGCAGTAATTTATTTGCTACCCACTATTTATTAATAAATAAGTCATTGGAGAACATTTGTGTCTTACTCTTAGAAGATGGATGCACTTCAGGAAATTGCATATGAATGCAGGCCAAAATAAGTTGGTACTGAATGTCACCTTCAAAAGGGCAAGCTGTTTGGGAATCAGCAGAATGACAGATCCAAGTGTTTGAACTATGTGAAGCTCGCCTACATCATTCAGTAGAAACTGAATGCGTGTTATTCATTGTAAAAATCTGTCTCCTTCATACAGTCATTGATCGTACTTTTGTCATAGCTGACAAAGTTTCTTAAGTAAGTAGTTCTCAGTTCCAGTTCCACCCTAAAGTGTGAGACGGGACTCCTCCATCTCAATGGGCCTGGAACATGAAAGATGTGAACAACATAGAATCTGAGTCTCTGCCTACGGATTTGGCCCCCATAAATGTGAATTGACCCAATATCCAGCTGACTGGAATGCTTTTTTGGAGAAGATTTACAATTTGCAAGACTATTATGAGCTGGTGGCATTATTGGTGTAGCAGAGTTGTCTTTGAACTTATTCTATCACTCAACAGCAGAGAAGGTAACAGGAATTACATATATGCATAGAGGTTCAAGGGCCTAAAGAGGATTAAAGATAGAAAGTCCCAGAGAGGAAATTCTCTTATTGCATCTTGGGATCACCAAGCACCCTTGGATCTCATGAATGCCTACCGCTCAAGGTTGAATCACTTGGGACATCAGAAATTGCACACAGCTCATTACCAGTTTACTGTGCTCTGTTTTAGCTTAAAGAGGTTCATCTAGATGTTGACGTCAGTAGTGGCTCTTCTACATAATGAGCACTGGCCATGCCAGTAGGTCTGGTCTATGAACGAACGTGCCTTTTGTGTGTCTGATGGGGTTAGGCACTCAATAAGTCATCATGCATTCCCCCTTTCACTCATGCATCCATTCATCTATACACTGACTCTTTCTTGAAATCACCCCGTGACTCCGGGCCAAATAAAACACACATAAACTTAACATATGCAAGACACATAAAATAATACAAGTAGAAAAAGAAAACCTGCTGCTCTCTAACTACATTGGGAATATGCTTGCAATAATGAAACTAGACATAGCAGCAGGTGTCTGTATTTGTAAATAGTCTACTGTTGTTTTAAAGTTCAAGCTTGACTACCACAGCTTGACTACCACATTTAGAACTAATGTGTAGGCCATCTTAGAATGGTAAAACAATGATAATCTATGGACTACAGTATTCCATAATGGTCTCCCGTTTTAGAGGAAGTGGCCACATGGGATGCGGTGCACTGCAGTTAAAATGAGCTGCAAGCAAGTGAGCCATTGGCACTGCCTGGAAAGCTATAGTATTCACTAAAGCATTAAAATAAAAAGAGGGGTGAAATAGAAATGAAAGGAGGAACTATGAAAAGAGAAAATTAAAAACGAAAGGACTGTCCAACCAGCGCTGACACTTGGAGCACACTCATTTTCAGGTGGCTATACACATATGACCAGAAAATGGTGTCATTCACCGGGCAAAAAAAGACCATTCCTGAAAGATTTTGTTTAGGTTGACGACATTAATTCTGGTGCACAAAAAAAATTGGAGCCTAGAGGGAAAATAGGTCTAGGTCGCCCCCCACTCAATACGTTATCAATACAACAATGACCCAGACCAAGGGCATTCAATATATTTCCTAAGACTTGGCTACCTCATGTCATATTCTTTTAACAATAACCACCCATTTCATACTGTGTAGGGTTGGGGGTACACCAGTCAATGGCCCATCTTAAAAACGCCTGTCTCCTTCTATACAACAGTCCTAACACCCACACCATAATGTGTAGAAAAAATGTGTGAAAAACGTGATAACACCTCACGGGCGCACCACCAATGGGGCCCCTGGCTGGTACTCACCAGGATGGCCCTGTTATCATCATCGGTGTTATCACGCTGCACGGAAACGTGTCCAACCAAACAAGTGTTAATAGTGATGAGTGCAGTGGAACAAACAAACAACACATACATAGTTCGAAGAGCACGTCATCGATTCTAACATCAATTCTTTCAAAGGACACATGCGCCTTTGGAAGAGATATATCGATGACGTGCTCTGCATCTGGACTGGTGATGAAAGAACCCTGCTTGAGTTTCTAAACTGGCTTAACACCCAAGACCAGAGCCTGCGATTCACCTGGACGTACAGCAATAGTACAGCTGTATATCTGGATTTAGATATTGAAGCTACAGATAATATCTTGAAAACCCGCGTACATCAAAAACCAACCGACAGACATTCCCTACTATCATACAAGTCAAACCACCCGAGGGCTCTGAGGGATAATCTGCCGGTGGGACAATTTCTTAGATACCGCAGAAACTGTTCATCCACTACAGACTACAATGAACAATCTATGACCCTGAGTGAAAAATTAAAAGCTAGAGAATATCCATCAAGAGTGATTAAGCAGGCGAGAAAAAGAGCCCTTAACACACCTAGGAGTGTGCTGTTGGAGCCCAATAAGAGGGAAAGAGAAGAGTGTATTCCGGTCATTATGACATTTGACCCTCTTGCGACTAAAGTGCGCCAATCGATCAGGAAACACTGGGCACTATTGTCGAACAACGAGTTTAAGATGCCTCCTCCACGATTTTCTTTCAAAAGAGCCTGCAACCTGAAAGACAAATTGGTGCACACAAGGGAAAAACAACACAATGAAGGAAATGAAAGTAACATCCCCAATGGCCATTACCCATGCGGATCATGTTCTGTATGTGCTTTGACTGAAAAAACATTGAGTATAACGCTCCAATCTGGCAAAACATGGTGGTTGGGGCAATTCAGCAATTGTAATACCACTAACGTGGTGTATAGACTTCAATGCGAATGTGGCCTGCAATACATTGGCCTGACCACAAGAAAAATAAAACTGCGAATACAGGAGCATCTGAGCACAATTAGAACGGGTAGACTAACGACAAAACTTGTCCAACATTGCCACAGAAATAAACACACGTTTACATGGGTGGTATTGGAGAAAGTGAAAGGAGATCCACAAACAATTGAGAGATTACTCATGAGAAAAGAAGCAAGATGGATTTACAAGGAGAAAAGTGAAGAAAGAGGACTGAATGAACTCCTCGAATGGAACAAATTACGTTAATCTCCTCAGTGGTGCTCTGCGTCTTGTGATGGTTCTGCTCGCATAATATATTAAGCAGCGTGCCCTTGTGTACATGTCCCTCTGGTAGTATTGTATATGACTATAATGGGAAAAGAATGCAGCCCCTAGTGTATGATGCACATCTGGACATACTAGACAGTTTTTATTATAAATAATACAAAAACAAATACAGAAATAAGGGAGGGATACATAGAATCCAACACACGAAAATCCGTACTGCCTATCTAGGGTTACACTCAGGGTGATTAGGATGTGACTATGTAAACCCCCTATTTTGATTTCGAAACAATCCAAAAAATTTGGAACTATGGCTGTATTCCCCTGGGGTTGGACATCAGACACATGACAGCATAAATCTTACTCATTTAACATGCATGACTAGCAATCGGGGCTCCGATTGCATTAGTGCATTTACGTGATGCAGTTTGGCTTGCTTAATCTGTAAACGAAGTGATAGCAACCCGCAGCAGTACCCACGTTACCAAGGAAACAGACTCCGTCCCCTCGCGTGAACAGACGGGAGTTACAACCTCTGGTATAACAAACAATGGGAACTGCCACAATCCAATATGGCCGCGTGTTACCGCGAGACCACGGGATCCTATCAGAGAGCGTAATATGTAAACAGGGAAGGAACAACCAGAAGGTTGCTCGAGGGATGAGAGAAAGCCGGCGACTCTCCGTACAGCGGTAACTTTTCCTTGAAACAAACGTAGGGAATAGCTGGAGAAATACAGGTCTGTAACAATGAGTTGCTTAAGGCATATTTTGAACATGACTGCGATGTGTTTACAGTGATTCATCGCGCAAGGAGAAAAACCTCGTGAACTCACAATTGGAGTTCCTTGGAATTTGTTTTTAAAGACCTCGTGGCTGGTAGGAGACACCTTGGCTGATCGAGGGTAAATATATAAAAAATGATTGTGTGTGTGGTGCGCTGTGTTAATAGAATTGCACACGTAAAGGACATATGAGTGAGACACTCTTCTGTGGTTTGTCTTTACAACAGTATCTACAACCCTGGTGTCCTAAGCAGTGGCGACTAAAGATATGCCCTGAAGAAATTGCCTAAAATCATTAAGGCAATGAAACATGTCGGCAAGTTGATATTGGCTCTATAGGGAGTAGCCATTTTCACCTTTTTAACTTGAGAACATCAAGCATATTAGAACAAGAATAAAGTTGTCTGTTCATGCTTGTTGTGGATTTTATATATGTGGTATTGTTTCACTATATGTATGTGTTGTTTGTTTGTTCCACTGCACTCATCACTATTAACACTTGTTTGGTTGGACACGTTTCCGTTCAGCGTGATAACACCGATGATGATAACAGGGCCATCCTGGTGAGTACCAGCCAGGGGCCCCATTGGTGGTGCGCCCGTGAGGTGTTATCACGTTTTTCACACATTTTTTCTACACATTATGGTGTGGGTGTTAGGACTGTTGTATAGAAGGAGACAGGCGTTTTTAAGAAGGGCCATTGACTGGTGTACCCCCAACCCTACACAGTATGAAATGGGTGGTTATTGTTAAAAGAATATGACATGAGGTAGCCAAGTCTTAGGAAATATATTGAATGCCCTTGGTCTGGGTCATTGTGACATTAATTCTGGTGACATCTGAGCTGACAAATGAGCCCTAAAAAGGGCTATTGTTTTTCCCATATCTCGATGACCAGCTCATACCAGGCACCTCCAGCAGAAGCAATGTGCCTTGGGATGCTGTGTTTTCAGAACACTCCAGGAACACACGTTCCTAAGCAACAGGAATAAATCACATTTGATCTCTTCTCCAGATTCCCTTTTGATCAGTGACAATATTTGTACTGGAGTGGGACCGGTATTCATAATAAACACTTGCTAATGGTTCCAACCCATTATCACTGATCAATCATTTCATAAGAATTCAAAGCACAGATTGTTTTATTAAACTAAAATAAAATATTATTGGCCAGTTACTATTTCCTTCCAACCTGTCAAAAAAATTATTCTCTGAATCACCCTTTACTGGTGGTTGTCAAAAAGGGGAATTGTGCTGGGATCCCTTGAGAGATGTTTCTTTTCCAATTGGAGAGCAATGAGACATCTGTAAAACACACCAATTCTTCAGAAAATAGCTCTAGCAAAGGTCCAGCTAGAACATAGTGACCAGAGCATCTGTATACAGGGATATCAGCACTTTTTACATCAAAAGGGCTGATGGATGGATTGGAGGTATTGCCTCTAAGTTGAACAAGGAAACATCTTGGCTTATTTCCCAAATGGTGATTTTTTTTCTACATTTTTATACAGAGAAACCATACAGTCTTCAGTGAAGAAAGTCACATTACATAACCCAATAGCAAAACAGAAAATATAACATGGTAAAATGACTTGCTTTAAATCTAATGGTTAATGTTTTATTATGACTTACTCAAAAAACAATACCTCATTCAATATATACACAGCCGCTCTGTATGACCTAAGGAAGTGGCTTTCAGTTGTATAATGTTGTAAAATCTGTCTGCAGGAAATATGAACAGAAAAAACGAACATTTCAGAAATGTTACAGTGCAAGCAAGACCTTGGAGCTAACTGAGTTTCATACAAGTGATCAAAACATGAAGGTCGCATTTGAGGCTCCTCAGTTCACAGGCAGAGAAAGAGAAAACACAACATTATTGGCCACTGCACCGCACACGCATATTAAAGTATATTTGGAAAACACAGCTAGGCCAAGCCCGTGTACATTTTGTTTTTAAACACAGTAATGTCCCTGTCTGCAGGTTTAGGAAGAGGTAGGGGTAGGGCCCTCAGTGGTGGCAGAGATTAAGGCTCTTGAAGACGTAAAAAAGGTCCCCAAATGTCATCAAATAAGTGTAACTGATCTTTTAAATGCCTCGTTCATGGATGGCCAATCGGTACTGCTCAATGTGCCACTCATGATGCGTGGGCACCAGTGTTGCAGAGTGCACATTTTGTCAACCATAATGGCTGTTGACCTCCATCTCAGGTTTCTGTTGTATTAATTAAAGCACTAAATTATCTACTGTGGAATCTGGGTCCACAAGGAGATGGGTACATCAGCATGAAAGAGTAAGTCTTCTTCCTGGGGATTTGGAAAAAGGAGTTGCTCATCTCAGGTCTTCGTATCGAGTGAAAGGAAATACTCATGCTGACGGGTTTAGAAAGATGAGTCCATTCTCCAACAAGGTTAACCAATGCTATCTGTTTATCTTTGGGTGATACAAAACACCCATTCTAGATCTGTTTGCTGCAGCTTTGTCCTTATTTTGCACTTGCTTTGCAGATCACAGAGCTTGTACAAGCAGTCCTCTTCATGACTTCACTCTTCTACCTTCTATGGAATCTCATTGTGACCACAGGAAAGTAGCCACTGAACTAGAAGGGAGTGTTTATTCCCGTTTGGAATGTTCTGCTCTTTCCTTGTGTCCCCAACACTAATTGGATCCTTATCATTTCAACGTTTGACTCAGTGTATATTGAGGTTCAGCAAGAAATATTAGAGAAGAAAGGCCTATCCAGTGAGTTGACCTTATCCCCTCTCATACATTGTATTTCCTTCATGTTCCATGTATAAGCAACAATATAATCCTAAACGCAAGGCTGTTTAGAAACTTCAAGGAACAAGGAGCAGTGTTATTTTGTGGCACTTGTGCGCAGCATGAAAGTAAAGACCACTCTAGCTGCACTGCCATCCATCCAGCTTCCGCATTTCACGACAAAATATAGCTTGCCGTTTATGCAGCTCATTTTCAAAGAAATTAAGCCGTATAAAAATATATGAACTACAAATCAAACGCACAGCAGATATTCAGTGGCCCTTGTACTTTGCATACTGCGTTGTACAGGGAAATCCTTAGGTATGTCAGTCACACTGCAAGATATAGTAAGACTCCCCCTTCAAAAAGTGTGATATACAGGGAGATAAGACCTTGCTTATGTTGCAGAGTATACAAAACCCCGACCTCGTTATAGTGCGTTACCTGTGGCGATACCTCCTTGCACCGTTTTAGCAGCCGAATATCCTCTTAGCCTAACTCTTACAGTCTGGAGAGTAAGAGAATCGTGAAGTCCAATCCTTCCATTTATTTTATGCAACATTCTTTCTGCAGCAGCACATACAATAATAATGTGTTCTATGTGTTGTAAATAACAGAAGTCCGGCAGGTGACTCCAGCTGCTATCGTTGTTTGCATGAGTGACTGCAGGCCTGGAGTGGAAAGTTCCAGTTGCAGTTTCCAATGATCACTCAAAAGCCGACCAAAAGGGTCTGGGTGGCGCTGGTGTGTTGTTACAGCAAAGAAAGACATGGTGAATGAAGCTCAGGTGCTGTATGGTTAATGCTACATTCAAACAGAAAGGCATCTTTCATTTAAAAAATGTGCTATTTGTTCCGACGGGAGGTCTATCGATTAGTTTCAATTAGCGTGAGTAGCAAAACGCAAACTTGCACCTAAATTCTGAAATCTTTAGACAAGTCTCATTGTACTTTATTGCTGTCATAGAACTGACGCTTTAAATGTTTTTTAAAGAAGGATTATATGCCTTAAATGATGGCACCTCGGCCGAAATAATATTACCAGTTTGGCGAGCCACATACAATGAGGGCGTGCGAATGAGTAAAATTCATGCATGTAGAATGAGTAAAATTCATGCATGTGCGCACTGCATGTTTAGCTGGGGTTGGGGGTCTGTAGAGTGGACTGTAGACACACATTGCATGTACAAAGCTGATTGTTGCGACAGGCAAGTTGATTGTTGGAAGAACACCAAGGGGGTTATTAGGATGGTGAGCGGACTTAGTCCGCCCGCCATCCCATCGGTGAATGGGACCGCCCACCATAAGGGCGGGGGTCCCCTGGGGGGCACTAGGATGCGCCCGCCAATGTGGCGGGCGCATCCTGCATGTTTAGCATTGTGGCGGGGGGTGCACTCGGCCACGCCCGCCACAATGCTAAACATGCTTGTGACGCATTTGCATAAACAAAGCGGTGCCTGCCGCTTTGTTTATGCAAATGCAGGGGGGTACCACAGGTACCCCCTGTGTGCACCCCGCCCACCCCTCCTTCACTTTGGGGGCCCGCAGGGGGCCCCCAAAGTGAAGACCGCATGCCTTTCCGAAAGCATCTGTCCTGGCCCATCTTAATATAGCTGGCGGTGTCTAATAGACAACGCCACCTTTCCGCCCCGGCCGCAAGGCGACCGGGGCGGAAAAGCGGCGGACGGTCTTTCCGTCCACCGCGGTCCCCCCCGCCATACTAATATGGCGGGGGGCATTCAGGAGAGGATGTAGGGCGGATTGCCCCCGCCAGACCGGCGGTGGCTACCGCCAGCCTGGCGGGGGCAATCCGCCCGACATCCTAATGGGCCCCCAAGAGTGGAATAAGTGTAGACTGGCTCTACTTTCGCTACTGCAGAAATTAAGATGTTGGCTATAGTGCAAAACCCCAGTCTCCTTTGGGTCCCCTGGAGATCGCTTTACTCCTGTGAACTTGTGCTTTCTGGATTTCAAACCTCATCTGCCTCATTCACGGATATGAAAACAAGCATTTACAATGCAATAGGTCTCGCAGCATTAAAGTTTGAGCTATTGGCATTGTATATTACAATGTGTTGCATTAATTTGTTATCAAACTCTGAATTGTTTTATAAAGATTGATTGCAAACTGTCAAATGTTGCTGAATAGTAAGCAACGTTGTGAATAATACTGTTTGCTAGTCATCCTTGGGTACCAGAGTACTTCACTTGAGGCAGAGGTATTATCTTTAGACTACAGGTGCCGGTGCCGCTTGAGCTAGAAACAGGGCCAGCCACTCACTACTCTGCACTCACTACTCACTACTCTGCACTCACTACTCACTACTCTGCACTCACTACTCTGCACTCACTACTCTGCACTCACTACTCTGCACTCACTACTCTGCACTCACTACTCTGCACTCACTACTCTGCACACTCACTCTGCACTCACTACTCTGCACACTCACTCTGCACTCACTACTCTGCACACTATCTCTGCACTCATTACTCTGCACACTCACTCTGCACTCACTACTCTGCACACTCACTCTGCACTCACTACTCTGCACACTCACTCTGCACTCACTACTCACTACTCTGCACACTCACTCTGCACTCACTACTCTGCACTCACTACTCTGCACACTCACTACTCTGCACACTCACTCTGCACTCACTACTCTGCACACTCACTCTGCACTCACTACTCTGCACACTCACTCTGCACTCACTACTCTGCACACTCACTACTCTGCACAATCACTCTGCACTCACTACTCTGCACAATCACTCTGCACTCACTACTCTGCACACTCACTCTGCACACTTACTCTGCACACTAACTACTCTGCACACTCACTACTCTGCACACTCACTACTCTGCACACTCACTACTCTGCACACTCACTACTCTGCACACTCACTACTCTGCACACTCACTACTCTGCACACTCACTACTCTGCACACTCACTACTCTGCACACTCACTACTCTGCACACTCATCCTAAATGTAAGCATGCGTGAGGAGGGGACCTACAAGGGGCCCGAATCAATAGGCAGTTTTTACTGTCTCTTTTAAGCGGATCAGAGTAGGCGAGGATTTAGTCCCGGTTAGTTGGTTTGCTGTTGAAAAGGCCGGAGAACCAACAGAAAAATGTGCCTACACCCGCGGAAGGCTGATTGACACACTGGCTAATATTTGGATTTCAAACATTCTGATCAACAACTCACCAATCCAAGCCATTTAAAAGTGGTCTCCACTACATGGGGTTAGTGGGGCCAGCATAGAAAACACTGCAGGCAGAATATGGCGAAATAGGTTCAAGTAAGGGTCGAATCCCCAACGTAACACTGGCTCGAAGTTTCGCCATGATGGGGCCTGCTAGAGAGCCTATCACTCCACATGTGGGGTCCCCGTGGAGGAGGCGCACAGCCCACCCAACCACATGGTTTCTCTAGCCAACCCGGATGTTGTTGCTCAATAACCCGCAAACGAATGAGGAGGATTCCGAGGGGGGTGGGTACAAAATGCTCCTACACAAGCGATGCCCTACGACAGCCTTTCACTTTACCTTCTTGTCAACACATATCTGGAAAGGGTGGGGGCGAGAGGGGCTGCGCCGTGTGGCTGGCATTGGCTTGCAGGGACGGGAACCCACATGAACTCTCGGCGCTTACGGGTGAAAGGTCTACCTCCGGAAGGGACACGATACGGAAGGTACACAGACTGTGTGCATGCAAGGAAGCACCCTCTTCTCCTACCACGTGTGAGTGCGAACAGGGCCAGGGCGCTGCAGTGTGGTAGAGGAAGTGTGTGTGCGGTAAACAGGCTGAATGAAACCTAGCCGGCAAAGCGTAGGGCCTTACCCGAGAAAGTTTCGATGGCCTTCATGGCCCATTGCTCGTCGGGACAGTCCACGAAGGCATAGCCCGCCTTGAGAAGGAACTGGCCGGCCACGGGGATGTGCTGTTCCTGGAAGACCCGCTCCAGGTCTGGGGCCGTGACGGCCTCACTCAGGTTCCCATCGAGAAAACGGCCATCCGGCTGCAGCAGCCCGGGAGGAGCACCTACTTCCTGTTTGGCCGGCAATGCTTCCGGGTCGCCGCAGGCAGCGCGGCGGCCCGCCCTGCACGGGGAAGGGAGGCAGCTTTCGAGGAGGACAGCACCTGGCCGCGAGCGCGTTCTCGTGCGTGTGGCCTTAACAAATCGGCGCGCGCGGCCAGTGCTGTCCTCCTGGGAAGCTGAGCCGCTAACAATAAGGTCTCTGGCGAGAGCGAGCTTCGCTCGCTTCTAGCCGAGACCTAAAAAGGTTTGGGGTAAAAAGTGGAAAAATAAAGCTGGTGAAGATAAAGCTTACTTGGAACAGGTCAAAAGTTTTTAAATATTTCATTAGTGCCCTTTCAGAAATGTTGTACTTTACCCAATTTATGTGGACATTGTGCTGTAAAATGTGACACTTCGCTCTGTTTTTTCTAAAATTTCCCTGTGGAGGTACTCAGCCCCATTAATGTAGATTGGGCTCCCTAGCATGCTAAAATTCAAGGAATGCTGTTGGTCACACCACTTTCAAAGTTTAACAGCTGCCACTACTGTGCATTACTTGCCTTGTTCACTCTTGGTTTACCTCCTCTCTCTTGAGCCACTCTTTTAGGGTCCCTTTCGACTGAAAGATACCTGCACTCATCCCACTTCCAGTGGGTTTCCCATAAGGATCAGGCATTCACCTTCTTTTCTTACTATGCAATACCTTTCTCTGTTCATCCTGTCCTCTATATGCTTCTCATGTAACCAGTACGCAGATAGCACCCACATAGTCTTCTCCTCCTACTTCCTTATTACTTCCAGGCACTTTTTTTCACCCAGACACACATCTTGGAACCTCATAACCATTTGACCCTGCATGGCATTACAACCGCTCATGCAAAAAACCCACTCCCAAACTGAAGTCTTATGTTCTTCTTCCACCACTGCATCCACACCTGTGACTGAATTCATCCTATTTACCCCAAATTACTGATTTTGCCTCATCGGTTAGAAACCTTGCGGTTCTCTTTTGTCCATTTACGACTGTGAGGATGGAAGCTTTCGTCACCAACATTATCGCATCACGTTTTCAGTTACCTAGCATAAGGAAGACCCGCTCACTGATGCGGCCTAAACAATAACTCACTAGTCTTCAATTGATTTGGCTACCACAGTAGTCTTCTGTTTAGCCTCCCCAACAATTTCTGTGCACCTCTTGACAAGGTTCTACACTTTGCTGCCTAGACTTTATTCCCTCTTTATAAGCACACAAGATCTCCCCCTACAGGCACTTTGCTCATCTGCAACCATAGGGCCTTTTACAAATAGCTCATCTTAGTGTTAAAATCAATAAACAACCTGGCTCTCTTACCAATATCTTACCATGCCACACACAAACTAGAAACCTTAATTTCACTAACCAAAAACTTCCAACATCACCTAAACCACCCATTGTGTCTCCAGTTTCTGAACTTTCTGCCTGTAAAGCCCACGTTATTTCACTGCCTTACCACCTATCATTCGGGCTACTGATTAACTCCAAGAATTCAAAATTGCAGGAAGAGGACATTTGCTGCAACAAGAACCTCAAGATAGATAGATAATCCGTTCTCAAGTAAATAGCACATTTTGAGACTTTTACATGCCTTTTATGTTCCTTTAGGTTATAATAGGAGACTTTTTTTGCAATATGTTTGTCTTCATCAATCAAATTCATACATTAGTGCAATTCATCGTCCTAACATGCTGTTTCCACCAACGATGTAAACAACTCATAATTAATTCTCTACCTACCAACATCAATGTTATAAACGCAGTTTTAAAATAGAATGTTTTATTTATTGCAAAACTCTGTGCTTAGTATATTGGTTTCGAAATTAATTGCTCTGTTTTACAACTGTCTGTAAACACAAAATTATTTGGCTTTCTCACTCCTTTGTTAATGGATAGATCAGATAGGTCCAGATCAGGAGCTAGCAGGAGTGGTATCTCTTTTTAGAGGGTGGAAGCCTTACTGGTCGTCCCGATTTTGAGTGGGCCGGTGTTCTGGATCTGGAATGAGCAGGATGGGTGCGCAAACACTGAACCTAACTTTACCAGGAGGAAATCCGCACCCTGTAAAATCTGAATGAAAAGACTGGTGATGGTAAAGGCTGTGGGCAGAGGCACTGCCCATCCCGTACCCAACCTCTGCAAGTACTACTGGGGGAGTTGACATTGCACAACCCCTGTTACTCCAAATGCTCCAGTCTGGTGCAGTACGAAGGGGCAGCCAGTGCTACCCCCAAACACACAAGTGCCCCTTCATATTTCCTCCAAATTACCCCCTGACCACTCTTCCCCCTCACCACTCACATTTAACACCTGCTCATAGAAGGTGGTATGTAATGCGAGCTATACACAGACATGGCAGGTCTGGGGTCCTCAAAGCAGGGAGTAAATGGAAACGTTGGCTGGCATTGGGGTAACTGTGTAATTCGACCTAGAATGACTGGACGTTCATAAGTCTGCCCTGTTTTACATGTAATTGGGTGGTGTATTTTATGTTTACTTGTAAAGTGCACTATCTCCCGCAAGGGTATACTGGCACGTAGGTTTGCAATGTTGTGCTGAAACAGTAACTCTGCACCTCCTCTCCACCAACAAACTCGTGATTCGGTCTTTAGAGGTTTTTTTTGTATTGCCTGATAAGTTTTTCTCCGTTAGGTGAACATGCTTGAAACTCACACAATTTAATCTAAATATGGCTGATACTTGAATGTTTGTGCCTATTGATCAATGTGTTCAGATGTTATAATGGTATCTTGAAGAGGTGTGCATAAAAGGGGTGTGTTTAAAAAGCATGTTACTTTTTTGTAGCAGCATGATGTAAAAGTAGCAAAGTAGACTGCAACCAAATTTCATATGGACATAGTCGTCTTCTGTATGCTTCTCAACATTGTGTACAGTTCTGTACAGTAATTTATCTGTCATTTTAATATTGGAATTTTAAAAATATATTGTCTGGGGTGTAAAAGCTGGATATCATTTGTGGGATCTGTTGACATTTGGGAGCTGAGTTCATCTGAAAAATTAAAAGCAGTCACAAATTGAGCACCAACCTTTTGCAAATTAAATCTTATTTTGCAAACTGATCTAATATTGAAATGTTGGGTCGCAAAATAAGGATTTGGAGTGGGTTGCAATTTTACCTGCCTGATTAATAAGCATGAGGTAGGTCAACTTACTCCTGTTGGACTCCATCAAAGACCTGGTGGCCTGCCAGGGTGAACAGACCACCAGATCTGTGATAAGGATTCAGTAAAGTAAAACATTGTTGTACATGTAGTCCTTTCTCCTTATAGGAAACGAAGCTGAATTTAAAAAAGAAAAAAGTTCACTTTTTTAAAGTCTTTTTAAGGGTTGGCAGTGGACCTGTACACCACTGCTTACCCCCAAACGTTTTCCAGCATTTGCGAAAGGGAAGTGGTTCCAATGGTAACTTTTTCAATGGCTTGTGAACAGAAGTACAGTCACAAATCATTGATCCGTTGCTTAGCAAATCGCAAATTGTAACGAGGCCCTAAACACTCCCCTTCCAAATTGCGATTCAGTATCCATTTCTTAGCCCATTTTGCAATTCGGTAATATTTCGTAGAATCACATTATGAGTTTAGTATATACCCAAAAAACATTTTGCATTTGCTAACCTGTGCTTTTGCGATTCCCAAGGTTTGCGACTACAAATGGCTTTAGACCTCTGGCCCTTCGTTTTTTACTCGGACATATTTTTCATCTGTAGACCTTAGAACAAAATCTGCGTATCTTGCACTAAAAAAAGTCTATAAATAGCTAACATACAGACATGCAGGGCCCTAAAATAGCATAAGGGAAATGAAGGCCCTTCCTAAAATGCTATTAATTTTCCATAATTTCTTAGAGGTTTTTCTCTCTCTAATTGAGATTAATTTCAATGTTACCTTTATGAAAACAACATTCTTTTGAAGAGTGATAAGCAGCTTAATTTTTATTGCAAGCACTAGCAATATTCCCACCTTGAACTTTAAACACATCAAAGCATATCGAGAATAAATCCTTCCCCTGGTTATCAGTATCACTCTGGAAATTTGAGTTTGTGCAGCCCAGATGTTGAACTTTGATCACTACTTCCTGCAATAAAGAAACAAGACATGAACACTAGTTTCTAATGCAGCCACTGAATGGAATAACCTCACAACTGTGATACGGCAATCATCTCTGATTTTCAAAACTGTTTAAAACCTTTCAGACCGTTGCAAATATCCAAACAATTGGATTTGTTGTTGTGTTGTCATGATGTAATCGTGTAAATCACACTGATGACTGGCTCCTAGGATTGTTTTGGAGTAGTGGAATAATCGAAAATCCAGTATTATCACTAAAAGTGTTGATTTGGCCTCCAATGTTGAAATAGAAAGCCATTCACCACAATAGAAAAGGAATGTGCTTTGTTTACACCAGGACAGAATGCAAATGATAACGTGATGCAACTGCTTACCACGTTTCATGTGTTAGAGAGAAGAGTAATCTTGTACTTTACATTAGAAATTCTGAAGCAGTTCCTTGAGATCCTATGCTTTTAGCCTACTCACACTACATATGATTTACACCCTACTTAACATGAGTGGTGCATCTACGATTGGAATAAATATTCTTTACCTTTCACTAATCAAGAGCTGAGGTTAAACTTGCTTTCTGAGTCTGGAAATTAGTAGGTAATGTTATTTATTTAAACCGTTCAAACAGTACTCCTTCACCTTACCATAATCATAAAATGTAAAAATGCAATATTAGTAGAATACAGTAAGTTCAAAGATGGAAGGAAAACTAACTGATTATAGGGCAGTGGTAGAAAATTAAGATTTATTGTTCAGCCATAAAAAGAAAGATGGCTAGTGTGTGGGAGGGGGTTATCGTGCCTTGCACAGATCCTTAAAAAGGAGGTGTTCTATAGTATTGTGCCATTGGGAAAGGAGGCGATTGTTCACGTTTTCCCGTTCAACATTAAGCAATGTCCACATTAAAATTTGATATTTAAGACCTTTCAAAGCTATGTGGAAGAGCAAGCTTGTTTTAAATGGACACCGTGGGATAACATTGAAGGTAGATGTTTGCATACAAAGGCACTAGAAATGAGATGTGTTGTGGAGTGAAAGCCTGATGTGAAAGAAGATAGGATTTGAAAAGACATGAAAAAAACACAATGACCACAGAGGAGCTTTTAAAACAACTATATGGTTATACATTTATTTCGTTTTTTCGTAACAAAAAACCTACAATACCTGACCAAATGCTCTACTGCGGTGAGGTCTAAGAATGGCTGAACAATTGTCCAGAAACCTAGTTGAAATAATGATAATTAAATCTTTTTCTATAGAGCTGAATACAACATTTTTTACCTTTTTAATTGCTGAAAGGTGTTTCTGTTTCCCAGGTAGTGTTGTGACAGATTCAATGTAGTCCTTAATAAAGATATTCAGTCCCCCAAGGCACTTATGTTCTCAGATGTGGGCATAAGCCAGAGATGAGACTTTAACATAGATTTGGGTTTCCTCAATGTGTGGGTGGCTGGAGATGCATGTGCACCTCCTATGTTTGAAAGAGCAATGAGGGTAACCAGATCGACCATCTCAGTTACATCAAAGCACAATGTCAAACTCTGACAAATACTTCTTGACAAAATCCTTCACTCGGATATTAAAGATGGAACCCACTCTGGAACTTTTTGTCCTTTACTCATGCAAGTGGGCAGGAAGAGTTCAAGCACCCAATGTTTGATTATGTTAAATCTTTGAGCGATAAACAAAGATATCAAAACAGTCCCCATCATCCAGGAACCTGAGGCTCTGTGCTTCAACAAGGGCAAAATATGAATTGTAAAAAAAAAAAAAAAGGACACCAAAGGATTTTGTTATAAAGTTACAATCAATTGTAGAACTAAGATTGTCCAAATCAAAGTACTGTGTAAATACATTCTTCCGAGGGATGGGGCTGGCCATACTGCCCCCTGTCACAGGTCTTCAAGCACCAGCTGCCTGAGACAGAGGAGGGGCCTGCCACTAGCCACCTGCTGTGAGGCGCATATAGCGCCGCAAGATCTCCCACGGTGCGGGACACACCCGGGCAAAGCCCAGGCCAAGGGCAGCCCATCCTGTGCCCGTCAGCAACAGGAAGAGGCAGGGCTGCCACCCCCAACTTATACCACTAAAGATACTATTAGCCGCTCATCGTGTTCACACATTTGTGGGGGCACTGCTACAGGTGCAATCGACTTATTGGGGGACTGGGTTGGAGATTACACCAAGATTACTCAAATACTCCTTTTTCACATTCTTCCATTTGAGGACATCTGAGAAAGCATCTGAATAGAAAACAACAGATATACTCCTGCAGCCGAACACCGATGAACTCTGTAGCAGCCCCCACTGTAGCAGCCGAAAAACTGCGTGTGTGGCATGTGAGAGAGGTTTTACTGCGAGGACTGGTTTGAAACGTAAAACAAACACTGAAAAGCAATGTAAGAGGTTATACTAAAATGAAAGCAACATATCCACATTTCTCTTTTGGTATAAAACATAAGAATCACTTGCTGTCCACTATTAGACATAAATCTAAAAGTTATGAAAACGGGAATTGAAATGGGGCACGCTAATTTGTTGACATGACTGCAATGTCATTGTCTTGTTTACACAAAGCAGTTCACTTCTAATCTCCAAATTCACAGACCACACAATGGCATTCAAATCATTGGAATTGGCTTTACTTACAGGTCCACAATCATTGGCCTATAGACATAACTAACCATATCAGAAAATTCAAACTTACTGGTTGTATTGCAAAATGAAAAACGAGAACTAATTTTCTTTGATCAGTAAACTTGCATAAGCTTTCTGCAAGAAGGCTTAGCATATGGTTCTTTAATAAATGTATACACAATGACAACAAAACAACTATTGAGTAGACAAACAGAAAAGAAAATATAACAGAGAGCACAAAGCTATAAAGGAAAATGTAGTAATGTCTTCGGACCATGTCAGGTGTGACATTGTTTCCAGCACTAGTAGCCTCGCTGTTTAAATATTGACTCTGGAACCAGTTAGACCTCCCTTTTAAACCTTAAACCTGCCACTTTATCCCCTGTTGCTCCAGTTACTCGAACACTAGAATTTCAAAGCTAGCTCTTTTAACCATAATAGCAACTTTTTGTTCGTTGGAATCTTAGATTTCCTTTTGGGTGGTTGGTTTCTAGAGGGTTGTGGAGTGCTGGAGCACGGGCGTCCACTGTCATGTTCCCCATACCAAGAACCCAGCGTACATCAGGTTGATGAATCTTTGTTGTCCGCTGAGTTGCCAATGGTAAATATGAACATAAATCATTATCAATTAATGTCACTTTAGTTCAGTCAATAAAAAGAGGTAACTAGAGTTCAACGGTTTTATTTTAAATGTTCTCATTATTCAACTCATTTTATTATGGTATTATTCTCCCCCCAAAAATCAGTAAAGGTTAATAATCAATCAATATGTAGTATTAAGATGAATCAATTCAGTAAATCAAAACAAGCATTACTATAGTAAAATGTAACAAGCATGTTTCATTGAGAAACGTCCCTAAAAGGATTTAAAGGTGTCAGTTTAGAAAACCCATAAAGAGTTTCTGAGGAGAGAGTTGAGCATAAGCATAAAGCTCAAATAATAGCAAATTAAGGACTAAACTAAGACTTCCCATAAAAAGATGTTCAAGAAACTCAGTACAGATGTTGCTCTCTGTCAGTCTGCTCTGCATTGAAGGGTGGAAGAATCTGCTCAACTAGTCTAGGAATATGCACTAATATAAACACACATTTTCTATGTTGCAGCATAAATGTTTTTTTCATCTTCTAGTTGACCAATAAGATTTCATCATGCTCTTTCAACATACTCCTGGGAACAGGTCTACTCCCCATCTTCTCACCAGAGTACAATGATCTTTCAGCCATGTGTCCTTGGCAGGGATGTCTTAAGGATTCTCGGGGCCTTGGCCCAAACTTAATTTGGGGGCCCCTATTCGGAACAGCTTTGAATTTATGATCCAAATTCAGCTCTTTCATACCCTCTTTGGCCATGTGACTGACAGTGCCCAGACACACTCATACAAATTCTAAATGACTTTGAGCTAATGTCGGGAAACAAGGTCTTCAGTATAATCTCCAACCTTAAACCTTCCTCTCACGCTATGGACCCCCTCCCATCCACAATTATAAAAGAACTCTGGGGCCGACCCTAATGATCTTAACAACCTCGGACCTATCTCCAACCTCCCATTCCTTGCTAAAACATTGGAGAAATGCGTTCTCCACCAACTCAACAAACACATTGATGAGTTCAACCTCTCGACACCTTTCAATCAGGATTCAGGAACGGATGTAGCAAGGAAACAGCTATGCTCACCGTCTCTGATGATATTCACAAGGCCTTAGATGAAGGCGATGCCTGCCTACTCATCCTTATTGACCTATCGGTGGCATTCGACACAGTAAATCATCCAGCTCTTCTGGAGACCTTGTCAAAGCGCTCAGGCATTAATGGCACAGTACTAAAATGGTACACCTCCTTCCTACAACACCGCTCGCAACAAATTAAAATCAACTCCTGTTTCTCGAGACCAACAAAAGTCACACTTGGGGTCCCGCAAGACTCAATCGTCTCCCCGTCCCATTTCAATCTCTTCATTGAGCCCCTCACAATCATCTTGAAAAAAGTGGGCGTGGATTACCACCTTTATGCTGATGACACCCAAATCTATTTCAAATCAAGTCACCCAGCGACATCCAACACCTTAATGTCACTCTAACCGAGATCCAAACTTGGTTCAATGCCAACCACTTAAAACTCAACCCAGATAAAACGGAACTAATCCTATTCTCTCCAAAAAGCAACCACAGACCAAACCAAGAGTGGATTAAGAATCTGGTTTCCCTAAACTGCCCCCTTGTCCTTTCTGACTCAGTTAAATCTCTATGCATTACCCTTGACATGAACTTATCAATGGAGGGCCACATCCAAAAACTCTGCAAAAAGTGCTCTTTTCTCTCTAAAACACACATCATGAAATTGAAACCTTTTCTTCCCCATTATGACCTCAAGACAGTAGTCTAATCCCTAGTTCTCTCTAAAATCGACTACGGGAACTCCATACTAACAGGGACTCCTAAAGCTCACCGAGCCCCTCTAAGGGCAGTGCTGAACATGGCCGCTAGACTCATATCTGAAGTAAAAATATTTGATCACATCACACCGGCTCTCAACTCCCTCAACTGGCTTCCCATAGAAGGGAGGTGTATTTACAAGCTGGCCTGCATCACACACAAAACTCTTCACTCTCCGGCCCCCAACTACCTGAACAACGAACTGGTAAGAGCAGGTCAATCCAACACTGAGAAGCTCCAACTCACTCCTCCTTATTCCTCCAAAACTGAAAAAGAAAACCACCCAATACCGATCGTTTTCTGGCAACGTGCCCAGGATGTGGAACACTCTCCCTAGAGACTTCAGGTGCAACCCCTCCTCCTGTTTCAAAAGGGGCCTGAAACTCCATCTCCTTAACAAAGTCTTTCCTGACCAACGTCAACTAACCTAGACTTCAATATCCGAGTTGACTCTTCCCTCTCTTGACATTCAATGATAGTTGGTGACCGGTCTGAGCGAACCACCTTTTTTCTTTATTCTCTCCCCCTCCGATGCACGACGTACTTATTTTTCATGCTGTAATCTTTTTTCTTGTTATCTCTGATTTTGCTCCTCTGCCTGCTTACTATGTAATGCAATCTCCTTCTGTGTTTTTTAACTGTTTGTATGTAAAGCGCTCTAATACCTACGGGTCAAGTTAGCTCTATATAAAATTTTTAAAATAAATATTACTGCAAATAATCCCTGTAACACCCTCCCTGTTCTCTTATGTGAGGTCCTGTTTTGAGCTAAAAGAAACTTTTTAATGGATGTTGTATGAAACATAAACATAATCTGTGCCAAATGTCTGGAAGAGACTCACACATCACCCACATTAAAAATAAATTAAAGGAAAACGGTATTTAAAACAATCTGTTTAAGAATTATTCAAGGTCATCACTGCAAGACTGAGAAGAACAGAGATGGCTCTATCAGGACCCCCCCTTAAAGGATGGTGCCCTGGGCCAGTGCCAGTGCCCATTATGCCCATGCCTTAAAACGTCTCTGGTCCTTGAATGTTGCAGGCACATCCTTTCTTGTTTGTAATATTGTCCTCCCATGAATCATCCTCCGTGTCATCTGCAAGTTCTATGGTGTGAACCTCACTATCTGTGGTCTAATACGACACATTTCTATTCATCAACTATTAATCAGTAGCTTTTGAAAAGGCAACATCTGCTGCTAAGGGAAGACAAATAACTTGCACAATTGTCAGTTAACGTGAAAAACAAACATTTCAGTATTAATGGACCACCACATTAAACATGGTGTCATTACATATGTCAACTTAAATAAACTCCAGGCCTCTTTACTAGGTTACAGGCCTATAGGTTCTAGGTGTGTTTGCCTACTACAACTTTTGCATTAAGCATACTTTATTTTGAACATGTATTTTTAATAAAGCATTTGGTAAATAATTACATTTGCGTTAGCAGGAGTTTTCGCACCTTCTCTGTTACCTAGCTCAAACCACCTGAGATGTCCCTCCTTGTTTTCATGGCCACTGAATAACAAGGACAAAGTGCAGACCTGTCCTAGAATTCATGCTTCATTTTTAGCATATAATCAGGCATCTTTTGTTAGTTGAAAGTCAAAGGATTGTAAGGGTTTCAGAGAACATGCTTATCTTCTTAGCAGAATTACATTGTCCACAGTCTTCTGTGTAATTTATATTATACAATTATATATTAGAACACCTTAGCACATAGTCCTACAAACCTGTTTGTGCCCTAGTACGGCCCTAAAATGTGCAAGGAACATCTGCTTTGTCATGTTGATCTTCATTTTAACTGCCCAACTTTACCAACGTGTAAAAACAACATATCTTTTAAAACAATGTCTGTTACTGGATGTTGAACTTATTGTGTGTGATTATTCCAAATCAACGACCAGTTCCTGTTGTAAAACTTGACAGCTTAGCCCAGCTACCGACAGTGACCCAAACGTCCAAAGGGAAGGACTTTGTTATCTAATTGGAGTGCAAGAATATCTAAAGTCTTGGAAGACCAGTGATAATGATACTAGTGATAGGGCTACAATGGATACTTTACCGTAACCACTGACTGATACAGTATCTAGAGAAAAGACCTGATATGTTATACCAGTCATAAACCATCCTCTTTTTCAGACACTGTGTGAAAGTGGGATTCACTCGTTCTATTTAAGAAAAAGAATGTATTTGTAAAAGGATTTTTACATTGCAAGCATAGTATGTTTCACTTGTGTTTGCTACCATCTAATGTTTAAGAAAGCAGAAATATTGAAGGTATAAGAAGTGGAAAAGTTCCTTGTATTTTCAGTGTCAAGTCCAAAGTATCAAGAACCATATTGGCTGCTCTATCACACGACAAAAGAAAATGAACATTACATTTGTTTCAGTATCTGGTCTTGGCCATACGTTGTGAAGTATTGTCCCAAAAGCTTTCATATTATTCATGCTGACTCAATGGGAGTTGATATTCTGCTGTAGGAGTGGCTTGTTTCAGATTTGTCTCTCTAAGTATGTTAGGAAATCAAGTACATTGTGTTCAAGGTAGTTCCATTAAGGTGGAGTGTTCTAAGTTATATGTTCATAACATAGGAACAGCATTTTAAAACCCTATGCACCCCAAGTTTCTTGACTTTCTTAGAAATAAGCAACTAATATTTAAGTAAAGAGAAGTAGAACTGGTCTTGTTACATATTGCTTATTTTTGTTATTGTGGTAAAGCCTAGAGTGGGTAGTAATTTGAAATTATGTACACTTTACATTGATCTAAGATGAGCAGAGTGTTTTTAAGGTCTTGCTGCTTTCAGTATTAATGGGTATAATGTGTCACCTGCATTGCCCCCAGAGCTGAAGCAGATTTAATTGCCAGGCATGAATTATATGATAGAGGAGGAAAATAAGATTTGTGAATCTACAATTTTAAAAAATTTGATCAAGATATAAAAAACAAGTAAAAAACAGTAAGTAATGCAATTCGACAAGAAATAACTAGATCAAAGTCAAACAACATATGATGCAATCATTTAAAGGAAGCACTGAAAACAATCCAATTACATAATTTATGGGCACCTGCAATGGCAGAATTTAGAACAATTGTAAACAAGACAGTAAAATTAAGATTGCGTCTACAAGAATGAGATGAATTTGCCATAAAATGCCTGGTTGATGATATATACAATCAGAATAGGCAGCAAGCTTACTTGGGTGTTCATTTTTCTGAATATCTCAAACGGATGCCTTTATCTCACACATTGAGTGATTTCTCTACCAAAGGCCTAATCCCATAATGGGAGCAGATGTGGTCAACCAAAACCTGTCGACTCTGTGTCTATAAAAATGAATCAATGTTAAAACATTCTGTGCACCTTCCCAGAGCTTCCAGAAGCTCTTGCGGCTTTACATTTTTGCTTTCTGACCTCATATTTTGCTGACTTCATTTTTGCTGGCTTTAGGATTCTGGGCACTTTACCTGCTGAGCAGTACTAAAGTGCAGGTGCTCTGTCCATAAAAACATGGTAACATTGGTTTATCCACAATTGCCATATTTAATTTACTTATAAGTCCCAGCACAGGTGCCCTGGGTCTGTAAATTAAATGCTACTAGTGGGCCTGCAGCACTGATTGTGCCACCCACTCTAGTAGACCTTGAAATATGTCTCAGACTTGCTATTGCAGAGCCTGTGTGTGACGTTTTATACTGCCCTCCTCCTTAATATATGTCACCCCTACGGTAGGTCCTAGATGGCCCCAACACACACCGGCTCTCAACTCCCTCAACTGGCTTCCCATAGAAGGGAGGTGTATTTACAAGCTGGCCTGCATCACACACAAAACCCTTCACTCTCCGGCCCCTAACTACCTGAACAACAAACTGGTAAGAGCAGGTCAATCCAACACTGAGAAGCTCCAACTCACTCCTCCTTATTCCTCCAAAACTGAAAAAGAAAACCACCCAATACCAATCGTTTTCTGGCAACGCACCCAGGATGTGGAACGCTCTCCCTAGAGCCTTCAGGTGCAACTCCTCCTCCTGTTTCAAAAGGGGCCTGAAACTCCATCTCCTTAACAAATTCTTTCCTGACCAACGTCAACTAACCTAGACTTCAATATCCGAGTTGACTCTTCCCTCTCTTGACATTCAATGATAGTTGGTGACCGGTCTGAGCGAACCACCTTTTTTTCTTTATTCTCTCCCCCCTCCGATGCATGACGTACTTATTTTTCATGCTGTAATCTTTTTTCTTGTCCCAGCACAGGTGCCCTGGGTCTGTAAATTAAATGCTACTAGTGGGCCTGCAGCACTGATTGTGCCACCCACTCTAGTAGACCTTGAAATATGTCTCAGACTTGCTATTGCAGAGCCGGTGTGTGAAGTTTTATACTGCCCTCCTCCTTAATAGAAGTCACCCCTATGGTAGGTCCTAGATGTCCCCAAGGCAGGGTACCATGTATTTAAAAGCTGGACATATACTTTTATGTTTTACATGTCCAGTTAGGGAAAATATTTTCACTATTGCAAGGCCTATCTTGCCCATAGATTAACATTGGGATACCTTATTAACTCTTAGAACTGTAAGGACAAGATACAAATTTTGAGTTTGGTGTCTCCAGGCTTCCAATTTAAACTCACAACTTATGGTGAAGTTGGATTTTAAATTGCAAGTCTGAAAACACCACTTTTTTAAGTTGACATATTCTTACTTTAACCATTCCGTGCCTATTCTTGTCTCTAAATACATGTCTGGGGTGGGTGACAACGGGACATTGTGCATACCATCTAGACACACACAAAGCGAGCTGAGCTGTGAAATTGAGATCCTGATGGCCCATAAAGAGGCTGATGGGCCTTAAAGGCCTTGCCAGGGAAAGAGTAGCTGTAGGAAGTAGCTGGAAAATGGACAAAATCCAAGGATTAAATTATTGTACAGGAAACCGGTGTGCTAAACAATAGTGCTCAAAGTACTGATAGTCTAAACTTTAGAGTTCCAGTCCAAAGACCTTGAGCAGCAGGGTTGGCAATACAGTACCGACTGAAAAAACAGTTAAACATGAGTTAGGGTTCTGGCGCAAATGCATAAAACCTCTGAGATTCACCAGTTATGATTGTAAATGCATACAACACATACCATAACTCGCAGCATTCACCATGCACAAAACAACCTATTTTGGCACAGTTACACAGAAACAGATAAAAGGAGCACAAAACATAACCAGTATTGGCAAATGTTTGTGGTTTTACGTGTTTGAGCTATAAACATAACTCAGTTTGTAACTATGGTTTTATATATTTTGTGACTGTGTGGCATGCGCATTAGATCAAGTCCTTCACTGGTGTTTCTCCTGAATGAGTTGTAAGTAACCTAAGCAGCCTTTTTACTGGCCCCAAGCAGTAAACCGAGTTAACAAAGATGAATAGAAAAAAGATCAACAAAACTGGTGAAAGGCTTCCACCAATAAAGAGGAGTAAAAATTAGGGTGTGATAGTGAATAGCTCTAGCACACATCTACTTCAATGTCTTCATCTATGATATTGTTTTTGTTTTAACTATTTTGATTGTTAAGCAAGTGAATAATATTTAAGTATACAAAAGACATGCATTTTATAATATTTCACAATATCAAGTGTTATCATGTGAGAATATCTGGTCCTATTTCCTTGTCACAGGTCCGTCCTCCACTCACCCCTATTTTACTAATCACCCATTCGAGAAATCCCTTGAGTCTTTCTACTTCCTTTCTTATATTATAACCCCACCCCATTTGAGATGTTGTGTGGCCTTGCCTCAGATTTTCAAAGGCATTTGCCTTTGTTGTGGCAATGTTTCTTTTAATTTATTATGGTATAAGGCAGTCTGGTACCCTGTTGGCACCATTGCGTGTGTGTCTACCCTCAAGGATGGTTGTGCCCGGAGGCCAAAGGCCGATTCTCTGATCACAGTCAGTTGATAGGCCCAGTAATATTTATTTATGTCAGGAAGAGCAATATTTCCCCTCCATATACACCCTATGTCAGCTTGGGCATGCCATACCTATCTGGGGAGATCCTCTGTCCTATATTAAAGTGCAGACTTAAAACCCTGCTTCTTTCTCCCCAGATACTCAAATGTTTAAACGATTTTTGGAGTGTGAATTCTCAGATTTGAGTATCTGTACGTTATGCTCCATAGTAGATTATCATGGATCCTTCATGTACATAAATGAAGGGCACCAATCAGAAGATTCCAGGTAATAGCATCCAGAGCTCCACTGCCAGCCGTAGAAATATATACATTATCCGATGTCTCCCTCCATCTAAAGCCTCTCACCAAGGCCTCCTTCCTGACTCAACAGGCCAGGGATTCCAGTGATCCGTGACATTATTTAAATCCTGTATACATGACCTTGAAACGAGCCCACCGTGCAAAAGTAACCCTTCAACCACCTGACAAAGGAAACTGTGTTAATAATTTACAAATTCTCTGCAGCTTTACATGGCTACTGCATCCATTTCTGGAGGTTACATCACAGAAATGCTAAAAAACGTTTACAGAAGTTCCAGAACCCTACTAACACGAAGGTGGAAGAAGATGATTATGGAAAAAGACAAAAACATTAAATCTATATGATGTAGGAAACACTTCTTTTTGTAAGCAAGCATTGTTTCCAATCTGTAATTCAAATATGTTTTGTAATTCCAGTGAATTAGTTTATTTTATGACTTCAAAAGGGAATTTCTTTTTTTCTGTAAATGATCGGCATATATTTGTTTTCCTGTTTTACAGACTCGCTCCTTACTTAGTGTGTTTGAAGAAGATGCAGGAACCCTAACAGAATATACAAACCAATTACTGCAGGCTATGCAGCGCGTGTATGGAGCTCAGGTAACTTTTTCTGATGAATATCAGCAAAGAAACGTGGCCTGTTCATCCTCTGAAGACCCAGTGTGCATTTATGAGGGAAGTGTAAATAATTCATGCAGGTTGTGCTGCTAATACCATTCCATCCACCGTCTTATCGTATACTGTGATGGCACTACTTATTTCCACACCTTGAAATCCATGTAGTGATATGCCCCTGATATTTTGTGAAGAACCTAAGGCGGGTTGCTTGCTTCCATTCAGTCCATCTTTTCAACCCCCTGAAGCCTTTGACTCCACCAGTGAGCTCCTCCATTTCTTTTCATTGTCTCTCCTCTCTCTTCATTCTCCCAAATTGCTGGGTCACATTCTTCACCAATGGGCCTTGGACGCCACCCCTTTCACTTGACATCACAATTGGCATGGCTAAGGTGAAACAGTTTCCTGTTATCTTATTTACCAAGACATTAATGTTATTTTTTTGATTGTATTTTCTTTGGTAGTGTTAATCTAAGCCTCGGTTAAAATCTGATGAAGAGGGAAAGTAATGCAATTCAATGCTTAATTTTGGGAGTCTTTGCTTATTTTTAGACGTTTGAGTACTTTCATGCTTGACTTTTTGAAGGGAAATTATAATAATGGTAAAATATTATCCATTCAATGTATACCTGCTGTTTTCTCTCCTGGCACCGTGGTAGCCCTATGTGTCTCACTTCTTGCTCTTGGTATTGACCTGACAGATGTTATAAGAATATATTCAGGAGAGAAAGCAGTGGCATGGCTATCAACAGAGCAGCAGGTGCAGTAGCTTTTGGGCACTAAGGTGTGCTAGGGGCTCAATGCTCCCAAATTATGTCCATGTTCCTTGCTTGCACCAGGGGCCATGTCACCCTTGCTGCACTGCTGAGAGAAAGTATTGATTTTCGGGAGTCAGGAGTAATGTGTAACACATAACTGTAAGAGCAGGTGCTCAAACTGTTCCACTTTAACTAACAAGATTGACAGATGAATTAAAGCCTTGCCTAACCGGTGTAATTTCTGGACCAACAGTGAGAACCCAAATACTGTAATGCAAATTGAACAAGGGGGCCTGGAAAAGGAGCATATGCCATGTACCTGAGCCTTGCATGACCAGTTACTGGTCCCACATTAGGCAGAGCTAGTAGCAGCTCAGGAATCTTCTACAGATGAGCTTGTGCCACATTCCTTCCATGAGACCATCAGTCGCACAATTGTCTTTTTTCAACGCACAAGCTAAAAGAAAATGTCTGTTGAAATAAACGCATGCTGACTCCCCCAAGCTAGGGCATCACTTGTGCACTTTGACTACCAGGAAGGAAACTGCTTGTTTCCTGCTCACCTGGGCTAGGAGTAGTAAGTGGGTGACTGGGGCGGCTCTAGGGTGGTGCGACCGGTGCAGCCTCACCTGTCGCTAGCCTAGGGGAGGGTGACATGTTTAGGAATAACACAGGTTTAAAAAGCACCTGCTGCAGAGTTCCTTATATGTCCAGCATGTTTCAGACAACAATCAAAAAATGTCTCAATAACTCTGGTGATAACGGTTCTGTTGTGCTGTTCCTAGGACCCCGAAGGATCTGCGCGTTTTGGATGACCTAAACTGAGGGCTTGGTGTGCAGACAGACTCTGGACACTCCCACAGGATGAGTCAGCTGTTAGACCAGCTATCTCTACAGAGGCACTACCACCCCCCTGTATTCTACAGCGGTGTAGGTAGTTCTTGGCTACCACGGAACATGACAACCCTGATCCCTCAGGTATTGTGGAAAACAATACGGTATCTTTCGCTCAGTTACACATGCTTACTTTTCTCAGAATACACACAGACCGATGATTGGAATGGGTTCAATAATTATTTATTGATCAAGAGTCAGTCTAGTATGAAACATATTCGCTGCAACAATCAAAAGAAAGGATGTGCATATATTCAAGATATAAGAATGCCGTCACTAACAGATGCTGACGCATTACTCTTGGACTCGGACTTTACGAAGGACGAGGTCCTGCTCACAATACACTCCTTGCAGTCGAGTAAGGCCATGGGACCGAACGGTATCCCATTAGAGCTATATAAGCGCGTCTCGGATCTCGCGGCTTTGCCTCTTTTGAGGATGTTTGTCGATAGCCTGAATGCGGGTGAACTGCCGCAAGATCAGCGGACAGCCACAATCATTGCTATACCGAAACCTGGCAAGCCTCCAGATGAGTGTACGTCGTATCGTCCGATATCGCTGCTGAATGCGGAAGCAAAGATATTGGCAAAAGTGATAGCTAGTCGCCTAACCCCGCACTTGACAACGCTCATCCACCCGGATCAATCCCGGTTTATGCCAAACAGAAGCACTGCGCTGAATTTTAGGCGCGTCCACGCGGTAATGGCACAGATACCTAGTTTGTCGGTACCGGCGGTGATTCTGTCATTAGATGCTCGAATGGCCTTCGACATTGTCGAATGGCCGTATCTTTTTGCGGTTCTTCGGCATCTGGGCTTCGGCCCCAAATTCTGTGCTTGGGTAAGATTATTGTATACCAAGCCTCTTGCACATGTGGTGGCTAACGGCCACATTTCCAGAGATTTTCAACTTGGCCGTGGCACGCGGCAGGGGTGTCCTTTGTCGCCTCTGCTTTTCGCCTTAATCCTGGAGCCCCTGGAGGCATGGATAAGGTGGGACCCCATGATTAAGGGCGTTAGCTGAACGGAGACGTGGGAGGATCGTATATCCCTCTACGCTGACGATATCCTTCTATATTTGACCATGCCCAGGCAGTCAATAATAGTCCTCCTTAATATTTGTGAAATCTTCGGTAGGGCTTCGGGATATACCATCAATTGGTCTAAATCGGTCTTGTATGTTCCTAGGGGTCCCCCACCGTTACTCCCGGCTGATTGTCCTTTGGTAATCACTGATGGGCCATTTAAATACTTGGGGGTCTGGGTGATGCCTAACTCGGGCACCTTTTTCCAACGTAACCTACTACCGCTTGACCGTTTCCGTACAGATGTGAAGCACTGGCACACCCTACCGCTGACCCTTTTGGGGAAAGCGGCATTATTCAAAATGATGACTTTACCGCGGCTACTATATATTCTTGAAAACACTCCGTATCTTGTGCCTTTGAAATACTTTGCGTCAATAAATACACTGGTTTCTGGTCTCCTTTGGGGGGATAAACTAGCGCGCGTCTCCAGGCAAAAGTTAGTTAGGGGCTGGTACGATGGGGGCATTGCGCTTCCGGATATGCAACTGTACTACTGGGCGGCTCAGTTAAAGATCATAAGGTCACAGCACGGAGACCGCGTTACTTGTGATGGTGGAACATCTCCGTGCAAGGCTGGATGCTGGTCAAACGGCGGCGCTTATATTGTTAGACCTTAGCACCGCCTTTGACACGGTATCTCACAGCATCCTCCTGCATCGGCTTGAGGAGTATGGCATTGGTGGCCAGGCGTTGCAATGGTTCCGCTCCTTCCTCGACGACCGCTCCTTCTGTGTTGCCATTCCTCCCTTCAAGTCCAAGATCCAACCACTGGCCATGGGGGTCCCGCAGGGGTCCTCGCTGAGTCCCACGTTGTTCAATCTTTACGTGAGACCGCTGGCTGATGTCGCTAGGCAGTGGGGCCTAACTTTGGGCTCATATGCCGACGACACACAGCTGGCGGTTACTCTCAGCGGGGACGCGGAGACTGAGGCCCCTAGGTTTCAGTCTGGACTGAAGGCGGTGGCTAGCTGGTTGACAGGTAACTGTCTCCAGCTAAATGCCACAAAAACAGAGGTGATGGTTGTCGGCAAGGGAGTGGAGCTGTGGGGCGATCAATGGTGGCCTACAGAGCTGGGACCCACTCCAACCCCGGTGTTGGAGGTGAAAAATTTGGGGGTCTGGCTGGATGCGGGCCTCACTTTTGTAGGGTACACCAAAAAAACTGCTGCCTGCTGCTTCGGTCTGTTAAGAGGTTTGAGACCTGTTCTCAAGTTCTTCGATGCCCCGACCAGGCAGCTGATGATCCAGGCAACCATCATCTCTCGCCTGGATTATGCTAGCTCTCTTCTGGCCGGGGCCAACCAGGCCGAGCTAACTCGTCTGCAGCGGGTTCAGAATGCTGCGGCGAGGGCGATTGTCGGCCTGCCCAGATTCTGTTCGGTGACAAATGTTTTGCGCTCCCTACATTGGCTTCCGGTAAGGAAGCGTATCCTCTTTAAGGTGCTGTGTCTTGCTTTCAAGATCTTGAGAGGTATAGGCCCGGAAATTTTATCCAGCTGTCTTTCCTTCTATGTTCCCACCCGCACCCTCCGCTCCCAGGGTCTGGCCCTCGCTGTGGTCCCAAGATTCAGGCTTAGTCGTATGGGTGGCCGCTCTTTCAGTGTAAAAGCTGCAGTAGCGTGGAACTCCCTCCCTGTGGAAATTCGCTTATTGGAGGATCTTTTGACCTTTCGGAGGGCTATAAAAACATTCCTGTTTTAAATTGTTTCTTTATGTAATATTATTCTCTCGTTGTGTTATGTACTACCTTGTCTCTGCGCCGGGACGCTCCTTGGCTGGAGTATCTGTGCGCATAAGAAATTAATATAACATAACATAACATAACATAAATCAATGGCTTCATGCTCCACAGACTGAACCGGCGTACAAGGCGGATAGGTACGATCTGGGTGCTGGAGGGGTTCTTACAGCGCTTTATGATGTTAAGAATGCGGCGGCCTTGGTGGGACCCATGGCCCATACAGTGCGGCTGTGGTGCTTGCCAGCGGCTTGCCTTAAATGTAAAGATAAGATCACACAGATGAGCCACTTTGGTCATCGCGCCGGCTCGGCCAGCTTCGCAATAGTAAAGGGTTTGAGACCTGGGATCTGATTGGTATCTCAACGGTGGGGGATCTTTGGCGATGGGGCGTGATCCTTACGTTTGTTCAACTGATGGAACAATATGATCTGGCGCCTACGGAGCACTTTAGATCCCTACAGATTAGCTATGCCCTCCGGTCGGTGATTCCTATTGGCGAAGAGTTGCCCAAATCCACGCCGTTGGAAGACCGACTGCTTACGGAACATATGCCCTAAAAAAACGACCTAGTTAGTGTACCGTAAGCTGGTCAATAACTTGCCTGACCTCACTACAAAACTAAAGGCAGCATGGGTGGTGGAGATGGGTGAAATGGATGAATCCGATTGGCAGACCGCGCTGTCCTCTGCCAGGGAGGTGGCTGTGCCGTCTAGGCTCCGATTGGTGCAGCTAAAAATTTTGCACCAAGTGTATTATACTAGGGTCACTCTTCACAGGATAGGGAGAATTGCGCATCAGTACTGCATGCGGGGAGGAGGGAACCTTCTTCCATACCATTTGGGACTGCACTTTCATAGCTGCATATTGGGCCAAGGTTATGCGAACTATATCACAAGTAGCAAAGGTCACACTGGTTCCGGAGCCGTGTTGTTGCCTGCTTAACATTTGGGAGCCCAACGACTTGAGTCACCACATGCAATATTGGGCCACGCTGGGTATTATGTATGCCAAGCAAAACGTGGCTAGGGCGTGGGGATCCACCCAGGTACCAGCGCTCAGGGACTGGTATGCTGATCTGGACTATGCAATGGTAGCAGAAAAAGCGGTGTACTTGCATCAAAAATGCCCGTGGAAGTGGACAAAGATTTGGGGGGCTTGGAACGAATATAGGGGATTCATTTGTGACCCTCCACAGCTAGATAGTGACACTGACTCCGATTAGAGGGGAGGGGGGGTGGGGAGGTTCCGGGAAGAGGGGGCCGGGGATGAAGTACTGCCATGATCGTGGGTTGTTTTTCTTCATATGTCGCTATATTGGTCTTTTGCTTGTCGTTTGCTTTGCCCTCACGAATGTATGCCCTATATGTTTTATTCAAATGCAATCATTGTTTTTATGTTTATAAACAATAAAAATGTTTAAAAAAAAAAAAGAGAGGATGTGGTCGGGACACGCTCAACCGTCTGTCCACCCGACCCCTTTCTAGCACTGAAGTAGCCTCGAGGCTATATAAGGATTGTAAGTTTGGTAAGGGCATCAAAGAAAACGGCTTTCTTTTAGCTTTTCACAATCAGGGTATAACAAGAACACAGGCTGGGGGTGTTTTTGAGGTGGGTTCCTCCACTGAAGACTCCTTGGCCGCTGTTCCCGGCTCCCGGCTCCTTCCTTGTGGCAGTCGAGCGTGGACCCAAAAGAAAGAAAACAACAAAAACGGGCTCAGGCTTCTGTTTCATATTAAGTAGTCGAGATGAGAGGGAGGGGCAAGTGCATCGTCACCAGTCCTAGTTGTGCTGTGCCTAACGTGAGGGAAACAATGGTGCTTTTTAACGGTGCCCCTTCAACTGCGCCCACAACACCTGGTCAAGCCCTGAGCATGCACCCGGTACTTGCCTGCTCCCACGACCCTCCTGGGCAGTGGTGTTGAGAGACCAAGCCTCTTACCGTCGGGGAGTACAGTGGTGCCTTTGCGGGCTTCTCTTCCTGGCTCCTCTCCGCTGGTGCAGGATCCCCGCTCTGCTCCCGTGCAGGGTTCCTAGTCTTCTTCCTTCCTCGGGGTCGGGGTTCTCTCCCATTCTTATCACTCCGCTCTGGTCGCATCCTGCTCTTCTTCCGGCATCAGAACAACTGAACGCCCTTCCGGGCGCCCGCCGCCCTTTTCACGTGTTTCCTCGCGTTGTTCTCCCTGCGACGCTAGACCGCTGACCCCGCCTCCGGGTTCCGCGTCGCCGGCGGCCATGTTGGGTTGGTCGTCGGTGTGCGAGGGTCGGAGTCCATCACAGAGGAGCAGACAAATGTGATCGCTAGCACCACTATCGTAATTAGCAGATACATTTCTACCATAGTGCTAATAAGATGAATAAACGCAGATTATATAAAACAATAGCATTGGCTTACTCCTACGATGCGTAGCCTACCTAAATGTACCTAGCCTAGATATGTAGGTGACGCATGTGTCTGTAAGTGCTAGGATATATCCTAATGGAGCCAAGAATCCCCCGGGGAAGTGCTAACCCCTCACCTGATGGTTCTGAATGAAGGACCCTGTCTCTGCGTCGAGTATGGCACCCCTCAAGGGATGTCCCATCTCTGTCTGTCAAAGGATCAGCCTTCAGAGTCTCAGTCCAGCCTGGAAGGAATTCTCCTCTGCTTTGTAAGGGGGAGTGAGATCTTGTATACTAAGTGGTCACTCCAGGGTTTCTTCCAGAATAGATATGTTTTGAAAACATCCACTAATCCTTTGCTGATCCTTTTCTAAACAAAAACACTCATGCACAGCTGGCTGTATGGCCGTAGATTTAAAAAGTGGTGACCCTTATACAGAATAAATCTGCCGTGCCTGGGGACATGTTTATGTACGTCAGGTACAGGGTTTAAGATAGGGTAACGAGAGCCTGGTGTCGAATAGACAGAAGTAAGCTACTGGGTAAAAGGTCACCTGTGTAGAACAGTTATGTCATGTGGATGGGACACAATGTATGTAATTGGTATGTACATGATGTAATTATGTAAGGACATAATAGTTCCTGCTGGAGAGAGATCTTTTGTCTAGTGGCAGTTTCCACTCATGCTAAAGTAGCGCAGAGGGTATATGCCTGCTGCAAAAAACTTGCACAATGCAAATCACGAACTGTATTTTATGTGGATCACTCAGTAGGTTAGTGCTTTTGCCACAGAGATTCTTTTGTTACTTGCCGTTCATACGTTAAAGTTCTAATATTGCAGTGACTGATGAACTGTGATCAAAAAGCTGCATGCAAACTGCATGGAATAGCTTAGAATGTTATTTTTTCCCCCACAGTCTTTCGTTATCCTAATGTTTCTGAAAAGGCTTAATTTGGGTAGAAATACAATCTTATTAGTAAAGCCAAGTACGTTTAAAACCCTGAGTTTGTGCATCTCCAGACCAAACACTCCTGCACCTAGTAATCCTTATTGTCTTGCGTAACATTTCCTATAGACTGATATACAAACACATGATTCATTGGCTCTGTAAAATGTGTGTAATGTAAAATGCTCTAACACCCTACACTGTCATGAGTAGCGCTACAAAACAAATGTAATGCTTGAGAGATTAGGTATATGAAGAGATGAGGGATACTGGTGGAGCGTGGTAGTGAGGGAATTCGTGGAGATGGAGGTTTTGGGGGTGTGGGGGGTCCTGTGGCGAAATGAAACATGAAGAAAATGTTCTTATCAAGTGATTGTATGTGGCTAATGTAAACACAGCTCAGGGTTAATTGTGTGGCCAATACAATGCTGCTGTGTTTAATGGTTGTGTTGTCTTTCTATTTATTAACGTCACAGATTTTATATTTTTCATACCTCCAGTCTAGTATAATTTTGATATCTGTCCTTCATTATCAGTACAGTTCCACTGGAGGAACACCAATGTGTTCTTTCACAGAAAGAATACCATCCCCTTGGCCAGCGGTGTATGGTCATTTCTTTGCAAGTTGATAATTGAAGATCTAGAATAAACAAAATGGAGAGCAAGGGTTATGAGGGGCGAGTCCCCACCCCTGGGGTATGATCAAGTAAACAACGAGGACTGGCCCACTATGTTAGAGTGATGGAACCTTATTAGTATTCCATGTCACCTGTAAGTATAGCTGTGTCAGCTGGGCACAAGCAGTCTTTGTTTAAAAAACCCTCACACACCAACCTGGTTGGTGTCATGCTTCATCATCGGGGTCCAACCAGGCAGCCGAGTGCCGCCTGGTTGTGCTTCAACGCCTGACTACAGCGGAGCAGGTGTCGTGCAATAGTGTGAAGTAGATGAAGGTGAATGTTAAAATACACCTCTGGGAATCCTTGCCTGATAATTTATTAGTGGCGGCCCAGGGTGTCAGTTAAAAAATATGTGTTGCAACTAGTAGTAAAAAAATTAAGATTACTAAATTGGCTTAATGACGGTCTACATGTTTCAGTCCCTGTAGAGATTGAGCGGGACTTTCTTCAGGACCAGGGTGAGTGAGTGGCAAAAGGAAAAGCCAAGTGTATCAATCTCCAACACACTCGCTAAGGTGTATGGAAAAAGACGGTGGAAGGCGCGCCTGTGGGTTACAGGCACCTTCAGGGAAGCGAAAAAATCCTGTTGGAAGGAAGAACAAACAAAGCACACCTGTGTATTAAGAGGATTTCTGCAAGAGTGCGTACGCTATATTGCAACAGGTGTTCTATGGTGTGCATGGTGGTTGCTGCTATCAAGGAAAACAGGTGACAGTGGGTAGAGCACAGTGTGCTGTGAGTGCTACCATGCCTGTGCTATGAACTAATACGGTGGCGCTGTGGAGCCTGGTGGGTGTTCTCAGTAGCTTAAGTGCCCCCAGTGTCTCTACATGGACTGAAACATGTAGACATAGTGGGCCAGTCCTCGTTGTTTACTTGATAATTGAAGATCACCTTAAGTTAGACGTAGCTGTTCAGGTCACTAATACAGAAAAGTTACTATTAGCGGTACAATACTGCTCCAGCAGGAACACTAACACCCAGGCAGTAGCTGTGGTGGTGTTGCTGCTTTTAAATCTCTTGAATTATTACATTTCTGCCAACATGCAGCTGTGATGTTTTTCCGGCATGTTTGTTGACTGCATCTAATTTACAACTAAATTGTTGGAAGCTAGTTATGACATTATTTAAGAGCAGGTGAGAGCTGTTCTTATTTTTAGTGGTAATTTATTCACCAGGAATTTCATTTAGCAGGGATTACTGACAATGTAATTATCAATGGTGTTAAAGCATTTATCACAGGTGTAACATTTCAGGAAGTAGTAATCTAGCAGAGCAGAATTTACCTATTGGTGGCTGATCTTTGTCTGACTGAGGTCCTATATAGTCCAAAAATACGCCATTGGCATGCTTTGGACCATTCCACACCAGGGGTGTTTCTGCAGGGTTCGGTGGTGCTTGGTGTGTTACAACACGTTAAGAAATGAATTTTCTGGTAAATACTTGGGTACAGGTGCTTTCAGTCAGGTATGGTGAGGGGTCTGCCTGATTTCACCACAACATTTAACATACCCACAGACAAAAATGCACACTCTCTCTCCCTCTCTCAATTTTCTTTTTTTTTGTTACAAAATATAGCGATTTTTCTCACTTAGTAATCCTAGCAATCTGCATTCTTCTCCCTTTTCACTGCCCCTTAAGCCCCTCTCAGGCACCCTGCTTGTAATATAATGTAATTTAATATTAAAATGTTGGAAAATCTGAAGCTTATATACCCCCCCGCCCCCTTAATCTTACTGACCAAGATATGCCACTGCACACCTGCACGACCTCGTGCTCTGAGACTGGCCGGGTACGCTGCAAGGAAGTAGAATGCAGTTGCACATTTTGTTCCACCAAGGATTATCGCACAGCAATGGTTTTACAAATTATCCCCATAGCAGGTGTTTTGGTTGCAGTGCTTACAGTGAATGTGCAGCATGCAGACAATTAGTTTCTCAAGCTGATGTGTAAATAATTGCTAGTTTAGTCAGCACCATGGTCAATGGCTTTACGGAGGTTTATTCAAAAATACAGCCTTTTATGGGCCAGAAGAACATTTTGTTGTGTCGGTATCTACATATGTATTTTTACGTATCTATATAGGTCAATACTACAGCAAAGGTATCAGAGCGCTGTACAGTGTCATATATAATATTTGTAACAGTGAAAGAAGTTGAGAACTGCTATGGGTGTCATGTAGTGTTGTGGTTTATGTGTTTCTTGCATGGCCCATTCTAGTTTCCCCAATGTTAGCCTAATTGTACACATTGTAGGCATTGTTTTCCTTTGCATGTTACTATATAAACACGCTTGCCTTTGTGCCACATTCTACTTTCAAATGGAACCTGCATATGTTTTCGTGTTCTGTTCTTTTCTTGGGATTTAGTCTGTGCACCACCAAGAAGGTCAAACAACAATGTCCCTGGTTATTCTTTCTGGCCAGGCACTAGCACCTAGACATAACACAAGAATGCAGCTGTTTATGCACATATACGTCCTAGCATATAGATGAGTACATGAGCCACACACACACAATCATGGAATGAGAGTTTTGGGATGAGCACTGCATCTGCTGAGATGTAGAGCACCCATCTGTGTATGCTGAGGTACGGGGTCTTCCAGTAACCTCAGAGATCTTTCATATAATCACTTAGCTTTATTAGCAGGGGAGGAGAGTTAGGTCACTCTGTCCTATAAAATGAAAGCTCTTTTCATGGTATAGGGATTACTAACCATGTTGACAGTATTTTTATTATACATTTGTTTTCTAATTGCGGCATGTATTCAGCATTTCAAAGCAGGATAGTTTGAATAAATATTCTAAACTCTCTTCGTGTCTCCTGGTTATCTAATTGTGGACAAGTATGAATAAGAGAGCTAAAGGGTGTGTCCTGCTACCGCGATCCCACAGAGTGTTGAGAGTGTTGTATTCCGCGGGGGTGCCAACTCACTTGTTTCCCTGGTAAGATTAGGAGGGCAAGTGAGGCGCTATAATTAGTGGGACTCTGACTCATGGACACTGAGGTGGTATGGTGACTCAGTCCCTACATACTGATGTTCTATGGTTCCAAGCATTGTTCTGTTCCAGAGCAGAATCCCAGCAACATGGTGCCACCAACGTTTAGTCTGGCACTTACTTGTGTGAGCCCAGAGTAGTGCTTGTGGTTGTCCACAATACTCTAGCACCTTTTCCCGGAGACATCCTTGGTGGTTGGGAGTACTCCTCCACAGTTATTAGGCAGTGCCTACTTCTGTTGGTTTTTCAAGCTTGAATTTTAAAAGTTTTTTCCCCGGTTTGTGCTACACTTTGAATAGTTTTCTGGTTAGCTATGGCTCAGCCAGTAGCTGTTGCTGTTAATTGCCGCCTGGCAGTTACTCAACACTTGCTTCAACATGGAGTCCCTCATGTGGAAGCTCTTGTCATTTTTGTAGTGGAAGCGGATGCTGCGTTCCACTTTGAGGTTGTTTATTCATGGGTCACTTTTCCGGCTGTGGACACTAATGATAATACTTTACATAACCATACAGTGCCTCAGGCGCCTGCTGCATATCGTTCATATGCACTTGTAGAAATTCCCCCTACAGTTTGGGAACTTAGTTTAATGGCACCCTTCCCCATGTCCTTGGAAATGTTCGAATGGGACCCTTAAGTAATGATGGGGCCACATGGCCGCCATTAGCGGGTTGTACTCCATATTCCGATTTAAATGCACTCAATTTGGTTCAGACATGTTCTTTATATAATATTCTAGTCTGCCTATTTAGATGGTTTACGCAATTCATTTCTCATACTTTGCTAGGTGGTCCTGCCAGGATTGGCCTTCAGATGCTGGCACAGCAGCCTGCTGGACCCATATTTAGTCATGTTGTTAGTTCAGTTATGGGCAAAATACCCACTAATCTTGAAGAAATCCCCTTTTGGATTGCTCAGAAAATAGATAAACTCAAAGCTGTGTTACCCAGGATCACAAGAAAAGCACAGGATTCTTACTATTTGCTTATCCAAAGGTGTTGTTCCTACTATTGTTGACTGCAACATTTGGGGGACAATTTTTGTCACAGTTTGCATTATTTGTCATGTCACATCATGGATGGCCGTTCTACCTAACATCCTCAAACAGATACAGAATGGGTATTGAGCAGGTCCTGCCCTTGATTTGAGGATGAAACCTGTAGGAAATGTCCTGTCGTCTCTGAAATTATTCTTTCTAATTGTATAGGTGAAGCAGCATCTATGGCCATTCTCCAGCAACTTGCCACAGTGGCAGTAGCCGACTGCGAACATGAGTTGCCTCTCATTATTGCTAATATGTGTATGTCTTTAGGACACAGTCGTTTTGGAACCAGACCTGCAATTCCACCTCTAGGAAGGCAAGTTCTGACAAGGATACCAGGCCAGCTTGTGAGTGTCCAAAGTAACCATGGGATGAATGTGAACAACAACAGAAACCTAGACAACGCTGAGGTACTCCACCCCCAGACTCATCTGACCGACAATACGATTTTTGTGATCGCACAAACATAAAATTCCTAATAGGTATCAGATTCCTCATCCCCGTTCTCCTTGTTCCTTTCAGGAACCGTTTGACCAACAGTCGGACCAAGGACCGCGATCTGAACGCAGACAAGGAGCGTACGTGCAACTGAAAAGGGAGATCCAATGCTTGTCTGATATGAGGATAAAGAAAGAGGATAGCCCTCCTCCATACAAAACCCCTTTTCAGAAAAAGAAAATTGCAGCTGAACAGCTAAATATGCCACAAAAGGTGAGAAGCCTTCTCCTGAACAGCTGTTGGGGGATGACTCTCCTCGATAGCATGGCAGAGATAACCATAGTACGTCTGAATTGTCACCAATTGTTGGTGGCGAAAGCAACTGATACATTTTATTACAGTTGCAACCACAGATCATTGGGATATTCAAATGGAAGGTGATGTTGGACACACCATTTAGGCAATCTTCTGGGACAATTTGACTACATTATATGATATTCTCTTGACTGGCTCCAACTGTTTGTTCTTGCGTGCCCTCAGAGTGAGGATGTCATTCTCCAGTCTTTCTCACACCATGTTCCTGATGATGCCAAACAGGCTAATGCTTCTGAATGGCCCCTTGCATTGGCCCTGCACTTTATCGAGACCATACTGGTTGGGATAGGGATTCTGACCATGTTCATCCTATACGGTCCACCCCACAGGTACAACCTCATTATCCTATTAAACAGGATGCTAAAGCACCCATCAAGGAAGTTATTTTCCAAATGGAGTACCAGGGAGCTATTGAACCCTGTGTATCTCAATAAATAACCCTCTTTTTGAATAGTCTTACACGTACCTTTGCAGAACAAAACACACACAGTATGGCACTCATTAGTAATGTCATCCACAAGAAATATAAAACTACCTTAGATATTTCCAGTGGTTTCTTCGGTCAAAATTTGGCTCCAGATAGCTGCGACTGTTCCACATTTAGTGCCCTCGGTTTTCAGAGGCACTATGCCCGACTTCTCATGGGCTATATGAATAGCCCGGAATTCTTTGCAGACGGATTATGTTGATTCTTCATGAGATCGACCCTGATACATTATCCAATGTTGATGATATCTACCTAACTGATGATGAATAAAACCTGCATTTGGTTAGAATAGATCCCGTTATTTTGTGATTTTCTGAACTTGGATACAAGTTTAAGTTCTCAGCGTCCTATTCTTAAGATATGAATTAACCAATGAAGAAAAGAGTCTTGCCCCTCATTTTCTAAAAAAATGCGCTCCGTTGCAGTCTCTGACAACACATACTTGCATACCTGACTGTGCCCAACATATTAAACATCTTATGCCTTAATACGCCTATGTTTTTCCACTTCCTACTGGACGTCGGAACATACCAAAACACTCAGAGCTTTAATGTCTGACTTGCTTTAATTGCGCCACTTACACACATGCCAGTCCTACATATTTAATCATCCAGGTTTTACCAGGTGTGATTGGATTTACTTATGTCACGTTTAACGAAGGTGAAACAGTACCCATTGCTTATAAATCGCATTGTATTCACCACCGGAAATGCCTTTTGCTTTAACTGAAAAAATTCTCACTGCTGGGCAGATGGCCATCCTGAAGAAATGGCCACTTGCTCATGGTAAACACATTATTGTTGTTTACCCTATACCACCTTAGAGGCTGTTACGTAAGCCGGCGTTCCTAATTGGAAAGCCCCCCACCCTTATTGTGTACAATGGACTATGCCCTTAATAGCTGTAGATTTTTGCAATATGAACAGGTTTATCTTTTGCCTTCTTCTATTCTTCCTCTTCACCCAAATAAGGTCATCATTTATACTGATAGATCTGCACAACTGGCTATAGGTTCTAAGCAGCAATATTTTGCAATATGTGCTATAGTTCTGAGTAACATCTCCAACTGCGTTTTTATTCCTCATTTTACTCGTGTACAGTCTGTTGGGGACTGTACTGTGCAATTAGCTGAATTTAAGGCTTTGCTATTTAGACTTGAAAATTTCCCATATTGTGTGTGATTCGTATTATTGCGTTCAATCTTTTAATGATCATTTATATTTTTGGAAACAAAATGATTACAGAAATCCCAAGTGTAGCACAATCCAGCACAAGTTGCTTTAGGTTAAGATAGCAAATCTTAAGGATAGATTGCCACACACACTTATGTTATACATACACTGAGCCATCAATGTCTGGGTGCACACGTGATAGGGAATTCTTTGGCTGATGAAGCCACAAAATCTGCAGTTGCCACAAAATCTGCAGTTGCTACAGAAGCAGCAATAACATGCTCTAAGACTCATGTCAAAGAAAAACCAAAGGGGATGATGGACGGAGTGTTGAACATTGCAAGCTCTCACCCCCAGTCAACTGATCTGGGTTTAATCCATCATCATTCTTTAGCTCACTCCGCCACCCCAGTTCAGACATGGCCATATGCAAATCAGTCTTACCCTGTGCCTCATGGGAACAATCCAGCCCGAACTGCCAAGCCATGTCTTCCCTGGACCTGAAACAAGCATCCTGGGACCGGTTTCTGGCTAATCAGCCATCATCAGCCAGGCTAGCTTGAATCCAGTGGCAAAGTGAGCAAGGGACCCATGTCTGGGCATACCCTGCCAACTTCGCTCGAACAAAGCAAAACCAAAGGGGATGATGGACGGAGTGCTGAACATTGCAAGCACTAACCCCCAGTCAACTGACCTGGGTTTAATCCATCATCATTCTTTAGCTCACTCCGCCACCCAAGTTCAGACATGGCATATGCAAATCAGTCTGACCCTGTGCCTCATGGGAACAGTCCAGCCCGAATTGCCAAGCCATGTCTTCCCTGGACTGGAAACAAGCATCCTGGGACCATTTTCTGGCTAATCAGCCGTCATCAGCCAGGCTAGCTTGAATACAGTGGCAAAGTGAGCAAGGGACCCACGTCTGGGCACACCCTGCCAACTTAGGGCAAGCAAAACCAAAGGGGATGATGGACGGAGGCAGATCTTAAGGATAGATTGCCACACACACTTATGTTATACATACACTGAGCCATCAATGTGTGAGTGCCTACATGACCGTGAATTCTTTGGCTGATGAAGCCACAAAATCTGCAGTTGCTACAGCAGCAGCAATAACATGCTCTAACACTCGTATCGACAATTATAATTTGGCTGCCGTTAATGTTATTAAAAATGGTACCCCTGTACTGAAGGATTTCCCTTCTAAATATTCCTATCATTTAAATGACAAGAATTTTTCTTTTGTAGCTATTCCTGTCCGGGATCGCATGATTCCCAACGCAGACCGCAGACATGATTTAATAGTGACCGTACATGAAGGTATAGCTAATGGGTATGCCACCATTTCCCTCTTAGAGCAAAGATAATAGTGCCAAGGTTTATACCAACAAAACAGAAAATAAGTTATATGTTGTGACATATATGTCAACAGATTAAATGTTCTACTGTGTCTCGTCTACTGCAGACACAATTATTTACTTCCAACCAACCGTTTGGATGTATTTACCTAGATCACTGTGGCCCTCTCATTTCTAATACTGCATTCAAATATATTTTGGCTGCAGTTGATTCTTGCTCTAGGTTCCTCTGGGTTTGGTCACAGCGCTCGGACTGTTATTAAAGACTTCCACGTTTTTATGTAAACATATGCCGTTTGCGCATTCCACTCAGACCAAGGTCCAGCTTTCGTTTCTAAGGCATTCTGTGATTCGATGAAGTCCATGAGTGTGCAGGTGTTTTTTTCTTCTCCATATAGACCCAAGGGTAATTCATTTGTGGAGAGAATTAACCAAGACTTAAAGCAGTCCTTAACGGCTAGAGTATTAGATACAGGGCGTGGTTGATCGAACCATCTATATGGGGGTGGAAACATCCTTTACAACGCAACTTTTACTCCGCACTACCATTACGACGCAACTATTACAACGCAAGTCATTACAACGACTTGCGCTGGAGGGCGCTCTAGGATAGGGAATAGTTTAATTACTATCCAACACCTTCCCTACTATCCACGGGAACTGGAGTTCGAATAGTAAATTAAACTATTCCACTATCCAGCGCCCCCCAACGCAAGTCGTTGTAACGACTTGCGTTGTAAAAGTTGCGTCGTAAGGGCATGCTGAGTGAAAGCATGCATTGTAATGACATACATCCATATGGGGTTCAATGAGCTTTAAATAACCTCCCTAAAAGATCTCTGGGTGGGCGGACCCCATATGAAGTGCTTTTTGGCATCAAGATGTATGTTCCAGACCTTGACGGTTCACTGTTTAGACGTTGTGGTGGCACCCGCAACCTATTACGTAGATAACCATTGTGCTGTCTTACAGGACCTACAAGAGTTCTGTGACGCTAAATCAAGCAAACATTTGCCTGCAACTCACTGTCTGCTTCTGCAGTTGCTCTTCCAGTTACTGTTTGGCTTCCAAAAATCGGAGATCCGGTTCGAGAAAAAGTGGCTATCAAAAAAGAATTTGGCCCAATGTACACTCCTATTCTGGTCCTTGGCCTTCAAGGTACATGAACTGTGATTTTGCCACTACTTCCTGGGTCTGAAGACTAGCGCTTTGCCTCCATTGAACATGTCAAACTACACCATATGGCCAATACTCAATAGTATGCCATGGGATAGCCATTCTTTTCTACAAGACTTTTCTCTCCAGCTTGTGAGCAGAGTTGATGCTGCTACTCCCTGTCTGAGGAAGGGAGAGGCTGACTCCTCCATCAACAATTTTCCTGACACATTGATTGTTTCCAATATTATATCCTGTGGAGCAGATACCATTTATAATGAACCACCGTTGTCGAGCCAATACGAGTTGGCCTTTCTAAGTCCTATTGCTGAGTCGCATCCTCCTGTGTTTCAGCTGAGTACCTCCAGGTACTATAAGGATCAATATAATTTCTCTTCTGACAGTTCTACAGCTGTGTACATGCCTCCAACACGGATTTGTGTTATCATTTCCTGGTTAAAACACACTTGTCCCTCCTTTTATATATGTTTGGATAATACTTTCCTTGGTTCTCGTGTTCATGTAGATTGGATTTGTGACTTTTTCTTCCTATTGATCAATAGGCATTACTTCCCAGAACAGTAACTGGTCAATGGGGTGCTGGTCCCCCCATTCTTTATTGCATAAAATGAAAAGAGACTTGTCCCTCGTTAACATTTCAGCCGTTCCAGTGCATGATGGAATTCTTTGAATAAAGTTCATTTCGACATATTTGTTCCAGCGTTGATCCTGCAGATACCATATATGTTCAAAGTTTCTATGGGTGCAGTAATAGTGCCGGGTTACAGTCAGATGATTGGGTTGTTGACACGTTAATGTCTATGCTTTCTGAATTAGAATATTTTTGTGTTTTTGAATCAAAAGAGCTAAACGAAAATTCCTCTAGTTATGCTATATGTTCTGCTATCATCATTATGGACACCATTTTCTACATAGAACAGTTAGGCAGTGCCCCAATTTTAATTATACACAATGGGAACATTCCCTAATCCCACCTCCAGAAAGTTCCAAAAAGATAAATCTACCTATTTCATAGGATATGACGCTTCAGACTAAAGTCATATTATTTTAAATTATCTCCAACATCGCCAAAGAAATATATGCTTACTCAAATTAAGCTTATATATACTACTATGTTTGTTAATCAGTTGTCCCTAAAAGGTTATGATTACTGGAAAGCCACTATTGTTTTTAAATGGATTTGTGGTACACAGTCCTGGCAGGTTCAAGGCACTAAATCTTTAGGATTTTCTTGAATGAAACGATCCAGAAGACTACTTGTCTAGGATTGGCTACATTTAAAGAAATGAATGCCCCAACCATTTTCTCTATTGCCCGTTTTATATAATTGGCAGGATTTTACAAATTACACATAAGAACAATTAAATAGCATTGTCCAGAACAGTATATTTAATTCTTCATTTTTGAGTCCTGGTGGGTGGTTATTGTGGCCAGTAGACATCAATGGTTTTCATTCATGTGTTCCACACCTGGATTTAAATCAAACAGACCTGATCCACGATATTTACAGCCAGCACATTCTGGTATTACCACTTAAAAGGTAGGAAAGTTCTGTCAACAATGGTTGGAACTTTCCACACTGTCTGCTGCAATACATCTTTCTCTCTTGTCTAAGGACATGAATCTATCAGATTTTATTTTAGGTCCAAAATCCCCCACTTCTAAAAAGATTTATACATGCTACTTATAATGAAATTTGGAAATTATTCCAGATGGAAGTCGCTGGCCACTTAAGACAAATTGATCAAGATAATTTGGCTAAAGTGCTTGCTGTCGTTGATAATAGTATTAATACGTTGTCATCTCATATCTATCACTTAAACAATATTGTATCATCTGTTATTGATATTGTGCAAAGTGACAGGTCAACGTTGTATCATTGGCTAAGTCAGCTTAGATCCGTTGTGCAGTTTAGCTGGACACTTCAGACACTTAAAAATGGGCACATACCATGGTATTGCTTGAACTGTACTGTTTTGTTTGCATCTTTGAATATAACACACAGACAGTAATTAATGGCCATGAAAGACGCTACCTATACAATGCTGCATTTTAGAATAATTAGAACAGCTCCCATTCACAATAGCTGAGATGCCTTTCGGCAGTGTGGCTAACTCACTGAGTTTTTTCACTGCCTATTTTGACATTTCAGTTCACATTTGGCATGAAACATTTCCCTGTAGGTAGATACATACCCCTAGGTAGCAGTTACATACATGAAGTATGGTCACTCCCCTTTGCCTAGCATTGTGTACGTAGCGACAAGGAAGTTGTTATTACTGGTGAAGAGTGCGACTCTACTGTCGGGCATTCACTTATTTGTAAACATGGAAAAATTCATGGCTCATGTAGCATTTCAATGCCCAATTTAGCTTGTTTTTTAAATCCGTCTCGGTTCCCGCAAAGACCTCCTTCATTACGGTACTCTCTAATGTGAACTATCTAATGCTTAGTGATCAAGCATGTTGTGGAATGCGGGCTGGTGTCCCGCATATTGTGTCTATTTCCCAGTTAGTCACTTCCATTGCAACTTTGTAGGCAAACTTTAACAAGCTGAGCAGACTCAAAGAGTTCTTGCTATTACATATGCTTGCAAGACCTTTGAATTTCAGTTGGCTAGAACCTCTAATGAAATACAGTCCCTGTTAAATGCTAACCTTCCTCTGAATTTCGGGGAATTAGTGCATCACATTTTAATGCCTCTAGTACTACCAGCCTTGCCACTTTTTAAGGTGGTAGGCTCTGGCCTCGTTCGTTCTTTTCAGACTATCTTTGGAGTATTCCTGGCTTTTATCCACTCCATTTTTTCTAATGTACTCTGAGGATTTCCTTGACTGTTATTCCTCATTTGCAGCATTCTCCTCCTTTTCCGCAATGGATGCTCCTTTTGAAGGCTCTCTGGAACTGGCTTTGCTCCAAAACTACATGAGTGCATGAATCGTATCTTTGGAATGCTCCTACTACAAGAACTGGATTTTGATTGGTCTTTGACATTTTGGCCGGCCTGGTTTACCTGCGTAAAACCCATGTTCCACTGCATCTGGTGTCCATTCGAATGGGCACTGGACATATTCCTAGCTCCACAGACACCCGCCGCCCTGGACTTTAAACTGCTAATGAATCCCTTAGCAATCCATTTTCAGAACTGTCCTTTGGGCTTGCGACTTCTGCACAATGCAAGGTTTGAGCCTTTAACATATGAGGAGATCTGTGCATTAGCACATGGATCAGAAGAAACAGGCTTTATTAACATGAATGCAGGTTGCCCAGTAATTGCATCGGCATCCGCTGAGACCAAAGGGCATGATTGTTCTTTGGAACAGTTAGCCAATCATTATGTGTGGAGTAACCTTCCTTGATAGTCTTAGGCCTATGAAACGGAGAGTAACATTATGGATTCACCAATGCACCTTGATTTGGCAATTTGTTCTAAATTTCCATTTGCTTCAAAATTTTGGTTTCCATTTTATTTGTATTTGTTTACATTGCTGTATAAAATGCCTTGAGTGTGTTCACCTACAGAGTATACTAGTGCTACGTTTTATCTCTTTGGTGCTATTATCCTGACCAAAGGGAGGGTGTTGTGTTTCTTGCATGGCCCATTGTAGTTTCTCCTATCTTAGCCTAACTGTACACGTTGGAGGCCTCATTTTCTTTTGCACACATTACTGTATAAAAGCGTTTGTCTTTGTGCCACATTGAATTTTCACATGGAACCTGCATATGTTTTCGCATTCTGTTCTTTTCCTGGGATTTAGTCTGAGGACCACTGACGAGATCAAACAACACTGTCCCTTATTCTTTATGGCCAGGCACTAGCACTTGGACATAACACACAAATGCAGCTGTTGTTTAGGCACATACACGTCCTAGCATATAGATGAGTACATGAGCCACAAACAACCACATGGAAGGAGAGTTCTGGGACAAGAGCATTGCGCCTGCTAAGATGTAGAGCGTCCATTTGTGTATGCTGAGGTACAGGGTCTGCCGGTAAACACAGAGATCTTTCATATAATCACTTAGCTTTAATAAGAGGAGAGTGGGGTGTTAGGTCACTCTGTAATAAGAAATTACAGCTTTTTTCATGGTATATGGATTACTAACCATGCTGGCAGTATTTTTATTGTACATTTGTTTTCTAATTGTGGCACATATGCTGCATTTCAGAGCATGATAGTTTGAATAAATAGTCTCCTGGTTATCTTATTGTGGACAAGTACCAGTGAGAGAGTAAAAAAAGAAAAAACGGCTGTGTCCTGTTACGGTAATCCCTGAGAGGTTTGAGAGTGTTGTGTTCTGGGGGTGCCAATTGACTTGTTTATCTGGTAAGGTTAAGAGGGCAAGTGAGGTGGTATAACTAGTCGGACTCTTACTCATGGGTACTGAGGTGGTATGGTGACTCCGTCCCTATATACTCATTTTTTTTATGGTTCCAAGTATAGTTCTGTCCCAGAGCAGAATCCCTACTACAGGTTGATGAGCAGGGGAAACATTTGCTTTAACATCCAATTTGTATCCTGCTTACCGTTTTACATAGGGATGCGGCTAAAAGAAAGAGGTTAACCGGTTTCTTGTTTGTCAGCTTCGTAATTTACATAACTATTAAGTGCCCACGTCATGCATGTTTCTGTCAGCCATTTCCTGTTTTTTTTAAATTTTATTTCATCAACTGTGTTTTGCATTCAGAGATTTGTAGGCCCATACCAATAACACAATTAAAGTAAAAGCTGCCAGAGTGCAGCATACTGTTAACTTAAAAGCCAAGAGTGGCTTATGGTGATGCGCATAACATGGCCCCGCTTCCAGTGCAGATCTTTATTTTTACTACAAAAGAACATTTATAGACACAGTTACTAGATTTTTCCATGTTGGCTGGCGACCCTGTCTCCAGTCATGTGCTTTCCTCTCATTACAAATCTGGAAAGTGTAATCTTTGCTTGAGTTGCCTGAATTGCAATAAGTGTAGCAACACCCATGAAAATAATGTGTAAAGTGAAAGCTAATTACTATAAACGTTGTGCCTTGTTGACACAAACACAGCTCCCAGGAGTCTACATGGCAGACGTGACACAAAACCTGGCCTTGTTTTTTTGGTCTGTATTTTATGAAATGCTTTAAGGGGACACTGATGATCACGGTGTTCTTTTCTGTACATCCTGATTCAAGCAGGCTTATAATTATTTCCTAATTTGTGGTCCTGTGCTTCGAAACACATGGGGGGCCTTTTGACAACGCAAGTATTAACCAACGTTCAGCTTACTAGTACCATTTTGGGAAGCAAATAGTGTTGGATTTCTTGCTCAGTCGCTACGAGGGTGTTCAGCCCGCCAAGTGTCACTCATCCTAGGTTAGACTCCTCAATATCGATCCTTTTTAGCGCATCCTGCACTGAAACCTAATGCTGGCCATTCTGCTTCTCTTTGACGTAAACTGAGATCTCACAGCATTACTTGCGCCGTATAGTGCCCACACTCCCAGCGCTCACTCCCTTCTGCGCACCTTCAACTCACATACCAAGAAAACCATGAAACAATTTAGTGGGAAAACCGTGGTGCAGGCTTTATTTTGCACAACAAGTGGAAATAAGGTGGGTCATCTTACGGGCGATCCAATACGGCAGCCCCTCGCTGTCCCGCATGCCTAATGAGCCATTCTTGCACGGCGAGTCGATGCTCTGACGGTGCAGTCCCTTTTTACTTTCTTTTGTTCACTCCCGCCCCCCCTGTCAGGGCGGAGCGATGAGGCACACCCCCGGTCGGTTCAGGCCCCCCGACCGCCCGAAGGACTAACGGGGCGCCGACGCTGTTCGCTGGAACCCCCTCGGCTCCAGGTTCTTGGCTCGGGCACCCCTACTGTGCCAGGCAGAGGTATTGCTTGTGTCCTTCTGCCGCAGAGGTACCCTTACTGTCCATCTGCCTCCAGATCGCCCTGTGACTCCGCCTGCAACACAAAATCAGACCATTAACAGTTCCAACACGCCTGCCTGCCGCTCTGCCGCTGGGTTTGGGTCAGGGCGGGAGAAGCGCAGAGCAGCCCGGAGCGACGGCAGGAAAGGCCGAGCCTCGCTGCCGCGCTGGTTTTGAACTCCTTCAGGGCCGCCCCCCACCTGAGGCCTGCGTCCATAGGCTGAGCGCGGAAAGGGGCGGATCAGTGCTGGCGTGCGCGCGGAATGTGGGACTAAGATGCTGTCTTCGCTTAGCTCCCCTTCGCGTCGCGCGGCCAGCGGCATAGTGCCCACACTCCCAGCGCTCACTCCCTTCTGCGCACCTTCAACTCACATACCAAGAAAACCATGAAACAATTTAGTGGGAAAACCGTGGTGCAGGCTTTATTTTGCACAACAAGTGGAAATAAGGTGGGTCATCTTACGGGCGATCCAATACGGCAGCCCCTCGCTGTCCCGCATGCCTAATGAGCCATTCTTGCACGGCGAGTCGATGCTCTGACGGTGCAGTCCCTTTTTACTTTCTTTTGTTCACTCCCGCCCCCCCTGTCAGGGCGGAGCGATGAGGCACACCCCCGGTCGGTTCAGGCCCCCCGACCGCCCGAAGGACTAACGGGGCGCCGACGCTGTTCGCTGGAACCCCCTCGGCTCCAGGTTCTTGGCTCGGGCACCCCTACTGTGCCAGGCAGAGGTATTGCTTGTGTCCTTCTGCCGCAGAGGTACCCTTACTGTCCATCTGCCTCCAGATCGCCCTGTACTCCGCCACAGCTCTGGAGGAGGCCCCCGTCGATGACAGAGCCCCCCCACCACCTTATACTTTTTGTACTGTTTTCATCACTTGTATCTTACTCTGCCGTATCTTCTGTGCCTCGCTGCATTGTTACCTGTCAGCCAGATCACTGGCACCCTGCTGCTGTTAAGCACTCTTCCAAGTCCAAGAGGAAGACATCCATGCCCAGCCCAGACAAGTGCACCCCGTCCTTTTCGTAATAACCCACAGTCCTTTCCTGAATCAATGCATGTCTGATGAACCCCAGGCCTCTCCTTTCCATGAATTTCTGCATGGCCCTGTTTACCCTCTTCCTGCCCTGCTCCAGGACAACAGCTGCCGCGCTCCCTTCCAAGCCCTCCGTGGAACGAACTCCGACCATATTAGTTCAGTGGCACCCAATTTGTTCGTTATAGCAATTGTGCCCTCTGCATTGCCTCTAGCAATGCTCTTCTCCCCATTGTCACCAGAACATTCCCGCCCAAGTGGATGATGAGGATGTTGGGAGGTCCCCCCTGCGCTGCCAAACATTAGTCGATCCTGCGCCTCAGCTGGCCCCATCTCATACCCGGGCAACCCAGCCATAAAATTTGTGTCCTTGCCAAGGCCGAATGGTAGGTCCCACTCACACGGGACTGGATACCACAACATTGCTCTCGCCACCTTGGGACCTGCATAACCCATAATTCCCTGACTCAGGGCGCCCGCTTAATATGTACCTGGCCCAGGGCCCTCCACCTCTTGTGAATCCTGCTGTTTGAATTTAGGCTGTTTGGCATTAGCTGACAATCTCTACAAGAGGGGCCGCATGTCCTCGCTTGGTCCCTGCTTCTCTGTTGCATTCTGCATGTTATTTGCAAGATTTGCCGGATGCTAATGAAAGACCTGGATTGACTTCTCTGTTGCATACTGCCTTTTATTTGCAATATTTTGTCGGATGCTAATGAAGACCGGTATTGATCCCGGACCAGAAAGGGATGGGTAGGTGGTCATAATGTTAATGCCTGCAATGCAAGGCCATCATGTATCAACAGATGACTGCTTAACTTCGTGTTTGTTATAGCTTTACTTGCAGCTCATCACTGGAATCCTGCTAACGGACCACCGTGGACTGTGAAGGATATGGGACTCCTGTACCTTGTGACCCTCTCCGTCACATGAACACTATGTATACAGCTGTGATTACCCACTTCGCAATGTATTGTACCTGTATAGTGTGCATGTTTACTAAACGCGCTCTACCATCCCGGATGAGAAGAGTAGTGCTGTGATGAATGAATAGTGCTTTATCAAACGTATTTGGGTAAGTACAATGACAGAGAAAGACATCTGGCAATCTATCAGTGCCTGTACTTATATGTAGGATGAACCAGTCACGGCATGACTCCCAAGTCACTGCCATTCGGCTGCAGTATTATCCTTGTACTTGTGTTTAGTACTCTTTTGTAACATGTAACCGTAATACGGGCACGGCATAGTAGTCCTTATGACCATGAATTTCAGCAATCCTCCTTCCCGTCTAATGTTGTAACGGTATCGTTGCTTGAGGCCTTCCGTGCCATGACCTCGTCTTCATGCTCCATCCTTCCCCTCAGGGAACTTAAGGGTGTTATTTCAAGATGTCAGTGGTACACCTTCGTACTATCTGCTTGATGAACAAGCGTCGGCAGTTTTCGGCCAGTGCCTATTTGCCTTACTGCATCTGGCGCTGGAAAACCCGTGATATGTGACCAAGCAAGCGAAAGCATTATGGAAGTCACCCTGTGATCAGGATTAATTGCTCGCTGCTGAACGCAGTAGCCGACCAATGACAGTGCATGTCCTAGCTAAACACTGCAAGGTCATTACCTGATGGCTATAGCAGATACACCTAACAGGTGGTGGTACTCCTATCCCTTGTAACCCTCGCCGTCTCATGTAAGCAGTCCCTGTGAAGTATTTGCCATTATGTGCAATATTATCCTTGCACCTGTGCGTGGTACTCTTATGTATTAGGCGTGATCTGACAGAACAAAATGTACTCGTTGTGCACACTTTGGTTTGTGCTCCACTGCCTTGCACGTTCCTCAAACTACCCTTGCTGTTTTCCCTTCGTCTGTTTCAAAGACCAACCATACATAAATTTGTGTCATTTACAATGCCCATTGCTCTAAATTTTGCAAAGGCGAGACCGTTGAATTGTAATGCGTGTTATCTCTTCTCATACTTGAAAGATATCAAATTTGTCACTGATGGGTAAATGCCCCCTTATCCGCCATCCTTGCCTGAAGATGCTTCAACAGAAAGGATGGCAGTTAAAACCCTTTCCTTTCCCACGAGTTATTTATGCTCCGGGACCTTGGGCGGGACTAAGGCAGGACATGGTGATGTTTCGTGACTGCTGTATTACTTGCAGCACACACCAACACATGGGAATGTGTTTATATAAACACAGCAAGTTTACTCATTGCACGAAATGGCAGAAAAAATGCTGTAATTATGTCAACATTTCCTTTCCTTGCAATATTTAACCTTTACTTTTGTTGCAAGATGCACCGTCTTACTGCCATACCAATCATTCAATCTCCCCTTGCCCAATTCCCCGTGGGCGCATGCAATGCAACTGTCTCTCCCTCTCTAGTTTTCAGTTGCATGCAACATTGTATAACACATCTGACACCTGGCTTATGTTATACAGAACTGCAAAAACCGCGGTTTATTTATCTCACTGTTCTATTTCCTTGTTGCATTATAAGGTGCGCCAGTGTAGGTTTACTCTACCTCAATTATCTAGGTAGGTACGTTAAACAAGCTCGTTATTTGTTTTCTGTTGCTTCTAATTAACATTTACCAATATACATATATAAGGCATATATAAGGCTGTTGTTGCTGTATATTGCAGTAATAATCACTATTTTAGAAACAACACGTTATGTATTGCCATTTTTCAGACAGGAAAACTTTGAACAAGAAACAAGAAACCCAAATTGTCAAAACAGCGACATTAATAGGCCTGTGGGTCCTAATTTACCTAATGACCGGTATATTTCCTTGTTTGCCTGAGGTCTAAATACTTACTTTCCTCACTCTGTGAACTAACGGCTTTCCAATCAAAGTATCATATTTGTTCAACTTCTGGTTTCTGCTTAATGTGCACTGCGTTCGCTTATTTCATCCGGAATTGCTGCACGGGGGATCGGCAAGTGACTATTGAATTCTTCTATCTGATGCTGATGATTAGCATTTGTTGTAGCATGTACTTGCAGCTCACAAACTGGAATCCTTCTGATATAGCACTGTGGACTATGAAGGATAAGGGACTCCTATACCTTGTAACACTCGCCGTCTCATGTAACACATGGATACTGCTTTAATGACCCACTCATGCATGCATTGTCCATGTGTAATGTGCATATTACTTAAAAGCGATCTACCATCCTGATTGGGAAGGGCACACTAAATAGGACCCCAAAACACCTCAGGGGTAGATTGCTACCGCAAGGTAACATGTTGGATTTAGCACCCTATTATTTGCCAGCTAAGCATTAGTGGTCTTTAAGGCTACTATCAAAGTGCATGGCAATACAGGGCTCTATTTCCCCATATACACTACTTAGGCCGTATTCTATTTTAGCTGGTGGAAATCGCAGCATTAAAACACAGAACCAAGCACAATTTGCACACGTTTCAAGATTTGCAATGTGGTGCAAACAACATTTGCGCAAGATGTTCACTCCTGCTGCTTCGCTGCTCAAATCGATCCTATATAATCTCTTTCGTTGCTGCTTTATTGTAAAATGTATTATTAATTCATGCGTGCACTCGATAAGTAAATGGTCGGACTGAATTCTATCTTTTGGATGCACATTACACTGTGACTTTGGAACCGCAGTGAACGGGGGAAGGGCGGTAATTAAACAATGTACTGCACTGTTATTATGTGCCTACAGCTCCAACTAAATTACCCATGGACATTTTACTGAAAATCTACTAACCCAATTGTAACGCTCAAAGGTTAGGCTCGTAATTTATGCGGCGTTCACAGCTAATGAGCCTCGCTGGCAGGTTATTGGGGATGCGTCCATTCGTAGGTATGATCTCCGTCAGTGTAAATGGCTTCTAATACGATTTTCAAATAATTACTGAGAGCTAACACAGTGGATCTATCTGGCCCTCCAAGTGTGTGCATGGTAACTGTCTGGAGCTGTTATGTTTTGGGAGACATGCACCAGCGGTTTTCCTAATTATAGCTCCTAAGCACAGCTTTAAGAAGTGTTTTTCATCCAGGGAACATAAAAAAAAAAAAATCAACTCGGGGACATGCACACGCTTGCCTAGTAAATTAATTGTGCGGTGCCAATAGCTTTGAGTGGGGCATATAGTTCGTATTGGGTAACTGACGCACAGTACCCAGTGCATGGACATCGACAAGGAGCACCACTTTGATTTGTGGTAGTTAGAAACCGTTCGCCATAATGCGTGCGGCATTAATCAAGGTTTTCGTAGTCGAAGAATTTTTAAGAGGGTGCATGTGGAAAACACGCCGATGAGACGCGGCTCAGAATATCACATGCATGGGCAAAAGAACGCCCGCTGAATAATGCCCCCCCCCCACCATATCTAATGCAGTTTATTGCACCCACTGGAATATGTATATTTACTACTCCTTTAATAGGGGAATGTTTACCGAACTCCAAAATGTCTATTCATACAATTACTATTGGGAGAGTAGAAACGAAAAGCCGCATTCCGCGATTGTGCCTTTCGAAAGGTTAATTAGCATGACAAGAGGCTCGTCCCTGAAGACGGTGAAAGACAGGACTAGCTTCCTGGAGGGGGGATGGGCCCATTTACAACGGAGCACACCTTGCTAAACTTGGTCTAGAGAAGCAGCATGGCATACAACTCTCAGTAGTTATTGCCTCAACCTTACTACGAAATTATGGTCACCAAACAAATGAAATACATTTGCAGGTGCCGAACACCATTCAATGTGGGTGCCCACAATTGCTGTATTATTTATTGCATTCAAAACAAAACCTTTCCCTAGCTGCACCTGTGGCAGAGTTTGCGCTCTGTGAAAAGTTTAAAGGCACACAATAAACAACCCTTTCTTTGTCGTAAAACATTGCTCTTACTGAATAAAAGCGTGGCCAACATAAAATGAACGTAATATGACGGCAGATGTGGAAGAAAGAGAGATGACGAATGGAGACCATGAGGAAAATGGAATCTTAGACAGAAGTACATGGAGAGGAATCAGAGAAGGGAGTTGGAACACCAGGAGGATCAGGGCTCTCACATAGGGAAGACCTGAAATTGGATCAGCTGAGAGGGTATGCGCCAAATCAGATTCCTTTGGACAAGTAAACTGGTATTTTCACAATCTGCACACCAGACTAACAGAAACTGAGTGCATCACTATCCGCCGCAAAACGGAATGTGGCATTTGCAGTGAGCAGATTCGGATTTCAAATTCTTCGTTCGAAGCGTCAATCTATCGCTCTGATAAAACGGGTGGAGCAGCACGCTCTGATGTGCCCTGCTAGTGCGACTCCGTTGCTCATTTGGTCTATAAAGCATGTTGCCGCGCCGGAGGTCCACTTTTAAACAAAGCTCATATTATTTGACTGGGACCCGGCTTCCTAAAATCGAGCCTCGCTCCAAAACACAGGGCTAAAATTGTATTTTTGAAATTGAAATTGCACTACATTTGTCACACCCTGCTCTTCATCTACAAACGAGACATTCATTTCAAAATGAAAGTTAGTCAATGAAATGCTACGAACACATGTGCTAATGGCAAGAATGTAGTAGGAATGCTGAGCTATCCTAATTTGGAAAAAAGCCAGCGATCGGTTTGCCTTGAAATAACACTCAAGTCGAATGCGGGCATCGATCCCGCTACCTCCTGCATGCTAAGCGAGCGCTCTACCATTTGAACTAATCCTCTGCGAAATCGAGGCGCATTCAGACTGCTCACTATTCTCCGTAGTATTGCCCTTGGAAGCTCGAGAACCAACAAATGAACGGCAATTTTAACCAGTTTCATACGGGGGGAGGAATATTACTATAGACGACCTGGCTATAAGATCTGCAACACTCGGGTAAAATAACTAACGGCATTACCTCGGCGCAAACATCCGTTCCCCATGACTGATCCACATGTTATACCAGAAACCGCACGCACCACTGCACGCGCCGTCTGGCAAACGATGATCCAGGCCAGGCAGCATTTTTATCGCTGAGAAGGAACATATAAAAGAAAGCCTGAGAGAAACACGGCTCAACTGGCTAAAACGGCAGAAGGAGATGAGCCCCAGTTATATTGCAGACGGCTACATTCACTTTTAATCAGGAACCAGGCCTGAAGGTATCAGGGCACTTTTAATGAGCCCCAGTTATATTGCAGATGGCTACCCTCACTCTAGTCAGGCACGGGGAAATCAATCACGCAATGTTGCGCGTCCCCACCGAGACCCGAACCCGGATCCCCCAGCTCCGCGGTCGACCGTCCCAACTGCTAGGCCACCCTCTCCATGAAACCAAGCACAACCGGAGATAGACATTGCACACGCTAAGGGGCACTCCGTGCCATGCTCTCGACCTCGACGAAGATACACAGCGATGCCACACCTAAACTCAACCAAAGCTCTCCTGCCCATCATAGCCAACCACACCGGCGGACTCATGCTCACGACAAGGAGCCCGAGTCCATCATCCTGAAATTGCCCACAGCAACCGACCTCAGAGCAGACTGGCCGACTCGGCTGCAAACCGTGTCGATGACCCGCGGACCAGGGGCACTCGGGCCAACAGCCTGGCCAGCAAGGCCCCTTTCGCGCGACCCCGAAATTCGTCCAGACATTCGACAGACTCCAACAGTGCTACCCAGCCGCGTCGACCAGGGGCACTCGGGCCAACAGCCTGGCCAGCAAGGCCCCTTTCGCGCGACCCCGAAATTCGTCCAGACATTCGACAGACTCCAACAGTGCTACCCAGCCGCGTCGAGTCTGCAGCACCACAACCGCAAACAAACGCTCCGCACTGTAAATTTTTTTTTTTTTTTTTTTTTTTTTTTTTTTTGGCTCATTCAAGTTCACAACAGCAGAGCCTCCCGAGCCACGGCAAAGCACATCCACGACCCAGGCACACCCAAACATGCAGTACCCCCGAAGAACACGGCCTGACCATCCATACCGTGCACGCTCTCCCTCGGCGCCCCAGGCAACACAAACCGCTGCTCGGCATCAGGGGACAACAACGTACCAAAACTTCCTCTCTTTGTCCCCACCGCTCTCAAACACCGGCACTCACCGCAAAACACGTCGCAAGATGGAAACCCGACGCAAGACCATGCTCCATGCAGGCGCTGGACGCCCGGCACAGAGGCCGGCAGGGGCAGCCATGAAGCAGAAGCGCAGAGCAGCCCGGAGCGACGGCAGGAAAGGCCGAGCCTCGCTGCCGCGCTGGTTTTGAACTCCTTCAGGGCCGCCCCCCACCTGAGGCCTGCGTCCATAGGCTGAGCGCGGAAAGGGGCGGATCAGTGCTGGCGTGCGCGCGGAATGTGGGACTAAGATGCTGTCTTCGCTTAGCTCCCCTTCGCGTCGCGCGGCCAGCGGCATAACCATCTAGAGTTTTTGTGCACAGTGCGCTTAGGCCTGACAGTGCAGCTGCTGGGTGCCTGAAGTCGAGGAGGAGTCCGGTTGTCATGGTTACATCATGTAACTTACATGAACCTCACCTGCTCTTGGTACCTGGCTGGGCTGGCTACTGTAGAAGACGAAGTCAGGGGGTGAAGCTGATACTGCCCTGATGCGAACGTGGGATCACTACTTGGTTGCAGGTGACCAGGAATCTCTTAGCTGCAGACCTCTCTCGGGTCGGAAAATGCGTGCTGCTGAGGCTAGAGTACAGAGCCGTCAGTCGGGTCGCACTGACTCAATGAACAGATGGACATCGCCGCAATCTCTGAGAAAATGCTGTTTTTCAGTGACTGGCGAGCTCTGCAGGGCACTGGGGCACATCTCTGGTTGTGTATGCCGGATGGAAGAGAACGTTGCATATAGCAAGTTCGGTATTTTCATTTCCTTTAGTGTAAGGATGGGAGTCCTCTTTCAGCTCAATCTAAACTCTTATCTTGCACGAAAGGGACCTTTTCGGAATTGAATCTTTTTTGATGGACATAACTGCTTGGTTCTACACTCGATGAAGTGTCACTCGTGAAATTTTCACAAACGAATCTATGGACTATCACGCATAGCCGCACTTATAACATTGACTTGATGTCTAGAACAATTTAACTGTATTACTGCAGATGAATGAATTCTGTCCCAGCACTATTTAATTCATTGTTCTCCTGCCTTTTTTACATATACCGTTTATTCCAATTGTTTAATTTTCATTATTTCATTATTATTTCCATGATTCAACTTGTACTTGATGCAGCTTGCAGTATTCTGTAAGTGAATCTCTGATATTGATTGCTAACTCCTAAAATGTGTGGCTGAATTAGTTACAAAGTTACAACTTTAAGCCATGGTTGGTTTTTTAGGTCTCGCCTAACGACACAGCGCTTGCGCTGCTCGCCTTGGCGAGACTTATTGTCGTCGACTTGGGTTTGGAAGGGGGACCGGAGATGTTCACCCGTAGGGAAGACAGCAGTTTTGCACGCGTACGGCGGCGGTAGCACAACTCTGAGGACAGCAGATGTGCATGCGTAGGGCTTGCAGCGCGTTAACATGCCTCCTGTTAGCACAACTCAAAGGACAGGAGATGTGCACGCGTCCTGTGATTCTTTTTTTAAGAGACATGCACAAAGCCGGCGCTCGGCGTGATCACATGTCCTGCTCCCTTGCTCGTTGGCTCCCTGCCGACCAAACCAAGATTTGTACAGGCTTCTCTCACACCCGGTAAACATCTACAGACCTGCTGCCTTCGGTGAGTGATGTCACAGAGCGGCGTGCTGGTGAACCGGGGGTGTCCGGAGGCCCGGAAGAGGGAGGGCACGGTAATGTTTCATTTATGTTGCAGATGCCTATTTTCCCTTTCTCCACAAAAAAGTTTCTGGGAGGATTCTAATGAAGGGGAGCTCAAAGCAGCGCCTCACTCATAGAGGTCCGATTTAGGGGCTCAGCTACCGTTTCTTCCGGATTTCCAGCCTGCCGAGTTCCTCGTAGCCCTGGTAGAAGACGTCAAACTCCCCGATGCTCCAGCCCCTCCAGACAGCCAGGCACCAATCCATGTTTTCTTTCACAAAGCAGCACACAACCTTCTCTTTGCCCACCACCGCTGCATCCACCAGCCTTCTGGGGGAGGAATACACAGCGTTATAGAATTGGGTTACAGTAGCTTTTCTAAGAAAACAACTGGCAGATCCTGGAAACATTTGACAATATAAAGGCTCTACACAAGGCTCTCTATTAATAATAATAATTTATAAAACACGTTGTGAGGGGGGATTCTTTTCATGCAACAGAAGTGAGTTTTGCGCAAGCCCCGTGTGAGGCTTTTTCATGCCTCGGGTCGCAGGCTTCTGTGACAGGCTTTGTAAGAGGGTGTGACGGGGCGGGTCGTCCCTGTGGCGATGACATGGACACGGGAAGGACTACGCATGACTGGTGGTCTGCAGTACCCATGTTGCCCTTTTCTCACCCCCTCCAGCCTCCCGCCACGGTGCCTGAAGAGGAGTGGGCAAGCCCGGAGTTTGCATACCCATGGGGTGAAGAGACAGTGCCGGGACTCTGTGCCTTTAAAGCCGACAGCTACGCAGCCGAAACTCCGCCCAGGGAAGAGCTCGTCACAACAAAAGAAGGAGGAACACGGAAGACGCCGAAGATCGCTTCCCCGGAGATCGAGTGTGGTGAGGAGAGGAAACCGGAGACGGGTTGGAGAAGAGACCAGCCTACAGAAAACGACAAGCCAGGAGGCCACCGTTTCCACGTATCGCCCTGCCACGCACCCACGGGAGGGGCGTGGCTGACAAAGGTACAGGGCAAGGTAGCGGGCTGGGCGGGTTGGAGCGGGTGAACCGCTCACTGTATGCCGCCTTACGTTTCCCTGCACCCCTTCCTCACGGGCACTCCGTCACCACGAACTGTATATAGCACTGTTGCACGGAATCCCTCACTCCCTCTCCCTCTACGAGTGTGAGTCAAACACTCCTCCTGAATATTCTTTTCTCCTTTATTTTCCGGTGGTGCCTTCCTGACTCCCGGACTACGGCTGGAGGTCGACGGCGACCCCGACGTTCTGGCGGCAACAACACCTGCCCGTCACAGAGCCATCCTGGACATATCTGTATTCCCGAAAGGTGTCAGGATGGAGACTGATGAGTTTGCCCGTATAAGACAATTCAGCAGGAGAAAGAAAGCATACCTAAAAATAAAGCCTTCGTTAAAAGCACTTTTCCAGCATTCCGACTCACTTCCTTCCCCGGTGTCACCCACCCCGCAACAGAGGGTCATTTAGAGTTTGGGATGTAATTAAATCCGTGTGTGGTACTTGCGTAAAAGACCGCACGCAGGCCGCTAGTGGCGATGGAAAAGTCAGCCTCCGTGCACCTTCACCTTTCAAGTATTTCTTTGCTTTTTCACCCATGTCATGGCAAATTTGCTTCGTGAAGTAAGAGCTCTGCGCACATATTCTTTAACAGGTTTCTCTGCCTTCCTCAAATTTATGGGGTAGTTTTTATTCTCTATTAGAAATGCATTAAATTTTTCTAACCCCTCAATTAGTTACCTTGGGTGAGTTTTGGGATTCTCTTCCAGGCAACTCTTTGGAGTACCCCTTATGCCTGCTATGAGCAGTAAGGAATGCGGTCACACTTCCACAGGCACCAATCTGTCCTTCCCCATAGCATCAGCATTATGAGCATGGTTCACCTACTCAGTCTTTGCATTACAGGTACTTAAGTGCAAAAATTTCAAAAAAACTCTTTCAGGGCCATCATCCACCTCCAAATCGAGAGAAGAACCAACATCATTCTGGCTCTAAGATGCCACAAGCGCACTCCACCTATTGCCGCTCACAAACCTGCCTACCGAGGCAACATACAATGAACCTCCACATATCCAAAATCAACCCACGGCTCAGCACTGAGAACCTGCCTCCTTCAGGACAGCCTCTTTTGGACTGCTTGAGCTATTCCTCCACAGTAGAGAGTTCCCCAAGGCACCTAGAACAAACAGGCTTGCTGAAGGCCACCAACTATCCAATCTTAAGAAAAAAAATAAAAAATGTGCCTTTTCCATAAATCCAAAATCTATCAATGGTCTACGGAAGACTGCTTTCAGATGTCAGGTAATGAAAAATGAGACCTGCTACCCAATGAGGGCTGGCGCTAATCACCTGCAGCCATCGACACAAATTAAGGACGGCATAAAACTCCACATGACAACCTTAGTGGTGGGTCATTTTTTCAGGAGGGGTTGCACGCACGGAAGTGGGTGGTGGACTGGAGAAACGGATACTATGAGCATGGTTGCCATTTCTGCCTTTTTGAAGGGAGCTCTCCCTCTTCTTAAACCACCAGTGCCTCTCGGACCTTCTTTTTCCCCGTCTACACTGGCACTTTCCTCTTTCCTCTCTCCTCACCCCCTGTGTGTAGCTCCTTTCTTTTCATGTCACCTCACTCCGCTATAGAGTGGCCTGTCAGTAGTGTGAGCGCTATAGGGATGATCACCATTGCCAGACTTAAAGATAGGAGAACAGTGACAAAGGGAACAAGCATTTGCAATGCAGTAGGTCTCGCATTTACGAGAGTTTGAGCTATTGGCATTGTAAATGACCATGCCTTTTTTTATACGTTTGAAAACTGCAAGCTGTGCGTTACAAGCACTTTGTACTTATAGTCCTTGCTTATGAGAAGCAAAGCTGGCAGTCTCTTTTACTGACAGCCTTGCTTCTCGTAAGCAAGGACTGTACGTACAAAGTGCGTGTTTATGTACCGGTTGTAGGTTTTCAAAACAAATTAATAAAAGGCATTGTCATTTACAATGCCAATAGCTCCAACTCTCGCAAATGCGAGACCTATTGCATTGAAAATGCTTGTCTGTATATTCCCTCCAGCACTCCTGGTAGATTCAGCAGGCCTGCTAATTTTGTATGCTAATTGTTTTTGGTCACTAGCACTATGCATTGTGGGATTTGTGATTTACATTTTTGGGTGATAAATGGGTACTAATGAGGTGAAATCCTTCCCCAGACAGGGTTTCCAGGTGTAAAAAATCGCAAAATAATGAAGTAGTTCACAAAATGTGCCTTATTATGCCTCATAATTTCTATTGTCGCATAATTCTCTGCAGCATAATTTGGTCCTCGTCCACCAAATAATTACAATGGCCCTGATCATAACAGGAGATTTTTAAATTATTTAATTTGAATGTCATACAAACTGTTTGTATGTGTATATATAATGTATCTATAACAAAGTGATGGTCGCCACTGTGTAGTTATAGTTCAGTAAGAGCTTTCATTATGTTTTTGCTAACAATGTTAATACCATTAATGAAATCATCACAAATCTTCAAAAAATAATAAAAAAGGGTTCATCCACTTCAGCTGCTTTCTGAAAAGCTTTGGGGTGATCTGTAAAGCAGGGGCTGAGAAAAATGGGGGGGTCCCCAAATGCATTTTTGCCATACAGTTTCCCATAGGAGTTTTAGACGGTGATGCATAAAAATTGCTGAAAAAAATTACACCAAATTTGGCAGAAAGCAACATCTTTCTCCAGAAAGCACACTTTTTATGATTTGATGTAAATCCGTTCAGTAGTTTACAAAAAATAAAGGTTAGACTTAAATAGAGCGTTTGGATTGGCTGAGAGGGTTTTTTTCCTCCCATCACCTGCGTTTGTCCCACCACCCCACAGGTGGTCCACCCCCACAGATTCCCATTCCACGTTTTCCATTTTTATCTCTTTTTCAATTTTGGGCTGTCCTGTTGTACTCTTGAGGAATCACAAGAGAGTCCTCACTGGGTTCTATGACAGTCCTGTGTGCCCCATGGGAGGCCTTGCTTGGTCCCACAGGAGTAATGCAAGACCTGAGGCAGGAAAATAGGGAAACACAGAACCCGGGGGCGGGGGGGGGGGCTCGGGTATCTTGACCTGACTCCTTATACCTTTTTTCTTTTTACAGGATACAGAGTCAGAGCTGAGACTTTTAATGTCGGCACAGCATTTATGTTCAGGTTGCCGCTGACCAATCACGGCTTGAGCTCCCTCAGGACTGTTGGGCTCCCGCAGGAGCAAGACAGTCAATGGGGCAAAAAAGCCCTTTTGTTCATTCAGAATGCTTTATTTTCAAAAATTCGCTCAATTCCTGTAAGAGTCATCCAGAAGCAAATATCCTTTTTTTTTTAAGCTGAAGCTTATCCTGTTCATCCATGTTGGATTTGGACCTTTCTGCAGGGTCATCGCCCAACTTATTTCCTTCACTCCTAATTTTCTTGAATTTGTTTTAGTTGGCCTTAGGACTCTGTATGCTTTACCACTGCTAACCAATGCTAAAGTACTTGTGCCCTCTCCTTAAAACATGATAGGATTAGCATATACCCAATTGACATATTTAATTTCTTGTAAGTCCCTAGTAAAGTGGTATTACCTCTAGCAAGAGCCTGTAAATTACATGTCACTAGTGGCCTGCAGCACTGATTGTGCCTCCCACTTAAGAAGCACTTTAAACATGTCTCAGGTCTGCCATTGCAGCCCGCGTGTGCTGTTTTAAACTGCCATGTTGACCTGGCAAGGTAAACCATTTGCCAGGCCCAAACCTTTATTTTTAATACATTTTGGTCGATCCTAGTGCCCAGCCCAGAGTGCCGGTTGCAATTTGTTCAAAAAGTAGGACATGTACTTTTAAGTTTTACATATCCTGGTAGTGAAAAATCTTAAATTCATTTTTTTACAACTGCAAGGCCTACCTCTCCTGTAGGGTAACATTGAAGTTGCCTTAATACTTTTAATAAGCTGTAATTTCCACATGGGAGCAGGTAACCAGTTAATGTTTGGTGTCTTTGGCATTGTTTTTGTTTTCTCCTGGGGTTCTTATGGGCAGTGCTTCGCTGGAAAGGTTTCATCATCAAACTTGTTCAGGCCGTTCAGGCACTGTATATCTCTCCAGCTGCAACACTTCATATCTCTGGTCAGGAGTAAGGGCCTTTTAACATCAGCATTGGCACCAGGCAAGGGTGTCCCTGCTCATCCCTGCTCTTTGCTCGGTACATTGAGCCCTTTCTTAGTAAAATCGAAGGTACTTGGATATCTTGCTGATTAGGATCAATGGTACAGAGTATAAAGCGCTGGCCTATGCGGACGACATTGTGGCTCTAACCAGTGATGTTGGTTCTGCCTTTGCAGCTTTAAAGACTCTTGCTGAACAATATGGCTCGTTGTCAGGGTACAAGTTGAATGTCTCAAAAACACAGCTTATTCAATCAACCACTATCTGTTCTTCCGATGTTCCTGTTGTTACAGAAGCAACAGATCTAGGGGTTAAAATTACTGCCTCTGTTCTAGTCCCTCATTTAGTGGAGCTATTCATCCATGTGGCGGAGGTGGGTTCCTTCCCACCTGAGTCCGACGTGGCCACTAGAGTGGTCATTCCAAAGACGCAACCACCCTCCCTGGATTGTGCGGACTATCGCCCGATCTCGCTGATTAACACGGAGATCAAGATCTTCGCTGCCGTGTTAGCCCAGAGACTCCGACCCCTTCTGCAGGACTTTGTCGACCCCGACCAGTATGTGGGTTCATGCCTGCCAGGGGCACTCGTCACTGCATTCGTCGCCTTCACCTGGCTCTGGCCCACCGCAGTCGCCTAACCCCGTATCTGGTGTTGCTTTTCATCGACTTTGAAAAGGCCTTTGATACGGTGGACTGGAGATACCTTGAGGACGTGCTGGAGAGGATGGGCTTTGGTCTCCCCTTCCGCCACTTAATCAGGGTCCTTTACACCAACCCCAGAGCCCATGTTCTTATTAACGGCGAGCTTTCTGTCATATCCCCCCCCTGGATGGTGGCATTGGAGTGACTAATCTCCACCTCTACTACTTGGCCACGATTGGTTTGCGGGCGGCTGGTCCGACCCAGCATATCGAGTGGAACTCACCACAACGGACTTCACACAGAGGCAGGCGTTTTTATACTTCAGTCCGGTGCCGCAGGCCCTGCCCCCTGTCACGAGGACGGTGCTTATGGCCTGGCGCACAGCCCTATTCCATGTGCGGTGGGACCGGAAGCTCACTCGACAAAACGCCGCTTTGGCATGAGGCCTGGTTAAAAGATGTCTCGTCCCTGCAAGGGTTCCGCCGCTGGGACCTTATTGGGATCTTGTTAATCGGAGATGTATGGGTGGGAGACCACATACGATCCTTCACTGACCTGCAACAACGCCACACCCTTCTACATTATAATTCTATAAATATCTACAACTCAGACACGCCCTCCATACACACATTTCATCTCCTACCTCTTTTCTGGAGTTGAGCCCGCTGGAGGCTCAGGTGACGATGGGGAACCTAGGGAGGGGGGGGGGGAGTGTCCCGCATATACCGGTCACTGGTGAACAATGGTCAAGCATCCCTGGACCGGCTCAAGGCTCGATGGGAGGGTTGGGTGGGCAACCCACCCCCTAGATGAGGCGGACTGGCGAGATGCCCTTATGGCACCCAAAACCCTGACTACATCCTCCAAGTTACGCCTGGTCCAACTTTACTATCTTCACGCAACTTACCTCACTCCGGTGCACCTGTTCCAGGCCCATAAGAGATCCTCCCCAGCATGCACGCGCTACGACTTCGCCCCAGCTGGTTTCGATCACATGGTATGGCAATGTCCGGCTTTAGCGCCGTTCTAGAGAGGGGTTGAACTCAAACTCACGCAGGACCTGGGATGGGAGGTTCCCCATGATCCGAGACGCTTGCTGCTGGGGGTGTTTGATGGCCTAGAGGGCAGATAAGCGCTTTCTGGGATCGGCCGTGGCAGTGGCAAAAAGAGATATAGCTGCGCTTTGGTCCCAGGCTAAGGCGCCAACTGTACGGAAATGGAAGAGAGGAGAGGAGTGGATTGGTGTGGATTGCAGGAGGAATCTCTCTTCGAAGCCCGGGGCTGCCCAGACTTATTCGGTAAAGTGTGGGGTAAATTGTTTAATCTGCTACCAATGTGATGATCTGTTTAATTTTATGTATCTGTACTGATTATCCGAACTGCCGTACCCAGCCCAGCTGGGCGTCCTTGCCTTGTCAATTGTGTACAATGTCACGTTTCTTCCAATGATAAGTGATCTGCTGCCAATTAATTTTCATGTTATTAAAAATCCAATAAAGTTGATTATCAAAAACAAATTACTGCCTCTGTAGCTAACATCCCCAATTTGAATATTCTTCCAGTGGTCGAATCTGTCAAGGCCAAGCTGGAAAGATTAGACCATCTGCATCTTTCTTTATATGGCCGCTGTAATGTACTTAAAATGCTGGTCCTCCCAAAGTTTTTGTATTTATTTAGAACTATTCCACTAGAGCTCTCGCAAGTGAGCTTGGTTAGGGCTGAAAGGATTTGCTATAGGTTCCTTTGGGGATACAGTCAATCACGCAGGGCAGTTAAGTGGATGTGTCTTCCAAGGGGTCATGGTGGTTGGGCGGTCCCAAATCTCTTACTATATTATTGGTCTGCCATGTTGCAACACTTTGGGTACTGCTGGTGGGAGATAGGGCAGAGGTTCCACTCTCCAATAGACCAACTATCGATGAGATAGGCTTGGGAGAGGCTGCCAAGGGGATTCTAATGTGGAACCTTGAGCCGAGCTATTTTATGAAAACAAGTTTTAAAGTTATTGGGGCTCTGTTTTCGGTTTGGCGGAAAATTTGACATAAATGGTCAATTCCGAATATTAATTTTTACACGACTTTTAAAGCTGTTGGAGTTTTGCCTCCTATTTTTCAAGATCATTTCATCTTCAGATGGGAGCTACTGGGTCTGTAGCATATAGGTGATTTAGGTTCTGGTGGCCAAATGGCCTCTTTTTTGTTTTTAAGGGATAAGTTTCATTTAAATATTCACAACTTTATCAAATATCTCCAGAATAGAGGTTTTATCGATAAACATCAACATGACAACCCCACAATGTTTGACAAGGTTACCGTAATCGAATTAGTTCAAAGGAGGGTTAGAATAGGTACAATCTGTCAACAACTGTTATCTAATCTCACGGACGAACTTGATCTACAGAATCTTAAGTGGGAGGGGAAACTCGACTGGGGTGGATATAAGGCCCGCACTGGAATTAGCAAGCTATGTTCTAGACTCCGGTACCCTACGGACTCAAAGCCATATGGCAATGTTTGACTTATACCATACACCGGCAAAAAATGCAAAGGTGGGGGTCCGGAAAGGTGACTGCTGCGCTAGGTGTGGGCTTCAAGCAGCTGATGCTATACATATGTTTTTCTCGTGTCCAAATCTGGGGGACTTCTTCGTGAAGTGGAGTGCTTCATAAATTCAACGCTTAATATCCCAGTTATTGTCTCCCCAGAGATGGTGATAATGGGGTGTGAAGGCACTGGGGTGTTTGAAAGAACTAGATATGTCTCCGCTTTCTTGTTTTAGCAATGTCTATGATTCGGCTGTGTATCACCTCCCAATGGTTAAGCCCCGAAGCCCCCACTTTTTTTAATTGGAGAGCTAGGATGTTTGTTTTGTACAATTTGGAGTCTTCGGTGTTTCTTTTAAGGGGGAGAAGGAGGCGTGAGTTGGCCTCTAAGATTTTGGCCCCACTAGCGGAATGGTTAAAGCATTGATTTCTTACTATGGAAAAGGGCCAAATGTAAATTCTATGTGTAATGCTTTTTTTATAGCTTTTTTCTTTGTTGTCTTCATCCTGCCTATTAGGCTTTATAATTGATCTTTAATCTTGTGTGATGTTTCTTACTTTTTATTCTACGCTGTTTTCCTCATGTATTTTGTTCTTTCTTTTTTCTTTTTGTTGGTTTTGCATATCTCTGTAAATGGTGCTTGCTACGACCTGTTTTTGATTTTCAAATTAAGAAAATAAAGTTAAAAAAAAAGTCTTTGGAATTGTAATGAAAAATTTAAATTTGTGGTGCAGTCGGATTTTAAATTACAATTTTGAAAATGTCACTTGTAGAAAGTTGGCATTTTCTTGCCTTAGCCATTTTGTGCCTGCTGCTTGACTCTGGGTCACATGACTGGGTGTAGTTGGCAGTTTGGCTTTGTGTATTCTTCCTAGACGGTCACACAATAGGGAGCTTCGGTGTGACTGGATGGGCCATCACTGGCAGGATAGGAGGGAAGAGCTGGGCACAGCCTTACTTACACTTGAATAGGCTGTGTCTTGCCTCCACACAAAGAGCTGCATAACACCTGTAGTTAGCCAGAACAGGGATGGCAGGATTTCTGGGGACTTCAAAGATCATTTCTAGAAGCTTCTCCCACCTTCCAGAGTAAGGGCACGAAGGATACATATTAGATCTCAGACACCACCTCTCCATTACACTTCTGGACCTGTGGATACTCTTAGGAAGAAGGACTGCTGTTCTGCTGAAAGGACTGCTGCCCTGCTGGGCTGACCTGTTGCCATCTTGACCTGAACTTTTGGCTTTGTCCCAGTCCAGCACAACCAGAAAACCACAGTTGGCGCTTTGTGCTCGTTGATGCTATTTTTCACTGAAATCCCTAAAAAGGCATATCTCTGGTTCTAGTGATTGGCATTTTATTGTTTTGGTCTTCTTATTTATTACATTTTACTCTTATTTGTGTAACTTGGTGTAGAATCCATTTTGTGTAGTATTTTCTGTTATGTTATAATACTTTATTCGATAAAAACAAACTTTATCATAAAAGTACATAAAATTCATTGTTAAAAGAGGTATAAAAACTTTAAAAAGGTGAGATCTTTTCAAAAGCAATGGAGACAATATAACATAAAAAAAAATAGATTAGGTAAAGTCCTGGAGCAGAGAACAGAGAATCGGAAATATTCTAGTGGGTATGTAATACACACAGTTTCCTACCCTGTTCTCATTTTTATAAGTCTTGAACGTATCTGCCAGACCTTTCCCAAGAATTTGGCGACTCCGCAAAAAACCATCATAGATGTTGTGTCCGTTGTCAATATGCGGAGTGCTGTCACATGGTGCCTGACTCCCAGTTCTCTGCATACAGGCTTTAACCACCTTCTCCTGGGTCCGCTATATGCTCTACAGGCAAATAAGAAGTGGGCTAAGGACTCATTAGGGTTTGAACAGCCAGGGCAACTAGAATGGTTGGACATAGATGACTTCCAATGCCTGGTAAAAGTGTTCAGGGGAAGTGTTCCATGTCTGAATTTTAAAAACAAGGTTCTGTCTCTAGGTGTTTTAATGACATCGAGAAAGGATTCAAACTTCCTCACCGGCTTTTGCTCTAAAAAATGGTCAGTTAAAACTCCCCAATTTGATTTCTCGAGCTCCTTGGCTTGAACCCATTCCCAGTATATTTTTTTAATTGTTTCTTTCGGGGGTGGTGACTGGGACAACCATGTTTCACTTAGCCCCAAGTTGGTAATCAGGTCCCTTAGGTTGTCCAGCCAGGCGATTCTTGACAACTTGTTCAGGGTGATAAGTTCATCCAGGACGGCAGCATAGTGTACCAATTCCGGTGTCCTTCTCAATCGTACCCAATATAAGAGAGGTCGAAGGGTGACAATATCTTTAATTGCAGGACGGCCCATATCTTGCAGCAGTGGTTTCAAGGGGGTAGAGACTGGGAGACCCACCAAGTCTCTCAAAAACTTATTTTCCATTTTCGTTAGCTCTGTAATCTTGTCAAAGCCCCAAAGTTCTGACCCATATGTTGTTGCTGCCAATGCTTTCCCCTCATAGATGGCAAGGACAGGTGCAATGGGCCTGCTTACCGAGGCTCGGTGTTCTCTGGCAATGGCTCCCGTGGTCCTTTTCAGATTCAAATGCATTTTTGCTAAATGGGAGTCCCACTTCATTCTCCGGTTTACCCTTACTCCCAGATAATCAAATGCATCAACCTCCTCCAGTGAACATCCATTAAGCACAACATTAATCTTCCTTGGTCTCTTTGTTTGGGACAGCACCATTAATTTAGTTTTTGTAGTGTTAATTGTTAACCCACGTTCCTCACAAAAGGCATCAAACTTGGTCAAAAGTTTTTGGAGACCAGAGGGGGTTTTGGACATGAGGAGGGTGTCGTCCGCAAAAAGGAGGGTCGGTATTTTTTCACCTGCCAGGGTGGGAGCATCCACAGGGTCCTCCCTCAAATGGCCTGCCACCCCATTTATAAAGAAGGAGAACAAGGTGGGAGCCATCAGACAACCCTGGCGGACCCCCCTATTCACTGGTATTTTATCAGTTAGTTGGCCCTCACTCCCCCATCGGATCCTTGCATATGTGCCATCATGCAGTCTTTTAACAAGCTCAAGGAGGTAGCGGGGGTAGCCCATGTCCTGAAGTACCTGCCATAATTTAGTGCGTGGGACAAGGTCGAAGGCGGTTTTTAGGTCTATGAATGCCAGATATAATGACCCTTTACCGACGGAAACAGTCTTCCAATAAATCGCAGTGAATCGGAAGACTTGGTCTATCGTGCCGACCTTTTTCCTAAAACCCGCTTGTAGGTGTGTTAGAATATCACCCTCCTCCAGCCATGACACCGTTCTGGATATAATGACCCTGCCAACCACCTTCTGAATTACATCAATCAGACTGATTGGTCTATAGTTGGCAGGGTCATCTCTAGCCCCCTTTTTATATATCGTGACCACTTCTGTAGTATTTTCACTTTATTACTGTTTGAAGTGGTGCACACATGCTTTTCACATTGCCTCTAAGAGAAGCCTGACTGCTGTGTGCCAAACTACCAGGGGGTTGAGCACAGGTTTATTTGGGGTTGTCTTCTGCTTCACACTGACCATGATTATGGGTACTGCTTGACCAAGGCTCACACACCAGTCAACTAACAACCAAATGTATTACAATCCAAATCTGTTTTGGTTTGTGTGGAGAGGCTAATTTCACTTGATTGTTTCACAAGTGCATCAAGATCAAAAAGGGCATCATTTCTGATTTTTGTTTATTCATTTTGACTCCCATTATGTTTTTTATAAGGGTTTTAGTGATTTGATAACTGCTTGGGGGGAGTTTACAGGGTCTGTGAGTGTTATCATTGTTATCTGCAAAGAAGCATATTTTGCGCTCATGTGAGCCAAATAATATGCACCTGATCCAGTATCTCCTTCAAATTCTTCTTGCTAGGGATTCCATTACTAGCAGAAATAGTAGAAGGGTCAGGGGGAGCCCCTGTCTAGCGCGACTGCAGATTAAAGATGAAAGTGCTGGCGTCAGCCCCATTTAAGTAAACACTCCCATTTGGTCTGTAACAAGAAGCTAATAGCTATTTTTAGGTCTCGCCTGACCCAGCTCATGCGCTAGTCTGGCGAGGCTTTTAGTAAGGGCTTAAAAAAATGCTACCATGGCAGGCCTAAAGCTTGCGTGCATGTGCGCGGGCACATACTTACGAGCAGAGGCACCATATGGCTTTCCTTGTCATGCTCATTAAGCTCATCGCTCGCTGCACTTGATCGCGATCACTTTCACTTTCACGGCTGCTTTGCTGTTCTCAGTGAGCTGGTATTTTCATGGCTGCGCTACTTTTACACGGCCATGTTACTTTTACATCCGCGCGGCCAATGCTTGTTTGTTTTATTCTATGCAAGCTCGAAGATGCACAAATGCTAATCAGTGCTGCAGGGTTAAAGGTCAGCACTCACAACATACACAAGGGGAAGCAGACAGAAGGGATCATCCATGGTTTTAAGTTATCAGTACAGCAAACAGGCCGGGTTTGTAAACGTGATGTGATTCTCTGAGCTCTGAGGCGTTGGCCAGTTAAACCATTGTTCTTTGTTAGCCGACTACTGTGGCCCTCTGACAATCTGCATGACATATCAACATCTTGTTTGTTTTAGATGCACCCACAGTTAATTCTTACCAGGACAAGGTGACACCCCAAGTATGGCATCTTAAAGGGGCCATCACGTGAATAATGTCCCAATGGGGCTCAAAAGCCAAGCAGACACCGTCAAATAAGCATTCTAGAAATGCCTACAGCTGGGGATTATGAGAGGGGCTAGGCTGGGCAAGGAAACCCATTTTTATATCTAAACCAGACGGCACCTTTAAACAGCCCTATAGATGCCACACAGTCTGGTGAAACTAAAGGACAGCTTGTGTCAACTCAAACATACCCATGGCAAGGATTTTCAGCCCGACAACTGAAGCCATGCCATTGGACAAAGGGAATGCCCTATTACATAACAGTGTATAGTCTCGGCTATCTGCCTTCAAATGTGCAAAACATATACTTAATAGGATTTCACAGAGAAGACACACCGCAACTTTTTTTAGATTGGCTCATCGTTATTACAGTCACCGAGTGCCAAACTTGTTTTTAACACAATTCCTCTAAGTAGGTGTTAACACCACAGTTGAGGTAAGAGAAGTGGATGCACAGCAGCCTCCAAGCAAGTCCCATGTCTATTACTAAGGCATCTGTCTGGGAGACAGAAAATGTCTGTAGGTTTGGAACTACTACTCGCATCTGAAAAGCAAGCAGTGGAAGAAAACAAGTAATGCATCCATGCTCCTGGAGGGATAAATACAAGAAGAGTGATGAAAGCCCGCACAGGCTAATGATTGAAAAGCAAGCAAATGAGTGACAGTAAAGCCAACCACTCTTAAGCGATGGGTGGGCTCTAAGCCTACTGTTAGTGACAACAGTCTTTTTGGCAACAGACAGCTTGCACTGGTGCGTAGTCAAGGTCTAACAAGCATTGACATAGCCAATAGGTCTCGCCTTTGGGACCTTCTAAGTGTTTAGCCATGCAACAGTTGATGTTGTTGCACCAAGGATATTGTGCCGCAGAACTTAATACTTATAAGGTCCCAAAGGCGAGACCTATTGGCTATGCCAATGCTTGTTTGATGGTTGGGCCATCAAACCTGTACATTCCAGGTCTTCAACTAGGTATTTCCAGCTCATGCGATAGAACATTTTTTTGGTGCCTAGGCTGAACGTTATCGTTGGTATATTTTTCCCAGTTGCCTTTTCTATGAGGTGTGCTAAATGGTGAATGTTATTAGGACCTTGTTTTTCTTAGATTAAGCAGTCTTGGTCAAAGCCGGTAAGTTAGTGAACCCAAGTGTCAAACCTGTTCATAAGGATTTTTGGGAATATTTTCACATTTGAATTTAACAGTGCGATGGGCCTGGATGAAGTGCAATCAGTTGGTTTCTTCCCAAGTTTTAAGATTCAAGCAAGGATTGCCATTGTCACAGAAGTAGTGATCCCTGCTGCAAAATGATTAAAGAGATTGGTCAGATGGCTTTTAATTTGTGGGAAGAAGAGTTTGTAGAAGGGTAATTGGCTTCCATCTGGCCCTGGGGATTTATTTGACTGCATCCAAAGGATTGCTTTGGTAACCTCAACCACTTCAATTTCATGGTCTATTTCTCCTGCCCATATTGTGGGTATGAGTGTTTGGGAAATTGAGTCTAACTATGCATTTATCTCCTCAATATTCACATCCCTTTGTGAGTATAAACGTCTGCAGATGTCTCAAAAGTCTTTCTGTTTGTCCACCTCCTTAACTGCCAAGCCAAGTTTACGCCTTGAGTCAATGCTATATGTGTGTTAGCTCTTTGTGGCAGTACTCTCTTTGCTAGGATTGTCCCCATCGTATTGGCTTTTTCATAAAATATGTGTCCTAGTTTCAACATTGTTAGTTCTGCTTTATTAGCTATGTTGGGCTTCTCGCACTTGCTATTTGGTGCCTAATTTTTCCTCTTGTAGAAGTTTGTTTATCCTGAGCTTCTATGGGTTTTTTAACGCTGTTATGAGAAATTGATATTGCTGTTTCTCTAACTTGTCAATGGGTAATGAATAGATAGTTTATTCATGAGTATATCTTATGGAATTGTGAATAAAATATTCAGTCTGACTCTTTTCTATGTGGGTTTAGTGTCCTTTATAAGCCTACTAGGACCCACCCTTTGAATTTGATTTGTGTACCTGTAGAGATCACTCTTGATTTTTCCCTCTGCTCCTCTTGATCTATTCACCGGGCGATTCCAGAACAAGTTGAAAACTTTTTCTATGATAACTTCTCTTTGAAGTCCCTGCAGTAGCATCTCAATAGTAGTGGCTAGGAATCTATCATCGTATTCGGATGGGTAGGTTAATACTTAGCGTAATAGTGTTTGTGCTCAGCATTTGTGGGATTTTCACGTAGCGCCCCTCATGGTCTCAAATTATTTTAGAAATCTGCCATTTCATGCTGGGCATGTGAAAAATAGTAACACTTGTTTTTGTGCAAGCAGATGCACAGTAATGTTGTGGATAAATTCTGTGTCGCAGTCAGAACTGGTCTTGGGTTAAGAGATGTGTTTCTGGCAAATGTAGTGTAAATCAGGATCTTGGCAAACTAAGTGAAGCCATGTTTTGTGCTTTTAGGGCAGGCGCTTCTCACTTTGGCAGAGCTGTGCCACCGTGACCTCATCCGCGTCGTGACTGGGGGCAGATTAACTTCGCCACTGGCTGAGCCACTGAGTGTAACAAACATAGACACTGTTCTCAAGGACATCGGCACCTGCATTATTATTTTTTTCCCCCACCTAGGTGCACCAGTGTAGTGTTGTGACTTTACTAGCGACAGAAGTATTTATTATAAAATTAAGTCTACCACAGTGATTTCGCCAGAGGGGAGGTTAAATGTCCCTGTTGAAAGCACTTGACTGTACCAATGACTCACTGCATATTCCCCCAAAAAACTACGATCAGTTTACAAGGGCACTAGGTTAGAGCCCTTTCATTTTTGTGATTTGGAGCTGTTTTAAGATTTTCCCAGAGTTTCTTTTTGCTCAAATGTGTGTAATTTCTTATGTTTATAAATTTCCCTCGTCATTACTGCTTGATTTTGCTCCACGAGAAAAGTGTCACTCATAGTGGTTGAAATGTCACTCATAATTACACTGAAATTATAAAAATGTCACACCTTGCAATCTGAAACCTTGGCAGGTATGCTTTTATTTGGGACCCCTATTGTGTTGTATGAGTTGCTTGATCGTCTTTAATTGGTGCATTGCTTGAATGTTATGCTGGGAGTACACTTAATATAGGCCCCTTAAATGCTCAAATCAATCCTTCCACAAGGCCATTAACCAGTACGCCAACAAAGACATATGGAACATAAATGAATGCAGAGTGTAACATCTGAATTAAGTGGGCTAAAAAGCAACTCACCACTCTGGATGTAATATATACATGTAGTGTGTTGCTGTTTTCCCTTGTTTTTCATCACATTTTAGGCGATCTGCTCACCCTCACGCCTAGCATTTGACGAATATTATCATTTGACGATTATTTAATATGTCTATTTCTTATTATCAAACTTTGATATAAATGTTAAGTATAATTGATTGTTGTCTGCATGATCATCATTATTCATTCATTGCCTTATGATGTAATTATTAGATCATTTGACTTTTAGATATTTTAGAAAGTGATACCTAGGTGGGAGTTGTGTTTATAGGCAGACTCCTTGGATTGGCATGATCAGATTCTCTTTGAATCTCTTGATAAGTTTTCCAATGGCCACTATTTAACAGCAAAAGAAAGTGCCAGATTATGAGTGATTATCATAATTTTTTCAGATGAGAAAATATGTGTGAAACTTGGATTATTCAGGGCAACATTATTGTGGCATTACAGAATTTATATTTTTTTCCTAAGAACCATAATGCAATATTGCTAAATTGTTTTTAAAACCATAACCTATCTATATGCACCAATAAATCACTCTTTTGCTCGAAAATATATAGTTGTGTACAAGAAAAGTCTGAGGAGATACACGTCTTTGAATAGAACAATGGAGCTAGGATAGGGAACGTTAACCTTTTAAGTGCCTCAGGCACTTAAAAGGTTAACGTTCTTGCGTCTCGCAAGCTACAAATCGAACAAGAACTGTTGTTGTGCCTGTTTTGTAGGAGTCCATTTATTGGGTGGAGTCAAGTAATAAGTGTTACTAATCTGACAAGATTTAGGCTTCTGGTACAACTCCTCTGTAGTGTGAATGGAACGACAGGCGTACATTTCCTACATTGCAGTAAAGCAACCTGCCATTTGAAAGCCATTTTTGCTTGCAGATTCAATAGTCATGCGTGGGAAACCTGAGCCATTGTGATCTGAGAACAGAAAATCATAATTGTTGATAGCACATTGTGCTGAGTCAGGTGATTTTGGGATGATGGCTGGATCCCGCTGTGAAACCCTTTTAACCACAGCTATATGGCCAGGTTTTGCCGAGTCCCTGCCCCCCCTGACACAATTCCCTTACCGTGGGCCTCGTTGGGTACCAACCCCACACTCTCCCCGAGGCATAGAACAGACAAAAAACACATTTTACTTTTTGGGTTAGTTGTCGTAACAACCCAGCCATATTTTATTAAATGACAAACATATTACATTTTCTTATATTTAAATACGTAGAAAACCCGACATAACAATCCAGCATATTCATAAATAAGCCAATATTGTACACAATTTATTTACAAGTGTTTTTGGAAGCCTAACCTTAACATATATTCTTATATATAGCTATTCCTAACCTAAAACTCAAAAATGTAACATTTGTTTTCTGTGTATCCCATTTGGGCCTATGGGCAAGGTCATGACTGGTGCAACTACCTTGCTTTGGATGCCCGGTTACCCATAAGGTTACTTAGCTCTGGCACCCCCTAAGCCCTGAAATACCACCCCCAAGGGGCTGTGCTGTTATGCCAACTTGGCGCCCACGCGCCTGTGCGGGGATTGGCCGCAAGGGCCTATAGGAAGTGTGCACTTCCCCCACCCCGCACCCTACCAGCCTTAAGCACCCCCTGGAGTTCCATGAGAGATCAGTGATGCCTACTAAGGGCCGTAAATGCCCCACCAATCATGACCGTACCACAGACAAAGGGTACCCTAGCATAAAATACAACTGTCAAGTTGACCTGTAAAGGAAAGATTCTTTGGGTATAACTTTGCAAGCGACTGACTGAAAAGAACACAACCTGAAGAGAGAAAAACCGATAATCTGCAAGCAAACCGACACAACACACTAAATATGGTCTGCTGCCTCAGGGGATGGTGGGTGGGCAAAAGAAAGTAGGAGCGCAACTCCTTGCAGTCGGATATAGATAAGTGGAAAGATACTAGGAGTATATACAAGAACCATCGCTTTAAAGATAACTTGACAAAATATGACAGGGAGGCCTTGTATGATCTGGCACATGATCAAAATATTATTGTTGGCGAGGCGGACAAAGGTGGATGCATGGTTCTTATGAACAGAATAGATTATGAGAATGAGATTTTAGACCAACTACGTGATAGTAAATGCTATATGAAATTGTTTAGTAGTCCAATATTTTAGATTACTCGCATTATAAATGATCATGTGAAGACTTGGCGAATGCAAGAACTGATAAATGAGTATGAATTTAGGTTTCTATTGGTTGATAGACCTAGGTATCCCTATCTGTACACCCTGCCAAAGGTGCACAAACAATTACAATTTCCCCCCGGGAGACCAATAATATCAGGAATAGGGGAACAAACAGAGAAACTTTTGCAGTTTGTTGATGTTTACTTACGTACTTATGTTTCTAATTTACCATCGTTCATACGTACCACGTAACACCTTTTGAATATGTTGTGTGATGTCAAGTGGGAGTCAGGGATGACCTTGGTGTCTTTCGATGTTGTAGAACTCTACACGAATATAGAACATGAGAAGGGATTGCATGCCCTTGAGTTCTTTTTAGACAGACGATCAGTGGAATATTTGTCTCATACCAACATGCTTATAGAAATGTCAAGGCTGATACTGAATAACATTTTTCTTTTATTTATTTATTTATTTATTTAAAGAGTTTTATATAGCGCTGGCTAGACCCGAAGGTATCCGAGCGCTTTACATGAGAATCAACAGTGTAACAGAAAAAGATCAACAACTACACAATACATCAAGAAATAGGCAATACAATTAGGAGAGGAGAGAAAGGAGAGAGAAAAGTAGTGGAGGGAGAGAAAGGAGAGAGAAAAGTAGTGGAGGAGGCAGGGGAGGTGAGAAAGGGGGGATAAGGGAAGAGACATCAAGGAGAGACGAAAGGAAGTCTGTCTTAAGACCGACTGGGTAGGTGACGACCAAGGAGGGAATCCACGGACCATCTCCCCTATAGCTAAACCAGGTAGCTCCATTGGTACAAACAGCTGTGTGGTACCGCGATGGGTTCCAGATTTGTGCCGTCTTTTGCCAACCTATTTATGGGTTGGTTCGAGGCGGTGCACATCTGGGGCCCACATGGCCAGCAGTGGGTAGAGGATATCCACTACTGGGGTCGATTTATCAACGATTGTGTAATGATCTGGACAGGTTCCACAATGAGACTCAATGCATTTTTTGAGTTTTTGAATAGTAATGAACACAACATGAGATTTACAATGACCAAGAGTCAGAATGAGTTGGTGTTTTTGGAAGTGGAATCGTATATATACATGAAATCCCCCAGACCCAATCTCTCTGTAATGCCATTGCTAATTACTTTGAAGATAAGATCCTGGATATTGTGAAGGTATTTCCCACTGTGCCTTCCACTTTTAGCAATTTGGAAGGGACCGAGATAAGTAAGATATCTATGACCTCCCCTTGTTTGAACTCATTTGTTCTGATTTCTTTAGAGGAGACTAACAAAGCTATTTTAGCAAGCAAATCTGGATCCCCGTTTGACCCTTGCCCACCTTCGGTTTTGCAGGCCCTAGTGGAGACGGCTAACCCTATCATTAACAGCATCATCAATTCATCTTTGGCCACGGGAGAAATTCCCAGTGAATGGAAGCTTGCAGCAGTCAAGCCTCTCCAGAAAAAGTCCCTGCCTGACCCGACCACTCTTTCTAACCTGCGTCCTATTTCTCTACTACCCCTGGTGTTTAAACTGACGGAAAAATTCGTTAATAACCAGCTTACGAATTTTCTGGAAGAGAATGACATCTTGCACCCCAACCAATCAGGGTTTCGCTCAAAACATTCCACCGAGTCAGCCCTGCTGTTTACGGCAGAGACCCTACGAATGGCTGTGGATCAGGGAAAGAAGGCCGTCTTGATTTTACTCGATCTATCAGCGGCCTTCGACACGGTCTCTCACACCATCTTAGTGGACCGTTTAGTTAACGCAGGAATAGGAGGAGTGGCACTGGCTTGGTTCAGAAACTTTCTTAACAACAGGCGCCAAGTCACGGTACTGGGCCAGTTTCAATCTGAAGCCAAAGTAGTCAGCTCAGGGGTCCCCCAGGGCTCTAGTTTGAGCCCTGTACTTTTTAATCTGTACATGGTGCCCCTGATTGAGCTAATCGCGTCTTACCAGATTAGCGCAATATCGTATGCTGACGACACACAGCTTATTCTGGTCCTGGATAGAGAATTGCCTGGGGCCGAGGAAAACTTGAAAAATTGCCTAATGGCTACTTTTGAGTGGATGAATAACAATCACCTCAAATGTAATTCCGGCAAGACGGAAATTCTGCCGTTTGGCTCTCAAAATCTGTTTTCCCCGAAAGACTGGTGGCCTGATGATGCTGAAGCCCCCCCTAATACCATCTCTTCTGCCCGAAATCTGGGCATTAAATTCGATGAGCAGCTGTCTTTTAAACAGCAAGCAGTGGCTGTGGCCGGCACTTGCTTCCATATTATTAGATCTTTGAGGAAGTTTTTTGATCTTCTCCCTCTGTCAGAAAGGAAAACGGTAGCAGTTGCTCTGATAACATCTAGACTGGACTACTGCAATGGCCTGTATGCGGGAGCAAATAAATCCGTTCTCCACAAGCTGCAGATGGTCCAGCACGCAACTGCCCGTTTAGTGCTACGCTGGCCCCGCAAGTCATCTGCTTCGGCAGCGCTCAAGGCGCTTCATTGGTTACCGATCTGTAAACGGATCCTGTTTAAGATCCTTATGATTACTTTCAGAGCTTTCCAACAACAAGGGCCTAGATACCTGTCCAACGGGTTCAAACGATATCAGCCCATGCGCTGCCTGAGGTCTGCAAATCAGAACTTGCTGGTAATACCCAGATTTAAGTTGGCAACCAAAGGTGGCAAATCCCTTTTCTTTTTAGGCGCCAAGGCCTGGAATAAACTCCCGTTACAGCTCCGATCGATGCCTAATGAAAGCCATTTTAGGAAAGCACTAAAAACATGGATCTTCTCCCTCACTGAAGTTGCTTGTAGAGCACTGGTGTAAAATTCTTTGTGACTAAGTTCGCCTCTATTTCCCTCCAACCTATTCCACCTGAGTTGGTTTGAGCGCCAAGATACTCCTTGGAGTGGTAGTAGCGCTATAGAAGTGTACCTTACATTACATTACATACATTACATTACATTACATTACATTACACATTTATTGAAGGTGAGAAAACTCAAAGCCGTATGCACCGTAAACCTACCTCCTGCAACTCATTGCTGCATGCAGGGAGCGCACATCCAAAAAGCCAGATCAACTCAATCCCGTATGGTGAAATGCTGCGTGCTCGTAGAAATTGCAGCCAGGAAGACATTTTTGACCGTAATTTGCAAGATATCAAGATACGGTTCTTCACACGAGGGTATGATGGGGACGTAGTGGTCAAGGCAGAGATCAGAGCACGGAATTTGAAATGTAGTGATACACTGAAAGAAAAGACTGTGGTGACTAAAAAGGATGATACAGTACGACTAATTACCAATTATCATCCCCAATCACACAAACTGTACAGTACGCTGAAAAAACATTGGTCATTGTTGAAGATGGATAGGGACTTACCTAATTTTGTCAAGGAACATCCAAGTATTACATATAAAAAGGGCACATCCATACGAGGAATTGTCAGTCCCAGCTACACCCCAATAGCAAGAAGAGAAACGTGGCTCCACACCTTGAGTAATGGTTCATACAAATGTGGTAGGTGTAGCATGTGCAAACTAGCTATGGATGGTATCAAAGAATTTGAGTTTAATGGTTCGAACAAGTATAAAATCATGAATCACATTGATTGTATGACCAAATATGTGGTATATGTTTTGATCTGCAATTGTAAATTGATTTATGTAGGGAGCACCATTCGACCTTTGAGGGAGAGGATCATAGAACACTTCAGAGCTGTGAAACAAAATGATATGATATACCCATTAGCGCAACACATAAGTGTCTGTAATGCTCAGAGTAAACATCTACAATTTAGGTTTCATCGCTTGCAAACAACCCATATTGGTAGAAGAGGTGGGAATAGGGAGTTGAGGTTACGTCAAAATGAGGCACGATGGATCATGACTTTGGATTCTGTGAAAAATGGGCTTAACCTGGACCATGATATGAAATACTTTCTAGGTATCTAAAATGTGTTTGCCCGAAGAAACATAAATGACAGCCAGTAGGTGTAAATATGGGATCTGTTTTAATCTCATATCCACGTATGACCATTACATTAACAATGAACTAATCTGTGACACTAGGTTTGGTGAAAATGCTATCAATTTCACATTAGATGTTACTGGTCCTTACATGCAAGCTTGCGATACAAATGTCTGCTTCTCCATTCCTGATAAGGTCTGACTCTCGATGATTTCTATTATCTGTTTTATATATTCATATGTTATACATTAATGAAAAAATGTGTTTTTTAGTTTGAAACAACAACTCTGGATATGATATAAGGTTGCTACACCCGAGAATGAGTGAAGGTTATTACCTATACTCTTTCAAAATACAGAGATGTGGTCATTACATCTTTGACTACAAGATTGGATAATACCTGTTGATGTTCTATTGGTAACGAGCTCATTGTTTTTAATTATTGTAACTTGATAATATGGAGTTATTTGGCTGTTACATCTGTGTAAAGCACCTTGGCTATTATCTTTCCTTTTTATATCCATTTGGACCATACACTTCATTAATTAAGATTTGCGGGCGTTTTTGACAGTTGAGTTATTAATGATATGAGTACAGGGCTGTACGATCGTACGGGTTAGTATTATAATTCAAGTGACAAATGTTTGAGTACATCCCTTTTATACTAACGATGTATATGGAATTAATAATATGTTTTACTGGTTCCTTATACAAGTAAATGTGTAAATTGTCAAAGTTTTAATATGTAAAGAAGGATCCATTCAGGTTACGGAGCGTCGGGTAAACGTATGGCGTGGTTAAGGGTGAAGTATCCTGGCGGCCATGTTGAGTAAGGCGCGAATACTGGTTTAGCTAAATCCGGATCTGTTATTTTCTGTTATAGGTACATGTTTAAATTTTTTAATAATAATACGTTGGTCTTTTATTATGGGACTGAGATAAACGCCGATCGGTCTGGATTGATAGCTTAGTTTATATGTGGACTGACCTTATGAACGGAATAATTATGAGGAGCAAACCCAAGATGGCGCTTGATTACAACGCCGGTCCACTTGGGTGAGGAGTACTCTCTGTTGTTGGGGTGAGTTTTGACGTGTATGGCGATCTCTTGAATGTGGAGGCATACAGATAAGATAGAAGATGTGCATTTTAGGGATAGGCTGGGGAACGAGTGAACTTGATAAGTTTAACGGGTTAAGAGAACGGAATACGGGACACTGGGACATTTTACTTTCAACCATATCTAGGTTGAATAGTTAAGATCAATGGGTACGATAACAAGTTGGAATATTGGGACGAATGACAGGGGCAATAGAACTAGTCATCTGTGTGTCTGTAGTATGTTAGACAAGAAACGGACAGGGAGACATGATGAATATAGAAGGGATATAGGGAATTTATTATGACCGTTTCGAGTTGTACAAATATGCAACTCTTGAGTTTGAAATGAGATGGAACGTTGTCTCACACTGTATATATGTATGATTTACAGATAACAGACAACACACTCTGTTAACTACTTGTCCTGGATGAGGACTACATGAAAATGGACGGTAAGGGTGTATATCACCTGTTTAGTATTTGAGTTGTTCTCTTTATGTGCTGTATATTAATAGTTGTGGAATAGAATAGTTGGTTTTGCCATTTATGTTTTTTCTCCAGATGAATACGATTTGCTATGCTGAAAACTTGAAGTACGGTGTATATGGTAGATAACAATGTGGACAGATATTTGAATAGGTGAGCTTGCCTCTTTTGGAACATCATGGGGATTTTTTAATTAAGGTCCTGGGGTCTTTGGCCCATTCACAATCTTATTAGAAGTGAGGCTTGTACACAGTGTTTAATAACTGTTTCTGCACATGTTGAATAGTGATTACATCATTACCCCCTTGTATAAGATTTACTCTGGATGATAAAACAAACTATGATCACTGTTGAGCACATGGGTGTTATGGTGAAGGTGATCCTGTGTAAATAATTTTGTATGACATAGAAATATCTTAGTTAAATCTGCCTATAGCCCTGAAGAAGTCAGAGATGCGGAGGCATCACAAATGATGAAACACGTGTTGGCTATTGATTATCTGAAGGAAGTCACTTGTGATTAAGCTGAAGATTATATCGAACTTCAAGAATAAAATCGCCGTGAGAAAAGAAGATTGACTGAACTTCTTTGAATTACATGTTGAGTTGTGCTCAGGACAATTCACAATTTTCTCTATAGGACTGGGTATCTGGTCCATACCTAGGGACACGAGTGGCTGTCCCTGACCTTGGAAGCCCACCGTAATGGTTGTTTGTATTTAATTTGGGGGACTATTTGAGTCATTTTGTGCGCAGAAGAAGCCTTGCCACTGTTCATTTTCTTCTCAGAACATAAGAGAAATATAGCAGCAGCAAACACCTCTTACTACTCTGAACATATTAGAGCAGCCTGCTATGCTAATAAAAACCTCTTCCTAGTCATAAACAAACTGACTACACCTACCCCCCAAATCATGCAGTAATAAATCTAAATTTCTGCGATGAGCAAGCAATTTTCTTTCAAGAAAAGGTTGCAAACATTTCCTCCAGTATTTCAGCAAAGAAAGTAGTGGGTGAACAAGATGGGTGTGCCCCTTCTGACGCTAGTTTGTTTCTCTACGTTTAAGGCCATTTTCAGAAGAGCAACTGGTAAAACTGATTCCACTTATCAAATCTGAGGCACCTCAAGACCCCTGTCCCCCTAAGATACTGCACATGATTCCTGCACAAGTGACACAATCCCTCAGCCATATACTGAACCTTATGCTGGTGGGATTAACCTTCCTGACACACTGGAAACATGCCTCCACTCTGCCTCTATTAAAGAAGGACACCCTAAATTAAATGGACCCGAATAACTGCCGCCCAACTTCAAGGCTCTCTTTTGCTGCCAAGTTGGCGGAGAAAGTTATGCATCAGCAACTTTCAGAGTATCTAGAGGAAAATCTCCTCCTGGACGATACACAACACGGTTTCAGAAAAAAACGAAGTACTGAGTTGGCCCTGATAGCAGCTACAGAGGAGATTCAAGAAGTGCTGGCCTAATCCTGTTGGATCTTTCAGCGGCTTTTGGTACGGTCAGCCACAATATCTTAGCAGCCTAGGGATTGAGGATGCAGCTTTAGATCTCCTCAAATCCTTTCTGGTAAGCAGACAGCATACTGTGTCAATGGGCAACTTTGCATCTAAGTCTTTCTCCCTGCCCTGAGGAGTCCCTCAGGGATCATCAGCACTGAGTCCAACACTTTTTAACCTTTATTTTTCACCACTTGAGCCAATCATCAAAAGTGCAGGCTTTCACCGGACATCCTACGCCGATGACACCCAAATTGTGGTGTCACTGGCAAAGCCTGAAAACATCTCAGGCATGGCACTCAGAACTTGCATGAGCAATGTAAGTTAGTGGATGAATTACAACTACCTCAAATTAAATGCCACTAAAACTGAGGTCATCCTTTTTGGTAACAACCCCTCACTCTGGATGCCGGAATGGTGGCCACTCGACGGGAATCACTTCCTGAACCGTTAAACAAAGTCAAAAACCTAGGTGTCAAGATAGATAAAGAACTGAAGTTTAGGGACCTAGTGAATAAAATTACATCCGCCTCTTTTTTTTTTTCTCGTTAAGGCTCATAAAAAAGATTGAAAGTTTCCTGACCCCTGAACTTCTGAGAACAGCTATCAGCCCACTGGTTCTTACTAAGATTGATTATTTTATCAGCTTATATCTTACTCTCGCAGTGGTTCTTGAAAAGAGGCTCCAGACTTTTCAAAACGCTGCTGCCCGGTTCCTCTTCAAAACCCTTATACTTATGAATCGAAAAGAGGAGCAATCAGGAAATTGCACTGGCTGCCGGTTAAATAACAATGCAGGTTCAAGGCGCTCTGCCTGGCCGATAAAGCACTGCATGGACTAGGGCGAGACCATTTCAGAGAGAAACTCAAATGGTACATCCTAGCTAGGACACTACGCTCAGGCTCTGCCATGAAACTTATTGTTCCTTCTTTCAGGAGAACCAACTGGGGTGGAAAGAGCTTCTTCAGGGCCACAGCGGTGCTCTGGAACAGCCTCCCACTGACACTGACAGGTGCTCCCTCCATACTCACTTTTAGATAAGCCTTAAAGACCTGGTTGTTCCCACAGGAGACATAAAGGCAAACTCGCTACGGACATCTAATTCAGCAACTTGATCTGTTCCTATCGGCAGTAGCTGCGCTTTATAAGTTATATATAAAAATACGCGCCGTCACCTGCCCTGCCCCCCTTAGGTGGCGGGGACAAGCACAACTAGCATAGTTGCGGCATGCCCGAGTCACGGTTGTCGTCTTGCTAAAGAGCTCCTATAAACAAAAACACGGTTTCTATAGTAAAGCCTTTGCAAAATGAAATCTCAAGAAAGCCTTTGCAAAAATTAGTAGAAGGGCTTCTTAGATAAGTTTATGGTGTTTCTGAATATATATTTTTTAAATATGAGGGGTTTCTGAATAAGAAATTGAAAGCAGGAATGCAAAAGAAGGCTATGCAATCCTATTCCTTTGTAGTGTTAACAGTTGTCCAGGGTGTGAGTACAGAGCTGCCCTGTGTGTCTATGTCATTTGCGATGCCGTGAGCAAAACCCTGACTCTTTAACCGGACAGATTTTGGGTTGTAGGGCTCGCTGTGTTTCATGCCCACGCACAGTGCATGACAGATTTGGTCGTACTTGATATGGAAGCTCTTGTCAGTTGTGTCAGTGACATCACACATGCTGGCTCACAAACAAGTGGGAGGCAGGGCCGGACTGGTGCTTTCGGGCACCGGGCAATCCCCCGGTCGGCTGGAGGGGGTGGGGGGCCGATTTTGGATCAGGGGGCCGGTTTTGAAAGTGAGGGGCCGATTTTCGGTCCGACCTGAGTCTTAGTCTCCGTCTGTCTCCAAGTTCCCTTCAAGCAGCAGGTGTGCGCGCCGCCCATACTGCAGCAGCAACAAGCCTGTGACCGGCGGTGTGTTTGCACACTGTAACTTAGTGCAACCATCTAAAAAAAAGCGGAAGCGTTTCCAGGAGGGAGGAGGGAGGTGCCTGTGCGCAGCGCGCAATCATGCCCTGCCTCCTCCGGCGCGTCTGCGCGCCGCCGCCTAGGGTGCAACTGATGTTCCCGCATGCGCATTGCACTGTGCACAGTGGGTGCGCATTGCACAGTGGGCAATTAAAACTGCGCAGACAGTCAGTGTGCCCTACAGCCAGGTTGCAGGCAGCCATCATCAGAACAGACGTCACGAGAGCCAGCCAGGAGAGGACCGGAGCGGCCACCATAATTTAACTATTGTACTTTGGTGGCTAGGCCGCTCGCTGCCCTGCCACCCGGCTGCCCGCGGCCGCCCCTGGAAGTAGCCCTCGGCCGCCCTACTCCTGTGGCTGCCAGTGCCACCAGCCGGCGGCGGCCCGACGACCCTCCGTGACCGTGAGTAAGGGTATTTTTTCCGGGCCCCCGTACCGACAATTAATCATTCAAAAGACATTCATTCATAATCAGATTCATTAGCACAAACACTGAAGTTGGCGGGTGGGGCGTCGCGCAGTGGTGGTGGTGGTCTGGACGGAGGGACCAGGCCTGAGCCAGGCATGTGATGCACTGCACACTTTTAAAGCTCTGGACTGGGGCCCGCGTCGGACTGCAGAGTAGGATGATGTTAGAGGGCCCACGTGTTTACACAGCGCCCGCCCTGCTTTAACTAGTCTGTGAATCAGATCCGGGCCGGCACAGCCAGGCTTTTGAACATGAGACACGAGTTATGCTGCGGAGGTCACTGTGACGTTATTCGCCACATTTTGTTAACGTTTTACTTAATCATTTTGGTATGTTTAAAGTTGTTAACACTGTCTAGGCATTAGTTGCAACTTGCACCTCATTAGTACCAGTTTAACACACAACAACCTTTGCAAAGGGCCTTCCACTACCAACACGTGTTGCTGCTGCACCAGGAGGAAGCATTTCGGACCACAGAGACACAGTGCTTGAAGACAATGTCACAGGAGCTTAACTTAGGCCATTCTTCTGAATTGGTGGTGATGGTGTGCTTATGTGGACACACCTGCTGCAGTTGGTGAATAAGACGAACCTCAAAAAGTGGCATATCGTGGGTAGAACAATTTAATCAGGGATGGGTGTGTGTGCTGTTGAAATGTATTTGCATACGTTAAATAAAACCATTGCACTACAATAAAATAAAAATTAAAAAGGAACCATTGTTCGTGACATTTAAAAGTTTATATAAGTGCAATTGTTTTGTGCCGTCATATGACTTGGGGCAGTTGTCGCTCTTGTTTCACTGCGACCGGTCCCATGGGGGAGTGCCACCCATCTGGCTCTTCGCTTTTCCAGATCTTGTTTCCTTTCCTTTCTCCTCGTGGGTACTAGTTCTCTCGTAAAGTGCTTGGGCTTTGCAGCTTTATTGGAAATTATAACAGATTTTTTGTGGGTTATGGTGCAAATGTTATGTGACGTCATGCGACCCAGTGGCTTGTTCTGATAATTACTTTGCTCTGCTTTCGGCCCCGGAGGAGGATGACACCTGTCTGGCTCGTCGATTTTCAAATCTTCCTTCATTCCTGTCCTCCTCAAACACCACGTTTACTGTCGTTGGTATTAGGGATGGGGTTATGTCCTAATATCAAGTTAAGGGCCCAGTCCCGAGTAAAACATTAATCTTGTTTTGGCTGAAAACTCTAAGGGGCGGGATTAAAAGTTTCTAGGTTTTACCTCGCCCATCATTGCAAGTTATGGTAAAACCCAGACAGAGTTCTGCCTTTTAAAAGCAGGTTAAATTCATGCTGTGTAAATGGGAAAGTAAGAGGAGACACAGGCAGTACTTTAATATTTTTATGTTATTCCTTATTACCAGGTCAAACACAGAACTGCACCGAAATGGTGGAGTCATAACACACTGAAATAGCAAATTGGGATGCAGACTTGAGACTTACCATCCCATTATTACTGCTCAAATCGTGGTTAGCCCCTATATGGGAAACGCCTTGTTTAAGTGCGCTAAAAGCTTTCAGAATTGGGCCCACAGGAAACAATATAAATATGTTTTCATCACAGTGACTGTGTATGTGAAACAATCACATATTGTATGCATGCCAGCACCTTTTAATAAATTCCGCATGCTGCATTATTGAAAGTCTCGACTTTCAGGCTGGCGAGTGCCCATGCTGACAAACCAAACTTGAGGCTGGCAGTGGAACGCAATTCTGACACTGTATAATCTGCCCTTAATCACTCTCAGTTCATTCATTCACCAGGGCATGACGTTAGAGAGCACTGGTCTGCCTCTTACTGACTGGCATAAGGTCAAGAACTTAAAGCGTCTCAGGGCACAGAGCCTTTAATGAGGGTGGCACTCTGCCCCCAAAGAAAAGCCCCTTGTAACTCTTTGGAGTTTATGCACCAAATGCAGCCAGGGACATTCTCTATTTCTGAGGAAACCCTCCGAAATCAACTCGTGATTCTACTGGTTACTCTGTGGGTGGGAAGTAATACCAGGCCGAATAGCAGCCATCTTGGATTTTGTTCCACAGTTTCTGATGCAAAGGCTATTTATTGCAGCGTTTCACTGTGGACTGTGACTGGTTGGGCACCAGGTTAATTAGTTGCTCTTGCTGATGTTAGACGGACCGAGAGTCCCACAAAACGGAGCCGTTCAAACAGAATAGCCCACTAAAAGGTAGAAGATTGGCTATATTTTTGAAGACAAGGGGACTGATTGAAACACTTGAGAAGGAGGCGTATTACTGTTGCTGTCTCTCCTGGGTCCTGAATAAGAGGTGCTTTACATAATAGGCAGTGTCTGTGATTATTTGACAATTTGTTTTCGCTTCTAAATTGGAAAGGACTATGAAGTGTAGGCTGTTGCTGACCTCAGCACAGTGAAATGCAGAGTAGTGTTCCAGACTGAAATACAAAGAGTCTCATAGCTTGTCCATGGCGAGCACGGATCTCCGAGCAATAAGGCAGCGCATGCTCAGAGCGGAAAGTCTGTCAGAAACTTTAGGAAGGGCCTTTTTTTACCCACCGCCCATTTCCACCACCACCACCCCTCATAGTCAATGCCAGCCGCGACTGCATACCACAGTACCACACTGAACAGAAGGGAGGACTGGGCAAGGGAAATACCATTACGATAATGTTATAGAATAAAGTGTTGGATTATTTTAAATGACACGTGTGCACAGAAGACAATAAGGACTGTGGCATGTGAGTTAGGATCTTTAAAATGTGCCAGAGCAACATATAGTCTTAGATAGCAGCTTCAAAGACCCATATGTATCTAGATATACAAGCGTAAGCATCGGTGGCTGAGTAGAACGGCAGGCCTTTCAATGGGAGACGTGTGCTCCGTGTTCTATGAAGTACAAATTCTAATTCTTAGAGGTGTGGGACGTATGATGGGATATAACATTCTGTGTTTTGTGATTGTTGTTGGGGGGTTCATTTTTGGAATTAATGGAACTGGTTTTCTGAGGCTAGATTTGGTGGTGGGAGACATTTTAAAAAGAGAGGGCAGGTCATTTTAAGAAGTGACGCTTCCGCTGGGTTCAGCACAAGGTGGCACCGATCAGCTATGAAGGCTTAGAAAGAACTGCTCCAAGGTTTGAAATACTATGTCCAAGCCAGAATGGAGGAATGGGCGGTGGAATGTAAAGGTCCAACCAAGACTTGATGTTTAAAAAGAAGAGCGATTCATGTGGCAGCGTTTAAGGTCACAGATAGTTAATAATGTGTGCATGTGAAATGTGCAGTGTCGCAATAACTTAAGATTTAAAAGCACCTGCTGCAGAGTTCCTTGTGTGTCCAGCTTTCGGCAACAATGCAATTGTAAAGATAACTCTTGTGATTAATGTTCCTGCTAGAGAGAGAGATCGATCAGGAGTTGTATCTAGTGACAGTCTTGACTCGCCTCAAAGTAGCGCTGATGGTTAATGTGCCTGCTGGAAAGAACAGATCTGTATTAGATGTTATATCCCTGTATTTATGTCTCCCCTCTCTCTTTCTCCCTCTCCTCTCTCTCTCTCCACCTCCTTCTCTCTTACCTCTCCCCCTCCCTCTCTCTATCCATCCCTCTCTATCTCTTTCCATCCCTCTCCCCATCTTTCTCTCATTCCACTCCTTCCTCTCTCTCATTCTCTTCCTCTGTTTCCCCCTCTACTTCTCCCTTTCTCTTCTTCTGTCTCCCTCTCTCCCCCCCCTCCCCACGTAAGAAGCATAGCCAGATCTATTGATGCAACTCAAGCTAAATCCGGGCAAGACGTAATTAGTCTTGTTCGGCAATAGTCAATCATTTTGGGGCCCTCATTACTGGCCTTCTAAATTAGGTCCTCCACCTGTCCCCTCTAAATCAGTCAAAAGCCTAGGGGTACTCATTGACAGCGAGCTCTCCTTAAAACCTCAGGTCAACTCTTTTGTGTCCACCTGCTTTTTTCTACTGCGGAAAATTAGAAAGATCTGTCAGATCCTCACTCAATCAGCACGGACCCAGGTAGTCAGAGCACTGGTGCTGTCTCAATTAGACTACGCCAACGCCATCTATCTCGGCCTCCCTGTCACACTCAGTAGAAGTCTGCAGATGGCACAAAATCAGGCGGCTAGACTGATACACCGCCTCCTGCGATGGCAGTCAGCCAGACCTCTGCTGAGGCAACTTCATTGGCTCCCTATTCAACACCGTGTCACCTTCAAATTGGCCTGCATAGTCTTCAAATCTCTTCACACTCGTAGTCCTAAGTTCATTCAGAAACTTCTTCTTAGATATACCCCCTCCCGTAGCCTCCGGTCTGCTTCTCATACCCTTTTGATCACTCCTCGTTATAAGCTAGCACGCAAGGGAGGCCGCAGGTTCGCCACCCTTGCACCCAAGCTGTGGAATTCTCTTCCCTTGGAAATTCGTTCTTGTACCTCTCTTCTTCCATTCAGGAAGCTATTAAAGACATGGCTGTTTACCCAAGCGACGGCCTAGTGTAGGATGGTCCCCTCAGTAGTGTTTGCATCCTGTTGGTTAGCGCCATGAAACCCTTGGGTGTGCGAGCGCTTTATAAAACTTTGATAAGATAAGTGCTTGTTCATGCGCCGGACGGGGGCTGGCTAGCTACGCGCCGGACGGGGGCTGGTCTGGCAAAATTTGCCAGGGCTGCTTTCAGTTCCCAGTCCGGCCCTGGTGGGAGGGGACGGGTGAGTAAACATTTTGTGGCTCACTGACTTAGAAGTCACTTCTAGATAGACGAACTATGTTTTAAAACATTTTTATATTTTTTTACTCGTGGAGGGGAGGAATTGTTGAGCGTGAACCTGGCCTCTGGCCTCTGGGGTCGGTGGAGGGTAGTAAATAGCATGAGCGATATAGAGAAATTAAGTAAACTTGAGGTTTCTATGGATCTTAGGTGTCTGTCTGTACTAGTTATTGGATATATAATTCATTTATTTAGCATGGCAAATTAATAAAGATTCATTGTATAAACGTTTAACGCTGCAAACCAGTCTCCAGAAATTATGCTGCGGGACATCTGTGTTGAATGAGGTTCGGACAGTAAAATCCACACTTGCGGCGAAGGGGTCGTAAATGCCTGTTCAAAAACGTATTAATATTTATTCATGCTAAGCTTTGATGGCTACTTTATCATTGCATACCTTCCAGTTTTAAAATGGTAAAAACAGCAGAGGTCGGAAGGAGACTCAGTGCCCAACTTCTTATTGAATTAAGTATGCAGAACGGAATTGTGTGGGAGGACAGAAGGGAAATATCTAGAATGCGGTTAATTCTAGGTCACAAAACTAAGATGTGCCTGGCGTGTGTGGATATTTATGTCCACATGGCTCTGTTGAAGCTGACGCTAGCATGGTGTGTTTTATGAGGAAGTTTGCTGGGTACCATGTAGAGGCCGACCCCAGCTGCCTATATTAGAACAGCTTGTTCTGCTATTAATAGGATTGAGTTGAAATACACTCTTGGTGAGAGTGACAATGTACTAGAACATCGGACTCTTGAGGACAGTGAGTGAGGCAAGGTATTCTGTTTTTTCCTTGGTCGTAATTTGGAAGGTGAACTTAATACATCTTACTTAGTATTAAGCATTATCTGGAGGCAGAGACATCCCAGTACCACATGACTCAACTTCTGTGCTGTAGTGCTCCACATTAACCTTGAGAACCGATATAAATCATAAAAAACACAGTTTTCAGTAAATGTTCAGCTCATTCTTGATGCTATTAAGGCAATGAAGTAACACTGCCTTCATGTGTCTGTGCCAATTGCCTCAGGATTACTATCCCATATATCTATGATTGTTCCCAAAATGGATTACCAAGCAACTGCCTAAACTGGTGATGGACTACCTCGATACAAAGAAGTGTCTTCGAAGGAGTACTACCGGAAAATGCAGTACTGTTGCACAGATGATGAGAGGTCGCAGTCCAAGGATTCTGAATGACTGACATGCCTGGTGGTGGAATTCCATTGTGGATTCCAGTCCACTGTGATGCAAAGTCTCACAAAAGTCTACAGAATATAACCTTATAGCCCGCCGTAGAATATAGCCTTATAGCCTGATTTAATATGTGGAAGAGACGCATACGACATGTACCTTCCATATATCACATTGGTCCCCATTGGGAATCCCATCTACGAAGGGCTATAAGGCTATTAGAACATTCTGTCACTAGAGGACAGAATGTTGTAACAAAAAAAACAAAGCCTTTTGGGAGCGTGAGGGGATTGGAATCCCCTCAGGCTCCCTGAACCCTTTGTTCACAGCCAGAGCTGTGAACAAAGAAACATTGGAATGTTGGAGC